>NC_135712.1:135444144-136644144 GCF_964656455.1 Halichoerus grypus | reverse complement strand
AGTACAAAATGAAAACGCACTGTTTCACTCTTATTCCCCTACCTTCTCTATTCAGTCATTCATTAGCTCGTCCACGTGAGGCTGAAGATCCTATCTATCCACTGGCTCCAGGCGTAGGGAAATATGACAGCAATAACTTCTGTTCATTTGGCACTTACGGTGTCCCAGTTACCATGCTCAACTCTGCCCACATTAAATCCAATCCTTATAATAGATTTGCAGGATAGCTTTAATTAAGCCCATTTTATAGATGGGGAAAACTAAGATCGAAGAGATTAAGTTAATTTATCCAAACACAGAGCCATGGCTTGAGTCTAAGTCAATATGCTTTCCATTACATATCCTAGCAAAACAGTTGTGTGGTTGTTTCTTCCTCAAAAATAAGGATCCCCCTCACAGAGCAAGGATCTTAACTCTGTAACTCTCCTCTCTTTTCCTACAAGGTCACACTTTCTTGCCCCGTCTTCATGGCACCCTGAAGAGCTCACCCACCTGAGCTCATAGGCTTTCCCTTTGGGACACCTCATCCCTCTTTCCTAACTTAGCAGTCCTACTATGTGGTGCCTGGAAGCATGGGCTCTGCAGTCAGCTGGATGGGCAGGAATCCTACATAAGTTATTTGGTGTCTTCAAATCTTGGTTATTTCATCTTTAAAATGGAAATCATAATAGTATTTACCTCTTAGAGCTATTGTAAGGTTTAAATGGGATCATATATGTCAAGTGCTTGGATAGTGCCTGGGGCCTAAGTTTATCCATAAATTCCAGCTGTTAAGGCTTCTGTTTTATCTATTACATTACCATCCTGCCTCTAACCTTCCTTTTTTGAATCAAGTGGAGAATTTTGCCCTTTAAAAAGCCCTCAGGTGCCAATCTACTGCTCCTCCCACCTCCAAGGGAACTCGGAAAGATATCGCATACACAGGTCCACGGGCTGCTGTGAGCCTCCTATGTCAGCTACCCGAGTGAGAAGCGAATCTAGCCTCACCTAGAAAGAAGCCCTCTCCTCACCTGGAATGATTCCATCGGGCCTTGGCTTCCAGCTCATTTGTGTCTTTGGGTTTGCAATAATGGGAGCCCAGTTGGATTCTGAGAGCCCCCAGACACTGTTGGGGACACTTCTCATTGTCTGTTTTGAGCCTCCACAAAAGCCATATCCAGAAGGACAGAGCAGTGGGCTTCAGGATGCAGACCCCCAGACCTAGCTGAGAGAGAGTGTGTGCCTCGCTCTTGTCCCCCGCTTCACTGTGGTGGGGGCCAGGGTACCTGATGTGCTGGCTGGCAGCCCTGCAGTACCCCACTCGTACGAGCTACTCATACCCCACCCCCAGAGGAGCTGGTGAGTCCTGGAGAAGGAATTTTGACATATCTGTATTTGGTGTGGAGCTTCCCATGTCTCTGACCATCTTTTTTAACTATCATTTATTAAAGTTTGGAAGGTTATTTAAAATAATATATTCAAGGGTGGCTCAGTTGGTTGGGTCTGCCTTCAGCTCAGGTCATGATCCCAGGGTCCTGGAATCAGAGCCCCACATCGGGCTCCCTGCTCAGCGAGGAGCCTGCTTCTCCCTCTCCCTCTGCCCCTCCCCCAGCTCATGCTCGCTCACACTCTCTCTCTCAAATAAACAAAATCTTTTAAAAAATTTTTTAAAATAACATATTCGAGATGTTGATTCATGGTAACACCACCTAAAGATAAGTTACTGACATTTTGGAGCCTATTTTAGTCTTTTTCAATTATGTGTGTGTATACATATATGTATATATACATGTACACACACTTCCATGAAATATGAAACATGTTAATATAATTTATACCATAATGTACATCCTGCTTATGAAACTACTTTTTAAACTTTTTATTAAAGAGTAAAAGGCACATATCATAAAGGTGCAGCTCAATGAATTTTCACATACTCAACACACCCATGTAATAAACACTGAGGTAAAGAAACATTACCAGCACCCTGTTGTACCAGACTTTTTACCCTCAACAGTGGAACACACATCATTTAAAGGTTCTTTCACAAATAAGTTTTAGTGACCACATACTATTCTAAAGAATAAATCTACATAATTTAGGTTAACTGCTTTGACTAGACCTTCAGTTCATTTCCCATTTTTCACTAATATAAACTGTACAGTGAGCATCCTGGTGCCTATGCCCTGCTCACAACACTATTTCTTAAGGGCAAATCATAAAAGTAGAATTTAAGGACCAAGGTATATACACCTTTTAAGGCTTCTGAGATGTGTTGCCAAATTGCTCTCAAGAAGGGTGCACACTCTCACAGCTGTGCCAAGGGTGCTGGTTTCCTCTGACTCTAGGTGTCATCTTTCTCTTTCGTTCACTGGGTTGAGTTTTTCTTCCTGGACCTTTTTTGGTCCTCTCTCTCTGTCTCTGAGCTGTGTCCCTTGTCCCCATCCCTGGTGTCTGAAGAGAAACTCTATTGAGGACACTACCCCTACAACTCGAGCTAGCCTATCAGTCATGTCTTCCCCCTTTGAATACCCATCAAAAATGTTTCTTAGAAAACGTAAAGCTCATGTAAACCAACCACAGAGAGATATTTCAGTTAAAGAAGAAAGAAAAGAAGCTATCTCCACCACCAGTAACGAACACACCATGCACTTATGGCCATGGCAAGGATGAAGGGTCAACATGGAACTTTCGAGCATGGGCTATGGCCAGCTTCTTTCTTCGCGTTTCCCTCAGAAGTTTAATCCTGCTTCAAAGTCACGATTCTATCTCTCTTTCAACCCTGATTTGTGTAGTCTCCAAATTACAGAAAAGGGCGGGGGGGGGGGGGCTACTTTTACAGCAGAGATGCATATGTTTCCAGTGTTTGTGGCCCCCTGAGGACCTTTAGTCTTTCTCACTCTCATTAGAACCCCAAGGAGGGAAACGAACTGTGTAGGCACCTGAGCTGCCTCTGGAGTGGGCCAGAGATCCCAGGTGGTCTCGAGAGCCAGAGCTTTCCTGCCAGAGGCATTTGGGAGCATGTGTTGTTCAAATTGTGCTCACAGTAATTTTCTGCTAAGACCCATGCTAACCCCCCAGCAAGGTTGGTAGACACCCAGGGCTTTGAAGGATCTAAAATCACTGCTGACAGAACTGCCAAAAAACACACATTAAGAATCACTTCGGGAGTGCAGGGCACTCTTTGCCAGTCAACCTGAATGATGTTCTCCTGAGGAGACAGAAGAGCCTGTGGGAGTGTCCCTGTACCTCGGCCTGTCAGGCCCTTCTTGCAACTGTCTCACAGTGAAAGTATTGTGGCAGGTGACCAAGATCATTTACCCACATGTTGAAACAAATCTCATCTGGTCTAGTTGTTAAACTGTTGGTGATCCTTGACAAATACTTATTCAGCTTTTATTTCTATCTGAACCAATCAACAATAAGTTTTAAAAAGAAATCCTCTACTTCAACTACAATCAGACTTGGCTACAAGCCAGAGCCTGCCCAAGTTTGCATTCTTTGTGACAGATTCAAAAATAAATAAATAAATGGTTTGATCTGATCAGTAATTTCTCTTTGCTATTCTATGCCAGTGGTTCTCAAGAGTGGGGTCCCTGAAACAAAGGCAGGAGCATCCCCTGGGAACCTGGAGAATGCAGAAGCTCAGAGGGTGGGACCAGCAATGTGTTTAACAAGCCCTCAGGTGACCCTGATGAGGCCAAATATTTCCCCGTTCCCCGTAGGCTTTAAAGCCAGCCTCCACCTACTTGGGCCAATTCTCCATCTTACTGGTGGAAGATCTATCCAAGCTCAGGGTTTCCTATTTCCTATGATGATCTTGGGCCAGAAATCCCAGGATATAGTCAAGGAATACAAATTAGAACCTAAATAAAAGCAAATCACAGGGATTTTTTTTCTTTAATGAGTGGAAGGAGAAAATTCCTATGTATATATTCCAGAACCAAATATGAAATGAGTTTTATTCTGTAGAAAAAGCTCAGTAATTTGAAATTAAATGGTAAGGTGGCTAGGTTGAGTTAGCGAAAAATATGTAATACCCAGCATTTTAAATGTAATTCAGTAATATTACCTTCAGTTTTACATAACAACCAAAATTGAACTAGTCGAGTGTTGCCAAGAGTACTGCCCCAAAAGAATTTGTACCTGATTTCATGACAAGATAACAATTATGTGTAATTTATGTATTCGTTGTTTATGGAAACTTAGTCATATCCTAAGTACTTAAAAAGAGTGTGTTCTCTTCTCTTTGCATTGGATTCTGAAAGATGTAGCTTCAAATCCTAGCCTCACTCACAAAACCCTCATGTGACCCCTTAGCATGTTACTCAACCTCTCAGTGCCTGGATTTCCACTTCTGTAAATGAAATTGGAATTAGAATATTTACTTCACTGTATTGCTGTGAAGATTAAGTCAGATGACATACATAAATCTTAGCACGATGCCCAATGCTAAAAAATATCCATTAACTAATGACCTTTCCAACTATTTTGATAATGGCTTTTAATTAAACATTCTCTCCCACTAGAAAGTAAAACTCTGATTTTTTGTTATTTTGCTAACAAAGTTGCTTTTTTTTAAAGTTTATTATAAATGTTATCACATTATCACAAATCCTAATTAACAAGGCAACCAAATATATTTAAAACAAGATTACAGTACTGGCAGAGAAATCCAGAGTGTGGAGTAATTCTGGTGCCTGAGGTACTGAGAACATAACCCTAAGAGCCAGGAGGTCTGAATTCTAGTCTCACCTCTGCCTCTAACTCACTGGGTGACCTTAGGCAAAGCTTTTACATCTCTGGGCCTCGGGACAACATGCCTCTATAAGCAACCTTCTCCTTCTGTGCCTTTTGAGAGACCCAAGGAGCAAACTTGCTTTAAAAAACAAATAGAAGCAGAGTTGCCAACTGTTGACTAGTAGAACTATGAGAAATGTAGGTAAGCTTAACATAAACCGTGTTCTCAAGCAGTGATTAGTTGATGTTATTATGATACAAACCCCCAGAGTAATGGATTATTAGCGCAATCTCACACAGGATTGCAATCCCAGTTGGAGATTTATACCCATCATAAAAGAAAGGCAAAGTACTGACATTAAAATTGGTGACCAACTTAGAGTATGAAAAATGGTTGTTGAAAGTCTGCAGCCAAGTTGGAAGGGAAAAGCCATAGGCTCAAAGAGTGTAGGACCATGTTGATCGCAGGATGTGGTCCCTGTTGCTATTAAGATACTGCATGTTATTCCTCACTGATATCTGTGCACTTGTTCTTGCTGATGTGAGCTGTTTTTTTTTCAGCTGCCATGTGAAGACCAGATAATCCTCCTCAAAGGCTGCTGCATGGAGATCATGTCCCTTCGCGCTGCAGTGCGCTATGACCCAGAAAGTGAGACTTTAACCTTGAATGGGGAAATGGCAGTGACACGGGGACAGCTGAAGAACGGGGGTCTTGGGGTGGTGTCAGACGCCATTTTTGACCTGGGCATGTCACTGTCTTCTTTCAACTTGGATGACACTGAAGTAGCTCTCCTTCAGGCTGTCCTGCTAATGTCTTCAGGTAAGTGCTCCCAGACTCATTACTGGGTGACAAAAGAGCTTTTGTGTGTCTCGTGCTAATTCAAGTCACTTGATGGGTTCCTCGTCCCCCACCTCCCCTTTAGCTTCAGAATTATAGTTCACTCACTTTCAGCAAGCAATTGGGGGTTTGCCAATGAACTGGGAACTGAAGGTGGGTGTCTGGTATCTGATGCTTGCTGCAGTCTCCCAGTATAGTAGGAAGGATCCAAAGGAGCCATTTTAAAGACTCTATGAAATGGTCCACCTTCAATGGACACTACCCAGCCTGACATAGTCATTGGCCAACCCCACCCCCTTCTGGTTTTATGTACACAGGATATGGGTATGAGTGACCACACCACTCTGTGTTAAGTTCTGGTTGAGGAAATCATGAGTGAAAGCTAAAATTTGTTTATGGCTTAACTACAACTTAATTTTCAGCTATTTATTGCTAAATAGCACACCACCCCAAAATTTAGTGGCTTAAAGCATCCCAAGATGGTGGGGGTTGGGGCTGAGACCTCAAACATAGCTTCAGGCCCCTCTCCGTGCAGCCTGTCCTCTGGCAGGCTAGTTGGACTCTTACATGGCCTGGTGGATTCCAAGAAGGAGAGTTCCAAGCACACAAAAGCAGAAATTGCCAATGTCTTAAGGCCCAGGTTTGAGTCATATAGCATCACTTCTTTTTTTTTTTTTTAATTTTTTTATTGTTATGTTAATCCCCATACATTACATCATTAGTTTTAGATATAGTGTTCCATGATTCATTGTTTGTGCACAACACCCAGTGCTCCATGCAGAACGTGCCCTCCTCAATACCCATCACCAGGCTAACACATCCTCCCACACCCCTCCCCTCTAGAACCCTCAGTTTGTTTTTCAGAGTCCATTGTCTCTCATGGTTCTTCTCCCCCTCCGATTTCCCCCCCTTCATTCTTCCCCTCCTGCTACATTCTTCTTCTTCTTTTTTTCTTTCTTAACATATATTGCATTATTTGTTTCAGAGGTACAGATGTGAGATTCAACAGTCTTGCACAATTCACAGCGCTTACCAGAGCACATACCCTCCCCAGTGTCCATCACCAGTCACCCCATCCCTCCCACCCCACCCCCCACTCCAGCAACCCTCAGTTTGTTTCCTGAGATTAAGAATTCCTCATATCAGTGAGGTCATATGATACATGTCTTTCTCTGTTTGACTTATTTCGCTCAGCATAATACCCTCCAGTTCCATCCACGTCGTTGCAAATGGCAAGATCTCATTCCTTTTGATGGCTGCATAATATTCCATTGTATATATATACCACATCTTCTTTATCCATTCATCTGTTGATGGACATCTTGGCTCTTTCCACAGTTTGGCTACTGTGGACATTGCTGCTATAAACATCGGGGTGCACGTACCCTTTCGGGTCCCTACTTTTGTATCTTTGGGGTAAATACCCAGTAGTAGCATCACTTCTGCCACATACTATTGGTCCAAACAAGGCCCAGCACCAGCCCAGAGTCAAGAGCCCACCTCTAGATGGGAGGAATGGCAAAGAGTGTGCAGCCATCTTTAACTTACCCCAAGCTCATTATCAGGGCTCCTGACTCCTTCAGTGAAGAGTGGATAATAATACAGACACTTTTCAGAGGGCATGTCATAATAAATAAGAAATGCAAAATACGTCAAACTCTTTAAGGAAAGCTAGTCTTTAAGTAGAAGGTAGTGGGGCGCCTGGGTGGCCCAGGCGGTTGGGCATCCTACTCTTGGTTTCGGCTCTGGTCATAATCTCAGGGTCCTGGGATCAAGCCCCACGTGGGGCTCCCTGTTCAGCAGTAAGTCTGCTTGTCTCCTTCTCCCTCTCCCCCCACTTGCACACTCTCTCTCTCAAATAAATAAATAAATCTTTAAATAAAAAATAAATAGAAAGTAGTTTCAGAGGCCTCCTGTGCCTTTTCAGAGCACAGTCCGTTTCGCTGTGCCTCAGCACTTGTCCCTCTGCACTATAGCTGTCAGCTTAACTTAGCCACCTCTCCCTCTAGACTGTTTCGTTTTTGAGGACAGAAGTATGTCTAATTGTATACCTACTGCTTAGGCCAGTGTTTAGTAGAATTTGAAAAAAAGTTTATTGGCTAAATGACTAAATAGATGGGTAAATTATCAGTCACAAGTACAATGAGAATCCTTTATAAAGTTCATGCACTCTGGTTCACTCAGTAGAATTCCTTTTTTTTTTTTAAGCTCATCTTGAAATGTATTTGCAACAGAACATTTAGGTATGGAAGACTTTTTTTTTTTAATTCTTTTTATTATGAAAAATCTCAAACCTAAACATAAGTAAGTAGAATAGCATAAGGAACCCTGTTGTATGCTGTGGCGGACAAGCTGTAGGGCGCCCCCCATGTTGCCCACCTTCTGATGTTTACCCCCTATACAACTCCCTCCCACTGAGTGTGTACAGAACCTATGACTTGCTTCAATAGAGTATGATGAATTCAATGTCACCCCCATGTGATGACGTTACATTATGTTATATAAGATTCCCTCTTGCTAATAGACTTGCTCCAGAGACTCTCCTTGCAGGCTGGCTGAAGTAAGCAGCCATGTTGGGAAAACTCACATGACAGAGACCTGCATGTGGCCTCCTGGAGCTGAGGGTGGTCTCTAGTCAACAGCCAGTGAGAAACTGGGGTCCTCAGTCCCTCAGGAGAATTATTCTTAAAGAAATAAAATAGGTAACTTATCTAAGGACTCACTATGGGACCTTGAGTCAACCCCTTATCTTCTCTGGGTTTCAGTGTCTTTTAAAATAAAGAAATTGAACCAAGTGGGAATTATATTCCTGGAGGGGGGATTCAAGGTAATTTTTAGCTGAAATTGTAGCGGTACAAAGACAATTTTAAATAACATTGAACCATATAGCGAGAAAGCTTTTTCTCTTAGAGTTTTCTTTCTGCTTATATCTCCTTCTAAATAAGGCAAGGAGAGAGATTCATTTTGGTGCCAGTCTGTCCTGAACGCCCCTCTAAACTCACTGACCTCCCTTTTTAACAGACAGAGCGGGTCTTTGGTGCAGTCTTTGGCAAGAATCTTCAGCTAAAGTTTAATAAAGGTTTTTGTCACACACCCATTTTGGCGGTTACCTTCTATGTATGGCAAATGGATTTTTATTTACTGAATAATAAAAATGTTTCCTCTGTAGTGGGTTAATTTTAACAGACTGTTAAGCAAATAATCTCAGTAAGGTATATAAAAGGAGTATGTGGAGAAGGCAAAAGTTGTGAATATGATACCAAACTCTATCAAGCACTTAACTGGACGATTCTTCCCCATCCTGATTCTGATGACGCTGTCACCACCTGACAGCCACGTGACATACTTAAAACCTTTTAAAAATCTTCTCCACCCTAATGACCTGGGCATTTTTCATTAATACTGCCAGGACCAGAAAAATATTACAAGACACTTTACACTGGCACATGATAGCTCCATATCGGTGCCCCTTGGCTCCAGCCCTTCTCAGGGTTGTCCTCTAAGCCCATTGTTCTGTGTGGCATTAGTTACACAGTATCGTAGGCCTCTTCTTCAAAGCCTTTTCCAGGAGCTGCTACCACTAAGTTCTTTGGTCCTGCAGTGATGAACGGAGAGCTAAAATGGAAATGATCCGAAGGAGTTATCTTTGAGAAATTCTGTCTTAAGGAGTTAAAAACTGTCTTTGACCTTTAAAATACTTCTTCATAAACATGCTTAATACCACTTGAACATGATCAAAATGTCCTTTCATTTTCTCTGTGTCATTTATATGACCACCTTATCTTTATCTCTCATCAAAGGACAGAATTTTGAGACCACAAAACCCAGGTTATTTTTTTTCCCCTTTGAAGGAATACATCCAGAGCAGTATTATGTTGATTTTCTATTTGGATTAAAAGGAAAAGGATCCTGTGGAGAATTTTTCTGGCACACTCAAAGAAAGGAGAAGAGAAGGGGAGGTAGGGAGAGGAATTGAGGAGATCCACAGAGCAGCATCATCAAACACAAAGGAAAACACAACATAAAAATGCACAAATGACAATTCAAGCCAAATAGGGGATGCCAAAAGCCCATATATTTTGTTTAAACTCAGAAGAGGGAATTGAGACATTAGTGCTGAGCCTTCCTATAGATTAAGCAGACCCCTGTTTTGATTTTTACTAATACAGATCCTTCAATAACTGGACACTTAAAGTGTGAACTTACTTGATCAGAGCCACAAAGAGCAAATAAATGGAGGAGTACTTGGTGGGTGGGGGAGATGGTTGGGCTCCCTGGAGCTATATGAGGAATCCAGCCAGGTTTATAAATTATTATTTTTTTACTTTTTTATTGAGGTATAATTGACATATAACATTGTATTAGTTTCAGATGTACAACATAATGATAGGATATTCGTATATATTGCAAAATGATCACCACAATAAGTCTAGATAACATCTGTCCCCATATATAGTTACAAAATTTTTTCCTGTGATGAAGACTTTCCAGATCTACTCTCTTAGTAACTTTCAAATATGCAATAGAGTATCATTAACTATAGTCACCATACCATACATCACATTTCCAAGACTTATTTATGTTATGACTAGAAGTTTGTTTGTACCTTGAGACGCCCCCCCTTCATTCATTAAGCCCACCCCAGCCTATAGCGTCTGGCAACCACCAATCTGTTCTCTGTTTCTACGAGCTTGGTTTTGTTTGTTTATTTCTTTGTTTTTAGATTTCACATATAAGTGAGATGATACAGTATTTGTCTTTCTCTGACTTATTTTCCTTAGTATAATGTTCTCAAGGTCCATCAATGTTGTAAATGGCAAGACTTCATTCATTTTTTATAGCTGACTAGTATTCCATTGTATTTGTATACCACATCTTCTTTATCTATTTGTCCATGGATGGCCAGTTAGGTTGTTTCCATATCTTGGCTATTTATATAATGCTACAATGAACATGGGGTCCATATATCTTTTCAAGTTAGTGTTTTGTTTTCTTTGGATAAATACTCAGTAGTGGAATTACTGGATCATATGGTAATTCTATTTTTAATTTTTTGAGGAACCTCCATAGTGTTTTCCATTGTGGCTGCACCAATTTGGATTCCCAGCAATAGTGCACAAGGGTTCCCTTTTCTCCACATCCTTACCAACACTTATTATCTCTTGTCTTTTTGATAAACAGCCATTCTAACAGGTGTGAAGTGATATCTCATGGTGGTTTTGATTTGCATTTCCCTGATGATTGGTGATGTTGAACATCTTTACATGTGCCTGCTGGCCATCCGTATGTCTTCTTTGGAAAAATGTCTCTTCAGATCCTCTGCTCAGTTTTTAATCAATTGTGGGTTTTCTTACTATTGAGTTGTAGGAGTTCTTTTTATATTTTGGATATTAATCCCTTATCATATATATGATTTGCAAATATTTTCTCCCATTCCATAGGTTTCCTTTTCATTTTTTGATGGTTTCCTTTGCTGTATAGAAGCTTTTTCGTTTGATGTAGTCCCACTTTATTTTTGCTTTTGTTGCCTTTGCTTTTGGAATCAGATCCACAAAAATCATCACCAAGACTAATGTGAAGGAGCTTACTACCTGTTTTCTTCCAGGAGTTTTATGGTTTTAGGTCTTACATTCAAGTCTTTAATCTGTTTTGAGTTAATTTTTGTGTATGGTGTAAGACAGGAGTCTAGTTTCTCTCTTTTGCATGTGGCTGTCCAGTCTTCCCATCATCATTTACTGAAGAGACTGTCTGTTCCTCATTGTTTATTCTTGGTTCCTTTGTCATAAATTAACTGACCATATATGCATGAGTGTATTTCTGGGCTATCTATTCTGTTCCATTGACCTTTGTGTCCATTTTTATACCAATACCATACCGTTTTGATTACTATAGCTTTGTGATACAGTTTGAAATCAGAGAGCATGATGCCTTCAGCTTTGCTCTTCTTTCTCAAGATTGCTTTGCTTATTCAGGGTCTTTATGTTTCCATACAAATTTTAGGATTGTCCATCCTATTTCTGTGAAAATGCCATTGAAATTTTGATAGGGATTGCATCGTATCTGTAGACTGCTTTCGGTAGGATGGATATTTTAACAATATTAATTCTTCCAATCCATGAGTACAGAATATCTTTACAATTATTTGTGTCTCCTTCAATTTCTTCTTTCAATGTCTTACAGTTTTCAGTGTATAGGTTGTTTACTTCCTTGGTTAAATTTATTCCTAGGTATTTTATTCTTTTTGATGCTTTTGTAAATGGGATTGTGTTCTTCATTTCTCTTGCTGATAATTCACTATTAGTATATAGAAACAAGACAGATTTTTGTGTATTAATTTTGTATCCTGCAACTTTACTGAATTCATTTATTAATTCCAACAGTTTTTTGATGAAGTCTTGATTTTCTTTTTTTTTTAAAGATTTTATTTATTTATTTGAGAGAGAATGAGATAGAGAGAGAGAGCATGAGAGGGGGGAGGGTCAGAGGGAGAAGCAGACTCCCTGCCGAGCAGGGAGCCCGATGCAGGACTCCATCCCGGGACTCCAGGATCATGATCTGAGCCGAAGGCAGTCGCTTAACCAACTGAGCCACCCAGGCGCCCTTGATTTTCTATAAATAATATCATGTCATCTGCAAATAGTGACAGTTTTACTGTCCTTTCCAATTTGAATGCCTTTTATCTCTTTTTCTTGCCTAATTTCTCTTACTAGAACTTCTAGTACCATGTAGAATAAAGTGTTAAGAATGGGAATCCTTATCTTGTTCCTGATCTTAGAGGAAAAGCTCTCAGCTTTTCACCCCTGAATATGATGTTAGCTATGGGCTTGTCATATATGCCTTTATTATGTTGAGGTACATTCCCTCTGTACCCACTTTTGTACCCCAAGTGTTTGCAGCCTGGATGTTCCCCAGTCATTTACCCTTCTCATGACATCCCTTTATCATTTTTGTGAAACTGCCTTAAGTCCCCTCCCACATATTTTGGGAAGGCCAGCAGTCCTCCCAAGACTTGGGAAGATTTCTTGGTCATTACACAGTCATGGTCTCCTCTAGCTCCAGCTTCCCACCGTGATTCTTCCCTTCTCTGCACAGGGTGATACTAGCATGGCTCACATCTTTTCTTTTCATTTTAATTCCCCAAAACACCAACAACAAAAGGCTCTACAGGTAGCAGTTTTACCACATGTATAAGGGATGGGAAGGAGTAGTTCATTACAGCCTGGTAAACAACTAAAATTGGATATTGTGCTTCTTTGTCTTCGTGAGAATTTCTTATTGTCTGACACTCCTCCTTTGGCGTTCAGGCTTCCTGCAACATTTCCAGTCTCTTCTCACATCTCCCCTTCTTTGCATGTCCATGTTTGTCTTCCCCTCTCTGCCAGGCAGCCAGGGGAAACTCAAAATCTACCCCTTATTATGCACAGTATTTCAACTCTCGAGGTGAGACTTCTCTTTCTGTACCCTAAGAGGGAGGCATCGCCATTCCCACCCAAGGAGGTGATTTGTCTAACCTAGATACATTTATCTGAACAAAGCACTGACTCCCTTTATGTAAATTGTGACACTTCCTGAGACCGTGGTCCCTGATACCCCAGAGTTCATGTTGCATCCATGCTCAAATCCTAGGAGTTGATAGGTCCCCAGATCTTCCCAGTTCACACTCAAGGGCTTGAATTGGACAAAGCAGGGCTTCTCCTTTCCACTTTTAAATTAACATTCATCTTCGTTCTTCCCCTCAGACCGCCCAGGGCTTGCCTGCGTTGAAAGAATAGAAAAATACCAAGATAGTTTCCTGCTGGCCTTTGAACACTATATCAATTACCGAAAACATCATGTGACACACTTTTGGCCAAAACTCCTGATGAAGGTGACAGACCTACGGATGATTGGAGCCTGCCATGCCAGCCGCTTCCTGCACATGAAGGTGGAATGCCCCACGGAACTCTTTCCCCCATTGTTCTTGGAAGTGTTCGAGGATTAGACTGACTGACTTCATTCTCATAATTCCTACAGCACTACTGGGTGTCATTTCATTCCATTGCCTAGATCTTTTTTGTTTGTTCCTTTGTTTCTTTGTGTTGGGAGGGACTGTTTGGGGATAAAGGGAGGTAGTCCTTAGCATAGACATGGATGAAATTGCCCCTTGAATGCGGGTACTTGTAACTATTGCATTTTGTTCTCCAGCCCTTTGATGTGAATGCTTTGAAGGTTTTACAGTTGTGGAGGTGGGGTGGGGACAATCATTAATTCACCAGCACCAAGCCATCACCAGCTCCCATCAGTCCCTGGTCAGAGACTCAAGCAAGCAAAATGGCGTGGAAGAAGACTAACGAAGCCTTAAAACCAAGATAATATGGTCATCTTGATCCAGTCCTGATTTTTGCAGGGCTCAAATTAGCATGGTGCAGACCACCTTTGGTTAGATGTGGCTTTCAGCTTTCTAGGGAAAGGTCTGAATTGATTTTTATCTATTCAAGAGCATGCTGTTTTCAGCACTCTTCATTCTCTCCTGGCAACATAACTTGGGATGTATAGGAATATTTGTTCCTGAAAAATCAGCTGTCCTTTCACTCTGATTTTTATAATCCTATGATTTCATTCAAGTTATACAAGGGTGTGACTCAAAGATGTGCAGGTATCTGACTGACTGAGGCCAACGAGGGAAACAATTTTCCTCAGCAAGCCCAAAGAAATTAGAAAGCTTCACTAATGTCAGTGACTCAACAGTTTCCAAAAATCCACACGGTGTTACCTCAGAGTAGGAAGGCTTCTTTACAGTTTAGGCTCAGAAAATTTCCACCAAAATCAAACCGATTTACAGAGTGTTGTCACTTTTCAATGACATCTGATCTGTCATCTCCCAAACTCCTGAAGTTATTTAATCCTGATTGCATCTTTGCTGAGCTGACAACAGATTTCCCTACGGATTAAATCTTCTAATCAAGGAGAGATAACAAGCTGAAATTTGAGTCTTGTTCTGGAGGAATTCTGAGGAGAGATAAGTGTGGTGCATTCTGAGTTGAACGAAGTGCAGTGTTCTAAGAGTCTCTTCATGTGCTGATGGTTCCCTTTGGTCTTAGATCCTCAAGCTCTTTGCTCTACAAACAACTGTTTCCTAGTCCCCTTTTCCCTCTGACTCTCAGGCTTGACTGTCACTGAACAAAGCCTGGTCTGGCCACTGACCCTCCCTGTCCCTCCTAGAGCGTTGCCCTGACAGATACTTCACAGAAGATACCTGCAGACCATGTACACGAACCCTCACCTTCCCTGCCTAACCTGCCTCCCTGATGACAAACACTGCAGTAGGTTGTGCCCAGAAAACCCATGGTGACCCCTAATCATTTCAACTTCAGAAAATGGGCAAAGAATGTACCCATGCAATTGAATGTATCTTGTTCTTCACCGGCATAGTAGACATGAACTATTCCTTTACCTGCCTTGAACTGCCTTATCCTGGAAATATTGGGGAAAATAAGCCATATCACTGAGATTTAACTAAAAACAAAGGAATGCAAGTCACTATGAAAATCAAGTGGACTAATTCTTTTTTAACTAGCCTAGAAATCCGGGTGCCTGAGTTCTAGTTTGTACTCTGGCAACTGGTGGATTTGTGACCTTGTTGGTTTTCTCACCTGGGAGAAAGTCATGAACCTTAAAATCCTTCCCATCCTTAATATTGTACTAGTTTCAGGGGGAGAAATCTGTTCCTTTTTGATGGTTTCTTTCATATTCAAATTTCTAGCTTTATTAAACAGAAATTTGGCCCTCAACAGTTAGGGAAAGCATACTTGGTGTTGAGTCAAAACAAGAATTTGATATACTATTCATCAGCTATGTAGAGAAAGGCAGGATGGCCTTGGAAAAAGGAGAGGAACAGCACTGAAAAACTTAAGTGTGACTGGGAATAATCTGGAAGGAAAAAGATATGTTTAATGCACGAAATGATTATACTGGCTTCTAAGGAAGAGGAAGCAATATCGCTACGGAACTAGCTAAGCAAAGAAAGGAAGTAGGGAAAGAGATTAAAATTATAAACATGAAGTTCATGGGCAGATTACCTGCTTTGGCTTTATCTACAGACAGTGTTTTGTTTTGTTTTCTCTAAGGCAGCCTCTAGCCCTGAAGTCCTTGCTTTGTTAGCAACTGAGCTCTCTCTGTTGACTCTCCTTGAAGAAGTATTCTTTGAAACATAATGCTGAATTACCTTCTACACTCCAGGGTAACTCTGAGAAGCTCTGCGGTGAGGGGCAAGTTTTCTCTCAGAAGGAATGAGAGGAATGCAAGCAGGAGGGGTACTGGAGGGTTCACAGACCCGTTAGGCATCAAGCCTTCCCTGGGAAAGTTTCCTCAATTTGTTTGACAGTTTCTGGAGTATATGAGACACACCCAGATTCAAATATAAGTACAGAGCCTGATCTAAGGCTAAATCTGAATGCTCTGGGGATTAACCATGACTGGGCATTGGCCAAATGCTACAGTATATCTACAGTAATCCAGCCAGCCCCAAGTAAATTTATGTCTGATCCTCGGTTCCTTAAATGACTGCCTTAAACAGGCAAACTGCTGATCTAAAACGCTTGTTGTAGGCTGAATACTTTATGCTGAGCAGGACACTCCTTAAAGTACTTCAGTTTGAAAGAAAAGGCTGTAAAGACTCAAAGGATCGTGACCCTGGGGTCAAAATGATTCATTTCTTCTGTAACCGGTTGAGGTACTTAGTGCATCTCAAGACTCCATCTCATAAAACTCAATCAGGAGGGATTTACCCTGGATTTTTTTTTAACATTTTTTCTTATATTGTCCGGGCTTTCAGATCAAGTGTGGACCTGATTGAAACCCCTCACAGAGGGGAGACATCCCAGTACAGAACACACCTGTACAACTGGGATTCTTATTTATAAATCACTTCACGTTCGGGGATGAGTGGTGTGGTGTGTGTGTGTGTGTGTGCGCGCGCGCGCGTGTGTGTGTGTGTGTGTTTGTAATCCTCAAGTGTACTTTGCTCTTCAATTTAGATGTGCAGTATTTCCAGAAATAGTGAAAAAAGTAAGATCTTTTCTTCTTTATGATTCTGCTCAAAACACCACGTGCTGCCTCAGAGCTTTTTCTAGTCAAATGAGCCTCGGTCCTCAATGACGTGCTTGCCGTGTTGATGCCTCAGCCCAGTGATACTCCCTCTCACCTGTGCCCCAAGTGACACCTCTTCCATCTGCAGTGCGGTCTTCGGTCATCGGAGTGGACCACCAGGCTCAGCTCTGCTCCAGCAACGCCATTCTCATTGTTCTTCTGTGGACAGGTGCCCAAGTCTTGGCGCCTCCACAACACTAAGCCCCCGACAGACTCAGCCTCCACGGAACTGCTGAGAACCCTCAAAGCATGTCATTGTCAGTGATCCATTTTTATTCTATGGAACTCTAACCTATTTGTGTCATATTGACCTTTTGATGCATGAGTCATAAATTATGAAATCGGTCTTATGGTTTTTGAAATGTAGCCAGCATTTGTAAGGCTAAACCTTTTTCACAAACTGAATTTAAGTGAATAACCAAGCCGCAGTTCTTCTCCCAAAGGAGAGTGCTTACAGACATTTGAATCTCTTTGCCCTTTCCAACAGCTATGGCATCAGGTTCTAAAATAAGCTTGTAATTTTTCCTGTTATTTTAATAATATGGAAATATTAGCATAGTGTTTCTTTTGATAGTGATAGACTATAATCCATATTTAAATTTTATAGAGAAGAAATTTTATTGTACTGTGATGTAGATATTTATTATCCAGGTAAGGATTTGCCCGGTGTGTATTTTTTACAATTGAAACATTTTACTTTAATCTTTAAAAAAAAAAATACATTAAAAACAGACACAAAAAAAAAAAAAAACAGACTAGGGGGGAAAAAAGGTTTGGCCTTATCACAGAATTTTTACTGTGCTGTATAAATGTTTGCAAATGCAAAAAGTATGCATTTCTAGTGTGTTTCCACATTAATTAATGCCGCCTTCAAGAGCAATATCGTGCAGGTAAAACGCTGTTTGTGGCTTTCTTTTGCACAGTTAAAGCTGACCCACCTTATGCACAAGACAATCAAATATAAATCTGTCCTCCTCAGGATGCAGACAATACTCATGTAAATTATGGAGCACAATGTAAGACAAAAGAAGACACTTTATTTAATTACACAGGTATTGTTGCTATAAAAGATGTAAGGGCATGAATGAGCTGACATTATACCACTTCTTTGTTTTGGTTCTTCCTAATTAACTTGGCATTTTTCATTTGATTATAGAGCCAAGTTAGTTCTCTATGCTTTCCCCAGAAAAAAACACGTTTCTCGCCCCCCCCCCATAATGTTTTCATGCCCTGAGAATCAGAAAAATACTACAGAATAGGAAAAGATTTACAGTCATTGGAAGATATGTGTTTTGCAAACAGTGTTAAGTGATATTGCTAAGTTGGTAATATTTTTTTCAGCCTAAAACTCTGTTAAAATCTGTGATCAAAATGTTTTAAACTATCCAAAAAGAAAATTTGTATATTTGGGAAAAATGAATTTTTACATAGCTTTTGTATGCAGATATTAAATTGTAATTATGAATATAGTGGGCGTAGATAAACTCATAAGCTTCAATTCTAAAAAAGAAAAAAAGAAAAAGCTTATAACCGACATACTTGCCTGTCTCTTTCTTTAAATAATATTATTTTCTAAAGAAGTACAGGATTGCCTGCTCTTCTCACCTCAGCTACTTCCAAAGGGAGGGATACAGGGACATAAGGGCATTTATTTCATAAGCATCTACTAGAATAAACAAATTTCCTTAGGAGGAAGGCACAGAGGTAGGGGGAGAAGTAAAAGGCTGATGGGGGACTACTTTTTCAAAAGGGGCCACAGAGATGGGGTAGGGAGATAAGATATAAATTTTCGCAGCTCAAGGACCATTTGCCTTCTCTCAAAATGTTCCAAAATATTATTAATGAAATTATACTCATCTCGGCTATCACTCTATCCCCATTACCCTGAACACATGTTAATTAGGACTCTCTGTGATGAGTAACAAAAAGCTAAATCAAACTGGCTTATGCATAAAGGGAATTTATTTACTGTAACATCTGAAAATTTCAGGCTTCAGGCATGGCTGGATCTGAGTGCTCAATTAGTATTGGTCAGGAGATAGCCCTTTTCATGTCTCTGTGTAGATTTTCCTCTGTAGAAATATCTTTCATGTAGACTTCATGCTTACATAGCCTTTTAACTTATGGTGGCCCCCCACTACCTCCAAGATTAGTCATAAAGCTCCAAACCAACCGAAAGAGTGCTTCTTTTCCCCAGTAGTTCCAGTAAAAATCCCAGGCTTAATCCTCATTGGTCCAAATCCAGTCTCATGCCCATTCCTGAGCCAATTACTATACTGAGGAGGACATATATGCTAATTAGCTTAATCCTCTGAAATCCTGGAACTGGTGGGGGTGGTAAGATAATAAGTCCTATCTAAACTACGGACTGACAGTTGGGTCAGGGATGATTCCTCAAAGAAAATTCTATGTCTTGCTACTATAAAAAGTGGGGAGGAACAGTGAGCAAGCAAAAGCAACAAAAATGTCCACACCAATAGCTAAGACTGAGAGTACATCCATTTTTAGTAAGGCAACGGAGTCTCCTTAACACAGAGGAAGCTCAGCACAATTTGACCTGGACATGAACCAAATAAACACTTTCCAAAAGAAGTGTCTGATTATATCCTACTTGGCTCACAAAGGAGGCCAGTACAGGTAAGATGGAGCAAGCATTTATTATTTCCCTGGGCTAGATCAGTTCAGAGTACTATTTCCTGAGTCCTCTTGCTCTCTATTCAAATCACTATATATAACTTTTATATTTGTCTCTTTTCTACATTATGTACCTTTCTTTTCTTAAAAGATTTTATTTATTTGAGAGAGAAAGAGAGCATGAGCAGGGGGAGGGTCAGAAGGAGAGGGAGAAGTAGGTTCCCCACTCAGTGGGGAGCCTGACGTGGGGCTCAATCCCAGGACCCTGGGAACATGACCTGAGGCTTAACCAACTGTGTCCCCCAGGTGCCCCATTATGTACCTTTCAACTTCATCCTAATGAACACATTTTCCTTCCTCAAGAAATTACTTTATTCCTTTTGTTTTGGAGAGGTTTTTTTACATATATATTCCAGCTAGGTACAGTTCTTACCCCCCACTTTTCTTAAGATTTATTTATTTATTTGCCAGAAAGAGAGAGTTCTTAACCCCTTTACACAGGAAAAGCTAACCCAAAATTAATGTGATATCTAATAGTTTGATTTGGGCTATGGAGCTGGTGTTATGTCACAAACCTGGAGAATTCCAATAATCTAGAATGAAGAAAAGACAGGGAACAGAGTTGCTTTTCTTCCCCACTGCGAGATGACAAATCATCCTGGCTTCATATTTAGCTACTCAGGGCACGTTAGCTTTGTAAATAAATGGAATTGTCACTGGGTTAATGTCCATAAGATCTGACACATTAAATGCAATTTGTTTGTTCAGACCAAAGCCAAAGTAGTAAAACTACTGAAATACTGAGTGTTATGGATGCCCTTTGAATGTGTATCTCTGAGGATCCATGGGCTACCTGACAAAAATGCTCTATGTCTTGAAAGAGAGAATCCATTTACACATATACTGATGAATCATAAATGAAGTCTATATTGGTACAATGGCATTGGTAAAAGGAGAAGAAAGTTGTGTTAGCCCGGTTCCCCAGAAAACAGAGCTTATGTGCTACAGATCTATTAGGGAAAGTAGCCCCATGGGAAACAAGAGCAGAGGAGAAAGAGCATGAGGCAGGGTAGGAAAGAGAGTAAATACAGGGGCGCATTGCTGTGCTGGTCACACCAACTGCAACAGAGAACTCAGTCATGCAAGACTAGTTTCTAAAGGGCCAGATCAGTGTAGTTCATCTGAGAGTGGGGAAGTAAGAATTTATCTACCAGTGCTTATCTCTCATTCTCAAAACTAGGGCTGACTCCCCTGTCCATCTACGCCATACATGCCTGGCCACAGAGCAGGTCCTGTGGTCTCACACTTCAGGAGCAAAAGCAGTCCCCCAGGTGGGGAAAGTCAGTGTCCACTCCCACAGCTGGGCAGAGCCCATCTAGACAGGGTGGCAGACCAAATGGGCTGAAACAACTCATCCTGGCCCTGGAAAGATAAACAGAGCTTAGAGGATCTGTAATGATCTGACACAGGGGTTGCTCCAGCCAACAAGATCTTCAGATTATCTAGAGAAAGAACATAGTCTTTCAAGTTCCAAAGAAAATCATGAAGCTCAACCAATGAACCAAATCTATATTTCACTGTATCATCAATTTGTGTATTTAGGGGCTTTTAATTTAATACAAACTGGTCATGTAAATTGATTGTCCACTTGGCTATATTTTCTTGCAGTAATCGAAAAACTATTATAGACTGTTCTTTTCATTAGACTTATCAGTTTTTCCTACAGGTGGCTCATTTCAAGGGCAAATTTTCTTCTACATAAATACCTAGTTGAAAATTTTATAGAAACCAATGGATTTTTAAATTTCTTTTCATATACAACTTCACACTGGTACAAACATTTGTGGAAACAATGCCTATGAAAAATGAAATCAGATGAAGTTGCAATGAATACTCTTCTTCTTTTAAGACAGACCTATAATATCCCCTTTATTTTCTTTTAACTTTCTTGCAAATAGCACAAATTGCAATGAGGGAGGCAGATGCATATAGAGTAAACCCTAAAGTTAGAGAATTTGAAAATTCTTGTGCCCACAGATCCCAATGGATACAGAGATTTGAAAAGCACTTGTCAGTTTTACCCTGAGTCCTAGAAAGATACTGCAATCTTATTTGTTGCAGATATGCAGTTTCTCTGAATTCTGAGGATTTTTTTTAAAGATTTTATTTATTTATTTGACAGAGAGAGACACAGCGAGAGAGGGAACACAAGCAGGGGGAGTGGGAGAGGGAGAAGCAGTCTTCCCATGGAGCAGGGAGCCCGATGCGGGGCTCGATCCCAGGACCCTCGATTTCAGACACTTAACGACTGAGCCACCCAGGTGCCCTGAATTCTAAGGATTTTATGAATTTTTCTATGAGCATGTTTAGCCTTGAACAGAGCTTTTAGAATTTCTTTTCCACTCCCTAAAATGAAAGCCAAATAGAATCTTTGTAACAATTAATCATATCAAAAGATACAGAACCCAAGACCACCAAGGATCATTCATTGGTAAGTAAGTTTCTTTGTGAGAATCCAACTGAACATTTCAGAAAATTCACTTTTATTTTCTCCAGAACTTTGATGAAAGTACCACTCCTCAGTTACTTGTCACTCAATAGTCCCAGCAGCCATCCCAAAGGATGTACCAGTTAGTGCTGTCTTCCAGACTTCCTCACTGTCACACTGCAGCATATAATAATGGCCCACCTTGTTGCGAACATGTATTCTGTGCCAGGAATCATACTAGGCCCTCTACATTATTTCTAATCCTCAAAACAAACCTGTAAAGTAAGTAGGTGTTAGTATCTTCATTTCACAATGGGGAAATGGATGCTCAGTGTGAATAAGCAACTTCTCCAACATCAAACAGTTGACAAGTGTCAGCACAGAAGGCTCCAAGATCCATGTTCTTTTTACAACCTGCACTAATAAGACAGCACAAAGCTTTAGGCTCTGAAGAAAGAGAAAAGGCAACTCTCCTCTGGAAACGTTTACCATCCCCCTCCCAAAAAGGCTCACCTGCCCTAATGCAAAAAAATGTGCATTCTAAAGAAAGGCTACCACTTCACCTCTCATTAGGTCATATCTATTGTAAAACCACTTGTCTGTGTCGCAATATTAAAGAATAATTTCTCTTTGCAAGACTATATATAACCTAGCTGGCTTATTGATGTGTCAGTCTAACAAGAGGACATTTTTGTTTTGCTAAGGATTTTGGGGTGTGAGTAGTTAAGTTTAAGGAAAGCCAAATTGCTCTGCATAATGGAAGGAAAAGAATTTACAGCGATGGAGGTTGGGGGAGGGAGGATGGGCAAAGGACAAGGAACCAAGATGACAGAAGCACTTAAGTTTCAAGATGTGACACCATGCTATAACTCCCTCAGCTTCAGATAATGAACTGAAAACTGGCAAATGTGCAGTACAGGTGGATTTCTTGTGGAAACAAATGAAAAGGGACACCAACATATCATGTTGATATGAGCAGGAGAGCCCCAAAGCAAAGGGGATCTTGATAATATGTCTATTCCAGAATTCATAGAGTTCTGAAACTTACTTTATTTGGTTCTAAAAAATTGAAAGAAGAGTTTTTCAAAGCAATTTCACCTAGCTCTGAAGAGAGGGCTCTAGCTGACATCTGGTAGACACATTTGCACATAGACATGGGGATAAATTAGTAAACTGAAGGTCCTTGTGGAACTTTCCACAGGAAAGCAATAAGAGCTTTTCTTACCCAACTTTCTTTTTTTTAATTTTTTTTTAAGTTTTCTTTTTTCTTTTTTTTTTTTTTTTTAGTACTCTCTACACTCAGTGTGAGGCTTGAACCCACAACCTCAAGATCAAGAGTCACACACTCTTCTGACTGAGCCAGCCAGGCACCCCTCTCTTACCCAACTTTCACTCTCACATGCAATTCAAGGAAGACAGCAAACATCTTAAAATATTCGCAACCAAACCCAGATATATTAGACAGAAATTTTTTACAATATTTGCAATGTCTGAAACAGCCACAGGATTAGTATGAGGAATATACAGCTAGATTTTCCAAATCAACAAGGAAAAGACATGAAATTCAATAGAAAAATAGAATATTCACAGAAGAGAAGCCCAAATGGCTGACAAATATATAGAGAGATGCTCCACCTTACTTGTAATCAGAAATAGGAAAACTGATGCCATTTCATACTCAAAAATTAGGCAGCCAGAAAATATCAAGTGAGGACTTCATCTCCTGCTAATGAGAGTATAACCGGGTCCCTGGCAGCTCTCCTAGAGCCGATGACTCTACACAACCAGGATTCCATTCCCAGGAACACCCCCAAACTCACAAGGATCTATAAGCATGCTCATCCTAGCATCACAGACTTTGCAGTACCAGGGAGTTGAGTTCAGGCTAGGAAGGAGAAGAATAATATTGGGTGAAATATTACCCATCATGAAAAACACTGCAGCGTCAGAAACACCAGACTAGACTTGCATACAGAATCACTTAAGAAACAAAACAAGACCTGTAACATCAGACTAGGTATGTAAACTACAAACACAGATAAAGGAAAGACCATATGTTTTACATGGGATCATACATAACCAAGGACATATATTAAGCACATTAGACTGGGTGCCTATGTAGAAGAGATGAGGGGGAAAAAAATGAAATAAAACGGGAGAAAGGCCATGACAGGCTGACAATTTTAACCATCATGAAATGAGGAGTATGATTATCTCAAGCCCCTACACCTGAGGTCCCCATAAATCCTGCCAGGCTTTAATCATTCCTTTATTATCTCTTCCCTGAGTCACCCCTACGTGATAATGGGCCTTCTATGATCAGGTAACAGAATTCTGGCGAGGCACATAATCTATCACCTCAGAATCAGGGAGATGAAATCAAAAGTGGCCCAGAGATGAGGAGAGGAAGAAAAGAGAGAAAGATGTAAACCGTCCTGGTTGCTAAATGATCTTCAGCTGCAGAACTATGTTTCCAACCAACAGATATCAAATGTGAAACCCCAACATGTACGAAAGGAGAGAAAAGGCTCTGGTTGAATTGGTGTGCCCACGCAGCCACCCCAAAGTCCCCAGCAAAGCCTCCTCTCGACAGATGGCTGAACCTCCATCAGAGTTCTGGAAACCTCTCATCTAGAAGTCCCTGCATTTATAAGCCTCGTCCAGAGTGATAAATGGATGGGTTAACTTTATTTAAAAGTCCGGGATAGAACCAGAAGTCTCCCAAGTATCTGTCGAGTGTCTGCAGTGAGAACAGCCAAGGATCCAAGGCTGTGCTGCCTGCGACAAGCACGGGGAGATGGGCTTCTGCTGCCACTACTCCTTCTTTATCCTTTAAGACCAAATTAACAAGACTCTTTTATTTTTATCAGCTTGGTACTGAATATTCAATGTTTGTGCCATGTAAGTAGGTTAAGCAAATTTAAACTAAACTATTTCCATCTCTTCCAAGTTCCTCTAATTCAGAGGGCTGATGAGCTAGGACCCAATCCATTTCATCTAGGGAATGATCCAAGGAATTGGGAACATTTAGCCTGTAGAAGACATATAATTCTAGCTCAGACCCAAGATACTTGCCAGGTAAAACAAGAAATCAATTTGTTTTGTGTTGCTTCCAAAGAGCATAGCCAGGATTAATGAATGACAGTACTCAGAAGTCAGTATCAGCCCAAAAGAAGAAAGAATTATGTCACAGTTAAACTGTCTACAAGTAGAAATACAGAGTTCCCTACCACTCAAGGTGTTTAAGCCAAGACTAAACTCTTATCTAACAACAAGGTAGTAAGAAGACTAGACATGTCAGAGCAAATGACCTCTCAGATCTGTGCCAGCCCCACCCTACATCATGATCATGTCCTCAGGGGTCTGCTCCCCGTACTTGTTCAGCTTTTAGGCTGTCCCTAATGCTGTATTTTAAGTTCTCCACAGGGAAACATGCGAGATGAACCTCAGTTAGATGTGACTTCTGGTGCCACTTACTTTTAATGTATAATCATTCTCCACAAAAGCAAATGAGCCAGTAAAATAAAGTCTACCATCTGTCTCTCTCTGTTTTTTTCAACAATCATCCTACTAGCTCTTGAGAAAACCTCCTCTGTGCTGCCATGAATCAGACAGGCTGATCTGAAACCATTACCAGAGAGAATGATGTGTCAGAATCAAAGAGCAACTCTAAAGTGAGATAAAATATAGCAAATAAATTCTAGGATAGTCTGACACACTGGGAACATTATGTTGCCATTGGTTCATCAAAATTATGTCAAATACTGCTGTTGTTATTAAGTCTCCATCATAACATGAAACTCACTTTAATTGCCTCTGGTTGAGACTCTGCACATTGGTTGTCTGCCCAGGCACGAATTTATTTTAACCAAAATTAGTCTTAATCAGCTTGGCTTCAGCAATGATGTAGCCAAACACACACACACACACACACACACACACACACACACAGCCAGGAGACAGTCTGAGAGGCCTCTCCAACAATTCATAGATTAGAAAAGAACAGAACTTTAAAAAATATTTTGCAAGGGATTAATCCCTCGCCTATATTTCAAAACACTTTTATTCAGCTTTAGTGTTAGCAAAAGCCATGATTGTCCACTGTGGAAAGGCGTCTGGAGAATAAAAAAAACACTATGGACAGTCTAGTGCCTTACAATAGAACAGGGAGGCTTTTATTTTGAGGTTCTGCTGTAAGCTCCAAGCTCCTTCTATGTGGGTGTCTTGTGAGGCTTGAGAGCTAAGAAGATGCCTTATTTTGAAAGTCTATCAAAAGTGGGCATGATTAGATTCTGACCATTCCAAATTACCACAGATTACGGCAAGACTAAAAATGAGCTGGTGTAACTTTTTCCTCCAAAATAGTGATTACAAGTCACATATTTATAAGGATTGATGACACCCGGCCTGTCGTAAAAACACTTCAACTGCAATCAGCCTCATCATCCCCAGGAACCCTTTCATTTCACATCCAAGTACAGGCTCCTTTCCCTCCAGAAATAAGATCATGCGCTCCCCCTGAAAAAATGCACAAATATATTTCATACAGACAGGAGAAGTGGGGTGGGAGGAGGACCATGAAGCACCACAAAACTGAAGAGTATGGCTCCGTGGCAAATAAAAATAAAACTACTGACCCCAGAGACTCAAAGAAAGTATATTCTTAACTTGATCCCAAGAATCCCTTGAGGGTTCTGAAATTTTTTCTCAGAAGTCAACAAAATTTTTATTAATTTTTTTTGAATTTTTGACTTCATTCCCAAGTTAATTTTTAAACTTATCATAAAGCATTTTTGATCATCCAGATCAGCTCAAAACCAGAATTTCATTCATTCATTTGCATTCATGTTTACAATACCTAATATACTTTAATTGTTGCAAGCTAATGAGGACTAAAAAAAGCAGACTTACTATATAAATGATGCAGTCACAACAAGAGGGTCAGCATCATGGTTCACTGGGCCCATGAAGAATTTGGGAGTCGTCAGTGAGAGAAAAGTGGTGGGAACTTGAGTTATCACAATTATGGATACAGTCCCAGGCTTCCCAAATTTGGGGTATCTAAGAACCACCTGACAGGCATCTGGCACATACATAAGTAAATTTCTTTTTTTATTTTTAAAGATTTATTTATTTATTTTGGGGATAAGGGACAGAAGGAAAGGGAGAGAGAGACTCCTCAAGCAGACTCCTCACTTAGCAGAGAACCTAACATGGGGCTTGATCTCACCACCCTGAGATGGAGACCTAAGCTGAAATCCAGAGTTGGCCGCTTAACCAACTGAGCCACCCAGGTGCCCCCACAGGTAAGTTTCTTAAAAGAAGATGCACCACAATCTTAATATTTTTTCATTAATTATTTAAAGCAGCATGGTGGTTTTGTCAGTGAGGGGGATAGAAGATACCATTTGCAATCTTTCCCCAAAGTGTCTTTGTCTACCTTGATGATGGATGGCCTGTGCTATAGGAGAGTTATTTCTAAAGCAAGGCAAATTTTCCTGCCTGAGCCTAGAAAGCATTGCCTCAATTACTGAGGAGAGATGGCAAGTGAAATGAGCTCAGACGGTGATGGGTCCTGAGAAGAAATTCTGAAGCTGTCCTAGCATCTAGGAGCCCACTGTAGGAACAGAAACTTCAGTTAAGTTTGGGGCAATCTGAGAACAGAGAGAATTTAGGCTCCCTTTCTTAGGCTAAGGCTATGAAAGCACCAGAATCCCCTAACAAAAATGGACACATGGGGACCAGTTCCCCAAACCACAAAGTAACAAGGAAGTGGCAGATAATTTTGTGAAGCTGAGAGAGGCCCCTAAGTAGCCTGAGTTTCAATAACACCAAAAAAATTCCCATAGCCCCATGTGATACAGCCGCAGTAGAATCCTTGCAGATAGGGTAGCTAAGAATGGACAGAAATTAGCTGAGAAAGAAGAACTTGATTGGAAAGATCCCGGAGTCAGAAATGAGGGACAAAGCTGGGCCCCACATGGATCTACACAGAACACTAGAGGTCTCAGTGATGCCCTTACAGACTGATGGCAACACAGACCAGGTGCCCCACCCATGATGTGACACCATGATGAGGTTATTCTCAAATTTTAACGTGCATTAGAGTTCCCTCAGAGAGCTTGCTAGCATACAGATTTGGGTTCAGCAAGTCCGGGACGGGGACTAAGAATCTACATTTCTAACAAGTTCTCAGGTGATATTGATATCGCTGCTCTGCAGACCACGCTTGGAGCATCACTGCTATGATGTATCCTAACCCTCTAACTTATGTGACACCCAGATATAAGAGGAAACTCCCAGCATAATGGAGATGATACTAGGAGTATGCTTACAGGAAAATAGTTACATTTCTCACACACCTGCATATGGGAACTAAAATCTGTGTCCATCAGCTAGATAGGGACAAATGGCTTCCTTAATCTCTCTTTGGTTATTTTCTCCTCCAGAAAGCATCACTTCCTAATCTATTGCAACACTGACTGTAATTCTTAAATATACCAAATAACATATTAATGATTTATTTCTTCAACACTTAACGAAAAAGAGGCCATTAAGTGTTGGAACTCACTGTCTACTGTATTCAAATAAATTACATTAGACATGATAGCAATGATTCTTCTAAAATACATCGTATCAGGTCATTTTCCCACTGAAAATTGCTCAGTGGCTTCCTATGTCACTCAAGTAAAATTTACAGTCACCACAATGTGGCCAGCAAGACTACATACATCCTGGGGCCCAGATACCCCTCTGTCCTCTTCTACACTCCCCAGCACACTCACTCTGCCCTGATACATTGACCTATCTTCTGCTTCTTGAAAAGCCAAAGGATATACACCTTAGGACCTTGTGTGCTCTTCCCTCTGCCTGGAATAGCAGCTCCTTCCCTTGCTTCCTTTGTGTCTCTACTCAAATAAGCCCTCATTAGAGAGGATTTCCCTCTTCACTGATAGAAAATATCTCCTTCACCTTCATTTTCCCTCACTCTCCATCTGCTTCACCCCAGTTTATTTTTCTTCCCATCATTTTTCATGATGGGACATATTCTATTTTTTTAATTTTTCAATAGTCTTCTAGAATGTAAATTCCATGGAAGAAGGAAATTTCCTTTGTTTATTGCTAGATTCCCAGTACCCAGGAAGTGCTTGGCACATAAGATTACACAGTAAATAACTGTCAAATGAATTAACAGAAAGAAAGGCCTAAAGGCCAAAAGGAATAACAACCCTACTCCTTCAAACACCCTAAGAGGCACAAGGGAAAGTCTCCTGGCCAGGCTAGTACCCCCAGTTACTTCCACATGCCCACTTTTCCCTTCCTCTCTCACCCCCAAACGCTCCCCCATCAGCACTAAGGAAGACATATGCACATGCTCTTTGCAAGAACAAAGAACACAACACAGCGTGAGGCAAACTGCAAAATGGAAAGCCAGAGGCAAAGGCGAAAAGTCCTTTTCCATGGCAGGCAACCCAACCTCAGGTGAGGATACAAACAATGGCCTGTGATCCCACAGCCCAAGGATCACAGCTCACATTTGAGTAGATAAACATGTTTTTGGACATTTTTATATATGCACAGATACACAAGCATATTAATTGCTTTTTTTGACTTTCAATGTAGACTTAATTTCCAGACAAAGATCTCTAGGAGTTATTCCAAAAGGAATATAAAATCCTAAGATGAGATCAATGGAAGAGACAGGAATGGGGCAGGTAGAAGAGGCTCACACTTATTATTTTCCCTAGGCTTTTCAAAAGCTGAGAATTTCTCTGCACCAAGATCTACAATCATAATTGTTTATGATAATAATGTGTTTAGATAAGTGATTCAAAGAATCAAAAATTTTTTACATTCTCAGCTTTTATCAGAAACATGGAAGTGCCGCAATTTAGCACTCGAACATCATCATCTTCCTTGGAGACTTTTGAGAACTTAATGAGTTTGTCCTTCTGCATGAGTACTGAATTCAGATTGAAAAAATCCTTTCAATGTATCACATTAAAATTTATTCTAAGTGTCTTTTAACATTTGGACTTTAAAAAGAAAATTGTTTCTGAATCAAATGTATCTTCTTGTTTAATGCAATGATAAATTTCCACAGATGCTCCCCAGGTTACACTTCAATGAAACAAAAGATCCAGAGAGGCCACCAGAAGAAGACTGAAGTGACTTTCAATTTAAAGTGATTAGGAGTTCAGGAAAAGCAACCTTTCTGGATGTCAAAGTTCTACCGTCTCAAGTTTTGAGTTCAGCAATGAGGAGCAGCAGTATTGTGCGAAGTGGTACTGAGGCATTTCACTTACCAGAATATTCCTTTTTCCTCATTTATCTCCTGCTTTCTCTTCATGCTCTCCATCCATTCCTACCACAGAGAAGATACATAGAAAGTTTTTAGTAACTTTTGTAAAAGAATGAATTAATAAATATATTTACATGTCCAGCAGAAATCCCACTACCTTCTGGTAATTTTTTAAATATTAAGTTTGCCTTTGTTATCTTTTTGTAAAAATTTATTTATTTGAAAGAGAGAGCACACAAGCGGGGGAGGGGGGGCAGAGGGAGAGAACCTTCAAGCAGACTCCCCACTGAGTGTGGAGCCATATATTGGGCTTGATCCCATGACCCATGAGATCATGACCTGAGCTGAAACCAAAAGCCAGACGCTCTACCAACTCAACCACCCAGGTGCCCCTGCTTTTGTTATCTTATTAATTCATGATTTTAAAATATCATTATGGTGTAATTATTTTTCTAATATAGCCTTTCCAGTGGACAGCAGCTTATGGTGGGAAGACAATGGCCTTTCAAATATAGATATGACTTTGAATCTTGTCCTCACTACTTCTTGTATCCTTAGACAAGTTGTCCAACTTTCTTTCACCTCAGATTTCTTGTTTGTGAGATGGGAATAATAATACATATTTTGTGTTGGGAGAGACAATTCTCCATGAGTCTCTTGTGCTCACACTTGGCATGTAGGGTATGCCAAGAATGCAAGGCCCCAACTGGTCTTTATCCAGGCAATTTCTCAGGGTTGTACTTGCAGCAGGCAACCTTGAGGGATGAAGTAATGTCTCCCCCCAGAACAAAGAGCATGATTACTCATTACTTGCTATAAAAGTGGTAGATTTTTAGGCACAAAACAAATGTGAGCATAGTATCCATGTGGGCTCCTACTGTTGGACCTTGGGCCACAAAGGGATCTGGCACAAAATGCTGGCACTCATGCTCTTTGCTGCAACAGGAGTAATAAAATCCTTTGTCTCTCACTTAGGAGTCTCATCTGCCAGCATCATAAATAACAGACAAGGGATGCCTGGGTGGCTCAGTCGTTAAGCGTCTGACTTTGGCTCAGGTCATGGTTCCAGGGTCCTGGGATTGAGCCCCACATCGGGCTCCCTGCTTGGCAGGAAGCCTGCTTCTCCCTCTCCCACTCCCCCTGCTTGTGTTCCCTCTCTCGCTGTCTCTCTCTGTCTGTCAAATAAATAAAATAAAATAAAATCTTTATAAAAAATAAATAAATAAATAACAGACAAATACTCACTGGAAAATCCAGTTTCAGCATTAACAGATTAATTTACCAACTTGTAATTTGGGTAAAACAAAATCCCACACCTGACACTTCACAGGGTTGTTGAAAGATTAAATGAGATCACTGAAATAAAGCACATGGCACAGAGTAGGCACTAAATAAATACACACAAAAACATGTTCCCTTTAGTATCTTAAATTTCTTGGGGCGCCTGGGTGGCTTAGTCAGTTAAGCATCTGTCTTCGGCTCAGGTCATGATCCTGGAGTCCCGGGATCGAGCCCCACATCGGGCTCCCTGCTCAGCAAGGATTCTGCTTCTCCCTCTGCCCCTCACCCCCCTTGTGTACTCTGTCTCTCTCTCAAATAAATAATCTTTTTTTAAAAATTAATTAATTAATTTAACTATTTTAGGTAAAGAGCTCTTGACATAATTGTGATGATAGTGAGGTTGCTCCTTTATCTCTCTTCTCTTTTCCCATATAATCTATCTTGTATCCCTCCCACATGTAGTGGTAAAGTAATCATATTCTCACGGGAAGGTTTACTTCTCCGGAGATGTAAGTGCTTGTAATAGGGGGAAACACGTGAAAACTGAAGAAGATGCAAGCCATGGGTCTCTCATAATGGAATTTGAGACCTGGGGTGGCGGTAGGTGTTTGGGGACATGGGACCACATCTATATTCTTCAAATCCTAATACTACTTGCCTATTCGTCACCTTTCCATCCCAACACCAGATCCTCTGAACTTCACATCAGGGAAGGGGAAGGAAAGAATTTTAGAAACAGAGTTTAGGTCAAAAGATAAAAGTATTTTCTGATAACTAGGAAGATTTAGATGATACAGAAGAATGTAAAAAAACAGACTATTGGATGCTTTTAACCTGTCTGTACCTCCAAACATACCTAGAAACAAAAAAGTGTCTTGCTTTCTATACTAGTTTCCTATTCCTGCTGTAACAAGTCACCATGAATTTGGTAGCTTAAACAACAAATTTGTTACCATACAGTTCTGTGGGTCAAAAGCCTAACACAGGTCTCAATAGGCTAAAATCAAGGTGTGGACAGGTCTACATTCCTTTCTGGAGGCTCTAGGAGAGGAGGTGTTTCCTTGCCTTTTCTAGCTTCTAGAGACCACCTGCATTTCTTGGCTCATGGCCCCTTTGCCCCATTCTTGGATGGTCAAGTTCTCCTTACACCACCATGTCTCTCTGGTTCTTTGTAGCCAGGAGGTTCTCCGCTTTTAAAGACTCATGTGATCACATTCAGTTCACTGGGATAATCCAGGATTATCTCCCCATTTTAAGGTCTTTAATCACATCTGCAAAGACCCTTTTACCATGTTAACTAATATATTCACATGATTAGACAGGTGGGGATTAGGACCTAGACTAATTAGGACTTCAGGCTGGGGAATTATTCTGCCTACCAACTGTACTTGAAGAAACCTCCCAAGATTTGGTCATGCTTAAAGTTGTTCAATGTGACCATTTCCCAGAAGGTTAAAATTTTTCTAAATGTGAAAATCTCATGATGAGGAGAATGAACAGTGCCAAGTGATAAGGTATCTTTAAATTTGCTTCAAGTTCTACACATTATCAGAAAAAGTGATCAGAGAAGTGCCCCTGAAATTCTAAGGGAAGCAGCCACTCAGTGTGTATAACTGTGGTGTGGGAATTCCAAGAAGAATGTTAGTTTATGTGACAACAGAAGAAATCAATGTCTTGGCCCACACAGTGAACCTCTGGGTCACAATGTGTAGAGTCTGTGTGGAAGCATCCAAATTGCTTTTTCTTGAAACTTCAGGAATGTCTGAAATGACTCCTGCCCATGAAATTTTTCTTAATACTGTGAGTATTAAGTAATTGGGGAGCAATTAAAGTGATATGACAGTGTGAGGATCCTTATCTGAGAGGTGGACAAAAGCATAGCCAGTAGAACAAAGAGTGTATCCACTTTGTAAATGAGAATGGGTGTTAAATTCCAACCCAAATTCATTTATTCAAAAGTCTTTATTGAGCAGCTCCATATGGAAAAAAACAACAACAAAAAAAAAACTCACTATGCTAGGTGCTCTGGATTGAGGATGAATTAGGCAAGAAGCCAACCCTTAGGGAATTTGCACTTCAGCATCAGAGATAAGAAACAAACTATTCTATGAGCATCGAAGATGAACAGTAGTTCTCTAGAGTAGTGGTTCTCAAACTGTAATCTGTCTACACATCTCTTTTTAAAATGCAGATTTAGTAGTTCCAAGGGAAGGACTGAGATTCTGCATTCCTAACAAGCTCCCAAGTGATGATGGTGCTGGTCCAAGGACCACACTCTGAGTAGCAAAGGTCTAGAGTAGTATTTCTAAAACCTCACTGTGCTTAATCACCTGGAGAAATTTTACAAACAAAAGATGCCGTCGCTCTTCCCATAGAGCTCCGGTTGTGACTAGAGAGTAAGACCCAGGCATCAGTATTTTGATTTTATGGGCAGCTAACCACTGAGTACTGTTAATACAGAACTTTTCATCATAGCTATTAAAAAATCTTAGGCAATGGTTCTCAAAGTGTGGGCCCCAGACCAGCAATATCAGCATCACCTGAGAACTGGTCAGAAACCAAATTCCTGGGCCCTACCTCAGGCCTACTAAATCAGAAACTCAGGGAATGGGGCCCAAAAATCTGTGTTTTAACAAACCTACCAGGTGATTTTTTTGGGGGGGGAAGATGCAGGCATTGGGAGAGAATCTTAAGCAAACTCCCTGCTGAGCGCCTAAACTGATCTGGGGCTCAGGACCCTGAGATCATGACTGAAGCCCAAATCAAGGGTGGGCTGCTTAACCAACTGAGCCACCCAGACGTCCCCTACCAGCTGATTATAATGCAAAATCAAATTTGAGACCCACTAATCTAGGGCAGCTGTTTCCAATCAGATGTGCACATTAGATTCACCTGAAGAGCATTTCAAACCTACAGATGCCCTAGCCCGACCCAGTGCCTGAATCAGTTGGTCTGGGCTGGAGTCCTGACCTGGGTATGATTGAAAACATCCACAGGTTGTGCCTTTAATGTGTCCCCCAGACCAAGAACCCCTGAGGTAGGGTATTAGCCGAAAAATCCTCTCCTCTTCTCATTTATTTATTCATTTCTCCTACACATGTTACAGAGCAAGCGCCCAGCTTTCACCATCAAGGAGCTTGGAAGTGGGAAGCAGCACAAAACGAGGAGTAAACCAGGTGGACAAGATGAGCATAGTGATGAGAGCCCATGAGCAGAGAAGACAAGCCAGCAGGATAGATTGGAGGTTAGTACAACAGCCCAGGCCTCCCGCCCCCATTTCTGAACTTAACCTATAGAAGTGAAGAGACAGGAAAAGAAAATCAGAATGCTTTTCTAGCAGAAGAACCCTGACCAATCACTATCAGCCATGCACTTGTCACCTTCACGACATCCCTTTTTGCATGCAATCATTATGTTCCTGTTTAATAGTGTTCACTACCCACCTTCTAGAGTGTACTGTGGGTTAGTCTCATAAGTTTTAGAATGTTGGGGTGCTGTAATCTCATCATTCACGATTGACAACCAGAGAGAGGAGGAATCACTGAAGAGGAGAGCAGAGGAGAGGAGAAGAAAAAAGAAAAACATAAAATTAAGAACTCTAAACAGACTTCCACATCAACTCTATCCTATCCTCCAAAAAAGTCTTTTGGTGTCAATTTCTATAAAAATTAAATTTACTAAGGAAGATAATCTAAGTAGTTATATTAATTAACAAGTGTCAGAGCCCCAGTATTAGACAGCTACCTTAATACTGTCTATGTTGTCAAAATAATTATCAAAACTTTCCTTTTATTTATTCCATTAGCCCAGCTAATTTATAAACACACCCACGGTAATTCCCTATAGCCTTCTTGCCTATAGGTTTTATGGGCTTAAGAGACCTAGGTTCCATTTTTATATGCAAAAATTACACAACTGGGGATTTCAGAAGCAACACACAAATCGATACCCATCTAACAGAAGTTGCTGATAGAAAAAGACTGAATTAGAAAGAGAAGTAACTTCAAGAAATAAACAGAATAACGTTTCCAAGAATATATGGGTTTTTTTTGAAAGGGCACACAAAGTGTCAAGAAGGGAAATTTAAAAAAAACAAAAACAAAAGCTTAAAGACCAACACCTAGAACATTGTGGTGACATTTCAGAAAACCAAAGATAAAAAGAAAATCCCAAAACTTTGAAAGAAAATAAATAAATAGATAAGTAAATACGTATCAATCAGATGGCATTACATCCCTCACTGTAATCCTGGGTGTGGAAAAATAATAGAACAATATTTTGAAATTATGCTTGACCTGTAATTATTAGTCTTTTAAGAATGAGCAGAAAATGGGGCGCCTGGGTGGCTCAGTCATTAAGCATCTGCCTTCGGCTCAGGTCATGATCCCAGGGTTCTGGAATCGAGCCCCGCGACGGGCTCCCTGCTCCTCGGGAAGCCTGCTTCTCCCTCTCCCACTCCCCCTGCTTGTGTTCCCTCTCTCGTTGTGTCTCTCTCTGTCAAATAAATAAATAAAATCTTTTAAAAAAAAATGAATGAGCAGAAAATATTTTGTAATATTCAAGAACTCAGAAAGTTTGTAACCTATGAACTCTCTGGAAAAAAATGTCTAGACAACATGCCTAAAGGAAAAGAAAAGCAAGAACAAAAAATGAACCTAAAAGACGATGCAGGATAATAGTAGTCGAGTTACCTCAGAACATGAAAGATTGTGAGGAGAGGAGAGAAGGAAAAGAAGTAAAGACATATTAAATTGTTTCAGTTTTTGAGAGAAAGGAGCAGATATTTGGTAGGAAAAATGTAGAATTTAATAGGCATATTGAATTTTTAATATTACTTTTCCAATAGTATAAAGGAAGACATGTATAACCTTAATAATCCTCCTTAAGCAATACATTAACAATAGGAGCTATAAAAAAACAGACTGACAAATCTGTCTAAAAGAATTCAAAACTCTTATACGCAAACAAATCATGAACAGTGTTAAAATAGCAAGGAACAGACAAGCTTCACACTGGGAGAATATATTTGCAAATCATATGTCCAACAAATGATTTATATCCAGAATATATTAAAACCCTCAGAAATCAACCGTAAGAAACCAAACAACCCAATTTTGCTGAGCAAATCACTGGAACACCTGCCTGGCTCAGTCAGTAGAGTATGTGACTCTTGATCTTGGGGTTATAAGTTTGAGCCCCATTGTTGGGTGTAAAGACTACTTAAAAACAATCTTTTTTAAAAAACATGGGAAAAAAATAATGAGCAAATCACTTAAAAGACACTTTAACAAGAGTATCGATATGCAGAAGACAAATAGACATCATTAGGCATTAGAAAAATGCAAATTAAAATCACAAGATACCACAGCATACTTATTTTTTTTAAAGATTTTACTTATTCATTTGAGAGAGCACGGGCAGGGGAAGGGAGACGCAGACTCCCCGCTGAGCGGGAGCCCAACGCAGGGCTTGATCCCAGGACTCCAGGATCATGACCTGAGCCGACAGCAGACACTTAACTGATTGAGCTGCCCAGGCGCCCCCACAGCATACCTGTTAGAGTAGATAAAATTTAAAAATACAATACCAAATGCTGAGCAAATGCAGCTTATACATTGATGATGGGAATGCAAATAGTAAAGCCTCTTTGGAAAAGTTTGTGGGTCCCTTATAAAGTTAAACATACACTACCATTAGATCCAGCAATCTCACTGCTAAGTAGTTACCCAAAAGAAATGAAAAAGTTCACCTAAAACCTGCGTGTCAATGTTTACTGCAGCACTGGTCATAATAGCCAAAATCTGGATATAACACAAATGTCCATCAACAGTAACATGGATAAGTAAATTGTGATATATTCATACTGTGGTATACTAGACTATAATGAACAAGAATGATCTGCAACTACATGCAATGATATGTGAGAATCCCTCAAACAGTGTTGAGCAAAAGAAGCCAAACACTTTGGGGCACATACTGTTTGATGTCATGTATGTAAAGTACAAAAGAAGCAATGCATGAATGGGAGGTTGACTGGGAGTGTACACAAGCCGGATGCTGGTAATATTTTATTTCTTAATCTGGGTGATGGTTTTAGGGGTGTGTTCAGTTGTTGAAATTTTATCAACTTGGACACTTATGATCTATGCCCTCTCCCATCACAGCTTACACTTGAAAAATATTGTAATGCATACTGTAGGCCTCCAAATAGCCAGTAAACATGTAAAAGGTCTATCTACTAATAGTTTACTGATATCTACTAATAGGGGAATGCAAACTAAAGCAATGATGGCATACCATTTTTTACCCATCATATTAGAAAATCATAAAAATGTTAAAAATAAATATTTTAGGAGTGTGTGGGAATTGTGTACTCTTCGAGAACATATTGGTGTTTGCATCAATGGGTTTAGCCTTCTTGAAGAGTAATTTGGCAATATCATTGTGTTTAACTGTGCATACCACTTGGCCAATCATTTCCACTTGTAGGTACCTGCTCTTTCTGCATAAAGAAGCATGCACAAGGCTGTCTACTGCATCATCATTTGTAATACCAGAAAACTGGAAACAATGGGAAATTCCCAGCCAAGCAAAATGAATTTGGAAATATTCCTATTATGAAATTCTGCATACTTTCTAAAACATAATGAGCTGTATACCAACATAAGACAGAGTTTTAAGTATTTTTTATTTTTTTTAGGATTTATTTATTTATTTTAGAGACAGAGATCACGCACTGGGTGGGAGAGGCAGAGGGAGAGAAACTGAAGCAGATGCCAAACTGAGTGTGAAGCCCAACACGGGGCTCGATCTCACCACCCTGAGATCAAGACCTGAGCTGAAACAGTCAGATGCTTAACTGAATGGGCCACCCAGGTGCCCCTAAGTATATTTTAAAAGGATATCATAAAACAGTATAAAATATATAATTTATTTTTAAGATATTTGTATATGTAGGCATAGTAATATAGAAAAACATTTTTTAAATGTATAGAAAAGAGGAGCAGAGATATGCTCTAAATGTTGACAGTGATTTTCTCTTGGAAAGGGAGTGAAAATGGGTGGAGGGAAGGTACGATGGAGATTCTCACATGTTTCATGCTCTAGGCTTCTTATAACTTTTTGTACAGAAGCTTTTACAATGGTAATATGTTCTTGTATTATTTGAGCAATTTTAAAAATGTCCCCAAAACGTAGATTTTTTAAAAATACACTGCAGAAAACATAAAGTAGAAGCAAAACTAGACACAACAGTTAAGCTAAACTTAGTGACAGCTGTTTATACTACAAATGGGTTAATTATAACAATAAATACAAACAAGCACATTCCCCCATAAAATGTGAGCTTTATGAAATAATAAATTCAACAGTTGGCTAGATAAAAACAGACGAAACTAAAATAAATTTTTTAATTGACAGACAAAACTCAGGGGAAGATCGAGGCAGGTACAGAGATTGGCAGGTTGTGACAAATGCAGCCTGTGGACTATGGGTATGCTGCTTTCACAGGCAATGCGGCAAGTCAGGTGACGTGCTTGGAATCGGGGCAAGCAGCTGAGCACTGATTGCTTTACTCTTGGTCTATGTCTCACAGTTACACTGTATGTGTGGTCTTTGTAGGCCTGTGATTTGGAGGACACTTAACCCTGTGAGAATATCATAAGAGCAGAGTTACAAAAGCATAATGGTAACCCTAAAGAAAATCATAATCATAATCATAAAAAGCACTTAGTTAATACCAGTATCATAGTAAAAAGTTCTGAGAGAGGAGCCAGTTATTAAATGAAAATGGTAAGTGATAAATTAAAGGATAAAAATCCAACAATACTGGATTTATATGTCCCAAACAACAGCTGAATATAACAATAAAAAATAAATTTAAGAAAAATAATAAATAAATTAAAATTAGAGAGCTAACTATTCCACTATAAAAATAGCTAAGACTACCATTTATTGAGTTTTTCTAAGTGTCTAGGACTGTGCTGAGCACTCTACATACATTACCTCATTTAATTTTCACATGAATTAATTCCACGAGGTAGGTGATATTTTAGTTCTCCCTATTTTACAGGCGAGGGAAGTGGGACTTAACGAAGTGGAGGGCCTTTGCCAAGAAAACCCAGCTATTTACTAAGAGGGAAGCTGCAGCTCAGACTTGAGTCTCTCTAGCTCCAGAGCTGATACTCAACTACTCCATCATGTTGCTTCTCAATATGAAATAGTCAGAACGTGAATAATCAATAAATAACAAATTAATACAAGAAATTGCAGAGCTGATCAACAGCATCAGTTGGACAATGGTGAGATGCAAAAGGTAAAAGAATAAATTATTTTTATATAAAGATCTCATAAAAATGCATATTATAAATGAAGACCAAAAGAAGCAATAGCCAAAAGCTGAAAACAACCTAAATATTCCCTAACTGGTGAACAGATAAGCAAACTGTAGAGCATCCATGACATAATGAAGTACCACTGGACAACAGAAATGAGCATTCTATTGACACACACAACACATGGATGAATCAAAAAAATATTCTGAGCAAAAGAAGCCAGACACAAATGACTAATACCATTTGATTGCATTTATAAAACATTCTATAAGAAGGAAAACTATAGCAACAGAAAACAGTGGCTCCGAGGAACAAGGGGTAGGATATAGAATTGTCTACAAAGGAGCAGGGGAAACTTTTTAGAATTTCGGAAATGGTTCATATCTTGATTGTGGTGATTGTCACACAATTGTATATATTTGTCAATACTCATTACATTTTATGGTTTAGAGGGATAAATTTTATTATATATAAATCATATCTCAATGAACCAGAGTTTTTAAATGCATGCAGAATTTTAAAGCTCCACATCCTATAAAAATATTAAGTGCTTCAATACTTCCTACCTCAAGAAAAAAATTCCCTATATAACAGAATATTTTGAAATGATATTTCCATACTAACATTGATGGAGTGCTCCCAACGCAGTGCATAGAAGAACACTTATTTTTCTAGATTAATGAGGAAGAAAAAAACCATAAAATTAAACGTAGTTCTCCCCCCCAAAAAAGGAAGAATAAGCAAATTTATTAAAAATGGTAAAATGTGGGGTGAGAAAAAAGATATTGGCAATGAATAGAAATGACTATTTTAAAATATGGATGATATTCTAAACTATGCATTAGTAATTATCATTATCAATACTCTATAGATTGCTGAAGTATGAAATAACAAAGTGAGAAGTCACAAAACAAAAAACATAAATAGACCAATAGTCTAGTCACAGAGGAAGTAGAAACAGTTCTAAAAAATGTATGTCTCTGGGGCGCCTGGGTGGCTCAGTCGGTTAAGCATCTGCCTTTGGCTCAGGTCATGATCCTGGGGTCCTGGGATAGAGTCCTGCATCGGGCTCCCTGCTCAGTGGGGAGCTCTGTCTCTCAAATAAACAAAAAAAAAATTTTAATTATGTCCCCAAAAAACAAAGGGTACTAATGGAGTTTCTAAAGTAGTGTCTTAAATTTCCAAAATACAACTTACTCCCTTATGTTACCCAAAGTATTCCAAAATATAGAAAACAGCATGCAACTCAATTTGTTTTTTATGAGGTAAATGTGGTTTGGGTGATACAACCTAAAGGTACATGAAAAAACTAAACAATAACTCATTCTCACTTTTGAACATAAATACAAAAATCCAAAATAAAATCTAGGATATAAAATGTGAGTTCAGAACCAAGTCTGCAGTGGGAATTGGTTCCAGTAAGGGGGCGAAGGCACACACCAGAGCGTATAGCCAATCAGAGGTTGCAACAAAGACATGACAGGCTTCACCCGAACCCAGACGCTTGATTTAGGCTTTCTTTTTTTATCTTATTGCATTGGCCAAAACTTCTAAACAGTGATATGTCAATGGGCTTTCTCGTTCTTCGTTTTAATGAGAAATGCTTTTCCATTGAAAATAATGAGTGGATTCCTTTTAAAAAATAAATAAATAAATAAAGGAGGAGATCGACATTTGTTAAGAAAAATAATCCAAATTTTGGAAATAAAGCACAAGGATGACTGAATGTCTTTTTCAATCCTACCAAAGTTTTATTCAATAGCCCCTACCCCAACTCCAGGGATTATTTTATTCTCTAATAGAATGTACCTTTTTTTAATTTATTATTTACCACTGATACAGGCCGAGCCTCTGTGTAGTTACATGTTAACTTGTACACTCAAGACTTTCGTCTGGTGGAGATGCAAATGATGGTCGTCTAGTACAAAAAGATAACCCCAAAGGTTATGGTTTTATTGCTCCGTAGGGCATGAACCTATTTTGTCTGTAATAGAGCAGACTTGCCTCAGCATGCCTTTCCCCATTCTGTGAACCAGCCCAGTCCTCCTGCTGGTTTCCTGTGTTAAAAAGATCTTTTACACGTACTCAATGTACACTTGGACAAAAGTCATGTCTTTAACTTTTTCAAAAATTATGCATTCAACAAAGAATGACACCAGTAACTGCCTAATTATAATGGTACTAAGGGCTATGAAAGAAAAGGGGATAGCCTCTCCTGGCCAAGGGGTCCTGAAGGAAATGGTGCCTTTATGAACGGAGGCCTGGAGGCTGGCTGGGCTTGCCGGGGACGCAGGTACAGGGAAGAGCCTGAGTTAGTCCTTCCTAGGGTGATTTTCTAACTGCATCTAAACATTCCCAAAGTCACAGAAGTAGCCAAAAGTTATTCTCTACCACTATTGAAGCAGATTTGTCTTGTATTTCTACACCAAAGCAGTCTTCAAAATAAAAATAATAAATAATAATGAGAATAGTATCTACTGCTGACTATTTACGATGTTCTAGTTGTGGTACTAAACACTTCAGGTGAATTATTTTCAATCCTCATGACAACTCTACAAGCCAGTTACCATTATTATCTCCATTTTACAGATGAGAAAATTGAGGCTCAGAGATTAAGTTATATGCCCAACAGTACACAATGGGCCTGCCAGGTTTCAGACCTTAACTCCTTTGTTATCCTGCCTCTTCCAGAGATATTTCTCCAAGGGTGTACTACTGCATAATGGGGAAGGGTTACATTATTTTCATTTTTTCTGACATATCCCTTGCAGCTTAAAACATCATGGCAAGAAGGGAACAGGTGGACAATTCCCTTATGTGAAGGGTGCTGTGATTCAGTGCGTTCATTCGCTGATCCTGTTCATTTCGTAAAGCTTCCTGCAGCCGCGATTTGGAAGTGAAAAGCAGGGTTTGCTTGGAGTGGCTTTTCAACAATAAAGAGTGTCTTGTTGAAAACATGTTTACTCCATGCCTCTGCTTTTAACTACTGCCCAACACAGCTCCCTCTCTTGCTTTTCTCTCATTTCTAAGCCTTGCGCACTCATCCAAAAGCTTTTAGCCCAACTGAGTGGGCAAAAAGCCTTCTCTACCATTTCTCTTGCAACTGGTTCTGAGTTTCTTTCAAGTGTTTGTTTAACTATTTGGCCAAGGATCGAGAGTCCTATTGTGAGCAAAGAGTCCATTTGCCTTGATTATGTGTGAGCTTTCCAGAGTTTGCTGATTTTTGTTCCTTTTCTTTTGTTCCTTTTCTTTCTCCATTGGTACCTCCTGCTTTTAAACTGAGGATTATACAAAAAAATGCAGTTTTCCGGCTACCTTACTTAATCTTATATTCAAAGAGAACACAAGTGCCTTCTGTATTTACAGGAGTATTCTCCAAGTGACGCAAAAGGATATTGAATTCCGTCCTGGGTCCCTGTGGCTCGGAGTCTAATACAGCCATAGCCCCTCATGACTTTTTCTTTTCTAATCTTGAACAGCATACAACAAAATCACAGAATTTTAAAATATCTGAACTAAAGGCCGCTTAGAGATCATCTAGTCCAACTTCTACATTTTACACAGCGGAAAAGAAGGCAGGTGAACTTCCAGTGCTAAGACCTCCTCCAAGTATATTCATATTTACTTGGTATTCTATATTTTGCATTCCCAATTGTATACTCTTTGAGAACAGAGACCCCCCTACTTAAACTTCTTTTATGCCTCATTTGCTACAGATATCTATGTGTTTAATAGACCAAGAATTTTGCTCTAATCTGAATGAGATTAGATCCAACCCATAAGAGATGCACAAAGTTTTAAATGAAATAGAGACCTGGAGAAATTTCATCCCAGCTTAATGGGTCTATTAGGGGAGACTTTGGATTTTACTCTGTTTATTCTATATGGATACACCCTTGTAAAAACTTCAGACAATACGTAACTATACAGAGTAAAATATGAAAGACCTCCAAATTTCCTTACCCTTTTTACTTCCCACCCCATTCTAAGTCATTATAGCATAAAGTGTACTGTTCTAGGCCTTTTCAATATACTTCTATATACATGGAGAGTTTGTCTTTTTTTACATAAATGAGACCATGCTTTATTCATTGTTCTGAAACTTGCTTTTTCACTTAAAAACATATCTTGGAGATCTTTCCATATCAGTACATATGCATGGTGTTTCATTAAATGGGTGTAGCACATATTACTTAGCCACCCCCTATTAATGAGCGCTGAAAGTGATTGTAATTTTTTGCTATAATGAACAACACTGCATTCTGTATTAATTCAGAATGGATTCCTAGAATGACATTGGGGGATTGGTGCTCACTTACTCTGAGTGAATGGATCAAAGTTAGCAGGAAAGATTCAAACCCAGGACCTTGACAGATGGCCTTAGACAAATCACTCCAGACTCATGGCTGCCTCACCTAATTCAGAGAATGACACAGGTTCAAATGAATTAAATTATGAAGTCTCTGGGAACCACGAACGGCTATATAAATGAAAGCAACTGATTACCCAAAGATAGCAATATATGTTATGGCATCAATAAACCACACATGTGGCTGCACTGCGTGCTCTTTAAGGAACACCTAACTGATGTCTCAGTATCCTTTTCTGGTTTGGGTGTAACTCCCCTTTCCGTGGTGAAGTTGCCCCTCTCCCAACTCCAACCATGTAGTTCTAGGTCTAGTGCCACCAATTAGAGCACACAGCGGTTGTTCTGATGGTGGACATGTGACCTCCACAGGCCAATAAGGGCTTTGCCCTAGGAGTCTTCAAATCGGGCCAGGGGAAAGAAAACTATCTCTCAGAATGACATAAGCAAGATGGCTGAATAAGATGTCCTTTGCTAGTAATCCCCCTTCACAACAATAATTTGGCATCTACCCATGGATAAAAGTACCTTCCTGGAAACTCTGGGATTCAGGTAGGAGATCATGAAACCTGTGCAATCCAAGGCTCAGGAGAGCTGTTTTGAGAAGGCACGCTTGCAATCAGGCTGCTGACGCCTATGGTGGTCCCAGCTTCAGAAACAGAAACTACTCTGTACCCCTAAGACCTTGGCTACAGCTCCATTTGGCTTTGGGTCTGTCACCATTACGATATGTCAACGGAACGGGTAGGAGTCATGTCCACCCAAGCAATGGGTAATAGACATACAGACCTCAGTCCTGGCTGTAGATACTGAAAGTCTGTAAACTGGTGGCAGCCCTTCTTAGCCATAATCTAAGAGCCCCTTGCCCTTCATTGCACTGATTAACAGACATATGGATCTTGGTTCTGGCTGTGGACTCTGAAGTGGTCCATAAACCACCTCCCGCCCCTCTCAGCCAAGATCTGGGAGTTCCTGGAAGTTAACCTGCCAAACGTGGTCAGACTGCAGATTCTGAAGGGGGCCTATCTTAGGCACCCCTCCCAGCTATAGTCCACTAGTTAGCCTGTTGGCACAGGGGTCAGGCAGGAGGCATTCGCATCTGTACCACAGAGATCCTGAAAAGGCCCTCTACTAAGCTCCAGCCCCTCCAGTCATGGTCAGGGACCAGTCCAGCATACCCAGGAATCTGGCAGAAGACACCCACCTGTGCCTTCAGAGCCAGGTCTGCAGACCTCAAACTTGGCTGTGGAACCACAACAATGCTGGGGCTCAGTTCCAGCCCCTCTCAGCCACTGTCCAGGGGTAGTCCTGTCTACCCAGGAACCCATGCAGTGACCATGCCGCAGCCTTTCCAGGGGAAGGAGCCACACCTGCTATATTCCTGGTAATAGGCAGCCTGTCAGAGGACCCAACTATGGACCCTGAAGCAGATGCTTATCCCAGCACCACTCTACTAAACAAGGTATCAGAAGCAGCTCCATCCACCCAGGGACCAGAGAGGATCCATATCCAGCCAAGCAACCTGTTACAAGCCCACCAACAGCGGACCCCACTGCAGACCCAGCCAACAGCCTAGAAATCCACTCCCACCCAGTAAGACTGTTATTCTGGAGGTAATCCCATTAGCCCAAAGAACTGACAGGAGAAAGTCTACCTGTTGGAACCAGTCTGTAGAGTATGGAAGAGGTATTTGTTCCTTTGAACACACAGACACTGATATAAAGCTACATGGGTCACAAAGAACCAAATACGACACCACCAAAGAAAACTAATAAAGCTCCAGTAAGTGAGCCCAAAGAAATGTAGATCTACAAATTACCTGCCAAAGAATTCAAAATAGTCATCTTAAAGAAACTTAATAAAATACAAGAGAGCTCAGATGGAAAACTAAACAGAATCAAGAAAACAATGTATGAACAATCAACAGAATCAACCAAGTGAAAAGACAACCCATAGAATGGAAGGAAATATTAGCAAACCGTATATCTATAAGGGGTTAATAACCAAAATATATAAGGAACTCAAACAACTCAATAGCAAAAGAACAAATAATCCAATTAAAAATGGGCAGAAGACCTGAATAGACATTTTTTTTCAAAGAAGGCATACAAATGGCCAAGAGGTACATGTAAGATATTCAACATCACTCACCATCAAAAAAATGCAAATCAAAACCACAATAAGATAACACATCACACCTGTTAGAGTGGCTATTTTCAAATAGACAAGAGATAACAAATGCTAGTGAGGATATGTAAAAAGAGAATCCTGGTACACTATTGGTGGGAATGTAAATTGGTGTAGCCATTACAGACAAGAGTATGGAAATTCCTCAAAAAATTAAAAATAGAAAGGGGCATATGCACCCCAATGTTTATAACAACATAATCAACAATAGCCAAACTATGGAAAGAACCCAAGTGTCCAGATGAATGGATAAAGAAGATGTGGTGTATATATATACAATGGAATATTATTCAGCCATCAAAAAGAATGAAATCTTGCCATTTGCAGCAATGTGGATGGAACTAGAGAGTAGAATGCTAAGTGAAATAAGTCAACCAGAGAAAGATAAATACCATATGATTTCACTCATATGTAGAATTTAGGAAACAAAACAGATGAATGTGGGAAGAGATGGAAAAAAAGAGAGAAGGAAAGAGGGGGAGGCAAACCATAAGAGACTCTTAATAATAGAGAACAAACTAAAGGTTGATGGAGGGAGGTGGGTGGGATATGGACTAAATGGGTGATGGGTATTAAGGAGGGCACCTGTTATGATGAGCATTTGTTATGGGTGTTGTATGTAAGTGATGAATCACTAAATTCTACTCCTGAAACCAATATTACATTGCATGTTAACTAACTAGAATTTAAATAAAAATTTGGAAAGAAAAAAAACTAAAAATAGAACTACCAAATGATCCAGCAATCCCACTTCCAGGTAGATATATAAAGGAAATGAAATCACTATCTCAAAGAGGTATCTCTGCACCCTATCTGTTCACTGCAACATTATGTACAATAGCCGAGACATAGAAACAACTTAAGGGTTCATCAACAACTGAATGGATAAAGAAGATGTGGGGTGTGTGTGTGTGTGTGTGTACACACACAATGGAATATTATTATTCAACCATAAAAAAAGGAAATTCTGACATTTGCAACAATATGAATGGATTTTGAAGGCATTATGCTAAGTGAAATAAATCAGAGAAAGACAAATACTGCATGATCTCACTTATATGAGGAATCTAAAAACAAACAAAGCCAAATTCATAGAAACAGAGAGCAAAATGGTGACTTCCACGAGTGAGGAGGAGGGAGAAATGAGGAGGTATAGGTCAAAGGGTACAAACTTTCAGTTATAAGATGAACAAGTTCTGAGGATCTAATGTACACCATGGAGACTATAGTTAACAGTACGGTATCATATACTTGAAAGTTGTTAAAAGAATGAAATGTTCTCACTACAAAAAAGTTGTAACTATATAAGGTGACAGCTGTAATTATTTATTTACTTATTACATTTATTGTAATCATTTCACAATATGTATGTGTATCAAATCATCAAGTTGTACACCTTAAACTTATACAACCTTATATGTCAATTATATCTCAATAAAGCTGTGAGGAAAAGAGAAATGTATCCCTCTCAGGAGCTGAAGCTGTGAGATGTGGTGTGGTGAGCCAAGGCTAGTTGGCCGTGTCTCCAGCCATGTGGGGAAAGTCAATCTGGAAGATAGAGAAATGCATTCCCTTATGGCACTTAGGGCCCTGGTTCTGGTTTCTGAGCCTAACCCTGAGGCCTCTTTCTCAGGTCACGCTTGCCTTTTAATACATTCCTCCTTTTGCCTAAATAGTTTGAGTTAGGCAGCAATAACCTGTATTAAATTTCTGCAAACTGCTGCCATTTCTATCTTTGGTTCTTCTCACTGTTATCCACTTTTTTCCCACCCATCTGGCATGAAGCAAAAGGTTGTTCCTGGTGGAAGAATGACTTTGAGTTGCTTTCTTTATCTGAGCAAGATAACCACACATGTACTCCAACAGAGAGTATTTTGACAGGGAAAACATGAGACCTCCTTGGGTACAGCAGTATCTTTCATATTTCTGATTATCTTTCATAACCTGACTCTTATCCATGTGATAGGAGAGAGTGAAGATGCAGTGAGAACCAGATTTCTATAAATGACCGTCTTCAGCTACAGCAAGAACAAAGCCATTGCTATTTTCCAAACTTCAAAATCCACGTGCACACTTAAAACTGAACTCTGGTTCTCACAAAACGATTACCGTCATGACATTTTCTAGAAGAGAACATTTCTTTTTGGAGAAGCAGCTGTGGCCCTGAACGTCCCTCTGTCTTTGCTGTTAGGGTATGTTTAAATACACTTTAAGAAGAATTATCAAAAAGAAGCTTTGTCACCATTCCACTTTAGACCTCTTCTTTTCTTCAAATATTCATATTTGAGAGCTAGTTCTGTGGCACTAAGAAAAAGACTTTGTCACTTTAATGCTAAGACTGCTGAATTGTTTTTCAGTAAAAGTAGAATTAAATAGTAGCAGCTTGCTGATTAGAGGGGAAACACTTGTCTTTCAGAGACGTAACAACCTGGATTTAATAATCCCATCTACATCACATAACACAGATTTAAAGTTAGTGTCTCCCTACAAAAAAATATCTGATCTGACACTAACCTGCCTCAGTGATCTTGAACAAACCACTTTTAAATTCCATGAGTCTGTTTACTTATCTGTAAAATTAAAAAAAAAAAAAGCTCAGCTCACGGTTATTGTGATAATTAAATGAAATTTTATATGTACACTCTACCTATTAAACTATCAGCACAGTGCCTGGAGCATATTATATGTTCAATATATGATAAGGATCATTATATTATTGTTAGTAATGATTGCTAACACTTGAGTACTTAAATTGAATACTTAATACTTCCTAACACTTGAATACTTAAAAATACCAAAATTCTCATTTTGATCCTAATAATAATCATGGATAACAGAAGCAATGAGTGTCCTCTCCACTTTAGAGATGAACAAATTGAGGTTCAGAAAGGATAAATGGTTTGTCCAAGATCACATTTCTAGCTAGGAAACAGCAGATCTGAAATTCAAACCAAGCCACTCTGGATCAAGACCCCTTCTCCTGGAGTGCCTGGCTGGCTCAATCAGTAGAGCATGTGACTCTTGATTTGGGGGTTGTGAGTTCAAACCCCATGTTGGGTATAGAGATTACTTTAAAAAAAAAAAGTCTTTAAAAAAAAAGACCCCTTCTCTTGCCCTATACAATACTACCTTGCATTAATGATATAAATAAATAATGGGGCGCCTCGGTGGCTCAGTCAATTAAGTGTCCAACTCTTGGTTTTGGCTCAGGTCATGATCTCATGGGTCATGGGATCAAGCCCCGTGTGGGGCTCTGTGCTCAGTGGGGAATCTGCTTGAAGATTCTCTCCCTCTGCCTCTCCCCTCACTCACACTCTATCTTCTCTCTCTCTCTTTCTCTCTCTCAAATAAATAATTAAATAAATAAATAAAATGAAATTCAATCAACAAGATTTTTAAAATACTGAGCACCTCATAGGTGTCAGGCACTGTTCTAAGCACTGAGGATAATGCCAAGAGCAAAATGGACAAAAATCTCTCTTTCCATTCCTGAGGGGGAAGACAGTCAACAAAAGAATAAATAAGTAAAATATATGGTATATCAAATGATGGGAGTACCATAAAGAAAATTAAAGCAGGGGAAGGGGTGTGCCCAGGAGTAGAGGACAGAATACAGTTTTAAAAATGATAGCCTGGGTTGACCTCATTGAGAAAGGGACAACTTGAATAAAGATCAGGGGAGGTGAGAAAAGAAGCTATGCCTACATCCTGCAAAAAAGCAATCCAGCAAAAGGTATCAGGAAAAGCAAAGACCCTGAAGTGAGAGGTGCTACATGTGTCCCAAGAATAACAAGGAGGCCAGAGACTAATGCAGAGTGAGCGAGTAGGAGAGGACTATGGGGTGAGGGCAGAGAAGTAGTGAGGGAGAGTGCTGGTGGCCAGAGGGAGAAGAGCAGGTAGGACTTCAATAGTGTGTTGCCCTGAGATGAGAGCCTCTGGAGGCCTTAGTGCAGAGGAATGTCATGGTTTGAATCACATTTGGAAGGATGGCTCTGGCTGCTGTACTGACATGAGACTATCGGAAATTAAGGGTAAAAGCAGGGAAACATGATGGGAGAGCACTGCAAGAGAGAGAGGAGGAGGGCTTGGACCAGGATAATAGTAGTACAAAGAGTGAGAAAGTGGCCAAATTTTGCATAGATTCTTTTTCATTATGAAAATTTTCAAACATTATAAAAGTATGGAGAGTAATACAGAAAATTCCCATAAATACATCACCCAGATTCAGTAATTGTCAAGGTTTTGCCACATTTGCTTAATTTCTTTTTTGCTGAAGTGTTTTAAAGTAAATCACATACATCATATCATTTCACTGCTACATATTTTCTACAATACACATTTCTTTAAAAATATGAACATTTCCCATCAGCTGAAGAATGGATAAAGATGTGGTATATATATATATATATATATATATATATATATATATATATATACACACACACACACACACACACACACACAATGGAATACTACTCAGCCAACAAAAAGAATGAAATCTTGCCATTTGCAATGACATGGATAGAACTAAAGGGTATTATGCTAAGTGAAATAAGTCAATCAGAGAAAGACAAATACCATATGATTTCACTCTTATGTGGAATTTAAGAAACAAAACAGATGAACATAGGGGAAGGGAAGGAAAAATAAAATGAAATCAGAGAAGGAGACAAACCATAAAAGACTCTTAACTCTAGGAAACAAACTGAGGGTTGCTGGAGGGGAGGTGGGCAGGGGGATGGGGTAACTGGGTATGGGCATTAAGGAGGGCATATGATGTAATGAGCACTGGGTGTTATATGCAACTGATGAATCACTAAACTCTACCCCTGAAACTAATAATACACTATATGTTAACTAAATTGAATTTAAATTTTAAAAAATATGAATATTTCTTACATAAATAGATTATCATACCTAAAAATTATCTATAACTCTTTGGTATCAACTCAGACCATAATCCAATTTCCCTAATTGTATTTAAAATTCCTTTTATAGGGACACCTGGGTGGCTCAGTTGGTTAAAGCATCTGCCTTCGGCTCCGGTCGTGATTCCAGTGTCCTGGGATCAGCCCCACATTGGGCTCTCTGCTCAGCAGGGAGCCTGCTTCTTCTTCTCCCTTTGCCCCTCCCCCTTGCACATGTGCTCTCTCTCAAATAAATAAATAAAATCTTTTTTAAAAATTCGTTTTATAGTCTTCAAATACGTTGCCTAGTATTTATATTTTCTCTTTCAAATAAATTTTATATAAATCTCAATTTAAAGGTTAGGAAATTAGCACTGGGGGAGTTTTAGTAATTTTCCCAGGACCCCATGATTAGTATGGAGTGGTGGTGACATCTAAAGCCATGCAGACTGACTTCAAAGCCCAGATTCTAGCCACTACATCTACAACACCACCTCCACATTTAGCTTATGAAGTAGCAAAAAGAGCTGGATTAAATGTCAGTAAACCCTTGCCTCCAGGCACGGCTTTTCCACAGGCAAGTACCTGGGTAACTCTCTGGACCAAGTTTCCTCATCTGCAAAATGGTTACAAAAATAATTTGTCTCAGGGCTATGAATGAGAAGTCACTATAAACTGTGAAGTCCTGACTCTATAAAGCCCACCTACATTTAAGATTTTTGCACAGTAAACTAGTCTATATTTTTCTGTGCAAAATTTATTTTAAATCTCTTTTATTGATATTCTGTACTAAATCCTTTCGTTGAATATAAACTATCTTCAGGAAAATAATTTTGCCTTTCTTGAGATCAAAATGCAAGTAGATGGAAAATAATCACTGAAATTATTTTGCCTCTAAAGGTAAGATGAAAAAATATTCCGGAATTTATAGGATCCCCTGTATACCTCCAAGATCATGCTCAGTCAGTCCCACACCCTACAGGAATCCCACTAGCACATGAGCTGGGCCCAAGTGAGGAAGAAAAAATTACATGATATAAAAGCAAATTCCAGATGTACATAGCAGATTGAGAAATTATGAGTAAGAAGTTCAAATGTTTTAGAGTCCATGTTTTTATGAAAACACCTAGATGGAAAGCCCTAACTGTGGCTTTCTCATAACAGACTAAGGAGGAAACCAAAGTATCTGACAGTTGATCTAAGCCTGCATTTCTTCCTTTACTTCTTTCCCAACTTCTGCTCAACCAGAAATAAATGGGAAGCTATAAAATAAATCATAAAAGTAAAATAAAATAAAGATTAGTTTTTCATGGTCCTCAGGATAAAAACAGAAATGTGTGGGCTGTTCTGGCCTGAGTATAATTAAAAGATGGGTTTATTTATACATTAAGTCTTATTTTTGTCTTATTTTCCAGAAGCAGAACCTCAGCCAAAAATTCGGGTGCAAGTTACTTATTAAGGAAATTCTCCTAGGAGAAACGTTATAGGTTTCTTATAGAGTGGGAAAAATGAGATATCAATGATCTTACAAAACCTGGAATTCACAACTATCAAGGTGGAAGAGCTTGAATAAATATCCCCAGATTTAATTTGGACCTCTAAAAGATAACATCACCCAAGCAGCTATAATTTTTCATACACAATGTCTGTCAACTAATCAAAAATTTCCATGTGAGCTAAGAGACAGACCCAAGAGAACAAAAAAAAAAAAAAAAACAGACAACAGAAACAGACCAACAGATGACCCAGATATTAGAGTTACCAGAAATTGGTATTAAATAAGAAATAAAAATAAATTTAAAGCAGGAGACATCTGTACCACCCCATTCACCCTTTAATCCTGTGCCCTAAAGAAATACTTTAGACACTTCCAGCAATTTCTTCTGTTATTTACCTCAATTTTCACAAATGATATGCTCATGTTGCAATCACTGAATTTATCCATTTTAGCTCTTATCTATTGACTTGATTGATTTTGATTGATAAGATTTTTAGCTCTCTTTCAACTTTCCTACCTTGCAAATCTCTTACATAACTCATTCCTTTCCTTCTTCCCATACAATATATTAACAACAAATATACAGTTAAATCAACATTCACTGTTTACTTTGAGGATTATGTGAACACTGATTTCTACTGAGCCAATGATTGTACTACACAGTTCCTTTCATGTACAACTTAGACAGTTTGGGCTTATTGGCTTACTTTTCATTTTATATTTTCTACATACCTATCATTAATTCTCCCTCAAACTCCCAAATAAATTTATAAAACCTCTTTCAATACTATTTTCTGCATGGCCAGATGAATATGGTTAACTATCAGTTCCATTTATTTCTCTCTAAAAACTTCCCTCCTAAAGTCTTCCATAGCCTCCTGCCCCAAAATATACTGGTTGCTCTCTAAGTTTAATGTACAGCTATCATCTTGGCACCTGTTTATCTGTAAAACTAGGAATTCCTTTCTTTATCTGCTATATTGAAGCCCACATTTCCTGGATTCCATGTCTTGTTTTGGTATACCTTGCTTTAGAAATAAATAACTAAAATGCTTGATACTCTGCATGTCTGAAAATGACCTTATTATCCTTCTCATAGTTGACTAAGTTTTGCTATGCATAGAATTCTAGCTAGAAAGTTATTTCCTTCAGAATTTTGAAGGCCCCCCTCCACTGTCTTCTGGTATCTATATTGTTGGTTGAAATGTCTGAAATCTTATTCCCAGTTCTTTATATGTGACTTGCTTTTTTTAATCTCTAAAAAATTCCAGGATCTTCTCTCTATCCATAATATTCTGAAATTTTATAGTGATTTGCCTCAGTAAGGACTGTTCTTAAGTTTGGCTTTGGAAGATTCTCAGGTTCTTTAATTCATAGAAATTATCTTAAATTATCTTTTTGATAAATTCCTTCATATCAAAACTCTTACCAAATTCTTGTTATCTATTTTTGGACCTCCTGAAATCATCTTTAATTTTTCTTATCTGCAGGATAAATAACTTCCTTCTCCTAATTTCAATAAAATGGAGTTTGTCTATACTTATTCTCCCTGTTGCTTTCATGTGATTTTGTAAGAGAAGATAGAACTAAAATATCTAATTCTATTCTCTTTAAACTGAGCATTACTAAATTGCTTTTTTGTTCAATGTTATGGAGAAACAATTGATGTACATCACCATATAAGTTTAAGACATATAAAATGATGGTTTTATTTACATATATTGTGAAATGATTACGGCTAATATCCATCATCTTATATAGGTACAATAAAAGGAAAAGAAAGAAGAAAAAAAATAAAAAATTTCTCGTGATGAAAACTCCTAGGATTTACTCTCTTAACAACTTTCCTACATATCATACAGAAGTATTAGCTACAGTCACCATGTTGTAAATTACATTCTAGTACATATTTACCTTATAATTAGAAGTTTGTACCTGATAGTGCTGTTTTATTGTTTTATTTTTTTATTATGTTATGTTAGTCACCATACTACTGTATGGTGTACTACTGTATGGGGACTTCATCAAGATTAAAAGCTTCTGCACAGCAAAGGAAACAGTCAACAAAACAAAGACAACCCAGGAATGGGAGAAGATATTTACAAATGACACTACAGACAAAGGGCTAATATCCAAGATCTACAAAGAACTTCTCAAACTCAACACCCAAAAAACAAAACAAATATCAAGTCAAAAAATGGGCAGAAGACATGAACAGACACTTCTCTTCTCTAGAGAGAAGAACAGACACTATCTTCTCTAAAAAAGATTTACAAATGGCTAACAGACACGTGAAAAAAATGTTCATCATCATTAGCCATCAGGGACATTCAAATCATTAGTTTTTAATGTAGTGTTCCATGATTCATTGTTTGCATATAACACCCAGTGCTCCCTGCAATACATGCCGTCCTTAATATCCATCACTGGACTAACCCATCCTCCACCACCACCCTCCCCTCTAAAACCCTCAGTTTGTTTCTCAGAGTCCATAGTCTCTCATGGTTCATCTCCCCCTCTGATTTTCCCCCCTTCATTTTTCCCTTCCTTCTCTAATGTCCTCCATGCTATTACTTATGTTCTACAAATAAGTGAAACCATATGATAATTGACTTCCTCTGCTTGACTTATTTCACTTAGCATAATCTCCTCCAGTCCCAACCATGTTGATGTAAAAGTTGGGTATTCATCCTTTCTGATGGCTGAGTAATATTCCACTGTATATATGGACCACATCTTCTTTATCCATTCATCTGTTGAAGGGCATCTTGGCTCTTTCTACAGTTTGGCTATTATGGACATTGCTGCTATGAACATTGGGGTGCATATGGCCCTTCTTTTCACTACATCTGTATCTTTGGGGTAAATACCCAGTAGTGCAATTGCTATGCCATCCCGATCAAAATACCAACGGCATTTTTCAAAGTGCTGGAACAAACAATTCTAAAATTTGTATGGAAAAAGACCCTGAACTGCCAAGGAAATGTTGAAAAAGAAAAACAAAATGGAGGTTTCATGTTGCCTGATTTTAAGATATATTACAAAGCAGTGATCACCAAGACAGCATGGTACTGGCACAAAAACAGACATATAGACCAATGGAACAGAATAGAGAGCCCAGATATGGACCCTCAACTCTATGGTCTAATAATCTTTGACAAAGCAGGAAAAAATATGAAATGGAAAAAAGACAGTCTCTTAAATAAATGGTGCTGGGAAAATTGGACAGCCACATGCAGAAGAATGAAACTCAACCATTCTCTTACACCATACACAAAGATAAGCTCAAAATGGATGAAAGACCTCAATGTGAGACAGCAATCCATCAAATCCTAGAGGAGAACATAGGCAGTAACCTCTTCGACATCAGCCACAGCAACTTCTTTCAAGATACATCTCCAAAGGCTAGTGAAACAAAATCAAAAATGAACTTTTGGGACTTCATCAAGATTAAAAGTTTCTGCACAGCAAAGGAAACAGTCAACAAAACAAAGAGACAACCCAGGAATGGGAGAAGATGTTTGCAAATGACACTACAGACAAAGGGCTAATATCCAAGACCTATAAAGAACTTCTAAATTCAACACCCAAAAAACAAATATCAAGTCAAAAAATGGGCAGAAGACATGAACAGACACTACTCTAAAGAAGACATACAAATGGCTAACAGACACATGAAAAAATGTTCATCATCATTAGCCATCAGGGAAATCCAAATCAAAACCACATTGAGATATCATCTTACACCAGTTAGAATGGCAAAAATTGACAAGGCAAGAAACAACAAATGTTGGAGAAGTTGTTGAGAAAGGGGAACCCTCTTACACTGTTGGTGGGAATACAAGTTGGTACAGTCACTTTGAAAAACAATGTGGAGGTTCCTCAAAAAATTAAAAATAGAGCTACCCTATGACCCAGCAATTGTTCTATTGTTTTAAAAAGTTACAACAAACTATGGAAAGAGCCAAGATGTCCACCAACAGATGAATGGATAAAGATGTCACACACACACACACACACACACACACACACACACACACAAAATGGAATATTATGCAGCCATCAAAAAAATGAAATCTTGCCATTTGCAACAATGTGGATGGAACTAGAAGGTATTATACTAAGCGAAATAAGTCAATCAGAGAAAGACATGTATCATATGATCTCACTGATATGAGGAATTCTTAATCTCAGGAACAAACCTAGGGTTGCTGGAGTGGTGGGGGGGTGGGAGGGATGGGGTGGCTGGGTGATAGACATCAGGGAGGGTATGTGCTATGGTGAACACTGTGAAGTGTGTAAGACTGATGAATCACAGACCTGTACCTCTGAAACAAATAATACATTATATGTTAAAAAAAAAAAAAAAGAAAAGAAAAGATAGTAGGAAGGGAAAAATGAAGGTGGGGAGGAATCAGAGGGGGAGATGAATCATGAGAGACTATGGCCTCTGAGAAACAAACTGAGGGTTCTAAGGGGAGGGGGGTGGGGGGATGGGTTAGCCCGGTGATGGGTATTAAGAAGGGCACGTACTGCATGGAACACTGGGTGTTATATGAAAGCAATGAATCGTGGATCACTACATCAAAAACTAATGATGTATTGTATAGTGACTAATGTAACATAATAAAATAAAATTTAAAAAAGTAAAAAATAAATAGGTACATAGCAACATTATTAAGCACAGTCACTTCATGCTGGGACTTTGTACTCAGAAAAGCTGTCTAGAAGCCAGAGAAAAAAATTTACTTTGAAAATGTTTCAAAAGCATAAAATATTTTCTTAACTACTAAATATAAGTATTAGAACCTCTTATTCCTTTTACCCCTATTATCTAACCACCAATTTATTTGGTGGACTGGAAGAGAGCACTGGAAAAAGAACTCTTCAAATATTTGCAATGTGTTTAAATGTCCAAGTAATTAGCTTTTGAGACTTTCTACTCTAGTTAAGCAACAGAATATATTACTATGTTTCATTTATCCAGGGTCCTTGAAAAATGAAGGATTTCACCTAAGTTAAAAGTCCATGGAATACTGCTTTGGTTACCCCCAACCCCAAGTTTTAATCCTTTTAGATGAAAGTCTATGGAGCAGAGCTCTCTAGCAAACACCAGTAACATCACTTGGTGTCAACTGGAATTCACAGGCAGAAGGACAAGAAATACACCATTTACTGTTCACTCAACAGCCCATGATGCCGCTTAGGCCAAGCACAGCGAACACAGCTTGAGGCTGTACTATGGTCTCCAGACCTTCTCTACTTTACTTATTACACAGGAACTATGGAACAGTCTTACAACAGGGACAATCTGAGTCTGGATATCACCCTTGAGGGAATGCTAGAATAACCAACTGTCCAGCACCTGGAGGCCTTAAGGAAATTGTGTTTATATCCAGTGCCATCTGCTGAGAGAAGAAGGAGCCCCCAGTTCCAGAAACCTTAATTCCAGGAAATCTACTAAGAGTCTGCAGGGTTATTCAGGAAGAAATATTACTTCTCTCCATAGTCTTGCCAAACTGACATAATTGTTTTTCCTTCTTATACAGAGTATATATTAATGCCTTTTAGATTTTTGTGCCTCTTTTTGAAGTATTTCTGTCTCCTTCCTTGCTGTCTTCTACCACTTCTCAGGGCCTGGGATGCTAGAGCACCACATCCTCTAGCCTCTAATCTGCCAGGGATTCAGGAACAAAATAATCAAGGATGTTGAGACTGTGTATATAAAATAAGGTTAAATGGCTCCTTAGTGGGAGCCTAAGAAGATCCCTGCAATAAAGAATAAGCAACATTGGCTTTAGTAATTTCCCTCTAGACCAATCGATCTTAAAGTGTGGTCCAGGGAGCCCTGAGGGTCTCCAAGACCCTTTCAGGTGGGTCCTCAAGGTCACAACTATTTTCATAATAATATTAATGCATTACTTGCCTTTTTCACTTTCATTCTCTCATGAATGTAGAGTGGAGTTTTCCAGACTTCATAACATGTGATATCACAACAGACTGTATGCAGAAACAGATATGAGTGAGAATCTAGCTGTCTTCCATTAAAATATTGAAGATATCTGAAAATATGTAAAATAATGCCATTCTCATCATTAATGTTTTTGTTTGGAAAAAGTTATTTTGCCTTAAAAATGCTACTTATGTTAACATGTAATAGATTTATTTATTGCTATTTTTAAATGGATTAATAAAGAAATATACTTTAATTTTCTCAACTTTTAAGTACAGAACATATTGACAGATACAACCCACATAAACAAGAACTCCTTGAAATTCTTAACGATTTTTAAGAGCACAAAGGGTTCCTAAGACCCAAAAGCTTAAGAATCACTACTCTAGGCAGCCTTTTTGAGAAATCCAACCCATTCGATGCCTTCCTTCAACATACTAAGAAGTGAACCACAAAATCTTGACCTGATGATTTACTAGAGTTTTCTTAACAAATTTTTAATTGATGTATATCTTACAATATAATGGAAGAAGAGCGAGTGGTTGGGTATTGTACAATCAAATAAAAGTTGCACAATTTAAAAAGACCTAGAAATTTTTTTCAAAACTGTGTAGACATTGAAACCTGAGAATCTTCCAAAGCCATAAAATGCAGAGTCACCTTGGAAAGTGACTCTAAAGCTATCAGAGTTCTGCTTATGTGGCCTTTCAAGGTGGCCATATTCTTAGTATAGGCTATTGATTTTTTAAATTTTTTTTATATATTGAATTTTTAAAACTAGTTTTATTGTCCTCATAATGGAAAGACCCAAGAATGTGCTTTTCTATGATGGTTCTGCTTATCTATAGTCAACCATGATTATTTGCTTGCTTAAGCTCCATGCTCCTCCTTCCATTCCCACCACTGAAGCCCAGTGGGAAATAAACACTTGTTCCCATTTCAGCAAATGCAACTTTCATTTCAGTAACTGGATTTTAAACATGGAATTATTGAACTAAACAATTGACTTTCCTTCCCTAAGAAATATCCAACTACGAAGTTGCTTTTCACAAATAAAGGACTTTGAGTCTTCACAAAATAAAAAATAGGGAAGTTTAGAACCAACCTTGAATACAAATTACAATCATTTTTTCTCATAATCAGGTTGCAAATACATTTTAATACTACTCTTTAGATGAATTTAAAATAATGTTAAAATAATGAAGAAAAAAAGTTTTTTATGTAACATTCTCACCAAACAAAAATAGAGGCACAAAATATAAAACACACTAGAGAATTATGTTTCTTCTTTAGAGATAAGTGACTTAATCAGTAATCTTAACTATTCTAACAAAGAACTCCAGAAGGAACTCCCTCATCCCTTTGAGAAACCAAAAACTTAATCCCAAACTCCATGCACTAAAACCACTGCACTTTATGTATGGGAAAACTCTTTAAGTTCTCACTTAGAATTGACTTAGTCTTAATTTAGACCAGGAGTCAGCAAACTAGAACCTGTGGACGAATCTAGCCTGCCACCTGTTTTTGTAAATAAAGTTTTATTGAAAACACAGCTATGCTCATTTATTCACATATTATCTATGGCTGCTGTTGCACTATACCAGCAGAGTTGAGTAGCTGCAACGGAAACTTATGGCCCACAATGCCTTAGATCTCTACATTAAAACTTTGCCAACCCTTAATTTAGAACAAATTCTAAAAAGATGAGAAATATTTTTCAACACACGGTAGATTGGAAGCAGAAAAGATGGTGGGTAGAAGATATCTTAAAGCTGGGTGTGCTGACCTCAGAGGGCAGTGGCCACTATTGGCCTGTTCCTAAGAAGACCAAAGAACTCTAAAAGGAGTTCCTAAAATTAAACCATCAAAGAAGTAGGCTTAAGAAGTCCCCTTGTCTTGAGAAACAAACTGAGGGTTCTAGAGGGGAGGGGGGTGGGGGGATGGGTTAGCCTGGTGATGGGTATTAAAGAGGGCACATACTGAATGGAGCACTGGGTGTTATACACAAACAATGAATCGTGGAACACTACATCAAAAACTAATGATGTAATGTATGGTGATTAACATAACATTAAAAAAAAAAGTCCCCTTGCCTTAATGGTAGATAACTGAAAAGCCAGCTCTGCTCAAGTGCTCCCATAGGATTGACTTGAAGCCTGGCTGCAACCATGTTCAGGTCAGCTTCTCCCTCTGCCCAATTCTGTCTTCCTCACTTCCTTTTCAGTGTATCACCCAAAAGCAGTGTGTATGCAGCTACTCATCTCAGCATCCAATCTAAGACTTTACATAGAGAAGCATGGCAATCGATGTTGGCCTCAGTCTTTAAGCAAAATTGCAATCAACTCAATAAACATTTATTGATTACCTAGATCCCTAGCACTACACTAGGCACTGTTGAAGATTACAAGATGAGTAAGATACACTCCCTGCCTTCAAGGATCTGACAATTTACATAATGTCTATAGTTGCTATTGTGCTACCCAAGGTAATTAAAACTACCCAAGGAGAGAATAAACTGCCCAAAATATTGTAAGATGAGGTTCATTGTCACCACCACTGTAGATGGGTTGAAAGAGGGAACTAGGAATGGAGACTGGGTCAGCCATCCAACATCCCATTGAGGGAAATGAACATGGTGTCATGGAAGTTATGCTTGGCAAGGAGTTTCAAAGATGTACTAGCACTTTAAGGTGGGTGAAGAGAACAGCAAACATGGGAAACAATATAAGAAAGGGACTAGATGCAGGAATAGAAAGTACAGGTTATGATGGAGATTCAACTGTAGCCCAATCTGTCTAAAGCTTGAAATATGAAGACTTTGAAACATAGGTTGAAACCATCTCATAGAGGTTCATGAACACTAATCGAAAAAGTTCATTTAAAACAACAGGCAAGGGACACCTGGTGGCTCAGTCAGTTAAGTGTGGCTCAGGTCATGATACCAGGGTCCTGGGATCAAGTCCTGCATCAGGCTCCTTGCTCAGCGGGGAACCTGCTTCTCCCTCTGCCTGCCGCTCCCCCTGCTTGTGCTCTCTCTCTCTTGCTCTCCGTCTCTCTCTCTGACAAATAAATAAATAAAATCTTTTTAAAAATTTGTAAAAATAAATAAAACAACAAGCGGTAGGAATAATTTTGAGCAGAAGTAGGGTGGCTGTTTAGTTTGTCACCCAAAGTAGCAATTTTGAGAGTTAAAGATGGTATTATTAATGCAAGGACAACAGATATAAACTAAGACTATCCACATGTAAACCAGAAAGGTAACCTGAGCAGACAGACAAGATAATTAGAGCTGTTCTTTAAAATAATGAACATGGTACTATATCAATTACCTATTGCTGTGTAACAAACCATCCCAAAATACAGTGGCTTAAAACAGCAATAATTTATTAGTTCAAAATTCAGTGAGCTAGCAATTTGGGCTGCATTCAGTTGGGCAATTCTTCTGCTGTTCTGGCTTAGGCTCACACCTGTGGCTGCAAATAGCTACATTTGCTAAGTAGTCTAGATTGGTCTAGCTCTGGTGGTTGGTGCTGGCATGTCCACTGAATTATGTATCTACAACATTCTAGCCAAGCTTTTTCCCATGGTAGCAGAAGGGGTCCCAGCAGCAAAAGATAAGCAAACACTTTTCAAATCTCTGCTTGTGGCACATTTTGCTATTGTCTCACTGACCAAAGCAAATCACATACTCAAGCCCAGAGGCAGCCTAGAGACGGGGATGGGAATTTTGCTTGCAGTTTTGCAAATATTCTACCACAGATAGTACTGTCTGAGATGAACTAAAGGAGTAAGACTAAACATGGAGACAACAACTCAAAAACAATTATAATAAGGATCACATTCCCTAACATTTATTGAGCCTTTTTTATGTTCAAGGAACTCTACATTTTTTATCACATGTAATTCTCACACATCCCTATGAAATATTTATTATTATCCCCATTTTTCAGATGAGAAAACTGAGGCTTAGAGATATTCAGTAACTTTAGCAGAGGTTATTCAGCAAACAATGTTAGGACTAGAATTCAAACCCAATTAATCTGGATCCAGAGCACAAACACCCATGAGGTCACACTGCCCCCTCTCCATTAGCAAAGTTCAGGAAACAGTGAAAGCCTGGGGTGGAGTGTTGGCAGTGAAAGTTTGAGAGGTAAATCAGTAGAATGTATTCACTAGTAGGATATGGGAGTTAAGGGGTGCCTGGGTGGCTCAGTCGTTAAGCATCTGCCTTTGGCTCAGGTCATGATCCCAAGGTCCTGGGATCAAGCCCCACATTGGGCTCCCTGCTCTGCGGGAAGCCTGCTTCTCCCTCTCCCACTCCCCCTGCTTGCGTTCCCTCTCTCGCTGTGTCTCTCTCTGTCAAATAAATAAATAAAATCTTAAAAAAAAAAAAAAGGATATGGGAGTTAAGAAAGAAGGGTGACTCACAGATGACTCAGACTTCAAACCAGCATGGCAGGGGAAAGTATGTGAAACCAAATGTTAAATTACAAGTTTTGACTGAGGCCCTGACTATAAGAGATATCAGATGCCAAAGGGAGATGTGTGAGATAGACTGGCTACATACAAATTTCCTATTTTGGGGGGGGGCGGATTGAACTCATGACCCTGAGATCAAGACCTGAGCTGAGATCAAAAGTTGGACACTTAACCAACCGAGCCCCTGACTACATACAAATTTTCAAAGAAAGTACTTCAGAATCAGTTGCAAGCTTGGGGATCCTCATTCAAATCAAGAATATAAAAGACTTGAGAGGGGCACCTGGGTGGCTCAGTCGTTGGGCGTCTGCCTTCGGCTCGGGTCATGATCCCAGGGTCCTGGGATCGAGCCCCGTATCGGGCTCCCTGCTCCGCGGGAAGCCTGCTTCTCCCTCTCCCATTCCCCCTGCTTGTATTCCCTCTCTCGCTGTGTCTCTCTCTGTCAAATAAATAAATAAAATCTTTAAAAAAAAAAAAAAAAGACTTGAGAGCATGGAAATTTGAGAATTTGTGAGGATTTACTTGGAATAAACTCAGCTATGAATAACACAGACATACATCTAAGGGAAGGAATAGGAGGTGATTTCCCTTCATCCTAAGCCCAGTGAAAAGGGCTTCAAGGGCATCACTCAGTTAGACATGTGTTCCTGGCAGGTAAAAGACACAAGGCACAGGGTTTGGACTCCACCTGAGAAAACTCGATCATCCTGTGGCTAAAGAGTAGGGTTGTAGCTGGATAGTGACTGAACTTACTCAGATAAAAAAAAAAAAAAAAAACACACATGAATCCTGGGGACCACAGCAGGAACATGAGCCTGGGGTCATTATCAAAGGGATCTTGACCCAGAAGATGGCTTCCAGGCCAAAGGAGCCCAGCAACAGTAGGCTGGAGAATGTATATTAAGACAGAAGACAAAAGGAGATCAGCAGCTGCCAGTTGATGGAGAGGCACCATTTACATCACAAGATAACAGATAGGTCCAGAAGAGGATTTGCAAGAGGCCACAAAATTGCCCACAAGAAAAAGAACCAAATTTAAACATCTTCCAGCACCTCCACACACACACAGAAAGCATGTGGTCATCTCATGGCAGTGCCTATTAAGTAACAATGTAACTGTTCTCTTATTTCTCCTTTTTAGTCTCCTTCAATTCTGTTGGATTGAGAACAGCAGGTAGTGAGAAAAGGAGGAGATAACTGAGAAAAGAAGAAGCTGATGATAACCCCTCCCTACCCCAAAGGCATATAGCCCACCTATAGCTGGCCTTCACTGGGGAAGAAATGCTTGAATGAAAACTGATGTGTCCATAACTAGATACAATAATTTCTGTACCAAACTGTGTTTTGTAACTTAGGACTTTCTATTATCTAAGAATGCATAGAAGACTTATCAACCTCCCTTACCTCTTGGCAGAAGATGGACCACCTCTTCAAAAGGGTTTGAAAGGAACAGTAAGTGATGAAAATAAGCCTCTACAAGGGCTGCCCATTCAACATATCAGTTAACAAACTGGGAAGTAAGGAGAAGTAGATGGTTTGAGGGGTAAAAAAAAGAAAAATGATGGTGAACATGAGTTGGCATCTCAGAAACAATACTGAGCCCAATAACAAAAAATGTAAGGGTCATCTACTTAGAAGTAGTAGTTGATGCTGAGGAGTCATAGGCACTGGAGGGAGAAGGTTGAGAGAAGAAGATCAAGACAAAGTTTTGAATGATGACTAGAAAAATTAGAAAAAGCCAGTAAAAGCCACTGGGGATAATGCAACATGACATCAAGAAGATGTCTATGGTAGACTGCTGGACCAGCAAGCTCCCCTGAGCACAGAAAGTAACCATCTATGGTGCAACCAATCTGTATGTCTCATATCTCTTTCCAGCAAAGCCAGCAATGGAGGGAGCCAGGCCTGGGCATTGTGTCATCAGTGAAATGGCTGACTTAGTACAGTGGTAGGAAATATAATGGGCTAATAAAGCAGGAAAGATCCAAAGATGAAGAAGTGACAATGAGGATGCAAACAAAAACCAGCAGAAGTGAGGGAAGTGAAAAGCCATGGTTAAGAAAAAAATATCAAGTTTTAGATCCTAGGGGTGAATCCATTTCAAGTGATGATGAGATTGGCCTTGAGAGTATAGGGATAGAGGACATAGAGTTGAGGCTTCATGGTGAAAAAGGGTCACCAAAAAGAATACCCAAATCACCAAAGTTTATGTCAGGAGATTGGGCAAGGAGAAAGATCATTGTTGGTTCATAAACTGACCCCTGTGTTCAGAAAGCAAGGAGAGAGAAGAAAGAGGCAAACCACTCTAGTTTGGTAGGTGGCAGATTTAACAAGCAAGGAAACTTATATACAAGGCTTGTCTTGGGCAGCTGCAAGACAAGTAATCTCCACACCTACCTGCCAGAATCTTAAAAGTTTATACTGAGGCCTTAACTGGATTCAGTCATGTATACCATCCAGATGGTCTCAATAACACCTTAATGTCTCAAGGCTGCATCCTTGAAACAGCTCATACTGTGGGAATGGTGGGCAGAATGTACATTCCAAGGATGGTGGGGGGGAGGGTAGCAAGGAACCTCTGATGGTCTGTATCCAACTCACAAGTCAACGCAGTGGTCACATCCTCTTGATGACCTCCCCCAACAATCATGAAATTTGATCTAAAGTCAACCAATTTGCCTGATGCTTCATTCATTCTGCTTAAGAAGGCAGAAAATCAAGAAGCATATTTTTTTAAGATTTTTATTTTTTAAAAGTGTATACATTTAAATTAGAGGCATTAAAAGGATTAAGCTTCCATCATCTGTAAAATGTTTCCTCCATCCCTGGATAATATTGGATGATATAAGCAATATTGGAACTTTAATCCATTTTTTAAAATCATCTGAACTGATAGATAATCTCAAAGTGTGGACAAATCAAAGCTCTAAGCATCTTTGATCATGGCAAATTAAAACCATTGAAAGCACAATCTGATCCTATATTGATTTCACATTTTGGATGATCTTTAGTGATCTGTAATTGTTCATCTCAGAGGCAAAAGTTAATTACTTATTGAGCTCCTACCATACGCCAGGAATTGTGGATATAAACACAAATAAATCTTAAGAAGAAAGAGTTTAGCTACTCAAGCCCCCACGGGGATTTAACTCTAGGCTGAGGTTGCCAGGCTTAGCAAATAAAAATACAGAATGCCCAGTTAAATTTGAACTCAGATAAACAAAGGAAAAAATTTTTAGTATAGGTAGGTCCCAAATATTGCATGGAACATTCATACTAAAAAGGTATTCACTGTTTGTCTGAAATTCAAATTTAACAGGGCATCCTGTATTTTATCTGGCAACCCTAATCCCAGTTTTTTTGTTTTGTTTGTTTGTTTATTTATTTATTTAATTAATTTATTTATTTTTTGCCTGTAAGAAAAGGACTTTAGCCAGAGGACGTCTTTAAAGCAAGCAGTAAAAGAAATAATTACAAACTATGCTCTGCTTATTCTGCCAACTCTTTTTATTTGTTTCTATTAGAGGACAGAACCTGCTCATCCTAACTAACCCTTAATCAGGCAGCCTTCCTTGTTATATGCTTATATAGCACACTATACTTTTTTTAATGAACTTCATTTTTTAGAGCAGTTTTAGGTTCACAGCAAAATTGAACAGAAGGTAGAGGGATTTCCCATATACCTTCTGCCCCACATATATCATCTCTTTTACTATCAATGTTCTCCACCAAAGTTGTACCTTTGTTACAACTGATGAACCTATATTGACACATCATTATCACCCAGAGTCCATAGTATACATTATGGTTCATTCTTGGTGTTATAACTGCTCTTGATTTGGACAAATGTATAATGATATACATCTATCATTATAGTATCCTACAAAATATTTCACTGCCCTAAAAATCCTCCATCTATTTATCCCTCCACTGATCTTTTTATCCCTCCACTGATCTTTTTGCTGTCTCCACAGTTTTGCCTTTTCCAGAATGTCTTATAGGTGGAATCATACCTATAGGTATGATTCAATCATAGGCTTTTCAGATTGGCTTCTTTCACTTAGTAATATGCATTTAAGTTTCCTCCATGTCTTTTCATAGTTTGATAGCTCATTTCTTTTTAGCACCGAACACTATTCCATTGTCTGAATGTGCCATGATTTATCTATTTACCTACTGAAGGACATCTTGGTTGCTTCCAAGTTTTGGCAATTATGAATAAAGCTGCTATAAACATCTGTAAGCAGGTTTGTGTGTGGACATACGTTTTCAGCTCCTTTGCATAAATACCAATATATGATTGCTAGATCATATGGTAAAAGTATATTTAGTTTTATAAGAAACCACCAAACTATCTTCCAAAGTGGCTGTACCATTTTGCATTCTCACCAGCAACGAATAAGAATTCCTGTTGCACTAAATTCTCACCAGCATTTCGTGTTGTCAGTGTTCTGGATTTGGGCCATTCTAATAAGTGTGTAGTGGTATCTCTTTGTTTCACACTATACTTTGTCATATGAGTACTGTTGTATTAGCTTAGGATAAAAGTTTATCTGTCATAATAATAGAGGGGAAAAACTGGCAAGGCTATCCTTTATGGATAACTTCCTTCTCTAAGTCCAAGGTACTACTCAGATTGTTACCATTCACCTGCCAGTGGGCCAAGAAGAGGAGGGGAAGAAAGGTATAGAGTAACTAAATTTCATTTTAAGGATGAGACATGGAAGTGACACCCATCACTTTTATTAGCATGAACTGACTCCCAGTTCTTGCTTGGCCACTCCTAACTGCAAGGGAGGCTGGGAAATGTAGTTTATAGTCCCATGTTTGCTTCTACTCCAAGAGACTCCATTACTAAAAAGAAGAGGAGAGTAGATAGGGAGGGGACAATCAGAAATCTCTGCCAAAACTTACTACTATGGTAATTAAGTAATTATTTGTCTAATTATTAATTTAATGGCTCTGCTTCACCCATCTAGTCTGTAAGTTTCATGAGGGCAAAAATGTCCAGCTAGTTCATCACTCTTATCTCTGAAGTTTAGGACATTATCTACAAATATTATTTGTGGAAAGAAGAAATTGAAGAAGAAAGGAGAGTTACTCCCCCAAGGTCTCTGCCCTCCAGCCTCCATGCTTCTTCCCCCAACCAAATGCTCTGTGGGGCCCTTCCCACTGGCGTCCACTCACTGTCCTCCTCTGAGGATCCAGCTCTGCTCTCCTTTCTTCTCTGCCTGGGCCTGCCTATCTCTGGGTCCTGCAGAACAGCATCTGCTCTCAGCCATGTAGCCCCAAAAATATCCTCTGTGGTTCTATCTGTCCACTTGGCATATCTGTTCATCTGTCCACATGGTACTTGACACAGCTCACACTAAACAGGCCAATGACCAGTTTACACCTTTGCTGTAGGGCCCTCCTCCTAAAATGATCACATCTGTATCACATTTACTCACACTGACTCAGAGGAGTCACCATAACTCCCACCCTCCCCCCAGTACCACACAGGATTCTAATTTTATCTTGGGCTATCTGAGTAATAAAGTTCAGATCCCATCTCCAGATAAGGGGCTGAACCCTCACCAAAGAACACTGCCCTGCCTAAGGGCAAAGGACCATGTCCTCAAATGAATGCTCCTTATTTTAAAGAGACTGACAGTATACCTAAATTGGCACTTCATGTGCTAACATTCCATACTGGGTGGAATTATCCAGTTGCCTAGAACATCTGCAACAGTTGAGATTTGAAGCAAAGTTTGACTTTAAAACACTGTGCAACTTACCAGAGACAGTAGACATTTGGAGACAGACAGAGGTTTAGGTTCACATCCCATCTCAAACACTTACTAGCTGTGTGATCTAGGGCAAATTATTTAACTTCCCTGAACCCTAGATTTCCTTACTTGTAAAACATGAATAATAATAGTACCTACCTCATAAGGCTTTTGTAAGGATTACAATATATATTTTATTTAATGTCTGTTATTATGTAAGTGTGATGGGTTGTTTGTTTGTTAATGGCCACAAAGTCCTTCCCACTACTCCCATTGAGAGTTGAAATAAATACATGTCCTCTCCCACTGAGTTTGGGTAGACTTGTGACTGCTTTGACCAATAGAGTTCGGTGGACAAGATCTCCATGGCTAAGTCAGGAAAAACCATACACGTTCTGCCTGGTTCTCTTGGGGTGCTTGCTCTGGGAGAAGTTAGCTCCCATGTAAGAAGTCTGACTAGCCTAAGCTCACCATGATGGAGACTCACATGCAGATGCTCCATGTAACAGCCCCAGCTGAGGTCCCCCTGGACAGCTAAAAAACCATGAACCACATGAGTGAGCCAGCAGACATCTAGCCCAGTAAAACCTCCAGATAAAGAACATGTGACTATAACCTATGCTAGAGCCACCAGCTGAGCCCTTTCCAAATTCCTGACCCACAAAACCAGGAACAAAATAAAAGTTTATACCATGACATATTGGGGTAGTTTGTTACACAGCAATAGTAACCAGAACAATGAACAATAGTAAATGGTAGCAGATATTAATATTAATGCTGCTTCTTAAGCACATAAGCCCTAGAACAGGGCCTCCTGCTTCCAAAGTGTGAATACTAAGAGGTGTCACAACTCAGACTCCTTCTGCCTACACTTAGAGTTCCCTCTCTTCAGAGCCTGGTTTCTTTCCATTCTCTGCTAGGTTTCTAACTTCTAGATCAAGAAAGTCTGGATAAACTTCAAATAAACACTTTAAAATTATTTCCTGGAAGCTCACCAAACCGAACATGTGAATCCTCCCCGGTCTGCACAATTGAAAACAAGTTATATAATTTCTGTTTCTCAGGGCGGAAAGGGCTGTGCAAGACAGAGAACACTGGGACTGTTGCCTGTCGTCTGGAATCACATTTTAAATAAATAGACAAAGTGAACTACACAGAAATGATGAATAATGAAATGGTAGAAATAGAAATTAGAGAGCAGTGGGGACTACAGAAGCTATTTCTGTCTCTCACTGAGAATTCCTAATGGCTTAGGTTAGGTGTTTATTTCTAAGGGAGTGGATTATTTTTAATGTCTTTGAACATCACGCCTCCATGACATCCATTATTTCCAAATGACTGCAATGTACCTCTCAGATCTAAACGTCACTGAAGGATTGAGGAACAGCTTAAGGTTTACACTGAATGTGTTTTTCCTTCAGCTATTTAAAATATGGTCTTGGTTATCTCAATTATTTATGGAATTTATTCTCTGATGAGGAAGTGATTTTCTGTAGAGACTGGAATTATTTTAAGTTTGACTTTTTTCCTCCTTTCTGCTTTCTTCACTGGTAAACTCTCCAGTCCATCTATTTAGGATGGTATCATCTGGGATGGCATTAGAATCTTCCTGAAGACGGAAAATAAGTGGAGATCAGATCTGAACCATATAAATACTACATTCGTGGCTGCATCTTCTCCTCCTACTCCATGCTTTCAGGATGTCCTGTGGCATATTTTAGAAACATTTGCAGATGTGCGACTATTTTTAAAACGTTCAGGATTCTGGAATCATTATGGCAATCATTATTCTTTTAAAATTCATGTAAATATCTAGAAAATTAAAATTATGTAATTGGTGCCAGGGTGTCTTGGTCCCCAAACTTGACTGATCATCTGAACAACCAAGGGATTTTATAACAATGCAGATTCCTGGATTTTGCCTCAGAAAAATGGAATCAGAGTCTCTGTAAAAGGGACTCAAGAATTCATGTGTATATAATAATCTTCCTGGTGATTTGATGGGCTGCCAGCTTTGATAGTCTCAGCCCAAATGCATCCACACCCCACCATAAAGCATCAAGAGAAAGGAGCTGTAAGTAAGCAGACAACACGTGAGCAATAGGAGTAAACTTCATCCAGAAACTTCCCAGGCCCGGAGAGGACTAACAGAACTCCCTTCCAGTTATTCAATTAACAAACAAACATCTTTTAAGGATCTAATATGAATAAATGATGAGATGGAAGGGAACTGAAGAATATCACTTATTCTCTACCATCAAGAAACTCAGAACTATTCATTCATTCATCATTCATTCATTCACCAAATATTTATTGAGCACCTGCCATGTGGTAAGGACTATTCCAAACACTGGTGCCAAACAGACATAGTTCCTGTCTTCATGGATATGGTATTGAACATAATCTACATTCCTTTTTTAGGAAGGTAAACAGGTAACATATGAACTTGGCTCTGACAATTGCATCAGGCAGTTCACTAGGCAGAAGCATTATAGTACTTACCTAAACCCAAGAATCTCCTTACATTCTGCACCCCAGATACTTCACTTGCCTCACTCTAATCCCAATCATGAGGTTCAGAGGTATCCTAGATAGGTTCACAGTATGTGTAAAGACAAGAAAATGCCAAAGATTATTCAGAAAATGATAAATAATCTAGTGTGGTTTAAGTACAGAATACACAGGTAGGGAGAGTGGCTGGAGATTTTGCTGTGGATGAGATGAGACTCCCTACCTACTATCTACAAACAATTTAGAAGCTCCTTGGATGTCAAATGTTTCTTCTCTGTCTATTTAAAAATCATATTCTCCATTTTATTTTTTAGAAAGATCACTCTGATGGTCGGATAAAAATAAAAAGGGGGGAAAGGCTTGGAGACCAAGAAACAAAGTCACTATTATAGTAGTACCAGAAAAAGATAAACATTTGAACTGAAGCAATGGCCTAAATGGAAAGGAAGTTTTGGTACTCAGGGCTATAGGGACGTAGATATGAGAGGAAAATCCTAGCGCCACCCAAGCTAAAGAGTCTAACTATGCCCTTCAGAGTAAGGGTAAATGAAACATAAACAAAGAGAATAAAGTAAACTTGCCTATTCCATCCTTAGCACTGCCAGAAAGGAAAAAGTTGTTGTTGTTTTTTTTTAATTTTTTAAATTCACTACCGCAGAACAGCTCTCACATAGGTTTGTGGCCCAAATTCATGATAACTACATGATAAATACATACACACACACATACACACACACACACACACACACCTCAAGTATAGAATTTAATTTAAAGCTAGGCCTGGGTTAGAAATATGCCAAGGTAAATGGCAGAAGCAAACAAAAACCCTCATTAGAGTAATATCATCATCCCAGGCCTCAGAAAATTCTCATAGATAAAGTTCCAAGGACAACAAACAGTTCACAGTATAAAAGTTCAAAATGCAGAGAAACAATGTACTCTGTGTGAGAGCCAGGAAAACAATAGACTATATAATCAATCCCACAAAGACTTCAGATACTGGAACTGTACAGTACAAAATGAAAAATAATAATGTTCTATGTGTGTAAGGGAAAAGACAACTTTGAAAATATGAGCCAGAATGTATCCCAGAGAGACAAAGAAGCAGAAATGTAAAATAGAAGTTTGAAGGCATAGAGAATAACGTAAGAGGGTCCAAGTTGTGTCCAATTGGAATTCAGGAGGAAACAATAGAGAAAATGGGGAAGAGGCACTCTTCAAGGAAACCATGGCTGAGAATTTTCTGGAATTGGTGGAAAATAGCCATCTTCATATCAAGGTGGTTTCCTTAAGAAATTCTCCCTGAAACGAATCTGTGATCTTCAGAACACAAAAGAAAAAGAGAAAATCATAAAAAGGGAGAAACAGGATCATCTGCATAGAAATGACAATTATAGCTGAATTCACAGAAGCAAAAATGAAAGTCAAAAGACAGTGAAGCAATATCTTTAATGTGCATAAAGAAAATAAACTGTCATCTTAGATGTGTATGCCCAAAGAAACTTTTTTCAAGAATAAGGAATAATTAAAGTCAGTTTCTTGAAAGAATTAAAGTCAAAAATGGAATGAATTTATCACCAATAGACTTCTGATAAAGTAAATTCTAAAGGATGTACTTCAGGAATAAAGGAAAATAATCCAGATGAAAGATCTGAGATTCCAGAAAGGTAGTGGTCAAAGATATTAGTAAATATATGAGGAAATCTAAACAAATATTAACTGTTTAAAACAACAGTAAGTGGTTGAGGAGTCCAAGATGGTGGAGGAGTAGGAGACCTTTGTTTCATCTGGTCCCAGGAATTCAGCTAGGTAGCTATCAAATCATTCTGAACTCCTGCCAACTCAAATGGAGATCTAAGAAAAGAATAGCTGCAACTCTACAAATAGAAAAGCGACCACCTTCTGCAAGGTAGGAGGTACAGAGAAATGAATCCGAAGCAATATATGGGAAGATAAACTGCAGGGGAGCCTCTGTAAGCCGGCTACCATTAAGTGATAGAGCAGCGGAGCACAGAATCAGAACTTCTAGAAATCCGCTCTGGTGAGGCACCACCTGGCCTGAAATATGCTCAGGTTGCTAAGCGGAGGCAGAACTCTAGGTGGGACGGGGTGGTCTCAGGACCTCTGGGGTCACAGGAAGACTGGGGGTGCCTGAGTGTGGCAGAGCTCCCAGGTATCCGAGCAGGGAAGCCGGCTACAAACAGCAAGTCCAGGAGTGGGCTCTCATCTCGGGGCTGCATAAACCATGAACTGCTGCACAGTCGGGTGACTGCTCTCTGAGCAGGAGCCCAACAAGCGGCAGAACCCACGAGACCCCCTCCTCCGGGGTTTCGAGACTCCAAACAGTTTGTATGCCTGAGATAGAAACGCTCAGTCACAGGCTGGGTGAGCAGGAGTGCGCCGGAGACTGGGGAGACAGGAGTAATGGACTGTTTTTTCCCTGAGGGCGCACTGAGGAGCAGGGTGGGGTGGGGCGAGCTTTTGGCTCCTGGGCTGGAGATTGGGAGGCCGCCATTTTCATTCTCATGCTCTAAAGCTGCACAGAAAGTCTCAGGGAACAAAAGCCACACAGAGCAAACCAGAGCAAATTACGTAGCCTGGCCCCTGGCAAAGGCAGTGAAAATCCGCCTGAGGCAAATACACTTGAGAATCAACGCAACAGGCCCCTCGCCCAGAAGATCAGCAAGAACAGCCAGCCAAGACCAAGTTTACCGATCAATGAGAACGGCAGAACTCCAGTGCTAGCAGAATACAGTATACAGAATTCATGGCTTTTTCCTCATGATTTAGTCTTTCAACTTTAATTTTTTTTAATTTTTTTCTTTCCATTTCAACCAACGTACTTAATCAACTTTTTTAAAATCATTTTTAATTTTCATTTTTACAGTTACATTCTATCCCTTCATTGTATTTAATTTTATTTTTGTATATATATATGTTTTTCTTTCTTTACAATTTTGGGATGCAGTTTCTTCTAACAGACCAAAATACACCCCAAATCTAGGATATGGCTCTGTTCTATTAATCTGTATGATCATATTCTCTTTTTTGTTTTTTTTCTTCCTTTTGTTTTTTGTTTTGCTTTTTTTTTTGTTAAAGTCTTTTTTAATTTTCATTTTACAGTTACATTTTCCTTTCAATGTATTTAATGTTTTTTGTATATATGTTTTTCTTTCTTTACAATTTTGAGATGTAGTTTCACAAACTGACCAAAATACACTCAGGAAATAGTGTATTGCTCTGTTCTGTTCAGCTGTCTGTTTATATGCCTTCCTTTTTTGTTGTTGTTGTCTTTTTCTCTTTTGTTTTTTCTTGTCTTTTAATTTTCATTTTTACAGTTACATTCTGGCCTTTCATTGCATTTCATTTTATTTTTGTACATATATAAAAGTTTTTCTTTTTTTACAATTATGGGATCCAGTTTTCTAAAAAACAGAAAAAATACAGAATCCTGTGTATTGCTCTATTCTGTTCACCTGTCTGATTATATTCTCTTTTTTTTCTTTTTTAAATTTTTTTTTCCAGTTTCGGGTCTCTTCTGATTTAAGTGTATATTTCTCTGGGGTCATTATTGCCATTTTATTTTTTTTATTTTATTTTATTATGTTATGTTAGTCACCATACATCACCAGTTTTCGATGCAGTGATCCACGATTCATTGTTTTCGTAAAACCCCCACTGCTCCATGCAGTACATGCCCTCCTTAATATCCATCACGGGGCTAACCCATCCCCCCACCCCCCTCCCCTCTAAAACCCTCAGTTTGTTTCTCAGAGTCCATAGTCTCTCATGGTTCATCTCTCCTTCCGATTCCCCCGCCTTCATTTTTCCCTTCCTTCTCCTAATGTCCTCCATGCTATTCCCTATGATCCACAAATAAGTGAAACCATATGATAACTGACTTTCTCTGCTTGACTTATTTCACTTAGCATAATCTCCTCCAGTCCCATTCAAATTGATGTAAAAGTTGGGTATTCATCCTTTCTGATGGCTGAGTAATATTCCATTGTATATATGGACCACATCTTCTTTATCCATTCATCTGTGAAGGGCATGTCGGCTCTTTCCACAGATTGGCTATTGCAGACATTGCTGCTATGAACACTGAGGTGCATATGGCCCTTCTTTTCACTACATCTGTGTCTTTGGGGTAAATACCCATGAGTGCAATTGCTGGGTCATAGGGTAGCTCTATTTTTAATTTTTTGAGGAATCTCCACACCGTTTTCCAAAGTGGCTATACCAACTTGCATTCCCACCAACAGTGTAAGAGGGTTCCCCTTTCTCCACAACCTCTCCAACATTTGTTGTTTCTTGCCTTGTCAATTTTTGCCATTCTAAGTGGTGTAAGGTGGTATCTCAATGTGGTTTTGATTTGAATTTCCCTGATGGCTAATGATGATGAACATTTTTTCATGTGTCTGTTAGCCATTTGTATGTCTTCTTCGGAGAAGTGTCTGTTCATGCCTTCTGCCCATTTTTTGACTTGATTATTTGTTTTTTGGGTGTTGAGTTTGAGAAGTTCTTTATAGATCTTGGATACCAGCCCTTTATCTGTAGTGTCATTTGCAAATACCTTCTCCCATTCTGTGGGTTGCCTCTTCGTTTTGTTGACTGTTTCCTTTGCTGTGCAGAAGGTTTTTATCTTGATGAAGTCCCAAAAGTTCATTTTTGCTTTTGTTTCACTAGCCTTTGGAGATGTATCTTGAAAGAAGTTGCTGTGGCTGATGTCGAAGAGGTTACTGCCTATGTTCTCCTCTAGGATTTTGATGGATTCCTGTCTCAGATTGAGGTCTTTCATCCATTTTGAGTTTATCTTTGGGCATGGTGTTAGAGAATGGTCGAGTTTCATTCTTCTGCATGCGGCTGTCCAATTTTCCCAGCACCATTTATTGAAGAGACTGTTTTTTTTTCATTGCATATTCTTTCCTGCTTTGTCGAAGATTATTTGACCATAGAGTTGAGGGTCCATATCTGGGCTCTCTATTCTGTTCCATTGGTCTATATGTCTGTTTTTGTGCCAGTACCATGCTGTCTTGGTGATCACTGCTTTGTAATATAGCTTGAAATCAGGCAACGTGATGTCCCCAGCTTTGGTTTTCTTTTTCAACATTTCCTTGGCGATTCGGGGTCTTTTCTGATTCCATACAAATTTTAGCATTGTTTGTTCCAGCACTTTGAAAAATGTCATTGGAATTTTGATTGGGATGGCATTGAAGGTATAGATTGCTCTGGGTAACACAGACATTTTAACAATGTTTATTCTTCCGATCCATGAGCATGGAATGTTTTTCCATCTTTTTGTGTCTTCTTCAATTTCTTTCATGAGTGTTCTGTAGTTCCTAGAGTATAGATCCTTTACCTCTTTGGTTAGGTTTATTCCGAGGCATCTTATGGTTTTTGGTGCTATTGTAAATGGAATCGTTTCTCTAATTTCTCTTTCTATAGTTGCATTGTTAGTGTATAAGAAAGCAACTGATTTCTGTGCATTGATTTTGTATCCTGCCACATTATTGAATTGCTGTATGAGTTCTAGTAATTTGGGGGTGGAGTCTTTTGGGTTTTCCACATAAAGTATCATGTCATCTGCAAAGAGAGAGAGTTTGACTTCTTCTTTGCCAATTTGAATACCTTTTATTTCTTTTTGTTGTCTGATTGCTGTTGCTAGGACTTCAAGTACTATGTTGAACAACAGTGGCGAGAGTGAACATCCTTGATGTATTCCTGATCTTAAGGGAAAGGCTCTCAGCCTTTCGCCGTTGAGGATGATATTCGCTGTGGGTTTTTCATAGATGGATTTTATGAACTTGAGGAATATTCCCTCTATCCCTATACTCTGAAGAGTTTTAATCAGGAAAGGATGCTGTATTTTGTCAAATGCTTTTTCTGCATCAATTGAGAGGACCATATGGTTCTTCTCTCTCCTATTAATGTGTTCTATCACACTGATTGCTTTGTGAATGTTGAACCACCCTTGCATCCCGGGGACAAATCCCACTTGATCGTGGTGGATGATCCTTTTAATGTATTGTTGGATCCTATTAGCTAGGATTTTGTTGAGGATTTTGGAATCCATATTCATCAGGGTTATTGGTCTGAAATTCTCCTTTTTGATGGAGTCTTTGCCTGGTTTGGGGATTAAGGTAATGCTGGCCTCATAGAATGAGTCTGGAAGCTTTCCTTCTGTTCCTATTTTTTGGAACAGCTTCAGGAGAATAGGTATTATTTCTTCTTTGAAAGTTTGGTAGAATTCCCCAGGGAATCCATCAGGCCCTGGACTCTTGTTTTTTGGGAGGTTTTTGATCACTGCTTCAATTTCATTACTGGTTATTGGCCTGATATTCAGGTTGTCAATTTCTTCCTGTTTCAGTCTTGGGTGTTTATAGGTTTCCAGGAAGGCATCCATTTCATCCAGATTGCTCAGTTTATTGGCATATAGTTGTTAATAATAATTTCTAATAATTGTTTCTATTTCCTTGGTGTTAGTCGTGATCTCTCCCCTTTCATTCATAATTTTATTAATTTGGGTCCTTTCTCTTTTCTTTTGGATAAGTCTGGCCAGTGGTTTATCGATCTTATTAATGATCTTTCAAAGAACCAGCTTCTAGTTTCATTGATCTGATCTACTGTGTTTCTGGTTTCTAATTCATTGATCTCTGCTCTAATCTTAATTATTTCTCTTCTAATGCATGGCTTAAGCATCATTTGTTGCTTTCTCTCTCGTTCTTTAAGGTGTAGAGTTAGTTGGTGAATTCAGGATTTCTCTATTTTTTTGAGTGAGGCTTGGATGGCTATGTATTTCCCCCTTAGGACCGCCTTTGCAGTATCCCATAGGTTTTGGACTGATGTGTTTTCATTCTCATTGGTTTCCATGAATTGTTTAAGTTCTTCTTTGATTTCCTGATTGACCCAAACATTCTTGAGCAGAGTGGTCTTTAGCTTCCAGGTGTTTGAATTTCTGCCAAAATTTTCTTGTGATTGAGTTCCAGTTTTAAAGCATTATGGTCTGAGAATATGCAGGGAATAATCTCAATCTTTTGGTTTTGGTTGAGACCTGATTTGTGACCCAGTATGTGGTGTATTCTGGAGAAAGTTCCATGTGCCCTTGAGAAGAATGAGTATTCTCTTGTTTTAGGGTGGAATGTTCTATAGATATCTGTGAGGTCCATCTGCTCCAGTGTGTCATTCAAAGCTCTTGTTTCTTTATTGATTTTCTGCTTAGATGGTCTGTCTATTGCTGAGAATGGAGTATTGAGGTCTCCTACAATTAATGTATTGTTATCAATATGACTCTTTATTTTGGTTAACAGTTGGCTTATGTAGATGGCTGCTCCCATGTTGGGGGCATAGATATTTACAATTGTTAGATCTTCTTGTTGGATAGACCCTTTAAGAATGATACAGTGTCCTTCTGTGTCTCTTATTACAGACTGTAGTTTAAAATCTAATTTGTCTGATATAAGAATTGCTACCCCAGCTTTCTTTTGAGGTCCGCTGGCATGGAAGATGGATCTCCATCCCTTCACTTTCAGTCTGGATGTATCTTTAGGTTCAAAATGAGTCTCTTGTAGGCAGCATATGGATGGGTCCTGTCTTTTTATCCAATCTGCAACCCTGTGCCATTTTATGGGAGCGTTTAGGCCATTCATGTTGAGAGTGATTATTGAAAGATATGAATTAATTAACATCATGTTGCCTGTGAAGACATTGTTTTTATAGATTGTCCCTGTAAATTTCTGTTGTAGATCACTCTTGGGGTCTTTCTCCTTTTATAGAACCCCCCTTAATATTTCTTGCACGGCCAGCTTAGTGGTCACATATTCTTTCAGTTTCTGCCGGTCGTGGAAGCTCCGCATCTCTCCATCCATTCTAAATGAAAGCCTTGCCGGATAAAGTATTCTTGGCTGCACGTTCTTCTCATTTAGTACCCTGAATATGTCTTGCCAGGCCCTTCTGGCTTGCCTGGTCTCTGTGGATAGGTCTGACGTTATTCTGATGTTCCTCCCTCTGTACGTAAGGAATCTCTTCCCCCTAACTGCCCTTAAGATGGTTTCCTTGGTTCTAAGATTTGCAAGTTTTACTATTACATGCTGGGGTGTTGGCCTGTTTTCCTTGATCTTGGGAGGGGTCCTCTCTGCCTCTAGGACTCAAATGTTTGTTTCATTCCCCAGATTAGGGAAGTTCTCAGCTACGATTTGCTCAAATACATCTTCTAGTCCTCTCTCTCTCTCCACTCCCTCTGGGATTCCAATTGTTCTGACATTGGAACGCTTCATGGTGTCACTTATTTCTCTGATTCTATTTTCATGGATTCTGAGTTGTTTTACTCTGGACTCCTCTTTTCCCTTTTTATCTATTAAATGGCCTTCCAGGTCACTAATTCATTCTTCTGCCTTGCTTACCCTAGCTGTTAGATTATCTAGATTAGATTGGATCTCATTGATAGCATTTTTAAGTTCTGCCAATTCAGCTTTCATTTCTGCCCTTAGAGACTCTATGTTGCCATTAATTGATTTCTCCATTCTAGCTATTGTCTTCACAATTGCTAGCCTGAATTCCATCTCCAACATCTTGGTTATATCTGAATCCATTTGTAAATCTGTGGCATAAGTCATAGTCTCTGAGTCTTTCCTATTTTGGTGGTTCATCCTCCTAGTCATTCTGTTGAGGGGTGGGAATGTATAGAGTCCAAATTATTGACCACAACCCAAGCAAGATGCACCTGTTTTCTAGGGACCTTGGGGTTACTGGCCTCTTGTTTTCCCAGCCTGTCTTCTGGGGGAGGCGCCTGCCACACTGTTACTCAGGCAACCCTGTTTGGGCAGAGTTGCCCTGCCCCCTGTGGCAGGGGATGGGCTCAGTGAAAACCGGTTTTTTGGGGCTTTTGTTCTCTGGCGGCTTTCCCTGGTGGCTTTCCGCGTCTCTTCCGAGAGAGCAGAAGAAACCGTTTCCAACCCTCTGCCTCAGAGCAGAGATTGCAGTCTGTTCTTCAGTGAGCTCTCCAGGCCACACTATCTGTGTTTCTCTCTGTGCTGCTATAAACTGCAGCATCCTGGGTTGTGCACCCCTCTGCAGCGCTCCCAGTCCTCGCCTCCAGGTTGGGCACGTCTCTGCCCTTTGTGCTTCTAAAACCACCAGCCACCCCCAGTTCGCACACACGGCCCCACCACTCAGGATTTCAGTCCGGGGGGGCTGCCCTAAAGTCCTTTCCCTGCTGCTACCAGTCTGCGAGTCTGTGCCCAGTCCACAGCGCGGGAGGCTATCACTCACCGGTGGTGTAGGATCCCCATGGCCAGGCTCCCTCCCACTTCCGTTTATCCTCCAATATCTGCGGGCAGAATCATGGCTCCCTGCTTCATACCTCGGAACCAACTGTCTGTGAACACAACTCTGTTTGTGGAGATCCAGATCTACCTTCTTACATCTCAGGCTGATTTCGTGGGTGTTCAGCGTGGTCTGGTAGATATCCAGCTCAATTCCAGGGACTGGTGGGAATAGGGTCCCCTACTCCTCCACCATCTTTTCCAGCAGGCCCCCACATATGTACAGTATCCCTTCTTGATTAAAACTTCACAGTGTAGGGATAGAGGGAACATACCTCAATATCATAAAAGCCATATACAAAAAGCCCACAGTGAATATCATTCTCAATGGGGAAAAACTGAGAGCTTTTCCCCTAAGGTCAGGGACACGGCAGGGATGTCCACTATCACCACTGCTGTTCAACATAGTACAGAAGTCCTAGCCTCAGCAATCAGAAAACAAAAAGAAATAAAAGGCATCCGAATCGGCAAAGAAGTCAAACTCTCACTCTTTGCAGATGACTTGATATTCTATGTGGAAAACCCAAAAGACTCTACCCCAAAATTGCTAGAACTCATACAGGAATTCAGCAACATGGCAGGATATAAAATCAAAGCACAGAAATCAGTTGCATTTCTATACACTAACAATGAGACAAAAGAAAGAGAAATTAAGAAGTTGATCCCACTTACAACGTACCCAAAACCAGAAGATTCCTAGGAAAAAACCTAACCAAAGAGGCAAAGGATCTGTACTCAGAAAACTATAGAACACTCATGAAAGAAATTGAGGAAGACACAAAGAAATGGAAAAACTTTCCATGCTCATGGATTAGAAGAACAAATATGGTTAAAATGTCTATGTTACCTAGAACAATCTACACATTCAATGCAATCCCTATCAAAGTACCATCAACTTTTTTCACAGAGCTAGAACAAGAATCCTAAAATTTGTATGGAACGAGAAAAGACCCCCAATAGCCAAAGGAATGTTGAAAAAGAAAACTAAAACTGGTGGCATCACAATTCCAGACTTCAATCTCTATTACAAAGCTGTAATCATCAAGACAGTATGGTACTGGCACAAAAACAGACACATAGATCAATGGAACAGAAAAGAGAGCCCAAAAATGGACCCTCCACTCTATGGTCAACTAATCTTCAACAAAGCAGGGAAGAACACCCAATGGAAAAAATACAGTCTCTTTAACAAATGGTGTTGGGAAAATTGGACAGTCACATGCAGAAGAATGAAACTGGACCATATCCTTACACCGTACACAAAAATAGACTCAAAATGGATGAAAGACTTAAATGTGAGACAGGAACCCATCAAAATCCTGGAGGAGAACATAGGCAGCAACCTCTGTGACCTCGGCTGCAGCCACTTCTTGCTAGACACATTTCCAAAGGCAAGGGAAACAAGCAAAAATGAACTATTGGGACTTCATCAAGATAAAAAGCTTTTGCACAGAAAAGGAAACAGTTACTAAAACCAAAAGACAACTGACAGAATGAGAGAAGATATTTGCAAATGACTTACCAGATAAAGGGCTAGTATCCAAAATCTATAAAGAACTGATGGAAAACAACACCAAAAGAACAAATAATCCAATCAAGAAATGGGCGGAAGACATGAACAGACATTTCTCCAAAGAAGACATCCAAATGGCCAATAGACACATAAAATGCTGAACATCATTCGGGATCAGGGAACTACAAATCAAAACCTCTATGAGATACCACCTCACACCAGTCAGAATGGCTAAAATTAACAAGTCAGGAAACGACAGATGTTGGCGAGGATTCAGAGAAAGGGGAACCCTCCTATACTGTTGGTGGGAATGCAAGCTGGTGCAGCCACTCTGGAAAACGGTATGGAGGTTCCTCAAAAAGTTGAAAATAGAGCTACGCCATGACCCAGCAATTGCACTACTGGGTATTTACCGCAAAGATACAACTACAGTTGTATCTTTGTGTACCACCTGCACCTCAATGTTTATAGCAGCAATGTCCACAATAGCCTAACTATGGAAAGAGCCCAGATGTCCATCAACAGATGAATGGATAAAGAAGATGTGGTACATATACACAATGGAATATTATGCAGCCATTAAAAAAATGAAATCTTGCCATTTGCAATGACATGTATAGAACTAGAGGGTATTATGCTAAGCGAAATAAGTCAATCAGAGAAAGACAATTATCATATGATTTCACTCATATGTGGATTTAAGAAACAAAACAGAGGATCATAGGGGACGAGAGGAAAAAATCAAACAAGACAAAACCAGAGAGGGAGACAAACCATAAGAGACTCTTAATCATAGGAAAAAAACTGAGGGTTGCTGGAGGGGTGGAGGTGGAGGGATGGGGTAACTGGACATTAAGGAGGGCATGTGATGTAATGAGCACTGGGTATTATATAAGACTGGTGAATCACTGACCTCTACCTCTGAAACCAATACATGTTAATTAATTGAATTTAAATTTTAAAAAATACAAAAAATTAAAGAAAGAAAGAGAGAGAGGTAGGGAGGGAGGGAAAAACAATAATAAGTAATGGGAGGAAAGTCAGGATAGAACTAAAATACCAAAAAACAGTAACATAAAATAAGAGAGGATGGTCAGAAATATAATATTTTATGGTCAATGTACTGTTAGGCAGGAAGACAAAAATATGTATAAACTTTAGACTTTATTAAATAGGCATGTTAAAATATAAGTGAGAGCCACCAAAATAACAGACATAAAATATAGGACCTCTAAACAGAGGGTGGGTTAGTTTTGGTAAGAACTAGGAACCCTAGAAGGTCCCCAGTAAGCCTATTTTTTTAATTTCCTATGAAGAAAATATCAGACAAATTCTTACGTTTTAAGGAACAGATCATTGAAATCTTATGTAAACTACTGGAGAAAGGAGAAAAAGGGAATTCTCCACAACCCATTTTTCAGACTTGTGTATCCTTGATACAGAAATCTGATAAGGACCAAAAAAGGAAAAAATTGTCAAAATAGATACTAAAATCCTACATGAAATATCATAATTAATTCAACCGTGTACAAGAAAGATAATTTACAATGACCAAATTGAATATATCCCAGAATGCAAAATCGGTTTAACATTAGAAAATCAAATCAACAGAACTTGCCATGCTATAATACAAAAGAAGAAAAACCATATGCTTGTCTCAATAGAGGCATAAAAAGCATACAAAATCACCCAGTAAAATTTCACTTCCATCTACTTCTAAACTGTTCAAATTAATGAGTTTATAATAGCAAATATGTATTACCTAAAGTCAGTGTAATATAAAATGTGTATGGCCTTTATCCCTGGTGGAACAGGTTGGACCAATAAACCAACGGAACAGAAGGAAGACTACAAATAGACATGTGCAGGTCAGTGGGTAAAGAATGAATTATTTTAATAAATGTTGCTGGAAATAAATTCAAATAAACAAAATGAAATTGGGTCACTGCCTCACAATGTACACAAAAATCAATTCTAGTTCAATTAAAGACTTCAGTGATAAAAGCAACACTATAAAACATATAAAAGACAATATAGAAAAATAAACTTACAACTTCAGATACAGAATGATTTCTTAAATAAGACACAAAATCTGCTAATTATATTGGATAAATTTGATAAATTTGACTATAAAAATTAGGAATTTCTGTGTTTGGGATTTGCATTGGTTTCCTCCAAATCCTCCATAGCACTAAAGACAGCATCTCCACACACAACAAATGTCTACTGCTTTCCAAAGCTGGCTTTTCCAGCAGCCTGCCAGATTCCATTCCCCAAGTTACCTTGCGCCCATTCTTACCTTCAGGCCCTATTTCCAATGGCTTCTTTCCAGTGTTGAGTCATTCCCCCTCTGTTACAAGACAACCTTCCCTTGACCTTGGGCCCCTCGGCTACTGATTTGTTTCTCTTGAAAAAGTGATTTAGGATCACAGTCTCCATCCATGTCCATTGCTGAACTCCCTGAAACCTGGCTTCTGTAAAAATTAATAATAAAATGAACCCTTGTGTACCCAAAACCCAGCTAAAAAAATATATAATGTTAATGATACTCTGTGTGTACCACCCTGATTCAATGACCCTCCCATCCCTCCCCTGATAAGGTCTACCAGCTAGGGTCTACCATTCAGAATTTCTGTGTTTCTCCTCATATTTTTACCACTTACGCAGTCCTAAACAATGTGTCCTTGTTTCTTAGTTTCACAAGTTCACAGATGGAGAAGGAAACAAAATTGCCACTGACCAAGCATCTAATATGTAGATACTAACATAAGGAAAAAGGGGCTGGGAAGGGGTAAGAAAAGGAGCTCTGAATTTACCACCTTTACATCTGAAATGCCCAAGAAAACACTTCAGTGTTTGAGGAAAAAGAAATTGGTGAATCTCAAGTTTGGTGAGATAGGTGCTCAAAGTTGAGATAAAGTTGAGTTATTTTTTTAAATGTTGCATTATTTTCACTTTCCTGAGTACATGGCTAAATATTTGTTAACTGCTAAAACCATATCATTAATTTCTTTACATGTCAATAAATACAGATGTGCAATAACATTTAAATGTTGTCCAGTATCCTACTATAATGAGCCAACTATAATATATTGAGTAATCTATGCTTGTTAAAAATTTAGTTTGTTTCCATTCTTCTATTACTATAAACATAGATATGTACTTACATATATCTTTGTATCTTTCTGCACTTGTTTAAAAACTTACTTAGGAGAAATTTCTAAAGGTGGAATGCTGGGCTGAAAGGGATGTACATATTAATACAAAGCTGAGCTCCAGAAAAGGCCATCATGAAGTACATTTCTATATGCAGGGTATTAAAGAGTCTATTTCTCCACATCTTCACCAACGCTGTTTTCATTCTTTTTTATTTCAAACCATCATCTCATAACAGACACTCAGTTCAAGATTCTACTCCCTTCATGAACCCCGTTCACTAATCAGAAGAGCCCCCAGGACCCCTTCCTGGCCTCTCCCCACAGCCTCCTCAGGTCATGTTCAGGAACAGAATCAGAAGCAACAGAGAACAGTGTCCAGGAGGAGTCACTGTTCTGAAAGACAACCCCACCTGACCATGGCTGCCCTACCTTCTCTCACATAGACACCTGCAGACAGACCTCATCCATAAACAGGGATACACACACCATTTTCACTCCCCAAAGCAGCATGATTTGACCATAGGGGTAATTCAGACTCTTAAAAGTTGACATTAGATGGGATGTTGGAAATCACCTGTGAGTGGAAGGGACTCACCCAACCTAACTCAACAATTTTCATTCTGTGCCAAATGTGTACCCAGATTCTGGTCCCTACAGTAGTTTTTCTTTTCTTTTTAGAGACATAACACATTGAAAAAAACATTGAGAAAATTTTGAAAATACCACCTCACACCTGTCAGAATGGCTAAAATTAACCACACAGGAAACAACAGATGTTGGTGACAATGCAGAGAAAAGGGGACCCTCTTACACTGTTGGTGGGAATGCAAACTGGTACAGCCACTCTGGAAAACAGTATGGAGTTTCCACAAAAAGTTAAAAATAGAACTACCCTACAACCCAGCAATTTCACTACTAGGTATTTACCCAAAGGATACAAAAATATAGATTTGAAGGGGTACATGTACCCCAACATTTATAGCAGCATTATCAACAATAATCAAATTATGAAAAGAGCCTAAATGCCCATCAACTGATGAATGGATAAAGAAGATGTGGCACATATATACAATGGAATATTACTCAGCCATCAAAAAAAATGGAATCTTGCCATTTGCAACAACATGGATGGAACTAGAGGGTATTATGCTAAGCGAAATAAGTCAGTCAAAGAAAGAAAATACCATATGATTTCACTCATATATAGAATTTAAGAAACAAAACAGATGAACATATGAGAAGGGGGGAAAAAGAGAGAGGAAAACAAACCATAAGAGACTCTTAATGATAGAGAACTGAGGGTTGATGGAGGGAAAAGGATGGGGGATGGGCTAAATGAGTGGAGGGTATTAAGAAGGGCACCTGTTATGATGAGCACTAGATGTTATATGTAAGCAATGAATCACTAAATTCTACTCCTGAAACCAATATTACACTATGTATTGACTAACTAGAATTTAAATAAAAATTTGAAATAAAAGAAAAATTTTTGAAAAAAATTGTAGAGAAATAGAAAATAAAGATAATCCTAATGACTTCTACCGTGCAACAACTCTGCTCCAGGCATCATACAAGGAGCTTGACTTCCATTAATTCTAATCTTTAAAACAAGACGTCAAGCTTAACCAAATAGGTAAAAGACCTGTACTCTGAAAACTGTAAAACACTGATTAAAAAAAATTTAAGATGACACAAAGAAATAGAAAGAAATTCCATGCCCATGGATAGGAAGAAAAATATGGTTAAAATGTCTATATTACCCAAAGCAATCTACACGTTTAATGCAATCCCTATCAAAATACAAGGAACAGTTTTCACAGAACTGGAATAAACAATCCTAAAATTTGTATGGAACCACAACAGACCCCAAATAGCCAAAACAATCTTGAAAAAAAAAAACCCTGGAAGTATCACAATTGCAGACTTCAAGTTATACTACAAAGCTCTAGTAATTAAAATACTATGGTACTGGCACAAAAATAGATCAATAGTACAGAATAGAAAGCCCAGAAATAAACCCACAATTATATGGTCAATTAATCCTCAACAAGGGAGTCAAGAACATGCAAGGGAAAAAAAAACAGTCTATTCAACAAATGGTGTTGGGAAAACTGGACAGCCACATACAAAAGAATGTATTCTTTCTTACACCATACACAAAAACAAACTCAAAAAGGATTAAGGACCAAATATGAGAACTGAAATCATAAAAATCCTAGAAGAGAACACAGGGAGTAATTTCTCTGATATCAACCATAACAACATCTTTCTAGACATGTTTCCTGAGGCAAGAGAAACAAAAGCAAAAATAAACTATTGGGACTACATCAAAATAAAAAGCTTCTGCACAGCAAAGGAAACAATCAACAAAACCAAAAGACAATCTATTGAATGGGAGAAGATATTTGCAAATGACATATCCAATAAAGGGTTAGTATCCAAAATATATAAAGAACTTACACAACCCAACACCCAAAAACCAAATAATCCAATTTAAAAATGGACAGAAGACATTAACAGACTTTTCCCCAAAAACATACAGATGGCCAATAACACATGAAAAGATGATCAACATCACTCATCATCAGGGAAATGCAAATCAAAACCACAATGAGATATCACCTCATACCTGTCAGAATGGTTAAAATCAAAAACACAAGAAACAAGTGTTGGCGAGGATGTGGAAAAATAGGAACCTTTATGCACTGTTGGTGGGAATGCAAGCCGATACAGCCACTGTGGAAAGTTCCTCAAAAAATTAAAAATAGAACTACCATAAGATCCAGTAACTGCACTACTGAGTATTTACCCAAAGAACACAAAAATTCTAAATCAAAGGGATATATGCACTCCTATGTTTTTGCAGCATTATTTACAATAGCCAAACCATAGAAGCAGCCCAAGCATCCATTGATTGATGAATGGATAAAGAAGACATGGCATATATACACATATACTACTCAGCCATAAAAAAGAATGAAATCTTGCCATTTGCAACAACATGGATGGAGCTAGAGAGTATTATGCTAAGCAAAATAAGTCAGTCAAAGACAAAATACCATATAATTTCACTCATATGTAGAATTTAAGAAACAAAACAGATGAGCAAAGGGGAAGAAAGAGGCAAACCAAAAGCAAACTCTTTACTATAGAGAACAAACAGATGGTTACCAGAGGGGAGGTGGGTGGGTGGGGGATAGGTGAAATAGGTGAAGGAGATTAAGAGTACACTTATCATGATGAGCACTAAGATATGGAATTGTTGAATCACTATATTGTACACCTGAAATGAATACAACACTATATGTTAAATAAAACAAGGCTCCAAGGTTGCCATTATTATCGTCTTATTGTAAATGAGTAAACCAAAGCCCAAGGAGGTTAAGTAAACCTCTTAGGATCACACAGCTACTAAATGACAGAACCAGCATTTGAAGCCAAGTTTGTTAATTCCAAAGTCCACACATGGGCCACTATACTTTAGAGCTCAAAGCAAAGCATGAAAAATGCTATTGCAGGCTGGAAATGCTTTGAGTGGTAAGAAATGGGTGAACTCAGTGCTGCCCAGGACTTCTGAGGAAAATTTCAAAGGGCCAAGGGATACTTCCTCACCTCCAAATGCTGCCTGGTTTGTTAAAAGCTCATTAAGCCCAATATTCCTAATGTGAAAGCTACTGGAGATTCCAGCATAACCGATTCTGAGATCAATATTAAGGTAATGGGTCCAAACTAAAGTCTTACACAAAGGAGCATAAATGCTAATTCCTATACAAATAAAAAGGCTTTGCTCTAAGGACAAAACACTGCAAATATTTTCCATCAATTCCCACAGGTACCTTATTCAGTTGTAAAAATGTGCTTCAGACAAAGTTTAAAACAACAAAAATCAGCTTCTTACACATCAACTGTCCAAACAATACTCATTTTTCCATTTCCTTGATTCGTATACATCATTCAATCTACCATTAACTTCTAGGAAATAAAACTGAACAAAATAATCACTATAAAAACATTAAAAATTCTAACCAGAAATGAACATACACAAGGTTCAAAATGTGTTTTTCTATCCCTTGTCTACCTCAGATTGAAATCAATTTCCTTTCCTCTCCTTTGTCTTCTTTTATTAACTAATCATCATCTCTCCTAAACTACTGATTAATATTCTTCTTAGCATATTTCATCAACTTTTTAGAATATCATTCTGGCTTAAAATAACAAGCTAAAAATATAGGACAGTCTGTGGCAGCTTAATTCACATGGATAAAATAGTGTAATCATGAAACCCAAATCAGGCGTGTCACCTCATATAAGTAGAGTGCCTAGGAGAAAGCAGGCACCAATGAATGATAGCAAGATGAACATGTACACTCACTACCATGGACAGGTGTCTTATTAATTTGGTTTCTGGCAGACATGCTTTTGAGACTTGGAAGGTGGGGCAGGGATGGAGGTTGTAGATTATATGTTGGGATTAAATGTTGAGATTGAAAAAGGGGAGGAGAGAAAACCTATATATCACCCACTCCTGGAAACAGAGAAATGCCCTAGCTAGTGTATATCAGTGTGAAAAAAAAAAAAATTGGGAAAATGGAGAAGGAGAATGTCCCCATTTTCTGACATTTGAAGATTATTGCTTTGAATAATGTGGGAAATGTAAGGTATTTATGATTTTGATGACACCAGATGATAATAGCACAGTACCTGGCCACAGTAAACAAGTGGAGCTTCCATTTATCATCTCACTGAACCGTCCTGCAGAGTGAGTATTAACATACCATTGTCATATCCCCAAAAAGATGTGTTGCTCCTGAGCGGAGATGCAGCCTATTAGGTAGCAGGTTAACTTTCTTATGCCATCGCCCCTTTTGGCAGTCTTGTGAAGTCTACAAATACCTTCTTAGAATTACGTTTTTAAATGCATAAAATAAAGGAAATCAATTGTACTAAATCACAGCTCTATCCATGGGCTCCATGGAACATGTAAAGAATTCCTGGTAGAGACTGGGCTGGTTCCACACAAAACAGGTGTTAGAGATGAAAAGGCCATTTGCTATATAGTCACCCTGGCCCTGTAGGCCCATGTTGGGGGAAATGGCTGTATGTAAGAGAGAAACAGAGAAAGAGAACTCTACAAGTTGACTAACTATAGTAGAATCAAGTCTGCATCATTAATTCACACTTGACATCCAAGGGTCAAAGACCAACACAGGTAGAATGACTACTATTAGCCTTGTCCCCAGGTGGCATTTGTGTTTTCCTTCCCATGGCTAAAGGCCTATGTGGAGGTGACTGCACCACAGGCAATGACTAGAATCACACCAGGCTCTAGGTGAGCAGGAACCAGAAAGGGATTAGATGCAATTCATCCTAGATAATCAGGGAGTAAACTAAAAGGAAGGCACAGGGCCACCAGTCTTCCCCTGTTTCAGCAGCAATACCTGGTGGCAGCAACAACAGCCAAAACTGGCTCACTGAGCAAGCAATACCAAGCAGGACTGACATCCAGAATTAAGAATGTATTCCTAAGAGTCCTTAAGGAACTGCAGGGAGACAGCCTTGTATTAGTCAGTCCTCCAGCAGGAAGCTGACAGCACCTCAAATGGGATAATTGAGGAGAGTTTAATAAAGGCTCTAGTTATAAAGATGGAGGTAGGTTTAAGGGAAACCAAGAAAAGTTTAGTAGCCTAGATTAGCTGGAGACATTTACCTTCACCACCCCTAAAGAAGCAAGGGAAGAAAGCAGTTATCAGAATCCAGAGAGAAGAGCAGAATAAATATCCTGACCTCACTCCATTCCACCCTGCAAATCTCCCTGATGCTTCCCATTGGCTGAACCTAACCGAAGCCCCAAGTTCTTAAAGTCCTTCAGGGTCAGCTCTACAGCGCACAGCAGGGAGGAGATGAATGAAGAGTCCATCTAGAAAGGCAAATAGGAACTAGCCAAGAAACTTTTCACAGGGAGGAGGAAAAGTGCTGAAAGCCATTTAATCTGTGAAATAATTTTTACCTCACGATAAAACATAGATCAAAAAGACCAACAGGAGATACCAGTCACATCTCTTTTTCAGATAATAAAATTGAGCCTAGGGAGGAAAAATAACTTAGTAAAGACTAATAAAAAATAATTAACAAAAATGAGATTCAAACTCAAGTTTTTTTAACAAGAGCCCACACTTTAAGCCACTCTGATACACTGCCTCTAACAGTTATATTTTAAAACTAGAATTCTGGGGCACCTGGGTGGCTCAGTTGTTAAGCATCTGCCTTCGGCTCGGGTCATGATCTCAGGGTCCTGGGATCGAGCCCCGCATCGGGCTCCCTGCTCAGCGGGAAGCCTGTCTCTTCCTCTCCCACGCCCCCTGCTTGTGTTCCCTCTCTCCCTGTCTCTCTCTCTCTCTGTTAAATAAATAAATAAAATCTTTAAAACTAGAATTCTCAGACTGCAACAGGACTTGGATATAACCCATTCTCATCTCACTTTTCAAAATATTTTTTTCTAAAACTATAACATATGGGCATTTTCATGTAAAACCATCTATGAGAGAATTATAAACTCTTTATATGAGGACAAGCAGTACAGAAAGTGGTCTATGTTTGGAAATAGTCAACCCAAAATAAGAAATAAATTATTGTTTGAAAGGGTAGGGTTGCTTGTCTCAGTCTGGGCAAAGCTTCAGTTTTCAAAAATCCATGAAGATTAAAATGAGGTCTCAGAAGAAGCCAACATTACTGATTGTATGAAAGCTTAGAAAGCAAGGCTGATTAGGCAAAATTCCATTCTGCAGACTTCATATTCAGTGAGCAGTGGGCAAAAGGGAGGGTTCTTGTCTTTCCTTAGCAACTTTTTTGAAAAGGAATGCATTCAGTAGCTACTTGACACCAAGGAAAATGTCTAGTTCAGAAAGCATAACCACTTCTGTTTCACCAGATTAACAACAATTTGTTCTCTTCTCAAGTATTTTCCTGTTCTCCTAATCCAGCAAAGGTTAATTAACATCCGATTCCTTTTTCACACTCATAGCCAAGTATCTCCATGCATTTCTACATTCATTTCTATATGTATATATTTCTAGGCAAGTTCAGGCCTTTTTAGAGTCTGTAGTAGGGAGGATCCTCAGTAGAAAGGTGTTCAGCCAACCAGGCCAGATACCACAGACTGACAAAGAAGCACCTCAGCTCAACAGAGTCAAACCTGAAAAAGAGGATAACCTCTTCTCCACCATCTTGGTATAGACAGATGAGAAGTCAAGAACAGCAATCATGCCAGAAATAAGGAAAACAGAAAAAATGTAAAGCAAAAAAGTAAGACCAGAAATCCAAAGTCACTTGCCACTTATTTTCCTAAACTAAGTTTCAAAGTTTCCTTCTAAAAAAAAGGGGGGGGGGGTGGCTCTGTAGTATTTAAGAGATCCTGTTGCATCAGTGAACATGTCTTCAAAGCCTGTAGAAACAGGCCAGGTTCTAGTCCAGACCTTGATACTTAGTCCTAGTTGTGTGTCCAGTTGAGCAAATTTAGTCTCTCTGGAGCCTCAGTTTGTCCAGCTATATAAAGGGGGAGTCACAATGCCCAAATTACAGGGCTACTGTGAGAGTTGCATGAGATCTCCTGCCTCTTTTTTAACCAACCTAAAAGCTTTATAAATAAAATCCAATTTCCTCTAAGCTCAACTTTGCCTAGAAACACCTAGGTTTCTAGGTGTTTCATTCAATAAGTATTTATTGAATGGACAGACAGATGGATGGACGCATGAATTATTGCCTTCCTGCCTGTCACAGGGATGTTTTGGGGAGCAAACAGATATGTATGTGGAAGTGCTTTAGAAATTATAAACTATTTTAAAAGAGCTCAGTGAACCGTTTTGGTTTTCTCAGTCCATAAGAAGAAGATGGCAAGTGTTGTCCAAGGCAGGAAAGAAGATGACTTATAGGCTAAGGTTAAGGGAAACATGTAAAACTTAAAATGTAACATTGCTGCTCAGCAATGTACGTTCCTGGCCATGTTCCTAAGTAATTCACAAAAGTAAAATTATGAATTTGTCAGTCATGATTTAGTTCAGGAAAACAGAAATCATTCAAGGCATTCTGAACAAGAAGAGACTTAATACTAGAAACTAGAACCTTACAAAACATTGGAGAGACTGAGGGAATAAAGGTAAGGGAAAGCTGCCACAAGAATTCAGGAAATTAGGAAGTGCAGAAATTGCAGAAAAGTACTATCAGTGATCTTAACTGCAAAGAAAGAAAAGAAAGGAAAGGAAAGAAGTTATGTACATAAGCTTCTACTTCAGAGGGCAAACCAGTGCACTTTATGTATATAAATTCCCCCCATATTTTTTAGCAAGTTGTTGCCTTTCAGATCCAAATTTGCTCTTCCCTGCCTGCTCTATGAAAATGAATCTGGGCCCTTTAAATATTTTTCCTTAGCCTGACTAGACGTTAAGTTTTGTCAGTAGAGGGCACTGGAGAGATTGCAGGAAGACGTTTGCATCCTGGTCTGATGTGCTCTCTTGGCCAGATCCAGCACCTGGCTCCTGCAGCAGAAGCAGCTTTTCCAGCACTAAAATTCTAGCTCCGGGGGCGCCTGGCTGGCTCAGTCGTTAAGCGTCTGCCTTCGGCTCAGGTCATGATCCCAGGGTCCTGGGATCGAGCCCCACATCGGGCTCCCTGCTTGGCGGGGAGTCTGCTTCTCCCTCTCCCACTCCCCCTGCCTGTGTTCCCTCTCTCACTGTGTCTCTCTCTGTCAAATAAATAAATAAAATCTTTTTTAAAAATTAAATTAAATTAAATTCTAGCTCCAATAGTATAAATGGTTTCCTCAACTCCCAGCTCCTGGAGTGTAGATTACCTGCAGCCCCCAGCAGCCAGCTTCCCCTGGTACCCCCTAGGCAGTTTTGTAGCTGTGTACCTTCTGTCAGACACCTCCCCATCAACAGATTTCCCTGGAACCCTAGAGGGCATATTTCCAGCAAATTCCACCAGAAGGGCCCCACAGCAACCTCTCAACTGTTCAGTGAACCATGGCCACATCTTCTCCAACAAGGTCTGGAGCTCAGTGCTGAAAGGGATGAACTCATCCTTGGGCACCTGACCTCAGCCACAGGGGTGGTGGCTGCTTCATATAGCTGCTGGCTCTATATTATTTAGAGATCTCTTTACTTCTTACCAATTCTTCATTACACAATCCTCTGTTATAGTTAATAATTCTTTATATGAAACTTCCCCTATTCAAATTGCTATATGGTTTCTTTCCCTTTATTGAACTAGACCATTTTATCCTTCAATAATGCTTTAGTGTATCAGTATGTAAAATAATTCATTATATGCGATGACTCATTTCCCTCTCTCCATTCTCACCACTCTCACCATTACTATTTAATATAGTACTGGAAGTCTTAGCCTCAGCAATCAGATAACAAAAAGGAATAAAAGGCATCCAAATTGGCAAAGAAGTCAAACTTTCATGATTTGCAGATGACATGATACTCTATGTAGAAAACCCAAAAGACTTCACCAAAAAATTGTTAGAACTCATACATGAATTCAGCAAAGTTGCAGGATATAAAATCAATGTGAAGAAATCTGTTGCATTTCTATACACCAATAACAAAGCATCAGAAAAAGAAATCAAGGAATCGATCCCATTTGCAATTGCATCAAAAACAAAAAGACACCTAGGAATAAACCTAACTAAAGAGGTAGAAGATCTGTACTCTGGAAACTATAGAACACTTATGAAAAAAATTGAAGAGGACACAAAGAAGTGGAAAAGCATTCCATGCTCATGCATTGGAAGAACAAACATTGTTAAAATGTCTATACTAGCTAAAGCAATCTGCACATTCAATGCAATCCCTATCACAATACCACCAGCATTTTTCACAGACTTAGAACAAACAATCCTAAAATTTGTATGGAACCACAAGAGACCCCAAATAGCCAAACAGCAAATCTTGAAAAAGAAAAAACTGGAGGCATCACGATTCTGGATTTCAAACTATATTACAAAACTGTGATCATCAAGACAGTATGGTACTGGCACAAAAACAGACACACAGATCAATGGAACAGAATAGAGAACCCAGAATTGGACCCACAACTATACAGTCAACTAATCTTTGATAAAGCAGGAAAGAATAGCCAATGGAAAAAAGACGGTCTCTTCAACAAATGGTGTTGGGAAAACTAGACGGCCACATGCAGAAGAAGGAAACTGGACCACTTTCTTATACCACACACAAAAATAAACTCAAAATGGATGAAAGACCTGGGGCACCTGGGTGGCTTAGTCAGTTAAGCAGCCAACTCTTGATTTCGGTTCAAGTGATGATCTCAGGGTTGTGAGCAAAGTCTGCTTAAGATTCTCTCTCTCCCTCCCCCTCTGCCCCTACCCCCATTCATGCTTTCTCTCTTAAAAAAAAAAACAAACAAACAAAAACAGATGAAAGACTTAATGTGAGACAGGAAACCATCAAAATCCTAGAGGAGAACACAAGTAGAAACCTCTTTGACCTCGGCCACAGCAACTTCTTGCTAGACACGTTGCCAGAAGGAGGCAGGAGAAACAAAAGCAAAAACGAACTATTGGGACTTGGAGAAGATATCTTCAAGCAACATATCTGATAAAGGGTTAGTATCTAAAATCTATAAAGAACTTAACAAACTCAACATCCAAAAAACAAATAATCCAGTTAAGAAACGGGCAGAAGACATGAACAGACACTTTTCCAAAGAAGACATCCAGAGGGCTAACAGACACATGAAAAGATGTTCAACATCACTCATCATTGGGGAAATACAAATCAAAACCACAATATTACCTCATACCTGTCAGAATGGCTAAAATCAACAACACAAGAAACAAGTGTTGGCAAAGATGTGAAGAAAGGGGAACCCTCTTATACTGTTGGTGGGAATGCAAACTGGTGCAGCCACTCTGGAGAACGGTACAGAGGTTCCTCAAAAGTTAAAAATAGAACTACCCTATGATCCAGAAATTGCACTACTAGGTATTTACCCAAAGTATACAAAAATACAGATTTGAAGGGGTACATGCACCCCGATGTTTATAGCAGCATTATCAACAATAACCAAACTATGGAAAGAGCTCAAATGTCCATTGACTGGTGAATGGATAAAGAAGATGTGGTGTACATATATATATAACGTAATATTACTCAGCCATCAAAAAGAATGGAATCTTGGGGTGCCTGGGCAGCTCAGGCAGTTAAGTGCCCGACTTGGTTTTGGTTCAGGTCATGATCTCAGGGTTGTGAGATCGGCCTCCATGCTCAGGGCAGAGTCTGCTTATCCCTCTCCCTCCCGCTCTGCCCCTCTCCCTGCTCATGCTCGCTCATTCTCTCTCACTCCCTCTCTCTCTCTAAAATAAATAAAGTCTTTTTAAAAAAAGAATGAAATCTTGCCATTTGCAATGATGTGGATGGAACTAGAGTGCATTATGCTAAGTGAAATAAGTCAGTCAGAGAAAAACAAATACCATATGATCTCACTCATATGTGGAATTTAAGAAAGAAAACAGATGAACATATGGGAAGAGGGGAAGAAGGAGAGAGGGAAACAAACCATAAGACTCTTAATGATAGAGAACAAACTGAGGGTTGATGGAGGGAGGTGGTGGGATGGGCTTGATGGGTGATGGGTATTAAAGAGGGCACTTGTGATGAGCACTGGGTGTTGGATGTAAGTGATGAATCACTGAATTCTACTCCAGAAACCAATATTGCACTGTATGTTAACTACCTAAAATTTAAATTAAAATAAAAAACTATAACCAGTTCATTGAATAGTATCAACCAAATAGAGTGCAAGATAAAATGGTTTTCTTTTTTTCCAAATACTCTCCCCATTTGTGTTATGTTGTATCACTCTCTCCCATCACATCTCAGGTAGATCCTGTAGCTTTCTGTCACTTTCAGCTATTAAAATTCCATTTTTAAACTTTAGCATAAATGTTACCGTAACCTCTTCTCCTCCAGGTCAGGCTACATCATGAGTAGGAGAGTAGAGTAGTATGGTCTGCTTCTGGAGTACCTTCATTCTCTCTCCCTCCTGTGTGCTGGGGTGAGGAGGATGAAGAAAGAGAAAAGTATTGCTTATAACTGATGCTCGATGTCAAATGAAGGACATGGGGCACATCCTTTAGGAGCCCTGGAAGGGCCTCTACACTGGAGATTCCTAACGGGAGGTCCAGCCCTAGTCAACTTCTTTCAGATGCCCCCTCAGCTCTTGCCCCTGACAGTGCTCCCACAGCAGCTTCCTGCTGGAGTCCCAATGCCCAGCGGGCACTCCTTTTGCCCTGGGTACCAGCAAGCTGCTTCAAGCCACACCATCATCTCTCTCTAGTTTTCCTTTGCCCTGCCCAGGTAGGCCCAGGGTCCACCACCAGATCCTAATCCACTGCCTTAACAGTGTTCCATCTGAGGAATGGGATGCCTGACTCCCATTCTTGCAGATACCTCCAATCCTTGAATTCAAATCTCTTCTAGTTGCATCTTCACTTGGTTTAGGGAAAAAAAGAGAACAAACATGGGAGAATCACAGCACTCCCTACCAGGCTGACAACCTACAATTCCAAAAATGAACCCCTTCTACCCTTCCAAGTCATTTAATACCTAGAACCATATGTTTGGGGGTAGCATTTCCAAGTCAGCTCTTCCTCAGAACGTTCTGGGGTAGATATTAGGCCCAATTGTTGACAGCTCTTCTTTTTTTTAAAAAAAAAGAAAAAGAGAGAGAGAGATTTTATTTATTTGAGAGAGAAAGAGAGGGCGCATGAGCAGTGGGGGAGAGGGAGAAGCAGGCTCCCTGACACAGAGCTCAATCCCAGGATTCTGCAGGGCTCGATACCAGGACTTTGGGATCATGACCTGAGCCAAAGGCAGACACTTAACTGACTGAGCCACCCAGGCACCCCAGCAGCTCTTATACTGTGAAAGACTTACCATCACTTTCAACCCCAAATGAATCCTATTAATAGTTCTAGACAGTAAGTCTCTCTCAGCCTCCTCACACACAAGGAAATATCAATTAAAATACAGCATGATTCTTTTAAAAGATTTTATCAGAGCGAGAGAGAGTGCGCATGCGCACATATAAACGGAGGAGAGGCAGGCAGAGGGAGAAGCAGATTCCCCGCTAAGCAAGGATCCTGATGCAGAACTCGATCCCAGGACCCTGGGATCATGACCTGAGCCAAAGCCAGATGCTTAACGACTGAACCACCCAGGTGTCCCTAAAATACAGCCTGATTAGCACCATAATAATGATGCTCTGTGGGTACCTAACCCAGGCTTGAGATGGTTTTTGCAGAGTAGGTAATACCTAAGTTGAGTCCTAAAGGACATGTAGGTTTATCTAAACACCAAGTATGGGGAGAAGGTACCTAAAAGAGAGAAGAGCTCATATGGAAGTCTGGAGGATAGAGTGTTTTTTCCCCCAGGAATTGCGAGTTTTTCCTCCAACAAATATTACCAGCATTTACAACATACCAGGCATTGTTCTGAGTGCTGGAGGTATAGCAGAAAGCAAAACACCACAAAGATCCTGACCTCACAATGCTTGTTATCCTGGTGGAAGGGAGGGGGCAAGACAGGGAGCAGAGAGAGATGAGGCTTCAGGGGAAAGGGGGCCAGATACGAAGGGCCGTGGAGCCTAGTCAAGAAATTTTGGCTTATCTGAGGGCATGGAAATACCACTGATTTTAAGCAGAGAAGAAATGTGATAGATTTATATCATACTACTCTGTTTCAGAGTATATTTTCCTTTGTATTTTCCGTAAAAATCCTCTACATTCATTTTTCAAGGCTAGCACAATCCTCTTGGTACACCTGACAAAAGTATCATACGAAAGAATCTCAGTTACAAATGTAGGCGCAAAAATCCTAATGACATTGCAGCAGTTAGTTATAAATTCAGAAAAGAATACAGATAGGACCTCATGCTATAGATAAGTAAAAATAAATTTCAAGTGGATAAGAGGTTTCAATATAAAAATAGAACTATAAAAACACTGGAAGAAAATATAGAAGGATATTTTATAATCACGGAGGGGAAAGACATTTTTAAACATAACACAAAATATTCAGATTTGACTACTAGTCAAATTTTTAAGCATCTAAGAGGCAAAAGTGACTGTACACAAAATTTGAAATCACACCTAGGAAAACAATTACAATGTATATGACTACAAAGGGGCAATACATATAAAGCTCTCATGAATCAACGTAAAAAAGTTTAATTTCACTCCCAATAAAATAAGGGCAGGCAGAAGATATAGACAAACATTTCTTAGTAAAAAAAATATAAATCAATGTTATGAAACACTTTTAAAAGATGTTTCACATTTAAAAATAAAACCTAAAATTGCATTACCATCTTTGTATATGTTCTTTTATTTTTTTTTAGCTTTATCGACATTAACTTTTCTCAGGTTTTTTGCTTCGCTGTGTTGCTGAAGTTTCTTAAGTGGACTCCTGATCTCTCCCAGAACTGTATTTGTTCACGGATAGCTGTCTAATTGTTGATCTTTGTTGGGGGACAAAGGCAAGGGTCTTCTACCTCACCATCTTAGGATGTCCTGCACTGGCTTTTTTAGTAATCACATTTACAGACTTGTGTCACACCTTTTAATGCTTGTAATCAACCAAATGCTCTAGGATTTTTTTTTTCACAAATTAATACCAAACTGGGTTTTCTCCATTCTATGCTGGTATGATTGCTCTTTTGAAGCTAAATTCCAGGTCTTTATTTCTATTACACTCAAATTTCAAAATGATCTTAACAGGTCTGAATTCTGGGCTGAAATGAACAATCATAATTTCCTATCTGTCATGCCAGCTCTCAATCCCAGGTTATATTTTTATCCCGAGTAATTCTTCTTAAAGATGAACATCTCAGGAACAAAGACAGAAAGCAGATGCAGTCAGATCAAAGGAGGAAACCTCAGCATAATCCGTGCATGGGAGAGGGCTTCTGTGAAGGTGGGAGCTGCCCCAAGAGAGGCCCAAGCTTGGAGATGGCAAAAAAAAGGGTACACAAAGGAGAGGCAATCAACCACATGCCCGGTGACATTAACAGGTAATGTCACCAGGTGGTTCATCCCACACCACCTATGCCAAGCAGAATGAAGCAGACGGATAGATGCTTGGATGAAAGAGGCCATACAGTGCCTGGGGTAGCTGGAGAAACCAGAAATAACATGGACTCTCACCATCAGATAAATGGATACTAGCATTCTACCAACACCACATCTTAACTCTCTCTCCATTAGAGGCAATAAGGCATACAATAGGAAATCTCAACTATCCAGATGAGTACAGAAGCAATAATGTTCTAAAATCTGTAGGAACCTAACAGCAGGAAAAGGAGGTATTAAACTCAACAAACAGGGGCGCCTGGGTGGCTCAGTCGTTAAGCGTCTGCCTTCGGCTCAGGTCATGATCCCAGGGTCCTGGGATCAAGCCCCGCATCGGGACTCCCTGCTTGGCGGGAAGCCTGCTTCTCCCTCTCCCACTCCCCCTGCTTGTGTTCCCTCTCTCGCTGTCTCTCTCTCTGTCAAATAAATAAATAAAATCTTTAAAAGAAAAAAAAAACTCAACAAACAGAACTAACACCCAAGGAAACAAAGTTAATGGAACAAACAGGTAAAAACATTAAAAGAAGTATTGGGAAAAGAACCAATTAGAGATCTTGGGAAATAGTAAAAATAAACAGCACAATAGATGCAGCTGAGGAGTAATTAATAAGCCAAGAAATTCAGAATGCAACCCAAATTTTCAAGGGAATTAAAAGATGAAATAAAAGTCAGTGTCATTTCTGCTGCATTCTCTTTGTAAAAAATGAATCACAGGTTGGTTAACTAGCCCAGATTCAAGGGGAGGGGACTACACAAAACCGGGAAGGATGACTCATTAGTAGCATCATTGTGACACCCACCTCCCATGCTCTCCCATTACTCTGTATGGGCCTCTATTATCACCTGTCACGTGATGTTATAATTCAGTTGTCAGCCTCCCCATTACACTATGAGTGTCATGAGGCAAGAACCATCTCACTCATCTTTCATAGCCACAGTGGCTGGCTCAAGTCCTAGCACGTAGCAGGTGCTTACTAAAGGTTTGTGGAACTAAATTATTCCTGTTGTAATCATCCAGAATACATAGAGTCAAAGTACCTGGTTCTAAAGATAGTTCTGGACCATGTGGGCTGTATCTCTAAAGAAAGTAAATTAAATCAATTATTTTCAATGTAAAGGTAACCTCCAGAAGAACTAAAGTAGAACATGTAACTTCCAAGACATTAAGGGAAGAGGGACACAGAAAACATAATCAATTTAACAAAAGCCTTTTATATATCTCACTCAGAAATCTACATATAGACAAAACATAATAATATAACATGGTTATGTTATTTAGATCTGCTAGCAGACTTGAGCTAAAGATACAAAAAGAGAACTTTGCTGTCAACAATTTGTGAGCAAACACATGTCACATTTACAAAAACTATGTATGAGGCCACACAGAAAACCTGAAAATTTTCAAAATGCAAACATCATGCAGATCATATTGTAACATAATTTAAAATCCATAAAACAAAAAAATTGATAGTCACTTCCCCCCCACCCCTCCATCAAAAAATCTATCTACATAAAAATGTGAAATCTTAAAAAATATCTGGGTACACATGAAAAGATGCTCAACATCACTCATCATCAGGGAATACAAATCAAAACCACAGTAAGATATCACCTCACACCTGTCAGAATGGCTAAAATTAACAATACAAGAAACAACAGGTGTTGGCAAGGATGCAGAGAAAGGGGAACCCTCTTACACTGTTGGTGGGAATGCAAACTTGTGCAGCCACTCTGGAGAACAGTATGGAGGCTCCTCAAAAAGTTAAAAATAGAACTACCCTATGATTTACCCAAAGGATACAAAAATACAGATTCAAAGGGATACATGCACCCCAATGTTTATAGCAGCATTATCAATTATAGCCAAATTATGGAAAGAGCCCAAATGTCCATTGACTGATGAATGGATAAAGAAGATGTGGTATATATATATATATATATATATATATATATATAGACAATGGAATATTACTCAGCCATCAAAAAATGAAATCTTGCCATTTGCAAGGACATGGATGGAACTAGAGTATATTATGCTAAGTGAAATAAGTCAGTCAGAGAAAGACAAATACCATATGATTTCACTCATATGTGAATTTTGGAAACAAAACAGATAAACATGGGACAAGGGGGAGAAGAGAGGAGAGAAGGGGAGGCAAACCATAAGAGACTCTTAATGATAGACAATAAACAGAGGGTTGATAGAGGGAAGTTGGTGGGGGTAGGCTAGATGGGTGATGGGTATTAGGGAGGACACTTGTTATGATGAGCACTGGATGTTGTATGTAAGTGATGAATCACTGAATTCTGCTCCAGAAACCAGTATTGCAGTGTATGTTAACTACCTAAAATATAAATAAAAAATAAAAAATAAAGTTCAGTGAAAATCAGAAGGGGAGACAAACCATGAGAGACTATGGACTATGGGAAACAAACTGAGGGTTTTAGAGGGGAGGGGGTTGGGGTATGGGTTAGCCCAGTGATGGGTATTAAGGAGGGCATGTATTGCATGGAGCACTGGGTGTTATACACAAACAATGAATCATGGAACACTACATCAAAAACTAATGATGTAATGTATGGTGACTAACATAACATAATCAAATAAAAAATAAATAAATAAATAAATATAATAAATAATAAAATTTCAGTAGAAATTTTAAAAAATGTCTGGGTAAAAAAAGAAATAAATTAGATATTATAAACCTAAGTAGAACACTAACCATAAAGAAAATATATAAAAGATAATCAAATGTCTCCTCCCTGAAATTGTATCATTTAATTTTATAGGTGGGTTCTGTCAAGCTTTCAAGGTCATAATTTCCAAGTTACATAAACAAGCCCAGGTCACAGAGGTGAAAAGATTTTTAATTAGTATTATGAAGTTAGCATAATACTGATATCAAAACCAGAAAGAGCGGGGCACCTGGGTGGCTCAGTCAGTTAAGTATATGACTCTTGATCTCAGCTCAGGTCTTAATCTCCAGGTCATGAGTTCAAGCTCTGCATTGGGCTCCATGCTGGGTGTGGAGCCTACTTTAAAAACACACAGAAAAAGAATACACAAGGAAAAAAAAGCACAGGCCTATCTCATGTATGAATATATAAGCAGAATATTTACATAAGAGAATATTTAAATAATGGAAAATTACGACTGATTCCAGGAATTCAATGTTAGATCACATTTTTTAAATCTTACATACTGAATGACATTAACAGATCAAAGAAGGAAACACACATAAACATTTCAATAGATGATAGAGGAGCACCCGGGTGGCTCAGTTGGTTAAGTATCTGCCTTCAGCTCAGGTCATGATCTCCGGGTCCTGGGATCTAGCCCTGCATCAGGTTTCCTGCTCAGCAAGAAGTTTGCTTCTCTCTCTCTCTCTCTCCCCGCTGTGTCCCCCCGCCAAATAAATTTTTTTAAAGTGGTAAATTTAGTGAAATTCTGCCTCTTGAATGTTGAGAGTACTTCCCAGTTCCCTTTCCCAACCAAGCTCCCAGAATTCCCATAACCACGGTGCAGAAACCTCCAAAGCACAGGACAGACAGACCCTTCTCAGGAGAAACTGCATAGCCCCAGAGAAAAGACATCCAGTTACTAAAATCTCAGGATCTCCCAGTGAAAAAGCCAGCTCACCCTCAATCACTGTATGATGGAGGCCAGCAATGAGGCCTGCAACCCACCACACACACACACACACAGGTCTGCCAGTTTTCAGCACCTCACTCTTCATTCTAACAGACCCATGGCTCAGCAATACCTGATATTTAAAGGAGGACTTGAACATAAAACAGAGAGCAAAGCAAATAAATAGGAAAAGGAACTGGAAGAAACTGAGCTATGCACAACATTTTTAAAAAAGCAACTTGTAGAAAAACACTTAAAATGAATAGACACAGAGTCATAGGAGATATTGTCACATCCACAAACCAAATACAGGCTGCTATTTTTAAAAAGCAACAAGAACAAGAAAGAGAAAGAGCCCTGGGAAGCTAAAATTGTGATAATGACAACTGAAAATTTAACAGGAAGTTTAGAGATGTCAACAAAAGAGATACCCCAGATGATAAATAGAAGGAAAGGACATAAAATAAGCAAAAAGCAAAGAAGAGAGTAAGAGAATTAGAGGTTCAATCTGTGAGATTCACTATCCAAATATGTGGAGTTCCAGAAATGAAGATGGGATTGGGAGGGCAATGGGAAAAAGAACTTTAAAAAATAAAAAGAAGAAAACTTCCAGAACTGGAACATGTGACTCTCTGCATAGAAAACAGCCATTTATTGGTTAAAATTAACATTCAAGAAACAATAGATGTTCACAAGGATTTGGGGGGGGAAAGGAACCCTCTTACACTGCTGGTGGAATGCAAACTGGTGCAGCCACTCTGCAGTATGGAGGTTCCTCAAAAAGTTAAAAATAGAACTACCCTATGACCCAGCAACTACACTACTAGGTATTTAACCAAAGGATACAAAAATACAAATTCAAAGGGGCATATGCACCCCAACATTTATAGCAGCATTATCAACAATAGCCAAACTATGGAAAGAGCCCAAGTGTTCATCGACTGATGAGTGGATAAAGAAGATGTGGCATATATATACAATGGAATACTACTTAGCCATCAAAAAAAAAATGAAATCTTGTCATTTGCAATGATGTGGATGGACCTAGAGTGTATTATGCTAAGCAAAATAAGTCAGTCAGGGAAAGAAAAATACCCTATAATTTCACTCATATGTGGAATTTAAGAAACAAAACAGATGAAGATAGAGGAAGGGAAGGAAAAATAAAATAAGATAAAAAAACAGAGAGGGAGGCAAACCATAAGAGACTCTTAAATATAGAGAACAAACTGAGGGTTGCTGGAGAGGTGGTGGGTGGGGGATGGGCAGTTGAGTGATGGGCATTAAGGAGAGCACTAGTTGTGATGAGCACTGGGTGTTACATGTAAGTGACGAATCACTAAATTCTATTCCTGAAACCAATACTACCCTATATGTCAACTAACTTGAATTTAAATAAAATCTTGGAAGAAAAAAAAAAAGAAAGAAAACAGCCATTTATAACCCACCACAATAAAATTTAAAAGACACACCCCACAATAGATCATTGTGGAATTTCAGAACACCAGCAATAAAGAAGAGATTTTAAAAAGCTTCCAGAGAGAAATGGAGGAAAATAATCAAGGCAGAAGAAGGCACAGAACCAGGAAACAGAGAACCCAAAAGAGAAGAGAGGAGAGAAAACTTCTAAGAGGAAAAGAAGTCCCATGAGGACAGTAAGCCCCGGAGCACAGAGTCCAGATTTAGGCAGAAAGGTGGACTCTAGGAAGGAGGTCTGGGGAGGCAGGGGAGTGGGATTAGTAAATTATCTGCCAGAGGGTATGGGAGAGATTAGCAGTAGGTATGAAGAAAACTAAGCAAAATAAATGGATGTGATTAACTACTCTGGGAAAAGCAAAACAAAAGGAACTGTAATCTTAGTGCAGTACTTGGTTCAGCAATAAACAGTCTGTACATGTAAAAAAATATCTACACAGGTGCTGAAATGGGGCAAATGCAACAGAACACACTGGATGAGGTGTGTTTGATCCTGGGTTCTTGTCTCCCCCAATTGCTACCATCCTCTAGTTGTCATATTTGTTCAGGTTTTGTAGGACTTCATGAGTAGCTGATTTGCTGATTTTGTAAATATAACGTGTTAGTCTTCTCCATGTTCTTTTGGAGTTGTATTGTTTACAAACTTCTTTTTGTATTGAGAAAAACAGCCAAAACATCTTTGACCAAAGTTCTTACAACAGGCAAAAGAATCTGGAGCATAGCTCAGTGAGCCCTCTTCTTCAAGTGTGGGGGTCTTAAACCATCCTTTCTTCTATGTTCCCCTTCCCCTATTTCCTATATTGGGCCAGATCTTCTGCCCTAAAAACTTGACTCTCACCCTATTCCCACTTCTATCTCCCCCAAAAAAAGCCCCCCCACACACATATTAATTTGTGGTGTGTCTCCACAACTTCTAAATGATTTGTGCAAAAATCTCGAAGAAGCTATGAACACTCCATCCCTGGCTCCCAATCTCTTGTGTCAAGACCATTCTTTGATGTGATTCATACTGATACACTTGTATTTGGATGGATCAAACCTACTTTAATCTCTAATCCTAGGGTAGAGAGAAGCAAAAGCAGTGAGGGGGACTTCCACATAGAAAACAGGGTCAGGGAACACCTGAGTTGCTCAGTTGGTTAAGCATCTGCCTTTGGCTCAGGTCATGATCCTGGGGTCCTGGAATTGAGCCCCAGGTTGGGTTCCCTGCTCAGCAGAGAGCCTGCCTTTCCCTCTCACTCTGCTGCTCCCCATGCCCCTCCCCCCCACTTCTGTTCTCTCTCATTCTCTCTCAAATAAATAAAATAAGAAAGAAAGAAAGAAAGAAAGAAAGAAAGAAAGAAAGAAAGAAAGAAAAAAGGAAAGAAAGAAAGAAAAAAGGAAAGAAAGGTAGGAAGGTCAGAAGACAAGAAAGGGAAGACAAATATATATCCAAGTCACTCAGGAACTTTTATGCAGGTACAAGAAACATGTCAAAGTGGCCACTAGATTGTTTAATAAGAGATGGACAAATGTAGCACCCTGCATGTTTACTACTAGAAACCAAAGCTTCTGGTGCAATCTTGAACTTATTGGGGCAGGGGGGTGGAAGGGAGGGTACAAAGTGTGTACCTCTCTGTTCTTTCCCTGATTCCTTCTCCTCTCATTTCTGAACTGCAGGAGACTGAGCCCTCTTGGACTTTTGTGACCCCATCACAAGGGAATGCTTATTTGATGGTTGATTTTGCTGTGCTAGGTACTTCCTTTCCCATTTGCTAACGTTTTATAACACACATACTGACCTTTTTCCCTTCTCTTTACCCTGGAAAAATACAATGAATAAATAAAAACTTACTGGTACTGAAAAAAAAATTCCATTCACTATAGCAACAAAAATTATAAAATGCCTAAGAACACACTTGAAAAGAAATGTACAAGGGAGCCTGGGTGGCTCAGATGGTTAAGTGTCTGCCTTCAGCTCAGGTCATGATCTCCGGGTCCTGGGATTGAGCCCCACTCTCTCTCTCTCAAATGAATAAATAAAATCTTTTTTAAAAAAAAGAAATGTACAAAACTTATATGAATAAAACTATAAAAATTTTCTCCAGATGATAAAATGTGATCTGAATAAAGGGAGAGATATTCCATGCCCCTGGGTGTGAAGACTCATTATTGTAAAACTCATTATTTCCTTCCTACATTAACCCCTAAATTCTCAATACAAACACACCAAAATCCCAATATGATTCCTTAGTGAAATCTGATAAACTGATTATAAATGCCCTCTGAATGAGAAAAGATTCAAGAATAGTCAAGCAATGCTTTAAAAATAAGAACAATACATGAGACTTAATCTACCAGATATTAAAAGATTTTTAAGGTGTCACTGGTGCAATAATAGACAAAGAGAAAGACGAAAGAGAATAGGAAATTGTAAAAAAGACTCATTATGGATCAGAATACATTTAGATAAAAATAATATTTAAAACCAGTAGGGAGAGGCGCCTGGGTGGCATAGTCCATTAAGCAGCTGACTCTTGGTTTCTGCTCAGGTTGTGATCTCAGGGTTGTGGGATCCAGCCCCACGTCCAGCTCTGTGCTCAGTGCAAAGTCTTCTTGTGACTCTTTCTCCCTCTTCCTCTGTCCCTTCCCCTGCCCGAAAAAATAAATAAATAAATCTTTAAAAAAATAGGGAAAGGAAGAATTATATAAGAAATGTTTTGGGGAGGGGGGCGCCTGGGTGGATCAGTCGTTAAGCGTCTGCCTTCGGCTCAGGTCATGATCCCAGGGTCCTGGGATGGAGCCCCGCATCAGGCTCCCTGCTCCGCAGGAAGCCTGCTTCTCCCTCTCCCTCTACTCCCACCCCCGACTCGTGTTCTCACTCACTTTGCTCTCTCTCAAATAAACACATCAAAAATCTTTAAAAAAAAAAGAAAAGAAAAGAAAAGAAATGTTTTAGGGACAATTGGACACTCATTTAGAAAACATTTAAGTTGGATCCCTACCTGACACAAATACTTAAGATCTAGTCCTAAGAACAAAAAGGAAATTTTCTGTTGTTGTAGAGCTAACAGGTAAGAAAAAAGATATTAAATCAAAGAACCATGCAAATAAATAAAAATTACTATTGTTGTAAGGGCTACAAAAAAAAGTGCTTTCTGTTATAAAAACTCAAAAGAGTAGGAATTAGATTAGGAAAGTCAAGATAGGCTTCCCTGAAAAGGAACTGACTGAACTTCGTCCTGAGATCTGAAGAAAGAATAAGGATTTGCTCAGCTACGAGTTGGAAGGCAACATATCTAGGAAAGGATATAGCTGTACAAAGGCTTGTGGAGAAGAATGTATGGAGCATTAAAAGAAGTGGGGGTGGGCTAGTAGGACTAGAATTTAGAAAACAGAAGGAAACATAAGGCCAGATCCTGCAGGGCCTTGGAGGTCACATTAAAGATTCTGATCCCTATCCTAAGAGCAATGGAATCCCTTGAGAGTGACAAAAGGAGATTTGGGTTTTGAAAAGATCGCCTCTGGCTGCAAGGTAGAAAAATGGACTGGCCGAGAAGCTGTATTAGGTCAGAGGATATACAGAATGTAGGCAGCAGCAGCAGTCCACACAAAAGATATTAATTGTTTGGACAGAGTGGTAGCAAGGAAAATAGAAAGACGTGGGCTTATTAAAGGTGTATTTAAAAGGGGGCGCCTGGATGGCTCAGTCATTAAGCGTCTGCCTTCGGCTCAGGTCATGATCCCAGGGTCCTGGGATCGAGCCCCACATCGGGCTCCCTGCTCAGCGGGGGGTCTGCTTCTCCCTCTCCCACTCCCCCTGCTTGTGTTCCCTCTCTCACTGTGTCTCTCTCTGTCAAATAAATAAATAAAATCTTTAAAGAAAAAAGATGTATTTAAAAGGTAAAGTGCACATGAGTTGATGATGGATTGGATACTGAGGGTGGGAGAAAAGGAGGTGTCAAGAATGAAGGGATGGTTGCACCACTCACTGAGATAAAGGGCACAGGACCAGTTTGGTTGCTGGGGAAATCACAAATTCAGGTCTGGACATGTAGAGTTTGAAGCATCCTGAGATACGCCATGGGAGCTACCAAGCAGGCAGTGTAGAACCTCAGGGAAAACATTCCCATGTCACTCTTTCAACAGAACATGAAGTAGAACAATATTAACTGCTGTAGCAAACCAACCTCACAGACTGACCCAGTCACCAGTGCCTTGCTCACTCACCAAGCAGTCCAAAGCAGGGTGTGAGCGGCTCCCCTTCATATGCGATGCAGGGACACCTGTTTCTCCCCGCCTGTGGCCTGCTCCTCCCCTCAGGCACCCAAAGCCTCTGCATTCAGGCAGAAGGGGAGAGTGGAACACACACACCTTAACCACCTTAGCCAGGCGGCAACATACACCACGCATTACACGTCATATCTCACTACGTTCCACTGATGAGAATAGAGCCCCTGACTGAGCAGCTACTTTCTGGTGTGGTGCTGCCAGATAAAATACAGGATGCATAGTGAAATCTGAATTTGGGGGGGGAAAAAAAAGAATCATTTTTTAGTATATGTCCCAAATATTGTACCTGAAATTCAAATTTAATTAGGTGTCTTATTTTTCATAATCACTTGCTTGCTTGCTTGCTTGCTTGCTTGCTAAATCTAGCAACCCTATCCCAGGGACAACCCTATCTATGACAGAGCATCACACATTTTGAGGGAGAGTTAATCATTCCTGCCATAGAATACAAATGACTAGAAGCAGACTTCCCCCATATTTCAGGCAGGCCACAGGTGCTTTATAGCAACTTGTCCTTGAGTTTGAAAGACCAGGGAAGGGACGCCTGGGCAGCTCAGTCGGTTAAGCATCTGCCTTCAGCTCAGGTCATGATCCCAGGGCCCTGGGATTGAGCCCCACGTTGGGCTCCCTGCTCAGCGGTGAGTCTGCTTCTCCCTCTCCTTCTGCCTGCCACTCCCCCTACTTGTGTTCTCTCTCTCTCTCTCTGACAAAGAAATAAAATCTTTAAAAAATAATAAAATTATATTAAAATTAAAAATAAATAAATAAAAGAAAGACCAGGGAAGAGGAGCCTTAGAAATAGAGGATGAATGAGGAGCACTCTTAGCAAACCTAAAGTCAAAAAATTCAAATCAATGTAATTTATTCATTTAGCCAATGGGCATTTATTGAGCACTTACTATGTTCTAAGTGCCATGCTAAGGGCTAAAGATACTGAGATATTTATAATCCATGCCCTAAAAAGCTCACAGCCTTGAGAGAGTTGGGGGTGGGGGGGAGAGACATAAATAAGCAGATGAAGATGCAGCACTTAAGTCAAACTGGTAGGAATCCAAAAGGTTTCCCAAGGGAGACGATGGCTTAACCGAGCCTTAAAAGTGTGACAAGTAGGAATCCACCAAATGAAGGCGTGCAGATTGTTACATAAGCCCATGGAGTAGTAAGTGGTACAGGACATACCCTCACACTGTAAACAACTAGAAAACTGGACAAAATATATGAAACAGTTGACATCAGCCAGAGCAATCCTGTAATCCCTGAGAGAAAGGAAATAAACAAGGTGAGCCCTCCCTACAATTGACCTGGTTTTCTGCCTGGAGGCAATTTCTGGACTTTGGCACAAGGAAGGGGACCCAGACAGAACCTGGCAGACTCACTGGAGTTAAGGATATAAATATAGGCCCTTGGGGAGGCTAAAATAGCTGGAATCTATATGCAGAAAAAGTTTTCAAGAAATCTGCACAGGGGTCTCCTCAAATCTTCAACTGAATACTAATCTGTAAATATTTTGATAAAGCTCCACAAAACCAAAAATGGGACAACTGCCGGGTAGCTATCAGCTGAACAATTCCCACAAGCCATTTAGGGCAAGGAGATGTTTTGAGTCCTTCCCATCCCCACCCCACCCCACAGCCAGAGTGGAGAGGACTCACTGAATACAAGGGCATTCAAAGCAACCCCAAAATTGTCATGCCTTAGTAGCAGAGTAAACGGTACTCTAGACCCATCCTAACAAAGCTTAAAAACAAGCATAGAAAGGATCAACCGAGGGTGCCTGAGTGGCTCAGTTGGTTAAGCATCTGACTCTTGATTTCAGCTCAGGTCGTGATCTCAGGGATGTGTGATAGAGCCCTGTGTTGGGGTCTGTGCTCAGTACGAGTCAGCTTGAGATTCTCTCTCTCCCTCTCCCTCTGCCCCTCCCCCTGCTCATGCTCATGCATGCTCCATCTCTAAATAAATAAATAAAATCTTTTTTTTAAAAAAAAGGATAAACTGATCTGCAAGTAAGTTGACTGCCTACCAAAACAAACACTAACATTCTATTTAGACAACAAATCTAAACACCCAACAAAATATCATTTATAATGTCAACATCTAAAAAATTACTAGACATGTAAAGAAGCAGGAAAAAATGACCCAAATCCAAGAGAAAGATTAGTTGAAAAAAAAACAGACTCCAAAATAACAAGGATAATGGAATTACCAAGGGAAGGTATGTGGGTAAGGGATGGAATTCCAAACCAAGAGAGTAGGTAGAATACGCAGAGCTTTGGGACTACTCACCTGGAGAATGTCTAGCTCCTTTTGGTTGCACTGATGAGAATAGATTATTCGTGACAGACACCCACTATTATCAGAGGAACTGGGTGACCTGAGGCAAATGTAGAGGTAGGCTCCATCTGGAGAAATCTAGAAGATTCATGTCAGTCTTGCCTACTGTCAAATAGAATGTCTGTCTTCCTTCCCCACTAAGGCACTCCAAATCAAGTTCCCTGGGACAAGTTGGAATCTGAGTATCTCTATTCTAGTCATAGCTTTCTCACTCACTCTAAGATGAACTTGGATTAAATACTTGCATTTCTAAAGAAAGGAAAGGGAGTTCAGCTTAAAAGAGCACTTACTATGTGCCAGATACCATACTAGGCACTCCAATATACATTATTTCACTTAATCCTTATATTAACCTGAGAGACCAATACTTATCTCCTTAGAAATGGAAACACTTAGGTCCAGAAATTAAGGAGTTTGCTTGTGGTCAATTGTGTAAAGGCCAGTTTGAACTGAAATCTGCAAAAATGCAGTAAATCAAACTTCAATGAGTGCTTTGACACCCTCTTGTGTAACACAGTCTTTGTAGTCAAGCACAACCTGAGTCCAAATTCCAATTCTGCCACTAGCTAGCTGTTTGCCTTTGGAAAGTTCCCCAGCTCTTCAAGACTGAGGTTCTACGTGGGAAGAGCAAATCATACTTTTTACGATCATAGGGAAGATTAAGTGAGAAGATTAAGAACTCAGAATAGAGCCAGGCACATAGTAGGTATTCAACAAATATCTGCACACTCTGTCGTCCTCCTCTGTTAGTTAAATATCTGATGTGCGCTTATAGCATGTTGGGGGGGATGGGGGACCAAAGTTACAACAAAATCAAATAAAAAAAAAAACTTTCAGCAAATGTATAAGACAGTGGTTCTCAAAGTGAGGTCCCTTGACCAGGAGAATCAACATCACCTGGAATTTGTTAGAAATTCACATTTTCTGACCCCACTCCAGCCCTAATACTGAAATCACAAACTCTGAGTAGGACCCAGCTGTCTGTATTTTAAGGAGCCCTAAGGTGATTTGGATGCACACTAAAGTTTCAGAACCAAGCATATAATAGTTTTGTCATCGCATTAATTTAACTTAAATATTGCATAGACTGTGGTTTGATCCTAATAATCTAACAACTGCTGTCCTTTGGTTTTTATGCATTGTTTTCAGATTACTTTAATGTACTCTGCTGATTAAACCTCGCTATAGGAAAGAGTAAACCAAGTGAAATGATGTTGCATTAAACACCTTACAAAAAGGAATTCTCTAAGTTATTGATTTGATACAAAAAGATAAATGTCGAGAAGTTCTTGAGAAAAGTCATTTTAATGGCCAAATGGAGGAAGTGAAGACTAAATGGGAACATTTTTCCTAATCCCAGGAAGAGGGAAGCACAGATGACACTTCAGAAATCCAACCAATTTCACAGTGAATTATTTTCCCTCTCAATTTAGCTGTTCCTGCCCCAATCCCTTTCACTAAAACTGGGTTCCTAACTCATCTATTCTGTTTTCCCAACTTGAAAATCTGGAAAACAGCAAAGCCATATCAATCCAGAAATCTCATACTTGTCATTAGGTGCAAAAGTTTATGTGCTTGAAGACCTCAAAACATTGAATGCTACAGAACAAGAACAGGATGTGGGCTGTGGGCTGGGCAGCTGAAACCAATTATGCAGGAAATTTGGCATCTAAAGTAAATGGTACATCTGAATAGTTAGAATGACTCTCAATTATTTTAAAGTAGTTTTAATTTTTTCCAATTGCTACATTACTCCTCCACATCCCTCTCCCAAGGCTCTACTCTTCCATGCTTGCTTGCAGATGATTTCAATTGTTTTCTATTTTCTTAATCTTCTCTATTATCTCTGCTGGGTTTTTTTCCTTCCTCATTTCATGATTTTTTTTTCTTACAAGGCACTCATACCGCGTCTAATGCTTCTACAAACGCAGATTTTTCTTCCTGTCCTTGAAGTGACAGCCTGTCGTTCCCCTGAAGTGTCTTTGTCGCAATGCCTGATAAACTGTTTATTTTTCCTAACAGCTTTCCTTTTTTGCCTGAAAAACAAACATTAACCAAAAAAGTCCTTCTTTTCGATAAATTGATACTTTTTATGCAATTTCTGGTGCTAGAGCGCCGCCTGCTGAGCAAATCAGGATTAGCAGGTCACACGGCTTTTGGTTTTGCAGAGGATAAATAATTGGATTGGAGTGGCCATTTTCTCATCGTAGGTACAGATTCTTCAGGAACAAGTGTAATATTCTTGAGAATCCTTCCTCTCACTATCCTGCAGAAGTCACTGGACATTACCCCTAACAGAACTTCACCACGGTATAATAAACCTATTTTTTACGACCATCTACCAAATACCTAAACAAAATGCCCTGTGTGGAATAGAACTGTCAGCCACTGAGGTAGGGCCTTTCTCTGAATCAGCTAATGATATGGAACCTGTGACCTCATATGGCAGGCTATTCTGCCCATTACAGAAAGCCCAAATTATTGCATAGGCCTTTCTTATAATAAACTGAAGTCAGCTTTCTATAATCCTCAAAGCTTTTATCTGCAATTCCCAATTCTTCTTCTGAGACACCACAAGATTTAATTACTTTTCCACATATGAGCCCTTTAAATATTGGAAATATGCTACCATATCCCCCTAAACATTTAAAATACCGCTCACTCCCCAATAAATATAACCCAGAAAAATCTGATTTTGTGTGCAACTTGTTATGGACTAAATGTCTGTGTCCCTCAAAATTCATATGTTGAAGTCATGGCCCCCAAGGTGATATTTGGAGGTGGGGCCTTTGGGAGGTAATTAGATTTAGATGAGGTCATATGGGTGGGGTCCTCATGATGGGATTAGTGCCCTTATAAGAAGCAGTAAGAGCGCTTTCTCTCCCCTCCCCCCTACCTTTCTCTAAGTCTTGCTCCCTCCCCAGCCAGAAGGCAGAGTCTGCAAGCCAGGAAGAGAGCCTTCACCAGAACCCAACCATGCTGCACCCTAACTTCAGACTTACTAGCTTCTAGACTGTGAGAAATAAACTTCTGTTGCTCAAGCAACCCAGTCTGGTATTTTGTTATGAAGTGATCCCACTCTACATACCACTGTTATATCTTGCAATAGTCCATAGTATATGCTATACCCTACAGGTTTTATATTCAAGTAGTTACATTTTCAAGTGAGCTAACTGGATGTCCCTATTCTACAGCTGAGACACCGAAGCAAAATTTTGTACACACACACACACACACATATACAAACATGTTCATATATACACATATATGCCACAGCAAGTTTTTCCCACAATCGCTTTTGTAAAAAGCTCTTCACCAACTGCTGACTTGCCATCTCAACTGAACTCAAAATTCTCATTTTCAGGGCTTCTCTGTTACTCCAACACATTCATAGTACCTGGTTTCTCAGAAACTTATATTTTCAACAGTAGCCTGGGAAATTTTCCTGCTAGTTGGCCCATTCACGAAAAATACAAACCCAGTGTGGTAGACTGAAAAAATGACCACAAATTCTTTTCCTCCTTGTACCTATGCCCTAGCAATGTGACATTGTAGTTCCTTCCATCAAGAAGTACAGTCTTTCTCCACTTTTGGGCTGGCCCTGAGATTTTCTCTGATAGAAATGGTATCGTACAAGTTCAGAACCTATGTCTCAAGAGGCTTTGTGTGTTCCTGATTTCACTCTTGGAACCCTGAATTGCCATATGAATAAGCCTAAAATAGCATGCTGAAAGATAAGTGGAGAAAGGTCTCAGTCATCTGAGCCATCCAAGCTGAATCCATTACAGGCATAACTCAGAGATATTGCAGGTTTGGTTCCAGACCACCACAACAAAATGAAGAGTGCAATAAAGCAAATCAAATTGATTTTTTTGTGTCCCAGGGCATATAAAAGTTATGTTTACACTGCTCTGTATTCTATTAAGTCCGCAATAGCACTATGCCTAAAAAACAATATACATACCTTAATTTAAAAATACTTTATTGCTAAAAAATGGTAACCATCATCTGAGCTCTCAGCAAGTCATAATCTTTTTGCTGATAGAAGGTCTTGCCTCGATGTTGATGGCTGCTGACTGATCAGGGTGATGGCTGCCAAAGGTTGGGGTGGCTGTGGCAATTTCTTAAAATAAGACAAAAATGAAGTTTGCCACATCGACTGACTCTTCCTTTCACTTGAACACTTAGATGTCATTGTAGGGTTATTAATTGGCCTAATTTCAACATTGTTGTGTCTCAGGGAATAGGGAGGCCAGAGGAGAGGGAGAAAGACAATATTTATCTATTAGGTTCATCCTTATTATATGGGTGCAGTTCATGGAACCCCAAAACAATTACAATAGTAACATCAAAGATCACTGATCACAGATCACCAAAACATAATGCTGAAAAAGTTTAAAATATTGCAAGAATTCCCAGAATGTGACACAGAGACATAGTGAGAAAATGCTGTTAGGAAAATGGCACCAATAGCACTTGCTTGACCCAGGTTGACACAAATCTTTAATTTGTAAAAAACGCAATATCTGCAAAGTGCAATAAAATGAGGTGTGCCTGTATAAGCCAATCAAACCAGTCAAACTACCAACTGACCAGCTACATGAATAAACCCAGCCAAGATCCACCAAGCCCAGCCTAGACTAGATCTTCCCAGCTGAGCCCAGCCCCACTTGAAGAATGACCTTCAGAATCATGAGCTAAATAAATAGGTATGAAGCTATATGAAACTATAACATCACCTATAGTGCATTGTAGCCATAAATAATTAACTTGAATCTAATCAAGTCTTTAGTTGTAATTTCCAGTTTACAGGAAATACATGGGATAAAGGAACAAGCTAAATTCTATTTGGCAATGAGCAGGTATACATAAATAAGCACACGCATAGACACACTCTACCCACATATCAATTTACAATCTTATTTAGTTGTTTTAAGTTAGAGAATGCCCTGAGAACTTTGGGTGCACATTTCCTCAGCAGTTCTCCTTACTGTGCCTAAAACCTAAATTAGTCCCAATACGGTTTACAGTGTTCTGTAAACAGAAGACATAAGGTGCATCTCAGGGATCCTAAGGAATGTTGAGGTCCAGCCACTTTAGAACCTATGACGAAGATTTATCTATATGCAGTCTCTGAATTGATCACTTCTCAGTTAAATTTTTTTAGGACCATTTTAGCCGTCAGTCTCTGAAACCCAGCCACATAATCTTTATGACTCACACAGAGTCAGGGAAAACCATCAGACTAACCATTTTTTATCTCAAAATTTTTATTCTCCTTGACATAAAGAAGGACTATTATCAACTTCAGGTTGATTATTATCAACTGCAGGTAATAAATCAGTCTAGGTGTTTGAACTAGAAATGCAATATGAACTAAATATGACAGGAGTTTGGGTTCATCTGGTGTCAGAACAGTTTAGAGTTTTGAAATTCTTTTTAACTAATATTACATATTTAAAAAACCAAAACCATATTTTCTTAAGGCTTTTCTCCTTCATTTCTAAATCCAAGTGTATTATCAAGGAAAATGGAATCCATGTGCTGTTGAATGTATTTACACTCCATTCATTACAGTGCATTACACTATACAACACTGACATTCTCTTTTGTAAGAATTATTTCCAAGTTCACATGATTCTGAGGCTAAAATTTCAGAGAAGTTTCTTCTCCCAGCCCCTCAAAGAGTCCCAGAATTTGTAAAACATCCTCTTGACTGGAACATCAAGTTCTTTTTTTTTTTTTTAAGATTTTATTTATTTATTTGAGAGAGACATAGAGAGCGCACACACAAGCAGGGGGAGTCGTAAGCAGAGGGAGAGGGAGAAGCAGGCTCTCCGTTGAGCAGGGAGCCTGATGCCTGATGCGGAGCCTGATCCCAGGACCCTGGGATCATGACCTGAGCCGAAGGCAGACGCTTAACTGACTGAGCCACCCAGGTGCCCCTGGAACATCAAGTTCTTAAGAGTTTTTGTCCAAATTTAATATTCACAAGATGGAAAGATTTCCAGATTAGTTAAACAAGTCATTCCCCTTATTTCCTTTGTCCTTGATTCTAACTGCTTTGGATAAAGAAAATGAAAAGGTTTCTCTATGAAACAGCAGTCCATACAATCTTGCAACTGAATAGAACAGGGTAACACTGGAGAAGGCACAGTATGAGTGCAAGGTGCTACCAGGCTCTTCACAAAGCCCTTTTCAAAATATTATCTCCCAGTATTGCAGCATTCCCAGACAGCAGATGGGGAACTGTTAATAGCACAGCTGGGGGAAAAAAATGCTAATGTGAGCTCAGGTGAATATTTTTACCTCCTTGGGCTTCCAGTGACTTCTCTGAAAAATGGCAGGTTACCCTTACCCCAAAAGGTGTTATGTGAGCATTTCCTCGATACCAAAAGTTTCCTGGATAAGTGTTCCAGTTACTATTCTTGTATAACAAAGTACTCCAAATGTAAAAGTGTAAAACATTTATTTATTTGTCTCATAGATTCTGTGAGTCAGGAATTCAGGCAGTGCTTGACTGGACAGTTCTCCCTGGGGGTTTCAGTCAGATACTGGCCAAGGCTACAGATATCTGAAGGTTCAACTAGGCTAGACATCCTAGATGGTTCACTCACATGGCTGGCAGCTGACTGGGAGCCATTGCTTGGGAGCTCAGCTGGGGCCCCTGACTACACATGGCCTCTGCACCATGGCAGCCTCAAAGTAACTGGACTTCTTACATAGCAGATCAAAGCTCCAAATGCAAGTGTCCCAGCAACAAAGGTAGAATTTGCATGCCTTTTTATGACCTAACCTTAGAAGTCACATAGATCACTTTTATCACCTTTTTATCCTATTGGTCAAAGCAGTCCCAAGGCTCTCTTGATTCAAGAGAAAAAAAGCCATAGATCCCCATCTCTGAATGGGAAGTATGCCAAGAATTTGCAGATGAGATGTTAAAACCACCATGATAACCATGGATACTCAAAAAGAGTAAGACAGACATTATTGCTGCCCTGGTCCATGTCTGAGTTCACCTACAGCTGCAGAGGACAGTCCCTGTGATTGCTGACAGTGACCCACTTCAGGGGCCCAGGTCTTTGTTTCTCAGCCTAAGAGCTTTCTCTCTATGTAGGAAGGAGCTAAGCCCTTAAGGGCAACCCTCAATCAATAATAGAGTCAGTGGATAAATACTCAACTTCCTTACCCCTTGGCAGGACAGTTCTGAGGTAAAGTCAGGTGGTGCCCAACATGACAGAGAGACACTTGGCCTCAGTGGCAGCTGGTTCATTAATACCCCCTCTACTGGCCTTCTTCCCTTCTCTCTCCAGCACTCCCTCCCTCATCTCTGCTTCCTGGCATAAATTCCAGCACCCAACTTCCTGTCTTCCAGTCTGCTTTTGGAGAACCAAACTAAAACACCCATTACGTGTTTCCAGATGAGAGAAGTCTGGGAACTGTTACAACAGGTGACCTCCCCAATTTAAATTCCTGCTGCTATTATTATCATCCATATCAAAAATATAGTTAACTGGGAAGGTCTGGGATTGCCCTGAGTGCTCAAAGAAGTCCTAGTAAAAGCCGAAACTGCCCCAGTGCCTGGGTGGGTAACTGATTCATTAATGGATCCCACTTTCCCCATGAAATAAAGTACCTCCTATAGCAAAAAAGGAGGTCCTTCCTTGGTCCCTTAAGAGTAGCCATAAAAGGGGCACCTGGGTGGCTCAGTCAGTTAAATGTCTGACTCTGGATTTTGGCTCAGGTCAGGATTTCAGGGTTGTGAGATCGAGTCCCACATTGGGCTCAATGCTGGGCATGGAGCCTGCTTAAGATTCTCTCTCTCCCTCTGCCCCTCTCCTCTCTCTCTCTCTCTCTCTCCCCCCCTAAAAAAAATTTAATTTTAAAAATTAAAAAAAAAGGTAGCCATAAAAATCAGCACTGAATGATGGCCTACAGCCTAAAAACAAATTAAGCAAGATTGGAAATAAATACACCCAAGTAAAATCTAAACTTTCAGAGCCAGCAAACTTCAGGCAATTGCAATTTCAGCAGCCAAGGGGAGGTTTTATTTTATTCTTTAACTTCTCAATCATGCCTACTGGAAGTACTACAACCCAGGCTCAAGGTATGCTCTCAAATTAGCTTATCAGATGAATCAGCCTTCCCTTGGCTCTCAAGATCTTTTATAATTAGCTTTGTAACATAATGCATACAGTGGCTACAGGCAAAGCTCAGAGGAACGAGAAAATTCATTTAGAGCAGTTGCCAGAGTTCCAGTGTTTTCTCAAGCTTAGCCAGTTAATTCTACTTCTGGGCATAACCAAGAATGGGTCCCGGGGTCTGCCAGGCTTTTCTGGCTTCCCTTTAGTTGGAAATGTCTGGAGAACCAGTCTTCAGTTTCTTTGGAGTGTTCTTTTGCTATCCCACCTGAATGAAAGATGTGCAGTTGCAGAAATGGCAGAAGTCTATCATTTGTCAAACCTTGTATGAAGTGTGAATTTAACTACATATATGCCAACCAACCCCAAACCTCCTTAACTCCCATAGTTTGTTACGAACAAAGGTAACAAAACTGCATGGGACACAGCAACGTGGTTGTTTTCTTGAAAGAACTCCAGAGACCAAATTATACAATTTCTAACACTGGGCTATTCAGGGGCCTGGTAAACACAGAAACCACAAGAGGGGAGGAAGGGAAAAGAAGTGGGGGCAGGATGTCTGCTCTAATTCCGCATTCACTCTGCTGTGCTCTGTTTTATAACAATGTCAGCTCTATGGAATAAAACCAAATGTGGTTTCTGTGTCTTTAAGGCCCAGGCAACTTCAGCAATGGATACGTTGCCATGGCAACTTGTAATTCTACTGTTTACTAAATGGAAAAGCAACAATAGAAAATCCCTAGCAAATAAAGTGGGATACCGCTCAGTGACAATTATCTGCTTATCACAGTCTGGTTTTGAGTTCTTCAAAATACAAACACCTAGAATCCTTTGCTATGTTTGATTGAAGCAGGGCTAATTTTTTCTTTTCTTTTCAAAAGCTCTCAGGCAGAAAAGAAGAAAACAAACAAACAAACAAGTTTCGGGGAGAATTTAGATGTCAAGCATCTTCTATGGCCCCAGAAGAATGCTCCCACTATGTAAACACACAAAAGGAAGAAGCAGGATTAAGCAACTCAAAAATCTATAGCAACATGAGGTAGTAAAACCTCAGCCAGTAAGTATCTTACATCAGACCTCCTTGAAAAAAACGCCTGAGACCATAATAAGCTTTGAGATGTGTGCTTTGCACCTACACATACAAAAAAGTGTTTTAAGATTACAACCCCAATAAAACATCAAAAAGTTCTTCCATCCACAGTCAATTTAAATTTACCGAAAGACTGTTGGGCATCTTGTAAGACACTAGAGCTACAAAAACAAGGAAGACCCAGTCTCTGACCTCTAATAAGCTCATAACTGGGGACTGGGGTGAAAGGCACATAAAGTATATGACCGGTTTTCCCAAGTGTTATGGGCTGAATTGTGTCCTCCAACGAATCCATATGGTTTAGTCATAACACAGAATGTTACCATATTTGGAGATAGGGTCTTTAAAGAGGTCATTAAATTAAAGCAAGGTCATTAGGGTCAGTGCTAATCCAATCAGACTGGTGTCCTCATAAGAAGAGGAAATTTGGACACAGACATGCCCAAAGGGAAGATGATGTGAAGACACAGGGAGAACACAGCCATCTACAAGCCAAGGAGAGAGGAACCTTCTCCCACGGCCCTCAGAAGGAAACAACCTGGAACAGAGCATTCTCTCATCGCCCTCAGAAGGAAACAACCCTGCCAACACTTCGATCTCAGACTCCCAGCCTCCAGAACCGTAAGAAGTAAATTTCTGTTGTTTGCCACCTGGTCTGTGGCACTTTGTTACAGCAGCCCTAGCAAATGATTACACTAAAGTTATATTCTAGAGTAGTGGTTCTCAATCTTTTACCTGCATCAGAGTCCCCTGGAGGACTTACTAAGACACTGTTGGACCTACTCCCAGAGTTTCTGATCCAAGAGGTCTGGGGAGGGACCACAGAATCTGCATTTCTAGTAAGTTCTCAAGTGATGCTGATGCTGCTGGTCTAAGCACTACCCCTTGCGAACTACTCTTCTTAAGAGATACAGATTATATCAAATCCTAACAGACTCAAGTCAGGAGGCCTCTTTCTCCCTCCTTCCTGAATCTAAAATGGAAAGGATTCTAACCTGAGCATCACACCCAGGTACAGTCACAGGTGAGCTTGCCCCATATACTGCAATCATAAAAGCTGCATCTTGCAGAGATCCTAAACTTTAAGACACAATAACCCTGTCTGCTACTAAAACATGGCCTGTGAATGGGTTCTGATAAATTAACTTCACTGAGAAGTTAGGCAGGTATATAAGGGATGGAAGGGTTCCCTTCCATCCAGTCAAAGGCAGAAGATGGGGGAGAGTGGACAAAAGTATTTCACTCTCTTGCCCACCCTACCACCCAGGCTACTGGTCCCCTGCCCGGGAGTCACACTCTAGAAGTTCCAAGTCTAAAGCTATGCCACTCTCCTCAGGCCAAGTATGCCCAGAATCCATATCCCATTCCAGATCATGCTCCAGTACCTGAACTCCCTACCCAAATGACCCTGGGCCTGCTTCCAGGGCCTGCAGAAGGTTCTTTCCTTGGTCCTCCCACAGCCAGACCACACTGCCAGTATGCACAGCACTCAGCCCAAGGGATAGTAAAAGAGAGTGGATGAATAGAGCTTGGACCTAGGAGCTGGAGTGTCCATGAGCATGTGTGAAAGGCTCAGCAGGGCACTGGTACTTGGGGTGCAAAGAGTTCTAATCTGTAGCATTTACTGATCTCCATAGTATCAATATTCCCACTGTGGCCAATTTCAAGATATCAATATGAAGTCAACTGGCTCACAAAAATCCTGGAAAAACAAAAACAAAAAAAGTCCTTCATACTATGGGAAAAGGCAGGAGTGGGAAAAAAACAAGGGCAAGCTGGCGGTCTTCATTTGTATTCTTGCCCTGGCCCTGCATATATTAAAGGTAAGCCAAGGGCATCATCCTCGTATCAACCAAGATTTGCTCTGGTCACCACTCATAGGGGCCATCAGTGCTGAGCTCACAAAGAAGGACCCATCCTCCCTAACAGTATTCCATTCAGAAGATAACATTGTTAGTTGTCTACCCAAAAGCCATTCCCCAACCCCTTGTTCCCTCTGGAAGAGTCTGCTGCTCTCTACAAAGGCCGAAATATGGTACATACTTGCTTTCCAAACTCCCTTGTAGCATGAGACACAATCTGGCCAATGGGAGCTGAGAGGGAAAGTCTGCTGGGGCCTCCTGAGAAAGGCTTCTCCCTAAAAAACAAGAGGAAGACCTTTCCTATTCTCTGGACATACTCCTTCTGCTGTGATGTCTAACAGTGGCACCCACCATCTTGCAACCATGAGAGAAAACATTGCAAATATGCACAAGATGACAAAGAAGGATCAAAGGCTACTCGGTTGTTTTTTTATTTTAATTAATTTTGGTCAAATACATATAACATGGAAATTTACCACTTTGACCATTTTTAAGAGTACAGTTTTGTAGTGTTTAAGTACAATCACATTGTTGTGCAACAAATCTCCAGAACTTTTTCATCTTGCAAAACTGAAACTCTGAAACATTCCTCCCCTCCCCCGCCACCCCCAGGCAACTAGCACTCTATCCACTCTATTTTCTATGAATGTGACTACTCTAGGTACTTCATATAAGTGGAATCACATAGTATTTGTCTTTTTATGACTGGCATATTTCACTTAATGTAAGGTTTATCCATGTTGTAGCATGTGTCAGAATTTCCTTCCTTTTTAAGTTTGAATAATATGCCATTGTATGTATATACCACATGCTGTGTATCCATCAGTGGACACTGGGTTGCTTCCATCATTTGGCTATTATGAATAATGCTGCTATAACGTGGATATACAAATTTCTCTTCAAGACCCTGCTTTCAATTCCTTTGGGTATATACCTAGAAGTGGAATTGCTGGATCATATGGTAATTCTATTTTTAATTTTCTTTTCTATTTTTAATTGTTTAAAGAAGCACCACACTGTTTTCTACAAAACTGTACCATTTCACATTCCCACCAAGAGTGCACAATTGTTCCAATTTTTCCACATCCTCACCAACACTTGTTATTTTCTTTGTTTTGTTTGGTTTTTGTTTGTTCCCTTGATAATGGCCAATCTAATGGGTATGAGGTGAGCTCCTGGGTTCTTCAATGGTATTTGGAGCTACTGAGTCAGCCTGGAATTGCCCTGCCTCCAGAAGTCTTATGCAGGAAATAAGTAATAAATATCCTTATTGTTGAACTCCCTTTTAGATAAGTCTTAAGCATTTTCTAGTTGATGAACTGCTTTTTCTGTAAGAACTCTAAGCAGAAAGAATTAAGATTTAATTCTCTGTTTCTCATGCTTTCCATTATATGCTGTTTCTTGCACTCGTGGAACTAACAAATTCTACCCCAAGGTCAAGTCATGATATAGTGCAACAGCAAATACAAAGGAGTATTCATAATAACTTTATCCATAATAACCAAAAACTGGAAAGAACCCAGATATCCACTGACAGGATAAATAAACTGTGGTACATTTATATAAAGGAATACTATTTAGCAATAAAAAGAATAAAATTATGATGGATAAATCTCAAAAACACTATGCTGAGTGAAGAAATCTTACACAAGACAGTACATATGGCAATGATACCATTTATATAAAGTTGTAGAATAGGTTAATCTAATCTACGGTGGAAAAAATCAGAACAATAGCTATTGCCTCTGAGGGATGGGGATTGCCTAGAAAGGTGCATGAGAAAACTTTCTGTGATGATGGTAATGTTCTATATCTCAACTGGGTTTTGGGTTACACAGTGAGAATGCATTTGTAAAAATAAAGTGGCAGATATACCCTAAAGACTTGTGCATTTCATTGTCTATAAATTGTATATCAAAAGAAGAAACTATAAATTAATATTTAACTCTAGTAAATTATATGCAAGATGAAAAACTTAGGGGGCAGTTTATTAAGGACTGCAATTTACTTTGAAATGCATTTTTAAAAATCCCAAGATAGACTGACAGATGGAAGGACAGATAGCTCTGTAATTCACAAGTATAATAAAATGTTAATGGTGGAGGGGTCTGGATGTTCACTATAAAATTCTTTTGATTTTGCCAGCTAAGAGTGTTGGAAAGTAACAATAGGTACAAGTTTTGGTTTTATATGGTAAAAATTTTCCTGACTATCTTGAGGATTGGAATAAAATTAAAAAGATTTAGGGGAAGAGACAAGAGAATCAATCACAAAAAATTTTACACTCTTTCACACTTCAACTACAAAAATTTACATTTTTGGGGTGCCTGGGTGGCTCAGTCAGTTAAGCGACTGCCTTCGGCTCAGGTCATGATCCCAGGGTCCTGGGATTGAGTCCCACATCGGGCTCCCTACTCAGTAGGAGGCCTGTTCTCCCTCTGCCTGCCGCTCCCCCTGCTTGTGCTCTCTCTCTCTCTCTCTGACAAATAAATAAATAAAATATTTTTAAAAATAAATAAATAATTTAGATTTTTGTTACGATCAAAAACTGGGAAGTGCTGCCATGCAGGAAAGGGCTCAGCTTGAACATAAACTGTTCCACCTAAAAATTCAGGACCTACTAGAGCACCGCCACTGGGCTTGGGGCTTCCTGATGTTCCTTGTGCTTTGTGCGTCCAGTTTCAGTTGCCCCTTCCACTGGGCATTGGGAACCTTGGGGGATATGAAATTCCTACATGATCCCTCTTCCCCCCAGCACACTTCCTGTCCCTGACCTTAGGGTGACTTTGAGCTAAAGATATTGTGAACACTGAGCAGTGAGGCAGGCGTCAGGGAGCAGGGAGTCACACCACAAGAACCGTGGACAGATGGCCAGCAGGGTGCAATGTCACACCAGGTTAAGGCAAGTGTGTGATTAGTCAACCTTGAGCTGCAGGAACTGTTTCTTTGTCTTCCCTCACCTCACTCCCAACAAAACAAATTCTTCACTCTCTGGCTTTTTTTCTTTTTTAACTCTGCTGTTTATATATCATCATATCACAAATGTTAGCCCTGGAAGGAATGAGGGAGGGCATACAGTTAAATTCCTTCACTTCACAGAGGGGAGCTGAACAAAGATGAAGGGATCTTCTCAAGATCACTGAAGAGCAGAATCACAACTAGAAAGGTATCCTCTATCCTCAATAAATGGTGAGAATATTCAAAGCTCAAAGACATGGCAATTCTTCCTACCCTTTCAGGGTATTTATGTTATGTTTACTATGAAGGAGCATCGAGCCCATTATCCCTGCCCCTTGTGACACATGTACACCTTGAACAACGACAGCATCCACTGGAATACTAAGGACCTTCCTATATATAGCCGCATCCTCCTGGCTGCAGGGGTATAACTTCCAAGACCCCTAGTGGATGCCTGAACCACGGAACTATCGAACCCTAAATATAGTATGACTTTTGCTAAACATACAAACCTATGATGAAGCTTAATTTATAAATTAGGCGCAAAAAGAGATTAACAATAATTTAAAAAGAATAATGTAACAATATACTGTAATAAAAGTTATGTGAATGTGCTGTCTCAAAATACCTTAGGGCGCTGTACTCACCCTTCTCCTCATGATGACAGCAGATAGAAAATGCCTACGTCACAACTAACAAGACGACGAGAGGCGAACGTCGCCACCCTATGACGCAGCGTTGGGCTCCTACTTCCCGTCGCGGTCGGGGCTGAGGGCAGGTGATTGGCACTGCAGAAAACCAAACTGCTGGTCAGGGGGTGTACTGTATCCTTGAATGAGGGCTTGGAAATGGGAGACGGACTTGGTCATCTTTTACACTTGGTTAGCTTCTCCTGAGGAAGTTACTGGAAATCAGTAGTCTCTGAAGGTTGCGGTCACCACAGTCAACGGTCCGAGCAGTACCCCGCTGAGAAAGGCCTAAATCGGGAACTGCCTCCTCACTTCAGCCCCAGCATGCCCGTGAGAGACCAAGCCACACAGACTGACCCAGGGAGAGCCTCCTCCAGGGCCCTGCGCTCGCTTTCCCCACCCCCTCCCCAGGAAACTCTCCTTTCTCTTCTCCATGTCATTTCCTAAGGAAAGACAATTACCTCATGTCTGTAGAGGACATCACCGCAGAGTTTTTAAATACATCTCATTTAGTCTTGCAATCACTCTAAGTAGTTTATACTTCTTACAGATAAGAGAAAAAGGTAAGGGTTGGAGGAAGACATTAAACTCGTATTATGTATTGAATCCTGACTAAAGAGCTTCCTCTTACCTATCTCCAAACAATCCCATAAACATGAGCTCTACATATGTATAGATCAAAGTAGACTTACTAAAACCACTCTGCCAAGGAGACCCCAAGCCCAGTGCTCCTCTATTATGCGGAAGTTGAGAGTAAACTCTTGGCCCGAACATCTGGGGTTTATAGTCCAACTCTCCCGTTCAGTAGCTGTCTGACCTTGAGCCAATTACTTACACTCTCTGAGCCTTGGTTTCCTTTATCTAGAAAACAGAATTATTTCTTGGGGTTAATAGTGGCGTGCTGGTAAACATTTACCTCTCTGGGGGGGAAAATACCTTATGAATGTGTATGTATTTATTTTTACTGAAAGGATATATAGCACACAATTTACGTATTTATAAGAAATAAAATATCTCTACTATAAATCCAATAAAACCAATTAATTTTCACAGAATGCATTCCTTTATTTTTGCTGAAGTCACAACTAACAAGTACAGTTCTGACATGAATGTTGCTATTTTAAGTATATTAATAAAACAAAAATGAAACAAAATTTATGTCAGAACTTGATTTGTTCACCAAAGATGTGAGCAACTTCTTTGCTGAATCAGGTAATGGTTTTCAAATACTGGACTATTTCGTCAATTTTCTATTTGCAATGGCTATAGGCATGACACACTTTCAAGTTCAATTTGTATTATTAACACTTTCTCCATCACGTTCTTAAATTTAGACAACCAACAAACTACATCAAGCCCTGATTCATAGCATTTGCAGCTTTGCATAGTATAAATCCTATCACAGCCAATTTTGAGCTACCAATGGGCTGTCACTTAGGGAGTTGAGAAGAGATGTGCAGGAACACCATTATAAAGTATTGCCTCCATATCCATAAAGGTACTGAGCCTCAAAAGCATAAATAACAGTAAAATGTAAGATAATTAGGAAGTGAGGAGTTTTGAGTAGTATCTTCTCAAATATAATTCAATTGTAAGCTTATATAATTTAATTTTTAATAATGGCTGTTTCTAACAACCAGCTCCATAAATTCCTGGCAATTTAACAGTGAGACCTCAAGAGACCTTATAAGCTGGCTCCAGCACACCAGGCTAAAACAGCATTTGCTGGCAACTACTACTTAAGATGCTGTGATTGGTGGCCATTTATTTCATGTGCACACAACTTCCACAACACTGTCTGGATCAGTGCCCTGCATTTTCAAGGAAACTAATTTTGCATTTGGATAAAAAAAAAAAATTCTTGAGCCATAATGTTCAATAAATGTATAATGAATAACTAAACCATCAGTTTATTCCTCCAAAGTCCTGTTAGATAAAACAGCTTAGAAAGAGAGCAACCTAACTGTAGGGAGCAAGATGATCAAGAGAGAATGAAAGTGTAGGTGCTTTCCACTTTGGAAGCTACCCTACTTACATATAACTGCAGAACCTGAATAGGAAATGAAATGGCTGTTGTAGGGGGGGGGAAATAGATGAAAATTTACAAGCAAAGCAACGAAGTAATGGGGGGGAGCCGAGGGAACCGCTGGGGTTACGGATAAGGAGAATTCAGAGAAAAATGAAACCATAGAAAAGAAAAAACACAGAACTTACAGACTTTTCAGAAGATCATTTCAATTCTATGGTTACCAGTAGGAAAACAGAGAAAGAAAATTTGAAACACCATTTTCATCCCAGGTATTTGAGTCTTCTTTGAAACACTGGTCTCACCCTCTTTAGTAATTTATATTAAAATGCTGATTTTGAGACCATCTTTACGTTCTTGGGAACGTGCCCCATAGAAAGCAATTTTTTTTTTTTAAAGAGTTCATTTATTTGACAGAGAGAGACACAGGGAGAGAGGGAACACAAGCAGGGGGAGTGGGAGAGGGAGAAGCAGGCTCCCCGCAGAGCAGGGAGCCCGACATGGTGCTCAATCCCAGGATCCCAGGATCATGACCTGAGCCAAAGGCAGACGCTTAACTGAGCCACCCAGCCACCCCAGAACTTTTGACATTGTGAAGAGCAACTCTGATGTGACTACTACAACACAGGCCATAGTTGTTGCTAAACCTTTAGACAGACCAAGAATTAAGAAAAGCAAATGTGACAAATTTTAACAGGCCCAAATGAGTGTGAAACTAAAAAAAGATCCACGAATTGGCTGTCTTCACTCATTCACTCACATGCAGCATTTCCAAAATTCAAAAGGAATTTAATCTATTTTGTTTTTCATCAACCACACATTTATTTAGAGCTCAATGTTTATTATACTTGGCTATGCTAGTGCAAAAATGGGACAAAATACAAATTTGTACAATAATCCACAGAATATGATCAATATCCTGATCAACATCCAAGTGGGTTAACGTTTTTTCTCCTGAAAGCATACCTTCCAAGGAGCCCCAAGAAGTGCTCAACACAGAAAAAGGGAAGGGCGCTACTTGGCAGAGGAAGTTTGGAAAGACTGCATCCCACTAAGCCCTTCCTAAAAGAACTCACGATACACACTTGCTCATTAGAGAATGAGACTGACATAAAAGACATCTCAGTAACCTTGTTAACCCAGCATTTCCAAGTTTATTCAATCAAGGAGACCAATCCTCCCACCTAACATCTATTATCATCCTCAGAATAGTGGGTATTACTGGTCTAGGAAACAACTGTAGTGAATGCAGATTTAAGTACCTTCAACTTTGCCAGCATGGCTACAACCCCTGGGAAAGGAGAAAGGAGGTGGTGGTCTTGCTGAGGCATCTTATCCCATTCATAGCCAAGGCTGAGTCTTGGCTAGATCAAGCACCCCCTTCTTCTCTCACTAACCCCTTCTAAGAATGATTACCTTACCAGATACAGTGAACCACTACTCAGCTGTCATTATAGAAAACCCAACAACCCTTGCTGGACTCACTAAACAAACTAAAATCCAAAGAGCCCTGCATATATACGTTCCATCATGCCGAATCAGAGATTTAGGTTAAGATGTACTGCTAAGCTCAGGGGAAAGTAGTAAATTAAATTAAGAGTCTTACAAAAAACACCGAGATAGATACCAAAAACCACACTTGGTTAGAAATAATATTTATTATCCCCTCCCCCCATGTACAGATTACTTTTCAGAAACATGAAGATATTATCCATGTCCTCATCAATAAGTTTGTAGAAAATAAACTTAATTCATATCTTGACAATATATTTCTATCACTTTTTTTTAAACAATAGCCATTTTATTTTTCCACGTTAGTTCAAGAATAGCTTCAAGTTTTATGTTTTGAATCAAATCAAGACAATCTTTGTTTATAGGCAATTTCCTGACAGATCCCATCCCCCCAACCCCTAAAAAAAATTCTATATCCTAAGTGATAAACTCTTCTTGTACATTCAGCAAACTTTATATTGGAAAAGAAAAAGAATAATTGAGATAGGTACTTACTCTCGTGCACAGTAATAAATCTAGCTGAGCTTCTACACCTTGCTTTGCAATGATGTTTACATAAAATAAATCATTTCTTATCAAGTTACAATGGTAATTTCTTGAAATGTAGATACAAAAGCTATACACTTAATCCACTGAAATTGCCTTCTAATTTTTTTTTAATCTGTAATTAAACCATCACCCTAAGGAAAAGCTTCAACTCAAGAAGATGTTTCCCCTTTCCCTCAGCTATTTCTAAAGCTTGAATCCTCTCTCAGATCATGTGAAGAGATACATTAAAAGCACAGAAAAAAAATGTTTTCGCTTGCTAACATAATGCCCTTAAGTTTGCTGACATAATGCCCATATTTTAATTTAAAATGTAAAATCAGAGTTAAAGCATCACTTAATTCATACAGTACATTATCAATTAATCAACAGTGTCCCACCGACCCAGAAGTTTTCCAAACTGGTTGTCTTCTCCACATTTAGTAAGTTTATACCCAATGACTCAATCAAAGAATGTGCTTATAATAGGCTGCTGGTTTAATTTTAGTAGTTTTAATATTGGGCTATTTTCAAATATAGAGATGCTACAAGTGGCACATGAACTATTATTTTTGTTTCCCATTACCTACAGGAAGAATTTGTTCAAATAAAATCTTACAAGACAAAATGCGAACCTACGTACCTATAAATAGATGTATACATGTATATATTGAACCTAACTAAAGTTTTATAAGCAATACTAACATAGTTCTGGTTACACATTCCTAAAGACACTAATTGTTTTAAAGATAACATGTTATAAAGAGGCTTATGCAAAAGGCAAAAATTAAGAATAAACATGATCTTTGAGGTTTTCAGGATTACTTCAAAAAGCCGTTTCTATCCCCCACAGAAGAAAACTATGCATTTATCTTAAGAAAAAAAAATTATAAAAAGATAATGCTATCATGTAAAGAATTCACAAAAACTATACTGTATATCCCATAAAAGTCTTACCTATGTAAGGTAAATCACAATTATGGTTTATACTGTATGACAGACATCACCATCACCCTTCCTCTTTAATAATGAGAGGATTTAACTTCTTTTTTTGACTTACTTAACAAGTGCCACAGAAATTCAAGTCCCAGTAGCAACAAGTTAAACAAGATTACAAAATAAGGCATTCTGCTCACATGTCATTAAAGTAACAGGCTGAGTATAGTAAAGCGGGCTCTTTCTATTCTTAAAGTTTTATATAATCCAAAAATTATACAGAAGGCAATCTTTTCAAAAAAATTCCAATTAATTGCTCTTTTCCAGGGAAACAGAAAAACATACATAAAATCCTCAACTTTGGCTATTTCTCCCACTGCCATAAACAGAGGCTGATCTTCTCTATTTAATAAAGCCCAATATTAGAAATGTGGATGAAATGTCTCTGTACCACTTCTAAGTCTGTAGGTCTCACACACTAAATGATTTTTCAAATTACAGAGTAAATCTAATTTGACAAAATCCCTGTAGTGTTATTTAGGAAAAAAAAAAACAGTGGACTCAAAACACACTTGCACACAAATGCATACATACATACACTCTCTCTCTCCCTCTCTCTCACACACACACACACACCACACGCAGGACCAACACATTAAACAGTTTTCTTAAAACATTGATTGGTTCTCCAAAAAGAATCAAAATATTTATCAAGCTGCAGCATGTATATAAGGGGCAGCAATGTAACCTTTTTCAGTACAAGGTAAGAATCTGAATGAACTTTTAAACTAGTACCTTGAACCAAAGATTTAACCAAAGATGAACTCTAAAATATGTATTTTTTGAAATTTGGACTCAACTGCCTGTTGTACTTTTACATTAAGTGCTGCTTAAATAAAAATAGAGCATAAGTTCAATAATCTACTGTCTAAACATTTAAAGCAATGGTTATGTCATCAACAGGTAAAATGCACCTAATTTGAGTCTTTGACACCACTTGTTTTAAGTTTACTGTATGATAAAGTTCTTCACAGTTTAAAATATTGTGAAGAAATGTGTTTATGTATAACTATATTCACATAGATATTATGTACACATACTATGTATTTGATGTACCCATAAATTTTGAATATCTGTGTGCCAGGAGCATACCCCACACATATGCAGGAACCCTGAATAATAGGTTGGTGTGGACTGTGAAATGATTTCTCAGAAATACTTAGAAATAAGGGAAGAATATTATGAATAATTATAATAACAAAAAATTTACCTTATTTACATAGTGCCTATCTCCCAAGAGGTAAATATGCTTTATAGACATTTTTTAGTATCTGTGAGGTGGGACATTAAGTACACTATCAATTTTCATTTTCCACAACCAACTAACCTGCCCGGGATCATACACTTTAACAAGCGGCAGAACAAAATACAGACATGAAGATCTCCTAACTTGCAATGTCTCCAATTACCAGATCAAATGGTCTTGTGGTGAAATCAAGCCTTCCTCATACAAGAGAATTTCTACCACAAAGGATTAATTTTTAAGTTCTCATATATTTGTGATTGTGCGCTATATTTATACCACAGGGAGATCAAAATGATTTTTGGTTTTGGCAGATGAAAAAGTCTAACATTCAGTGTGACTATAATTCAGTGTAACTTCTCCAGTTTAAGTGCGACACAGCTGATTGGTCTATAGGGGAAATGCGGTCAATGTCTAACCATGGCTGAAGAAACCTCAATCCAAACAGCTACTGCATGATTACAGAGATAGCCTACAATCTTGTGTTGTCTTAAAGGTCTTTTCTATCTCCACATATGGTATACACATATAAATAAGCATTTTAGCACAAAAGGTACAGTTAGCATGAATCAGTTCATGTTTAAATAAACAAAGGCCTTAGGGGTGAACTTTAAAGGCCAAGAGCTCCTCAGAGTGCATGTTGTTTAAAGATCGAAGATCTGGCAACTTTAGAAGAAGTTTTGTAAAAATAGAGGCCTCGTTTGGATGGTTTTTCATTATTAAGGTCCTTAGTGCGCGGATGAGAGTTTCCTGCAAAGCCTCCACAGAGTTGACGTTTTCTATTCCAGATCGATCTAAAAGAGAGTAATGAATAGACAGACATGAATAAGAGGACATGGTATTAACATTAAATATATAAATATAATTCTTGCTCATCAATCTCATTAATGAATCCAAAACAAGGTTTTATACATTGGAATGAAGGCAAAAGATAGTTGACAACATTTTTTAAATCCCAATGGCAAATTTCTGTACCTATTTGTTATACTATAAAGAGATATCACACAGTACACTTGATAAATCAAAATTCTTTAGTATTTTGTTCACAAAACTAGAGGTTCTGATTTTTAAAATTAGATGCCATCTGCTAATTTCAACTGCTCCTGACAAAATAAAATGAATACTGTAGTTTACAAATATATTTTTTTCTTCATATGGAATACATCCACATTTGTATGTTACCGTGTATGGCAGGCAATCTCTAAAATGGCAACCTCATCCTGGTATCCACACCCTTGTGCATCCCTTTTCCCTTGAGTGGGCTAGACTTACTGGCTCACTACTGATGAATAAAATATTAGATTACCAAAAAAAAAAAAAAAAAAGGCTTCCATATTCGGCATACTTCCTCTGAGAAAAGCCAGATGCCAGGTGCCATGATGCAAGTTGCCTATGAGATGGCCCATATGCTAAGGAAATGACGGTGGTCTCAAGCCAACAGCCAGCAAAGAACTGAGGCACTCAGGCCAACATCCTGCAAGGAAATAACTCCTGCCACAACCACATGAATAAGCCTAGAAGCAGATCCTTCCTTAGCTGAGCCTTCACAGTCGACCACAGCCCTGCTCACAGTTTGACTACAATCTCCCAAGAAACCTTGAGCCAGAGGCACCCATCTAAGCCATTACCCATATTCCTAATCCTCAGAAACTGTGAGATAATAAATGTTTGCATTTTTAAGCCAGTAAGTTTTAAGGTAATCTGTTATGCAGTAATAGATAACTAATATACTATGCAACTTTATTACCTAGTTATATTAACCTGCATTCATTTCCATTTAACATACTGTGTTTATTAAGCTCGTCATACAAAATGTTAATAAACTAATAATGTAGTATAAGCCAGCATTAAAGGAAAGTATCTTAAAATTAATGCTTTTTGCCCATGGACTTTTTTTTTTTTCAATCATCAAGGGCTATTTCTTCCCTTTACAATAGGAGGCAGTAGAGCACAAGAAATACTCAATGGCTCCTAGTATAGGGAGCTGTAATTAGTAAGAAAGATACTGCGAAGGAAGTAAAAATCTCTGGCCATTCACACCCTTTTTATTCATTATTCACAAGGGTATTTAGGCTCTGCATTGTAACTGGTAGCTAAAAAGGCCACTTGCAATGCAAACACTAAAATTTCATAGTAAAGGGAAAAGTTTAACTCTAAATGCAGAAAAAAATGATGAAAACTGGTTTATCTTACATTTAATAAAATGTGGATTATTATTCAACTATGTGCTAATTATTATAGAAAAACAAACAATTTGAATGTTGACTATTGGTTTGGGGGGTCATATGCTTTCAGACACAATTGTTACATGGACAAAAGACCTCTTAACATTTGACTGTGGTCATACAATCATAAGGGCCATATAAAACTACTTAAATAAGTCTCCAATAGTGCTTCCAAGAGTCTCCCTTGCTTTTAATCAAGTAATTGTTTTCCTCAACATCCTTGCAATTTATTAATTCCCTCACCAAACACTTACTGAATGTCTATGGCTACATATGTGATAGGTGCTAGGGAATTAGCAGTCAACATAACCAACCAAAATTCCTTCCCTGAGAGAGCTCTTCTAGCAGAAGAAAATGCCTGGTTTGAATCATATCATCAGTAATTTACAATACCAACAACAGGGAAAAGAATGACAGTGAGCCCTACAAACAAAATAATCTAGATAGGCAGAGAAGGATACTTGAGTTGGAACTAGTATTTTGAGTCTTTCAGTGAATACTCTGTGTTGGAAAGACCTATGCTTCTTCTCACAACTTTAGGAAAATGGATTCTTATACCTAAAAATGTAAATTTTTCTAAAATCGCAATTTCTAAAACCATGATTTCATGATTTCAAGGCCAAATAACCTACCTACAAATCTAGCTGGATCATAAACAATAATCCTCTAGAAACTGTAACAATAGAATGTACAGATTGAAATGAAAATTAATCTTCTAAATGGTGTATTAAATGCTACACTATTTACTTTATAGTATAGTTTTAATTCACGATATACCTGTCCTCTGCTTCCTCAAGCTTAGAGAAGTTCTTCATCCCTCACCACCAAATCTCACCAAATCTCCTCTCTATGAACATACACAAGATGGAAGTCAAATTCCTTCCACAAAAACCTCTATGAGGACAAGTAAAATCCATATCCAGATGAACTTTGTTCTCACACCTATATGCCTGTCCCTAATCCTCAACCACAAGTGACTGCTGCCATTTCACACAATCTAAAGAAGAATTTACCTTCCAGGTATAATTCCCTTTTTCTCCATGATATCAAGAGTCTTCTAACCTCACAGGCAAACATCATGTTTGAGATTCTCTCTACCTTAGCAGCTAGAGCTATTCTGTTAACAAGCAGTATAGCAGAAAGGCTTTGAAGCTAGACTAACAGTTCAAATGCATGCTCAGCCAATTTTTTAAAATGCACAATCTTGAGCATATTAATCCTTCTGTTCCTCAAATTTCTAGCCTGTATTTGAGAATAACATATCCTAGCTCACATCAGAGGTCTGTTGTAAGGATAAAATTATATAATGAGATCTAGAAACTAGCACTTTTTCTGACAACCACCAAAACAAAACCCAGATGGTAACTGTAGATTCCAAGAAAAACAAAAAGTTACTTTAAATATAAAGCAAATATAATGGTTGCTTAATTCTAAGCAATTAATAGAGAATATAAATAATCCATTTGTTATCTGATACTTGGAACATTCCCCCTTGGGAGGCACAGGTTTAGGGCAAGATTTATACTGCCTTGGGGCGCCTAGATGGCTCAGTCAGTTAGGCATCTGCCTTCAGCTCAGGTCATGCTCTCAGGGTCCTGGGATCGCCCCACATTGTCACGTTGTCAGGTTCCTCGCTCAGCAGGAAGTCTGCTTGTCCCCCTCACTCTTCCTCTGCCCCCCCTCCCACTGCTCATGCTGTCTTTCTCTCTCAAATAAAATTAAAAAAAAAAAATTTATTATCACCTTGTCTACCATTTCAACCCCGCTATGTGAACACTGTACTATTTACATAATCCTAATACTGTAAATGAATATTTTTTACTTTTCAATATTTAGAATCATCTGATAAAACATGGAAACTAATCACACCTATAGAACATAATGTAAATATTTTCATTCTTGACAATGTAAAAGAAATGGCATAGCAAAAGAAGCCAGGATATGGAAGAAGGATACTGTCTTCCTAAGGAGAAGATTCAATCTAAACTATCTGAGAGATTATGTAAAAATGAAGGGTCAAAGAATGTGAGCATATTACAATTTTATATAAAACAAAGCAACATAAAAATAAAACTTATAAAAAGAAGATACTTTTATTTGTCAGTTATATCTAGTCAATAAAAAGAGGTATAAACACAGTATTTAGAAGTGAGTGGCAACTGTCAGAACAATTAAGAAGAAAGATGGTTAGAATTCTAGTTCTCTGAAGAGTAGGCTGGGAGAAGGAAGGAGAGACTTTTATCCTCCTCTATAATTTCTGAATATTATTTTCCTGTATAGATACTGTTTTAAAAATAACAATAGTCCTTTTTAGGTGGTAAAGATTTAAGTTTGACATGAACACTATCATATGTTTAAGTGAAAGCAACATATTATTTTAAAATGCATGAAACTGTGCACGTGTATGTGTTGCTTGTATACCTTCATATAGTCAGACAGAACAAAAATAAGAATGCATTATATTCTTCTATAATCAATTTTTCCACTTGGTATGTCAAGTATTTTTTTATGTACCATAAATCAGTAAGCAGGCAAATGGTACATGGATGTACAGGTGAACAGATAGAGACCCCCTAATGTTGACAGTGATCTTTTTTGGTAGCAATATTATCATCTTTATGTTCATCTTAGTATTTTCTACTTTTGCAAAAAACCCATATTCTTCTTATGATCAGTAAACAAGGCTTTTTCAAAAGGAGATTAAAACAAAATAAAATTATGTTCGCTTGGTAGAAAATATAAATAAATAGCACATTTCCTGGTACAGAGCTCCCCCTTATCCCCTGCCACTGTTTCTTCCTTTTCACCATCTCTGACACAGTCCCTCCTGCTTCACCTCCTCTACTACACCTATCTCAGGAGAGTTCACTCCACTGCCTCCTACCTGAGGTTATTTCAACAGCCTCTCAACCTGACTCTCCAGCTCTAATCACTTGTCTAATCCGCCTAAGATAAACATGCAGAAATTCTAATGTCAGACCATCACTTTGTTATGCCTCATCATTCCCCTACACTGACTTTCCACTGCCCCATATTTCATTTAAAACTTCTCTGCTTAGTTCTCCTCGAAGTCATTCCGTAACCTGGTGCCCCTTCAACTCATAAGCCTTCTGGTCCCTTTCCTCCTTGATGTACACTTCGGGCTTTAGCCACCTGCCCCTACCCTACCTCATGCTCTCCCAAGTTGCTCCATCACTGTTTTGATGGGAAAATCTACTAACCCATCCTTCAAATTCCAGCTCTACTTCCGTCTTCCCCACAAAGCTTTCTCAGGTAATTTCCTTCCTAGAACCCCTACTTCCTCAGTCAGAACCACATGGCTTAATACCATAAAGCTTTTTGTGTTATTTCTGTCTCTCCAAATAAAACATAAATGCTTGGAGAACAAGCTTGTGTCTTAATGCTTGTTGTCTCCCCCCTCGCACATATTGATCAGATAAAGAAATTAACAAGTATGGATTACCTTTAGTTTCACAATAATAGATTAATCTGATGTCAACTCAAACCATTAATGATTACTTATCAAGAGAATGCAAAATGGTAGGTAAAGTGCAAGAGGCATTAATTACAAGGTTACTAAGAAAATAGGTATCCCTTATTAACCTGTTAACTTTCATACTATTCCATATCATAAGTGCATTTTTAGTTACCTAGGTAGAGCTGATCAGAATAGGTAGCCAAATTATGCTTCCAAATGACATAAGTCTTTATTTATACCACTGATATACAGGTCCTTTAAGATATACAAAAAACTTATAGGAGTTACTGATTTACAGTTTAGCCACATAAGCAGGGGTTATAACTTATATTTTATAACCCCCACAGTACCTGGTACAATGGCTTTTACACAGTAGGAAGCAAACAGGCAACTTAAAGTAAGTCATATCGAAATACTGTAAAATTCTCAACAAATATATTAAAATAAAGTTAGTGATACCTAAAAATGGCTGGTACTTACTTATATATCCCCAGGAAAGTCACTGTGTATCAATTTCCCATTTGCTATTATCTTAATTGCAATTATCTAAATTGAAATATGTTGGTCAGAAATAGCTATAATATAAATGCAAGGTGGCAGGGAAATTGGAAAACATCATCAATGACTCATATAAATAAACATTAAATGTTAGGACTCAAAAATCTTTGTCACTCATTCAAACAGTAACTAAGTACCTATTCTGTGCCAGACCCCAGGCTGGCTCACATGGTACAATCCCTTCCTTCCACAGGATGAGGAAACCGAGACCCAAAAGAACAGAATTATTTACGCAAGTCACACAGAAAATTCAGTGGCAAAGCTGGGTAAAAGCCTACTCGTAATTCCCCAATTTTTGGAACAAACCACACTAATATATCTTGGTAATTTTAACATTTTCAAGTAATACACATTTTAATTAAAACTTAAATTCGTATCAGAACCACCTAATGTTCCAAAAATTAAATCCACAAAAATAACAATTTAGACTTGTAAAAATTATGAGCAAAAGTTTAAAGACTAAGACTTGTGGTCAATGTGAGGCCTAAATCTAAACATCATTTTATTACTATACAGCACTTTTTGAATTTTTACTGTCTAATTATGCAAAAATAACAGATTCACACAGTCCAGCATCTGCTTAAGGCCCTCTCGCCTTATAAATAGCTTGCTGGAACATAGTTCCACCTTCTCCCCACTTGGTAACTGTATTCTGGGTGCGGCAAAATTTTGAACCAGCCTGCTTACCTGCAGATACCAGGACAACAGCTGTAAACAAACTCATCTCTTCATCACTAAGTTGGAGGGCATTTAGCTTCTCACTAAATTCAAACATAGAGTTTAGCAGATCCCCTGCTCCCATTGAGTGTAAATCATCGACACTGTATTTCTTTCCACTTAAAAAGGTGACCGTACGCTCCTTTGCGTCAAACAACGATGCAAACCGTACCATTAAAACCTGGAAAAAAAAAAAAAAAGACTTAAATGTATTTGAAAGAATTCAGTACTAAGACAATATTCAGTATTCAAGTCAATTAAGAAACATCCTACATATAAAAGAAAGTTGTAAAAGAAAAACCGAGTTTATTTTTACCCAGAGCCATTTCCTTAAGGCAAATTCTCTACCAAAACAATAAATATCCCAAGAACATCAAAAAAATTCCAGCCACCAGTGGCAAAATACTTGAGTCCTATGATACTCTGAAACTCTATTAATAAAGATTCTGAAATGCAAATATAAAATTAAAGCAGGCAATAATGCCAAGAAATCTGAAACTGGGCCTTGGCCAAAGGCATTAAAGAAACTCTTTAAGCTACCAAGTATACCACATGGTCTCTAAACCAGAAAGTAAAAAGAGCAGTATTTCAATGCAACAACACTTAGAGACATCAAAACACCAAATGCAGCCAAGGCAAATGCAGCGGGTAAACTCTAATTAGACTATTTTAAGAAACCATAACCCAAAGAGACAATATACAAAGGAAACTATTACAGTAGAAGTGTTCCAGACACCAAGTTGTATTTCAAATCCAAACCAAATCAGTCAACAACTGCTTATCTACGGCACTCCCTCCCCTAGAGTAAATGGCAACACCTAGGTCACATACTTCTCTCATAACCAGAGGAATACTGAACAAACACCTCCCCTTTGCAATTTTCCCAAAGACTTGTTTTATTCAAGACAATCCAAAGAGAGTGAGCCTTCTATGAAGATGGAACTAGAACACAGCAATCCCAAGACAAATCACAAGGTGGAGAGAACACAAGTGTTAGAGTCTGGGATTTGTGTTATGGTCCTCTGTCAGAAATTTATTGGTAATCCCAGAAAAATCTCTTCACCTCTCCGGACCACATTTACTTAACCTCAAAAAATGGACGAACTGAACTTGATCACTGACACCCCTCTTAAGATTCAAAGTTTAAATCTTACCTCTAATGTTTTCCTTTACATTGAAAATCCTAACCTAACAGCTTTACTTTTAAATTATACCATAGGTATTTTATTTATGAATATGGGTCCTTCTCCATTCTGGTCCAGGTGCCCCCGTAAACAGAGCATAAGTCAAAAGTTTAAGCAGAATGTGCAGTACCATATGTGAGAACAGGTTTGAGGAAAAAGGAAATGAGCCTGGGAAGGGATGACAGCAAATTATCAGAGGAAGAATTACTGAGCTAGCCACCACTCAGTATCATTAACAACTGAGAGCTCAGTCTGTGGGACCAGCAGGGAAAAGTAAAACTATATCCCGATTCCCGTCCCCCACTGATCAAAGACGTGGCCCACTAGACACCAACTTCCACCCACCACCCTGCATTTCAGAATAATGTTTAAGTGAGCTCTGAGCAAGTCCTGAGGCTCCTCACACTTCAGCAGCACCAGGGAAGCCCTGGGGAAGAGAGGTGGGAGGCACCTAACACAGCACAGAGACAGGCACTCTGTGTCCTACTCAGGTTGGCAACAGTAGCTGCCCCAAGTCCAGGCAGAATGCATCACAGCAAGAGAAGCCAGAGGGAAAAAAGGTAGCAAGGATTCTGGATGAGGTGAAGCCAACAGAGTCTAAAGTAGCACGTAAGACACGTCTCACATAACCCCGAAATATTCTACAATCTCCTTAAAGAGAAAAACCACATTCTATTTACCCTTTGTACTCTGTACTGAAACACCAGGCTAGGCTTTCAGACTCTGCCTGCGGTCCTCACCTGAAAATAATACTAGAACCTGGAGGAAGTCTGTATGCTGAGAACACAGAGCAGTTGTATTTCAAGTCCTAAGAATCTCTGGATTTATCTCATTTCTTCCCAAGATTCTGAGATGGTTATTCTTTTGTTGGTAATTTCAGCCTCTGGACTATAAATACTTCTTTAGAAAAGAATGACACCGTACATGAAAATAAAATACTACACACACCCTGCATCGATATTCTAGATAAATAAAACCTACCTCAAAAGTCCCAGCCTTCAAAAGGTTGACCTGGTCATGCTGAGAGAGATCTCTGAATCCAGGAATACGTTTTGCAAATTCCACCACTTCTTTCACTGCTGGGGTGAAGCTCATTGAAAATTCTTCCCAGATTTCATGACCAGATTTATGAGGATCCACATATGGAGACTTACTCATTGGACAAACCTAGCATGCACAAAACAGAAAAACTCTTAAATTGTGAGAGATGGTAAAGAAACTTCAAAAGTGGTATCTCGATCATTGGAAACCCCAATGTGAAATTAACTCTCAGACACAGGTAAAATCTACTAATAGTAACACTTTCTCTTCTTGCTACTTGCCTTATGTTAGAAGGCCTCAGGGCAACCTAGTCTGAACAGCAATTAACGCATCATAAAAGAGGTAGGCTAAGCTATTTCAAATACCTATGGCACGGGTTTAAGAGTTTTTGTTTTTGTTTTTAAACACTGCTGCCACCTTATGCTGGTTTTAAGATTTTCAAACAAATTCATACATACTTCATTGTCAATCCTATACTCATTAGTTGTGGCAGATATTATAGTTACTATTTCTTAGATAAGGAAATGAGATTCTAAGAAGTTTATCTAAATACAGCTAGAAGTCACAGGCCTAGAACTCAATATTTAGTTAATATTTCAAAACTCACTTTTTTCCAAATGGCACAATTACAGTATTATAATTTCAAAGGACAGTGAGATGCCTCACTTTTTTAAAAAGGTCATTAACCATTTATTTCATAAACAGTGGTGTGACTACTGGCCTCCACTTGTTCAATTAGGAAACAATGATGGGAGATACAAGGGGCACCTTTTACATAAGGATTGGTGAGGAAAAACCAGGAAGCCAAAGAAGGTATAAGAACACTAAAAAGATTATGAACATTCACTGTATATTCTATTAGTAAAATCGCCTTTAAATTTTCACTAAATCCATAGGCGATCCAGGAATGGGATGATTCTATAACCATGGAGAATACCACAAAATTAGAACCTAAATGCTTACAGATTTTTTCCCTCCTTAAGGCAGCCACTAAGTCTAATAAAATATAAGGTCACCTTTCAGACCCATGGAATCAAATCCTTGCAAGTGGGGGCACCTGGTTGGCTCAGTCGTTAAGCGTCTGCCTTCGGCTCAGGTCATGATCTCAGGGTCCTGGGATTGAGCCCCGCATGGAGCTCCCTGCTCAGTGGGAAGCCTGCTTCTCCCTCTCCCACTCCCCCTGCTTGTGTTCCCTCTCTCTCTCTGTCGAATAAATAAATAAAAATCTTAAAAAAAAAAAAAAAAATCCTTGCAAGTGACCAAAAAAAAACAACAAAAGAATTGGGGTAGAGTCAGCTATTTTGAAAATGAAAAAAGAAGACTTTAATTACCTGGCTGTAGAAAATACCAAGCACTATCAAAGGACCTCATGGTTTATACTGGAAATGGTGCAGTACTGCTGTTTTTGATGAAATTTTGGCTGAACATAAACACTGTACTTTCATGTAGACTGTTGTATTTGATTAAAAAAAAAAAAACTTGAATAACATTAACTCATCTCATAAGATGAAGTCTGAGAAAATCCTTAGAAACTAGCGTATTAAAATATTCCTAAATTTTCAAACAGTAAAACATCTATCAATGTTCTATATTCAAAGACCTTTTTGCATTATAATGGTTAAAGAAAACACTTTCCATAGAAATCAAAGGATTACTAACTGTGGCAAACTAAATGATCAGCCCTTTGAGAAAATCCCAAAGCTAGTAAGATAGTGATTAATCAGAATGCTTAAATTTTGAAAGGGATTTCTAAGAATTAAAGGACCAATTCTACATGATCCATATTTTATATAAAATCCTAATCCCAATCATAATATCAAATCATATGCTTTTACCTAGTTCTGTGTGAATTAGGTCAATCAACAAATGATGTTATTAGAAGTATTTAACCTAAAATATTGCACAAAACTGATTCTGTAAGTCTCAAGTTTTGACACCACCCCTGCCCCTAAAGTTGGTATACTGCCCCCAAATAAAAGAAAACCTTCAAAAGCTATCCTTGATGCAAGTTGGGCAAAAAAATTGATTTCACTATACCAGATGCATTCTCCCTCCAGTGTTGCACAGGTAACTATTCTTGTTCTCATTCTGAGAAAATCCATCTATCGAAACTCTATCACATACTCGTTGAGTATAAGCATTGGAGAAGTTCATACAATGTCCATTTGCAATACAAATGGCATGCCCATTTGGGTAATGCATTATGTTCCTCCCTTTGTACTGTCCATTGAGGTGCTGCTGGCTCTCACTACATGGAAAATGGCTGCTAAGCCCACTGCCACAATGGTCATGATTTAAATTATACTGCTCCATGCTCTTGGGAATTCGTTCTCTCTGAGGCTGCATGGTCTCTGCTGAGTTTTCTCGCTGCTCTTGATTATACATAAAGGTATCCTTGTGCGCCCTGGTCACCATGCCAATCACTTCATCCTTTGCAAAATCAGAAGAGGGAGAAGAGCTTTTGATGTTTTCTTGTTCCAGCTGGGGCTTGGGTCGCAGCTGTTCCTGGGCTGGTAAGGCTGTCTGTTCATGATGTTCTAATGTGTCATTCTGCAAATGACCACTGAACTGGCTGTTCATCATGGTCTTCATCGCACTCTGCATTTCAATTAGCATCCTCTGTTTTTCACGCTTAGGAATACGACCAAACCGAACAGCTATTGAAGAAAAAGATATTTTAACATGTATATTCTAAATAAGACCTGTTTATACAAATGAATAGCACCAAATTATCTCTGTTAACTATGGCCTCTAGTGATACAAATAAAAAATATCTGTATGTCTCTGGCCCAAAGTATTCTAAATTTGCTGGCTATATTTTTGATGTACATAGGAAGTGAAAAGGAGAAAAATTTTTCATTTTTCTCCCAAAACAAAGCTAAGAGAAGATCTATGTCTTGGGTATTTTAGAAGCAAAGTTTTAAAAATTTGAAATTAACTAGTAAAAATCATAGTTTGAAACAGATCAGCATTACTACACAGCACCTATTAACAAGGCTGAAGGCTGGGTTCTTAAGAAGGCACATGGGATTCAGCTACCCATAGCCATTAATGTTAATGGAACCTAGTAGATACAAGCACCCCCTGAACATCTAACCTTTGTCAATTCATTTTTGTAACCCTATTCTCAAGACCCAACTATTAAATGATTTGCTCTTTTTCCAGCTTCTTAAAAAAGAAAATCTTTTTAAAAAAATTTTTAATTAAAAAAACACAGTCAATAGAAATGTAGTTATTGAAAATTTGCTGGATTTTAATTAAAATCAATGAAACAAAAATTAAATCATTCATCCTCCATTATTTTAGAGGCCAAGTTTTAGAATGTGTTCTGTCTCCAACATTCCTATCCCTGAGGGACAGAAAAGAAAAGCTTTCTAGTCTAATATTTATACGGGGATAATAAAAATCCAATATACCCACCCAGCAAGAACGCCTTCCTAATCTAATTGTAGCCTCTGATATTATTGCTATCATGGACAATTTTATCATGTTTCACTCTATCTCTACTCCCTCCTTCACAAATGATTGCCATTTTTGTTCTTTTGAGGAAATCACAATATCCACCAACTTTGGATCAGTATTTCTAGTAATATAAAAAAAATTTTCAGGCAAATGAAATCTAAAACATCAACCGCTGAAATCCATTACTCAAGAAGCTCTATTAAACAGTATTTGTGTACTATATTAGAGTAACTTAAGGGACTGCTTAAGTGACGCTTCCCTAGATAAATATCAGGTTCATTCTTAGCAATTCTTAATTAATCCTACTAAACTAATCCCTCTGAAAACCTCATACTCATCTGTTATGTTACTTAGAACTAAATGAGACTATCCAAAAGTGACTTCCGTAAGCATGATAGAAGAGTCAAATTTTCCAGTGATATCATCCACAGAAAATACTAATAGTACCGCAAATTAACTTTTATTTTTTATGGGACTGGATCATGCCAGAATTTAGCAACCACCTCCACTCCAGACCCTACTGTTTCTTTCAATTTTGTATCTCCTTTCAACATATTCAGAACCTGTGCCCTAAAGGCACATTATCATCTCAGAGCTGAGAAAGTCACAGAGATAATTCACACAGGAGAAAGGGTTCCTAAGAAATGTTAAGAAATCAAGGAGAAAGAGCCAAGGATTCCTATACGGGGGAAAAAAAAAAAAAAGAGGGGCACCTGGGTGATTCAGTAGGTTAAGCCTCCAACTCTTGATTTTGGCTCAGGTCGTGATCTGGGGGTCGTGGGATCGAGCTCTGCATTGGGCTCCGCACTGGGCATGGAGCCTGCTTACAATTCTCTCTCTCCCCCAGCCCCCTTTACTCCCCCTCCAAAAAAAAAGAGACAGAAAGGGAGGGAAGGGAAGGGAAATGAATTCTTGTTTTAGGAAAAAAAGTATTCAAACTGTATACTAAAAAAGCGGGGGGGGTGGGGGAGGTTTTACAAGAAGCCCCAAAAGAGAGCCAAAAGCTATTTTTCCAGGATGGTAACACTAAACTTTAACTTTAATGAATTTGGCATCTTACAAGGCATCAAAATGTGTTTTCTAAAATCTGCTTCACTCTAAGCACAAGAAGGCCACTGGTAACTGGCCTATAGGTCTGGTTTATGCTGAGGAATAAAAGCCTAGCTCCATATGTTTCAAAAAGAAGAGTGCTCGTTAAAGTGGGAACATACCATCTCTCGACATTCCAACAGACAGACACTTTTTGAAGCGACACTGCTGACATCTGTTTCTATTCATTCTCATTATAGAACAGTTTTCATTCTTCAGGCACTTCTTGTACTGAATGTTTTGCTGAATACTTCTCCGAAAGAAACCCTAAGAACAAAGGAAGATGTACTCAGCCATTTAAAAACATCCAGATGAAATCCTTGTAAGCACTCCCTCCACAACTGACTATCAAGTATTTTACTAGCTATCTGGGAAATAATTTTGGCTTAGAACACAGGGATATAGAACACTGACACACAATTTAACTAGATTCTTACTGTTTTTAGTAAGCACCTATGCCTACTAGCCAAACAAACTCTTCTTCCCCTTCTTCCCTTTGCAGAATCTTGGAGCTTGCCGAGCACCCCTTTACCACGCTTTACCCTGTTACCTGCCCCTGCCTGCAGCCACACTTTCCAGCCCAAACTTTAATCACATACAAATCCCAAAACTCTTGAAATTTGAATGACTGATTTTTAGAGTTGACAGAGAAATGTGTTCCATAGCTATAATTCCCTCACTAGAACCAAGGACTCCATTAGAAGAGCTTGGTCTTTCCTGCATCATCACCTGCTGACACCAGCAAGGTCTGCTTGCATGTGCCAGACATTCCTGGCTACTTTGTCAGCAACAGGTACGTGTGACACCACACACCCGCAGAGCAGCTAGCAATCCAAGGAAAGACAGTCCCCAGCTAGATGGCTACAAATAACTGCCTCTACTATACAAACAACTTAAGCATGTGCTCTGTGATGGGTCTTTAAAGAGCTCCAGCTTCATGGTCTCAGAAGAACAGAAAAGTCAAGGACACAATTACCAAAATTTTAAATTACAGTTTCCTTGAATATCATAACTAACCACACATTTCATGAATCTGTGTAATTTTGAAATACAGTATTTTTAAATTTTATTACTGCAATATTATACTTGAACACAAAAATATATGAACTAGACATATCTCTAAGAGGGTATAGAACAATTATGTGTATTTAACAAGGATACACAATTAGGTTCATTTGCTTGTGCTTTTGTTTCTTTAGCAATAAACTGAGAATGATGCCTGCTCTACAATTATTTCACATTCTTATTAAAAAAAAAAAAAAGAGTAAAACAGTACTTACAGAATTTTTTATACAGTGGAAAAGTGCTACTTCTATATTAAATACTGACTAGTCTTGTGAAGTGACCCAGCCATTAAGAGCTACAAAACTCACAATTTATTCAGAGCTACCCTAGAAAATATTTCTTCTTCCATCATGTATATTCTTTATCTTGCTCACCCATCATATCTTGCCAAGCTGGATTCCTGCTCCTGCCTTTCAGTGAGAAAACAGCAAGAGCAAATGTCTTGGCCATATTAATTTTTGATACTCAGGAGAAATAGTTGTGTCAGATTTTTAAAAAAGAGAGAGAGACTCCCTGGATATAAGTAGGAGGTATAGACTATCTCACTTGGAATTAGCTGACCCTCTAACCAAGAAATATTCAACGAACCTTAAAAATAAAATGAGGTTTCCCAAGCGTTCAACTTATATTCAAGATTCTTTTACTCACTTGGCACTACTTCTGAAGATACCACATTTTTACAAGTATGTAGGAATTATTCCCAACTCCTAATATCTGACGTATCAGAATGTCAACATATCTGAGGAGACCTATTCAAAGTTTGGTTTAAACTAAGTTCCAACAAGGCAGCAGTGCCTTGTCTGTTTTGCTCCCTGCTATTTCCCCACCACCTGGAATAGTGCCTGATGCATTAATGAATAAGCATCTGTGCACTTGGTTTCATACCATAATTAAGTTTGAGTGAGATAGCAAATTTATTCTGATCAAAATCTTAAAGAAAAAAGAAATATTTTCACTGAATTAAAAATATATTTTTCGAGGTGCCTGGGTGGCTCAGTTGTTAAGTGTCTGCCTTCGGCTCAGGTCATGATCCCAGGGTCCTGGGATTGAGCCCCGCATCAGGCTCCCTACTCGGCAGTAGGCCTGCTTCTCCCTCTCCCTCTCCCCCTGCTTGTGTTCCCTCTCTCGCTGTGTCTCTCTCTGTCAAATAAATAAAATCTTTAAAAAATAAAGAATAAAAATATATTTTTTAAAACAAGTTACATTTATATACTACATAAAATGCTTAAAACTTTAAGAGTAGCTGCTGACTTCTCTCATCCTCCCAGATTATCAATTGTGGAAATTGGAAAGGCTAACTCCAATTTCTTTAACCCCAGAATCAGTAGCTTACCTTACAGCCTTCACAAGCATGAACTCCATAGTGGAATCCTGATGCCACATCCCCACAGACTTTACACAGTAGAACCATGCCACTAAATTCTAAGACACAAACAGACACAAAAGTATAAAGCTGGAAGAAAAACTTCAACTGTTTTCTTTCCAACTGATTCCAATTTATTTTATTCAACTTGTAAGTACTTTCAAAAGATACATATTTCATATTTACTTTTACAATGGGAAAGAAAAATCTTTACACCAAATTAACAAATCCAAAGAAATCTTAGTTTTCTTTTAAACACAGTTTATGGGACTGCCAAAAATATCTATGAGAGCCTGATGATTTTAAACATACACTGAAATTCTATAAATCTAGGGTTACTTTACACCATATAGATGCAACCAGAACTAAAAACAATTTTCCTCAATAAGAATTATGAAGTCAGATAAAAGAGTCAATCAACAGAGGTGTGAACAGATGTCTCCACAGGCTGCTGTATGATACTCAGTTCAATTCACCTACAGGCACCATTCCCCTCTGTATCAGCCAGTCTTACCTCCACACTCACTCAGGGGTCCAAATTCCACCACTCATTTAGTTATCCCAATGCTGCTTTGTTTTCTAATCCCAAATGTTCCCAGCTCCAACTGCATGAAAGCAAACCCCTTCCCATAACAAGTACTCTGTTTCAGAAACCAGATTCAGTACCAAGAGTCCAGAAGAAAGGCAACTGTGAAAATGTGGTAAAAGGGGATACCCTAAAGGAAACATGGGCAGGCAGAGTGCATATCATGTATCTTGCTCCATGGCAAGAACCAATTATGACAACCCCTAGGCTGTAACTTTCAAAATCATCACTGATTTCTTACCTAACTACTAAACTATGATTACCCAAAAGGGGGTGAAATGACACCCAAATGAAAAACTGATAAAATAAACCCCACCTGCAATTAATGGCACCAACCTTTGAAAACTAAAGTAACTTACTTGTCACTCCACTATGACTCTTTGTCATCCCAGGTGCACTCGATTTGCTTGTTTTCATAGAACAATCTATTCGATCATTCTTCAGGATGCCATCAATATTGGAGAGATCACCATTTTTGGGATTACCATTGTTATCAGAATTTGAGCTATTTGGAGAAGATGGAACAGAGGAGGAGGAGGACTGGAAACTGTTCTCAGAACCCTCACTGTGACAAGAGGCAGGGCTAGAGGCTGAGCTGGAAGAACTGATATAGGCAATCACACCTCCTAGAAAAGAGGGGAGAATTCACATAATTAGATACATGACAATATGTTTTCTATTTTTCCAAATCTGAATAGTAAAGTCATTAACTTTAGAAACAGGTTGCTGACTAAATATCCACTCACCCTTAAAAGGAGAAAGTAACTAATTTCCTTATTTCCCCACTATTCTTCCTGCTTCCACAAAGTTCGAAGCACAATCATTTCCACTAATTCAAAAAATAAGGTCTCACTGGCTTAATTATTCTGAGCACACCAAGATCCAAACCTAAAGCTTTTCATTTTCTAGGGTTTTTTTCCTAAAAATCTTTTCCTAAAAGGAATGAAAAACCTTCCTGACTACATAGCTTAGAGTAAACAAACTTTTTCTCATGAAGAAGTCTGCTTCTGGTCCTCTCTTTGCCTCCTTCATTATAGTGACACAATCCTACAAACAATGAGTTCATTTGCCTCCCCCAGCACTTGGCTAAAACACAGGTTAACCAAGAACAGATGTAACATTTGGAACTCCAGATAATTTATGTCAAAATGGGGAACTTTCATAGCTATTGCTCCCAGAATATTTCCTAAAAGATCCCTGAAAACTTCTATGACTACCCACTAATCACCAGTTCCACGATCCCCCTTCCCCACCTGCTTCTGCCACTGGACTTGCAGACACACTTATCTGTAAACAGCTCTTAAGGAATCCAGACTCACCACCTGTTCTTCTGACTTGCTATTTACAGTAAATGTTAAAAGAGGCTGAAAGAATGCATGCTATAAGAGAATAACATTAAGGCTGACGCTAATTCTCTCTCCATAGAGCTACTCTCAAAACACTACTCACAACTGCACCAATATAACCTCCACAACCCTGGTGAAAACTGGTCTTGGCCTCTTAAGAGACTGTAAACCTCCCAGGTTAAGAAACAGTATTTAAAATTATTCTTAGAGTATAATTTCAAACATCTTCCGTCAAAGACATAAAATGCTGCAAGAATAATCTCATAGCCAAATATATTATTTTTCCAAATCCCAGGCCAAACAACTAATTCTCATCTTTTCTGCCAAGATCTGCTGTGGTTTCTTTTCCTCTTCCCTCTATCATCAACAAACATTTATGGGCTTTTTCAATATCAGAGCTCAGGACAGTGCATCAGATACAAAGGTAAAATTACCTCTCTTCTATCACTGTCCTGAGCTCTTATTTAAACCTACTGTTTACCTGTTTCCATCTCTTTCTCAACTAGCCTATAAGCACCTAAGTGCACAGTGTCTCTTAATTTTCTATACATGCTTTACAAGTAGTAAGCCTGCCATAAATATTTTTAAGACCTACTTCTCTGCCTTTGTGAAGCCCACGTTTAATAATATGGAGAGGGTGCCTGGCTGGCTCAGTTGGTTAAGCGACTGCCTTCGGCTCAGGTCATGATCCCGGAGTCCCAGGATCGAGTCCCGCATCGGGCTCCCTGCTCAGCGGGGAGTCTGCTTCTCCCTCTGACCATCCTCCCTCTCATGCTCTCTGTCTCTCATTCTCTCTCGCGCAAATAAATAAAATCTTAAAAAAAAAAAAAAAAATTTTTTTTTTTTAAATAATATGGACAGATCCCAAGTATCATAAAACATTACTAGAAAGTCACAAGCAAAACAGGGCATTTCTGACAACAATCTGGATAACTATACAGAGTAATAACTGGAAAGTTCTGCACGTTTCCTAAGTAACAACTGCAATTTAAGCATTCACTCTGAAATAAACTTCTCTGCTAATGAAAAATGATTCCCCAATCTTTTTTTTAGATAAAAGCCATACTTTATAAGTACACACACACACAGCAAAATGCTGAGGCCAAAACAATTCCAAAGAATAAAAAGACAAGAAGAACAAAAAGAGAAGAAAAAAATGGACAGAAGAATTTTAGGTCACTTTTAGTCTGTTTTGTTGAAATAAGATCCCAGACATGTATTTAAGTACCAATTATACATATCCAGGATGGGAAGTTCCTGAGAAGTAAAGTAAAACCGTAACTCTTACGGATTTTGGTCACAACCCAGAAGTTAAAACAGCACCTACCATGCCAAGAAAAACACAACAGTGTTCATCATACACAAATTTAATATGCATAAATGCAACTAAATGTACTTGAATTTTAAAGACAAAAAATATACATATGTGGAGAATTCCATCCACTTTTCCATTCATTAAACATATGCCTGCTATCAGTCTTGAAGTTGGAGGTGGGACTCTGGTCTTTCTAGACTAACCCACTTCCCAAATGTTCTCTTGGCATGTGCTTATCATCTTCCCAGAGTGAAGTCAGAGCTTTATGATTAATATTAGACCTGCAGTGTTCCCCACCTATAAACCAGTCATTCTCAAAGTGTGGTCCCTAGATCAAGAGCATCACCTGCAAATCTATTAAAAACGTAAGTTCTCAGGCCCCACTCCAGATCTACTGAATCAGAAACTTTAATCAACCTCTTGGTGATACTGATACACAATAAAATAGTTACACAGTAAAACTGGGACTATCACAAGCCAATGTCTTTATCTGTGCTCAATGGAAGAAAATGCGACCAAGGGTAATTTTTTTAATTTAAGATTTTAATTATTTATTTGAGAGAGAGAGAGAGTCAGAGAGAGCATGAGTGGGGAGGGGGACAAAAGGAGAGGGAGAAGCAGGCTCTCCGTGGAGCAGGGAGCCTGATGCGGGGCTCGATCCCAGGACTCTGGGATCATGACCTGAGCCCAAGGCAGATGTTCAACCAACAGAGCCACCCAGGTGCCCCACTGACCAAGGGTAATTTTGATAACAGAAATTTCATCTACTGATTTTGAAAGCTCCTAAAACTCCAAACACAAGGAGGAAAAACTTCCTAAGTTTGAGTTTATTCTCATCATCCAGAGAAATTATGTAAAATATGTATCATGAGAACCACCTGGTACTTTTTCAAAATACATGTTTCCAAGGTCCTGCCCAGACTAGAGAAGGCCCCTCAGGAATGACCATTTTTAATTTTTAACAAGTTCCCCCAAACAATTCTTTGCACAAAAGAATAGCTACAATCACTGAATTAAAGCACAAATTGGTTCATAGGTTTAAAAGTTGATGTTTTCATTGACTAACTGCCTGAATACCCTTAATATACTGTGAATCCAGAGAGAAACAATTTTAACTTGGAAGGCTAGCAAATGTCATGTTACTGGGTAAAACCACTGTGCCATCTGTTTTCATAAAATTTTAGAGATCTGAAGTTCACATTAGAAATTCCAGGTGTTAACAAACTGCTACTTTTTTCACATGTCTACACACTCAGAATAGAATGCAAAGGAAAATATTATTCTTAGTCTTCAATAAACTCCCAAAGGAACGTCTCACAGCTATTTATCTTACTAAAGTATTACCACTTTAGGTGGTAAATTCTCTTACATCTCAAGATAGTAAAAGATGAGAAAGTGATAGTTTTCCTTAACGTAAGACTTTCTTAGGGCCAGCATTTGAGAGAGCCACTTGTGTTCACAAGATATTCTGACTACCTCACCTTAGAAATAAACTTGCAGAAATCAGAGCTATCCCAATGGCTTAATAACTGTTTTAAAACACTGACTGAGCAATGGAAGGTATTGTTACTAACTACCCAAAATGCACCTTCTTTTCAAAACCTCCAAAATCAAACCTAAGAAAAATCACTGAGCTACTATCAATCCAGTTAATATCAATTCCTATCTTTAGGGAGTTTAACAATCCTTCTCAACAAGCATTTGTGCCAGGCATCATGGTATCAAAGATGACCCATCTAGAAGCAGCTACATGCTCCTAGCAAGACCTTCAACACTGATTTAGTTGTCTTAGCATCCACTCTTGCTACCGGACACCAATCTACTGATCTGATGGTTAGTAACCCAAACGGTCACATTTTAATTTCCTAGAAAATTAAGGAGTACATCTAATAGTTCCTCAACCTATTGAAGAAAGGGAAGTGAAAACTGCAAGTCCTCAAGTACCTACTGAATACCAAGAATAAAGTGACACAACTTCCTATCACATTTTGACCTCACAAGTATTTACTTTGATTATCCCATTTTTCACAGGAGGAACTCAGAGCTCTGAGAGGTTTAATATAAACACTGTTACTGGGCGCCTGGGTGGCTCAGTTGGTTAGGCGACTGCCTTCGGCTCAGGTCATGATCCTGGAGTCCCTGGATCGAGTCCCGCATCGGGCTCCCTGCTCAGCAGGGAGCCTGCTTCTCCCTCTGACCCTCCCCCCTCTCATGTGCTCTCTCTCTCTCATTCTCTCTGTCTCAAATAAATAAATAAAAATCTTTAAAAAAATAAAAAATAAAAAAAAAATAAACACTGTTACTAAGTGGCAGGGCCAGGGTTGAAGGCCAAGGCCAGAGTATAAACTATTATCTCTTACTGCAAAGACCTGTGCAAGCAAGCCACTTTCAATCTCTCTAAAACTGAGTCACCTTCTATAAAATGGGAATATCTGCTAGAGTTATTATAAGACCGAAATGGTGTTCATAAAAGGGGATTATTAAAGTGCTTTTTACATACATGGTTTTTGATGATAAAGCAAGAAAGGTAAAATCCCCGAACCAGCAAGTCCCAACACTTCCAGAAACAGGCAGAATGTACTTCTTAGATGCCTCAAGCTAAAATTAGCTGAAGCAGTCTTCTCTATTTTTAGTTGGAAAAAAATCCCTGGAGCTGGGCCAGGTTCCCAGGCTAGGGCTTACCCAGTGGTCAACTTCAGACAAGCCAGAAGTCAATATCTAATTTTATACTGCTGGGAAACACTTACTGCTCGCCATATATTGGGGTTTTCTTACCCCAATTCTAGGCTTGCCCATCACCAAAACCTTCTCACTCCCACTGCCCACCATCCTGGAAAGAATGCTTGAGTTCAACTCATGACTGTGCCTTGTGACTTAGAACAAAACATATTTACCACCTGGAAGCTTTAGTTTTCTCATTTTAAGTAGGTTACTAATAATTTCTATTCACAGGATGGTATAATAGATCTAACTGAAGCACTAGCCTTCCAACTGTGTCCTGAGCATCAGGGCTCCATAGAACATGGTCCCTTCCCTAAAAAGCCTTGTAGACCAACCGAGGAAACAGCTGTCTTAATCATTCATTCCAGTGCAATGCGAGCACTGTTTCATACAAATTTACTGTGAACTGCTGAGGATCACACAAAAGCACTAAGGAGGGCAAAGATCAAAAGGGGCAAACACAGCTAAGGTGACAATAAGTGGGGTCTTGAAGAACATGCAAATTACTAAGTGATATACCATGTAAGAGATTTAAGAAAACAAATAAAAAATGGGATGACAAAACAAATCTGGTCTTATTTTGTAAAAGAGTGTTTTTGCTCTCCATGTAAATTACTGGGGGAAGGGGGGAGGGGGAAGACACTAATGTAACCTAGGGTCTGGGGGAAAAACAGTTTGACTAGCAACAAGATTGAAAGAAAGGAATGAGGAGATTAGGAGGCTTTACTAACACCCGCCCCTTTTCCATCAGGTACGACCCTATACCACTACAAATCAAGTGGATCTGCACAGTTATTTCCTTTTCCCCCAAGAAGACAAGACCACCAAGATGTGCATATACTATCAAATGTCATGTGGGCTTAGACCTAATACAGCATAGTAGCTTGTGCTCCCCAAGTGGACTTTGTGGATTCAAAATCTGGCTGCACCACTTGCCTGGATAAGTTAATTAACTTCAATCTACTTAGCTCTTCATCTTCAAATGGTAACAATACCTGCCTTCATAGAATTAAAGTGTGGTGTCAAAGTAGTGACACATGTAAAGGGCCTGACACATAGTAAGTACTCCACAGATACTGGTGAATATTATTTTACCATCATACTAAAGAATTCAAACAAAACTAACCCTCCCTATCCTTTCTTCGTTCCTTTAATTTTGAGTGTGTCAAATGGACCCAGTGGTTTCCCTGGAGGTTATTTCCACACCACCTTCTGAATATCTTAACTCCGTTGACTAGTCTACTTCACTTCTAAGTCTTCCCATGATCTTGCCGTTTCTCTCTCCAACTGACTTCTTTACCGTTACTGCTCTCTGACATTTTTATTTCCAAATTAGGAGAAATACAGGTTATAAAAACAAGAATGAACTATGTGGGAACGTCTTCCAAATTTTTAAAAATGTGAATTACAGCTATGTTATGAAGTTTGTGCAGTGAGTTATCATTTACTTTAAGGAACCTGGTATATTCACCCAAAATCTGTGACAGAAACGTATATAGTCAATTTCTGCCACTTCACTATTTCATATCTGCATTAGTCATGGATAAGGTAAAGACACAATTATGTCATAAAAGTTAGATGAAATGGTCACTGGTTGAATGTGTATTCACCACTGTACTAATACAATATCAATCAAACGGATGGGTCAGAGGTGAGCCACACAGCACTGAATATGGCCCCACCCTAGACAACATCTGCAGTTTGAGGGAAATTGAAGGGAATGCTTCCCAATGCTCCCTCTAACAGATATATGGCAGAAATTGTTAATGTACTGGATAACACCTTGAGACAGGTTGAAAATGGAGCCAAAAGGAACAAGAGAAAACTTAAAAATAATTGCAAATTCCTACACTTCAGGTCAATTATCTGCACAATGGGTGAAACCTAGCTTCAAAATAGTTCACATGTAAAGGTCCTAGTTGACTGCAAGGTTACTGTGAGTCAGCAAAGCCAGTAAGCCACAAAAGCTGAGCCTGCCAGAGAACTCATTTGCAGCAGAATCCGAAACTTGGAACTTGGTAACTGTCCAATCATTTCCACAGGAGTCTGTTCACTTCTGGGTGCTACAGCCCAAAGGGCAACAAGGATGATGATCAAAACAACACTGAGCAAGGACCAAGTAATGAGAACTGAAAATGGAAGAACTGGAGTGGTATGTTCAACAGTGATCCAAAGGAAGTTTTACTATCTGTAGCTCCAAAAGGCAAGATTAAAATCAGTGATACTGTTCCAGGAAGGTTCAAACCAGACAAAAATTTTCTAGCCTCCTGAGCTAGCCCACCTTACAAGGCTACAAATCTGGAAGAATTCATTCATGCTAAAAGCTAGGTTGAAAAAGGTTGACCCTAATAATCTCTACATTCTTATCAAGCAAAAATTTAATTCCAGGACAGATTACCCAATTTTTAAAAATGCCCTCAAAGGCTAAGGAGACCCAGAGGTAATTAAAACACAGTTAGAAAATGTCTTTTACATTGGTGGAAAACTCACAGCACATTTGTTTCCAAGCTATCGTTTTTAAAAAGTGCATATAATAACTTAAAAAATATAAACTGGCTTCTTTTTCTTAATTTAAATTCAATTAGCCAACATATAGTATATCATTAGTTTCAGACGTAGTGTTCAATAATTTATCAGTTGCCTACAGAGCTCATCACAAACTAGCTTCTTCTGTAACCTCATGGCCTCAGGTGTAAGGGCCATCATTGAGGGCAGGCAAAAGGCGAGAAGGGAGCACAGTACTGTTCCGTGACATTGTAACAGGAAATACAACTAGAAAAATATTGATAAAGCCAAATTCTGTGGATCGGGTTCAAGAAAGGTCGGCAACCAATGCGTTTTTTTTAGGGGCGCCTGGGTGGCTCAGTCGTTAAGCGTCTGCCTTCAGCTCAGGTCATGATCCCAGGGTCCTGGGATCGAGACCCGCGTCGGGCGCCCTGCTCAGCAGGGAGCCTGCTTCTCCCTCTCCCACTCCCCCTGCTTGTGTTCCCTCTCTCCCTGTCTCTCTCTCTGTCAAATAAATAAATAAATAAAATCTTTTTAAAAAATCAATTTAAATAAACAATGACCAGTCTTTCATAAAGTCTCGGGGTCACTTGGGATCACCTGAGTCATCCCGACCCTACGTGAGCTGAAAGATTAGCTATGGGTGTGCCTATAGGCTCCCAGCCCGAGGGGATTTTCGAGCCTTTTTTATAACCGTGTGTAAGATAGGTCACGTCCTAGAGCAACCATTTTTCCTGGAAATACTGAAGCAGCATCATAACAAGGGCAGGTGCCGTCCCAGCTACCAGGCATTGCTCAGGATCTAAGCTCCTCAGAGCTCCGAGGGGTCTCGCTTTGGGGAAGCACCGGGTCTTCCCCAAGAAACCCACACTTCTTCCTCAGTATCCGCAAGGTCTGGGGCCCAAGCAGTCGGCCTGGCCCCGGCTCTGCGCGTCGAGGTCACCTCCCCGACCGTAAGGCGGCAGCCGGTGCACTGCGGCGTCCGCGCCCACTTCGGGACCGCCCGGGCGCGGGGTCCAGCACGCGCACGCGCGGCCTCCTCCGCAATGTGCAACCCCGCGGGGGAGGAGGGAATCGCGGCCACGTCACAGCCCGGAGGGTTCCAAAGGGGCGGGGCCTCCCGGGATGCTGCGGCGCTCCCCGCCGGCGCGCGCGCGCACCCGCCCCCACGTGTCCCTGCGGCCCCAGGGAATATGGGTCACCGAGCCGAACGGCCTCACGTGTCCCCGCCCGCCGCCGCCGCCTCAGCGCCCATTATGTAATGCCGCGTCACACGCCCGCCCAGCCAACCGGCGCCCGCGCGCCGCGGAACGTAAACACAGCGCGCACGTGGCTCGCGCGGCCCAGCCATGTGAGGGGGGGGCCGGGCCGGCGCCGCGGGCCGCGCTGCGGCGTTGCAGGAAGCCGGGAGGGCGGCCGTGGAGAGGCCCGGAGGGCGACGCGGGAACCGAGCCCGAGCCTATACGCACCGCGCAGCAGCCCACCCCACCAGTCCTGGGGTCACCCCCCGCCGCCGCCGCCATCCGAAGTGCTCCAACGGGATCCGAGCGCCCCCTCCGCCGTGCCCCCACCCTCTGCAATCCGGCTCTTACCCGCATTCACCTCCATGGTGCCCTCCGGGAGGGGACCGAGGCTGCCCGCTTCCCGCAGAAGTGGCAGCGCCGCCTCCGCCTCAGCGCCGCGCCGCCCCAGGCTGGAGGCAGCGGTGGTCGCGGGGCCCTCTCATGGGCAGGGCGGGTGGGGCGCCCGGAACCCGGGCCCCGCGGCCTGAGGGCGGGCTGCAGTGAGAGAGGGCGGCGGCGGCCGGCGAGCGGCGCTCCTCGCGGAGTCCCCGACAACAAAAGCGGCGGCGCGGCGGCTTCCTGCAGCCAGCGCACCGCGGCGGCGAGGGCGGCTGACGGGGAGGGCAGCTGCGACCATGTGACCCGCGCACACACCCCCTCCCTCCGCCCGCCCCTCGGCCGGCCGCTGCGGCAACTCCGCCCCTTCGCCGCTGCCGCTCCTCTTCCCTTCGGTTCTGGCTTCTTGTCTACGTCCCGTTGCCCCTCTTCCCCGTTCCCTCCTCCCCAAGTCGTTTTTCCTCTTTCCCCTCCTCCCTCCCCTCCAGGCCGACCTCCCGTCTCGGACTGGGATTTCCCTCCATGTCCCCCTCCTCATTCCCCCCCACCTCCCGTGACACCTCAGGTCACCTCGGATGGTTACCAAGGACCGCCCCGAGGCGCCGAACAGACCGGCCTTTCGAGACCCCCGGCCGAGCCAACCCTTGACCTCCCCACAAGTTCCGCTCTCCTCCCGCCCCCCACCCTCCAACAGACCGTTAAACGCTGGACTCTGAGGGTAGAGCCCATTTCTCTTCACTCTACACCCTTTGGGTTATTTCATCCAATCCCGTAGCTTAAATAGACGTGTTCTGAGGCTTGCATTTCAAACCGAGACCTCTCTGAGCCCCAGAATCCCACTCTCGGCAGCCCTTTTGATTATGCCCCCTTGATGTCCCTTAAGCATCTTAAATTTAAGATGTGGACAGGTGTATGCACGTGTCAAAACTCAGTGAATGCACACTTAAGATTTGTGCATTTCATCTTGTATATAAATTTTACATCAAAAGAAAAAACTGGAAATAAAGGATATGTATGCTGAGGTATGCAGAGGGAAGCTCATTGGTGTCTGCAGTTGAAATGTATTACAAAAGTAAGATGGGCTGATGGCATGGATAAATGGATAGAAGTATAAGATGGTAGTTGTAGATCTTATAAATGGGTATTCATAAAATTACTTTCCAATTTGCTCTTTGAACATGTCCAGTATAAAATGTTGGGGGAAATGTAATGTGTAAAACATTTTTACATGTGCCACACTCCTTCTGCCCCCCCCCCACCAATCCATTACACACACACACACACACACTTGTTGCTTCCCCATCTCAGTCTTTACTATATTGGCAAATCTGCCAGTTCCTGAAACCAGCAAATGCATTTCTTCTGTCCTCTGTGTGTGTGTCTCTCTACCTTCTATACCCTATTCCATCCATTAACAAAGCTGAGCTGTTCTACCTTCGTATGTCTTCAATTTCTATCCTTCTCTCCATCAGCATTGCTGTTACTCTAGACCAAATGACCATCACCTCTTGCCTGGGCTACTGTAATAGTTCCCTAACTGGGGAGAGGGACTGTTCCTTGCATCCACCTACAGTCATTTCTCCCTCTCAGAGTGTCATTTTTTAAATGTAAATGAGATCAGATTACTCTGCTCAAAACCCTCCAAATAGCTTCCTATTGCACTTTGAGGAAACTCAAATGCCTTAGCCAGACCTGCAAAGCCCAGCACAAGCTGTAGGCCCTGATTCTCTTTCCAAGGCTTGCCTGCCACCCTCTAAACACTGTTCTCCAACCACAGTGCTCTCTTTTCTTCCCTACCTCAGGGCTTTATCACTCTATGTGATGCTATGCAAGAGTTCCCCAGGCTACACTTAGTAGCTTGCTTTTTCATTTTATTTATCAACCACCATCTGTTTCTGAGGCCAGTATGAGCAGTCTAGAAGGAAGAAAAGAAATCATAAAAGAGGATACCTCTCTGAAAAGGCTACATACTGTATGGTTCCAACTATATGACATTTGGAAAAGGCAAAGCTATGAAGAGAGTAAAAATATCATTAATTGCCAGGGGTTGGGGAGGCAGAGGGATGAAAAGGCAGAGAACAGATGATTTTTTAGGGCAGTAAAACCATTCTGTATGATACTGTGATGGTGGATACATGTCAAATGTACAACCAAGAGTAAATGCTGATATAAACTATAGACTTTGGATAATTATGATGTGTCATATAGGTTCATCGGTGGTAACAAATGTACCCCAGTGGTGTGGGATATTGCTAGTGGGGGAGGCTGTGTGTGTTCATGGGGACAGAATGTATATGGGGAACTCTCTATACTTTAATTTTGCTGTGGATGTAAACTGCTCTAAAAAATAAAACCTATTTTAAGATAGAGGATAGTACCATTTAAATTTGAAAAAGAGAAGAATGGAATTGAAAATAAACCATTGCAAAGGAATGTCCCTTAAGCATCTTAAATTTAAATAAATGAAATAAAATCTGTGTCCATGAGCCTCATGTTTTCAAAAGGCCACCTCTTACCTGGGAGGCATTGTGGATAACTATCAGAGGCTATAAAACTATAATCCAGTTCAGTCACCAGTGACCACTGAAAACGTTAGGTTCATCAGTGCCAGAGGAGGATGCTGAGCAGCATCCGAGTTGGACAGTCCCCAGAGTGCTGTAGCTGCAATGGAAATTGCCTTTTGCTGCTGTCATTCCAAGGAACCTTATGTATTAACCCTGTAGAGTCCATGGCTCAGTCTGTAGGGATTCTCAGACTATTCATAGTGGATTTCTACTTACTCCAACTTCCAAAATAATAACTCTGCTGAATGAAGTGACTGTGTCTTCAAAAGTCATCTGTTAAAAAAATGCAAATTAGGGGGTACCTGGCTGGCTCAGTTGGTGGAGCATGCGACTCTTGATCTCGGGGTTGTAGGTTCGAGCCCCATGTTGGGTGGAGAGATTGCTTAAAAAATAAAATCTTTTTTAAAAAGGCAAATTATTTCCGGTGAAAGCTTCCTCATTAATCCTTATATCCCACTAACACCAGGGGCCCTGGGAAACTGAACACAGGATAGGTCAATCCGGATGTGGATGAAGAAGAGAAGAGCCTAAATATCAGAGTCCTCTAGTCCTAAGATCCAGTAAAATAGATCAAGTGAGGTACTGCGGTATGAGGACCTTGATGAAAGAGAGGTATTGGGAAAGAAGATGGAATTTTCTTTTAAGTTAAGGCCAGTTAAAAATGTGCAAGGTCATTCCTCATTTTAAAATGTTCTAATGAATAATGCTAGTTCCCAATACCATAATAACATTCCACTTTGCCTTCTCTATGCCCTGGTTCAGGAGTTCTCGAACATTTTGATTTACACTTTTACAGTGATTGAAGACCACAAAGGACTTTTTTGTCGGATATATTTATCCATATTTACCTATTAGAAATGAAAACAGAAATGTTAAAAACACAGGAATACACAACATAAATGTCACAGAGCAGCAGCATCATCACATGTCAGTGGCTTTGGGGGTTTCCTCTGCCATAGCAAATTGAAATTGCCAGGCATCATGATATTTGTGATGTACTTTCTTCCAGGCTCTTTTTTTCTTTACTGTTCCAGTCAAAGTACTAGCTTCTATATCATCACTCAAATCTGCATCAAAGTATGCCTTTACTGTAAATTCAAAAATTTGTCTGTACTTATTTTTTAACCAGAAAAGTAATTTAATTGAGGTGACTGGGTGGCACAGTCAGTTAAGCCTCCAACTTGATTTCAGCTCAGGTCATGATCTTGGGGTCCTGGGATTGAGTCCCGCGTCAGGCTCCAGCATGGAGTCTGCTTGGAGTTTCTCTCTCCCTCTCCCCCTCCCCCCTAAATAAATAAATATTTTTTAAAAATATTATAACTAAGTAATAAACATTCAATTATGACATACATATGTATCATTAGGTAAATCGTATTCTCATTTTATGTCTTCATAAAATATTCAAATAAATACAATATATCTGTGCATAGAAAAAATATCAACAAGATCAGTGATGTGTTTATGTGCAATACTAGAAATGATACACACATCCAACACACACTATAATGCAATAATAATATCTTACAAGATGCAATAGTTAAAGTGAAATATGGTCCTAGCAAAAGAGTCAAGTTTGCTTAACAGAAAAATATTTTTACACTGTTCCAGTTTTTAAATTTAAATTTAAATTATTTAAAATGGAGACGAACCATGAGAGGCTATGGACTCTGAGAAACAAACTGAGGGTTCTAGAGGGGAGGGGAGTGGGGGGATGGGTTAGCCCGGTGATGGGTATTAAAGAGGGAACATACTTAATGGAGCACTGGGTGTTCTACGCAAACAATGAATCATGGAACACTACCTCAAAAACTAATGATGTAATGTATGGTGATTAACATAACATAATAAAATTTAAAAAAATATTAGATAAAAATGAGGCGCCTGCGTGGCTCAGTTGGTTGAGCAGCCAACTCGTGATTTCAGCTCAGGTCATGATCTTGGGGTGGTGGGATCAAGCCCTGAGTTGGGCTCCGCACTCAGCATGGAGTCTGCTTGTCCCTCTCCCTCTGCTCTTCCACCCCACTCACGCTCTCTCTCTCTCTCTCTCTCAAATAAATAAATAAAATCTTTTTAAAAATTAGATAAAATTTAAATTTAGCCCCTCAGTTACACTAGCCATGTTTCAAGTGTCAAAAGTCACATGTAACTAACAGTAACCATGTTGGTCATTACAGATTTATAGAATCTTTCTTCCTCTGTCCAAGTCAGTATGATAAATTACCATTCTAGGAGTCTATCCATGTTGTATAAGTTTTCAAGTTTATTGAAACAAAATTCTTCATATTCTCTTATTATCTCTTTAATCTCTATCAATTCTAGTTTCTCATTCTTAATTTTATTTGCACTTTTTGTTCTTTAATCAGTCCTACTAGAGATGTATCTATTAGCTTCTTCAAAGATTTAATTTTTGGCTTCATTGGTTCATTATTTTTGTTTTCTACCTCACAAATTTCTGCTCTTTATCTTGATCTCCCTTATTCCATTCACTTTTAATCTGCTTTTTCTAACTTCTTGATTTGGACATTTATCTCATCAATGTTGCTTCAGTTGACCAGAGTCAGTTTCTCTTATAACTAAAGAAACCTCATTGGTACAACGAGGTACAAAAACTGCTTTAACTCCTTCTCACCTATTATAGGGATTATTCTGGTTACTACTGCAGTGTAACAAATTATCCCAAACCAAAACTTAGTGATGTAAAATAGCAGCAATCATGGGGTGCCTGGCAGGCTTAGCCAGTGAGAAGCATCTGACTCTTGACTTCGGGGTTGTGAGTTTGAGCCCCACATTGGGTGTAGAGTTTATTAAAAATAAAATCTTATAAAATAAAATAAAATAAAATAGCAGCAATCATGTTATTATCTCTGATGGTTTCTATGAGTCAGGAATTTGGGGAGCCCTGGTTGGGCATTTATGACTCAGAGTCTCAACACTGGCAATCAGACAGTAGGCGGAGCCAGAACAGCAGGGGCCTGGAGCAGCTAGGGGCTAGCCCCTCCTTTCTCTCTCTTCAGTACCTGCAGAGCTTCTCTACAGAGTCTGTCTATATGGGCTACTCCGGAGTCCCTCTCAGCTTGTTGGCCTCAGGGCAGTAGGACTGCTTACAACAGAGTAGGCCAGGGCTCCAGTGCAAGCATTCCAGGGAATTAGGCAGCAGTTGTCTCAATTTTTCTGACCAAGTTTCCGAAGTCAGACAACATTGATTTCACTGCATTATTGGTTTGTAACAAGAGAGTTACAAGCATACCCAGGTTGGAAGATAGGGCACATAGACCTCATCTCTCCATAAGAGGAACATCAAGGTCATATTTTGAATAGCACGTGAGATGGAATATATTGTTGCAGCTACCATTGCTCAAACCATTGTACAATTTTAAAAAATTGCACACATACGCAGTCCACCTTGATCTGAATACCACATTGCAGGGTCAAAAACTTAAGATATATTTCTCAGGGTAAGCATTGTCATCCCCTCTACCTGGTAGCATTTTCTAAGTGTTGGTGTAAGGAGAAAGGATGCTCTAGAGAAGGAATGAGTCAGATAACAAGTGGGTACAGAAAGGCCCCCACTCCACAGGATGGTTCCACTCCATTGTTTTATTCTCTGTGCGTCTGAAGGTCAATAGAATAACATTCAAACACAGACCCAGTCTCTTGTCTATTCTAAGTTCTTTATTGCCCAACATCAATAGTATCTTATGGAATTGGAATGGGACTGCTCCCTCAGAGGAGAATCTAGTAGGAGAAAGGGTTATGTCTACATACAATGAGTGCAAACAATACAACATGACATGGAAACCCTGGTTGAATTGAAGTGCTCCATTGATTTAATAACATACTAAACAGAAATTTGGGGAAAAAATAAGAATGGAAATAAAGAAGAAAAAGTTTCATGGCTGTTCAACACATTAAAATGCTATAGGAAACACTTGATTGAGTATTGAGTATTGATTATCTTCAATACTCTTTATCACAGTTTGAAAAAAATTCTACAATACTTCCTCTGCGGGAAAAAAGAAACCAAAAGCATCAAATACAAAGAGCTAGCCCTAACAACAGGGCATGCTGTATCACTAAAGGAACAACACATCTTGTTGACTTTCTCACTCATCTTCCCATCTGATCTTCCTACTTTTGAAAACTCATCTAATTGAGAACCCCTCCCAGCAGTGGAATCTGTCCTAGTGTGACCCCCATTAACTGAACAATCTCCTAAGTTCTCTATCCCAAATTATCAGCAACACTCAGAGGGGACTTAGAGACTCGGGTGTCTCCCTTTCACCTAGACCAGCGGCTCTCAAAGTCTATAGTCACTGGATCAGCAGCAGCGGCAGCACCACCACCACCTAGGAACTTGTTAGAATGCAATTTCTTGAGCTCCACCCCAGGCCTAATGAATCAGAAACTCTGCAGCTGGTGCCAGCAATTTGTGTTTTAACAAACCCTCCAGATGCTGCTGCTGCACTCGAGTTTGAAAACACTGCTTATGAAGCCGGTAGCATCTACCGCCAGAGAATTGATCAGTCCTGTATTTCAGGGCTATCAGGCCATGTGACTAAGTGTATAAGGCCAGTGGCTGCCCCTTTCTAGATTTTCTGTACCATGCCCCCAGATGAGCAGGACTTGTGCCCTGTAATAGGTATATAATATGACTAGATGTTATATGGCAGGGTAGGATTCTAAATGCAAAATCCACATTGCATGGGCTTCTGATTTCGGTTCTTCCTACAGACCTGGATGAATTTCTGCCCACAGACTCTAGGAGTAAACTGCTATTCTCATGAGTTGGTATGCTCACTGCTAGCAAGTCTTTACTAATTACCTATAGATTTACTTATCTATATTCTAGAAAGTAAATTTATTCCTAAGGCTTAGACACTTCTTTCTGGCTGTGCAGGAAAAACAAAATGTCTTAATAGTGGTAACAATAGGATTGTCATTTAAACCATAGTCAATATCCAGGACCAGCTCTTACCTTCTGAATCCATATAAAAACTCATTCCTCCTTCTCATGATGCAGTTCTATAGAAGAAAATTGGAGAAGACTACCTTACCATGTGCATCATAACCAAGAAACTGCATACTGATTTTTCATATGTCTGGATTCCATTGTTTTAAGGCACTGTGTTGGGACATCCAAAGACTTTACAATTTGTGACTAACATATTAGGCTTTTGAACTAGTAATGATCTTTTATGTATGGGTCTTCTCTCAGTCTTAGAAGAGAGGCCAAATGTAATTTTTTTAGATTAAGCCAAGAGGCACATAGGTTTTTTTACTATGTCACTATTTAAAGTGTGGTCCTGGACCAGAAGCGTTAGCATTACCTGGGAGCCAGAATCTCAAGCCCCACCCTAGAGTTACTGAAACAGAATCTGCACGTTAACAGGAGCTCCAGGTGACCTATCTGCACAAAGAAGTTTGAGAAGCCCAGCAATACTACACCTGGGAGACAGAGGCTTTGCAGCAGGAGTGTTCTCTGGAGGGAAGTGGTAGGTAGCCTTCTCAAGATGTCCCCCAATGACCCTTGCCTCCTGTTAGTCACTACCTTGTGTAATCCCCTCCCCTTGAGTGTGAACTGGACCTATGAATTGCTTCTAAAAATAGACTATGGCAGGGATGCCTGGGTGGCTCAGTCAGTTAAGTGTCTGCCTTCAGCTCAGGTCATGACCGCAGGGTCCTGGGATCGAGTCCTGCATGGGGCTCCTTGCTCAGCGGGGAGCCTGCTTCTCCCTCTCCCTCCCCCGCTCCCCCTACCTGTGTTCTTTCTCTCTGACAAATAAATAAATAAAATCTTAAAAAATAATAAGAAATTAAAAATAAAAATAGACTATGGCAAAAGTGATGGTATGTCACTTTTGAGATTATGTTATAAAAGACTGAGACATATCCTGCTCACACTCTCTCCCTGACTCTTCTTACCTGCTTACCCTGATCAAGCAAGATGCAAGGCTTCGAGCTGCCCTGGAGAGATTCATGTGATAAAGAACTGAGGGTGCCTTTGGCCAGCAGCCGGCAAGGAACAGGATCCTGCCAACAAGCACATGCATGAACTTGGAAGTAGATCTTTCCCCAGCTGAGCCTTGAGACAACTTCAGCCACACCCAACACCTTGACTGCAAGACACTAAAGCAGAGAACCCAGCTAAACTGCATGCAGATTTCTGATCCACAGAACTGTGAGGTAACAAAGGTTGTTTTAAGCCTTTAGGTTTTAGGGTAATTTGTTACTCAGCAATGGATGACTAATAACAAGCAGGAACCAGTAGATCAAGGATATCAAAAGTCCAGATATCATCCAGACTCCCCGGAAGTCACAGGGACCTAACAGACGATTAGATAAATATAGGCAGAGTAAGTACCTAAAGAAGATTATCATTGAGTACAAGATGAGTAGTGAGACTGAAAACTGGATTCATTGAAAGTTCACCTAAGTGAAGCAGCAGGGCCCATCTAACACTCTACAATGAAGCTTTAAAGTCAATGGGGGATCCCAGAGCTCCCCAAGGTCCACACACATACACACTCAGTATCTAATCAGCTTTTAATGCTTCACTCAAATATAAACAGATAGCAATGGATCACTAGACTTTGAAGGAAGATTCTACCATGATGGAAAGAAAATAGAAACTAAGAAACAATACAAGAAGCAATTTTCTTTATTATTGGAGAGATAAGACAGAGCATCCAAGAGAGCGGAATGCTACAAAAAAGGAATACAAAACACGTAAGAGTTCTTGAAAATTAAAGGCAATTTACAAAATAGAAAAAGTATTAGAAAAGTTAGAAATCAAGGAAATCACCATTAAGCAGAACATAAAGACAAAAGATGGATATTAGAAATTATTATTATTTACTTATTTATTTTTAAATATTTTGTTAAGTTTTATTTATTTAAGTAATCTCTACATCCCACATGGAGCTTGAACTCACGACCCTGAACTCAAGAGTCACAGGCTCCACAGACTGAGTCAGCTGGGTGCCCCGGAAGTGATTGCTTTTTAAACTTAAAGATTAATCCAAGTGCAGGAGTTCCAGAATGAAAAGTATCAAAGAAATAATTGAAGAGAGTTTCCCTGGAATTAAATGAAAGGGTTGCCAGATTAGAATACACATAGATTATCCTGCACAACTAATGAAAAAGAAAAACCCTCAAGGCATGTCATGATGAAACGTCAAAACATCAGGCATAAAAAGATCATAAAAAGATCCTGAAAGAAAGATCAGATCACATACAAAACAATAGAAATCTAAATGTCATCAGACTTCTTAACAGCATCACTGAATGCCCCAGGAATGCCTTCAAATTTTGAGATAAAAATACTTTACCTCAAAACTCAGCCAAACCATTAGTCAGATACAAAGTTAGGATAAAGATATTTTCAGACAGGTAAGTGTTCAAAAAACTCCCCTTCTATACACCTTTTCTTAGTAAGTCACTAAGGTGATATAACATAGACTGGGAGAAGAGAGGGAAGAAAAATGTGCATTTTTATGTGTGTGTGAGTGCACAAGCATGTGGGTGTGCTAACATACCTACACATATGAGAGGTACCAGAAAAGGGGATGCATGTGACAGGAAAGTGTTATTTAAATTCTCATCTTCCATAATAGCAAGTCAGTAGATAATACCTAAAACTTATGAATAAAAAAAAATAGCATTTTTAAGGATCTGATGAACGATGGGGAAGGATGGGGCAAGGAACCACTGTTACTCATCATAAGTCTTGTAGTACTATTGACTTCTTAAATTGTGTGAATTTATCAGTTTGATGAAAATAAAAATTACTTTGAAAGCAAAAACTGGGGGTACCTGGTTGGTTCAATCAGTTGAGCATCTGCCTTCGGCTCAGGTCATGATCTCAGGGTCCTGGGATTGAGTCCTGCATCAGGCTCCCTGCTCAGCAGGGAGTCTGCCTCTCTCTCTCCCTCTGCCTCTCCCCACCACTCATGCTGTCTCTCTCACTGTCTCAAATAAATAAATAAATAAATAAAAGCAAAAACAGGGGTGCCTTGTGGCTGTCGGTTAACTCTTGATTTCAGCTTAGGTCATGATCTCCCAATCGTGAGATCGAGCCCCGAGCTGGACTCCACACTGGGCGGGACTCTGCTTGAGAGTCTCTCTCTCTCTCTTCCTCTGCCTCTGCCTCTGCCCCTCCTCCTCCACCCTTGCTGCTCTCTCTCTCTAAAAAAAAAAAAAAAAAAAGGTAAAAACCATCCAACTCCCCTTAAACACCACAATCTTCCAAAATAATAGAAAATATCTACAGCTGAATTATAGCTGCTCTTAGGTGTCTGAGCTGCTTTTTCACTGGTCCCATGTCTGGTCAGGATATTACTAATAAAACCGTCTCTTTCTCTCTTCCAAGTTAAAAGAAAGAAGAATGCTTTGACCCTATAATTCCATTTCCGGGAATCTATGCTAACAAAATAATCCTCAATACACAAAAATCTTTATGTGAAACAATATGTAGCACTGTTTATATATTATTGCAAAACTGGCAAAATTACCCAACCAGAAGAAAATTCCCCTTGCCTTTAAAAAAGAATATTTATGAAGATGAGGCAATAATGTGAAAATGTTGATAATCTAATGTAAGTGAAAAAATCAGTATGAAAAAATGCATATGAAGTAATATTACGATTTTTTAATCCTATGCATTAAAAAAAGATTGGAAGAATACATCAAAAGGTTTAACAATGGTTTTGTTTTGATGACGATAGTATAGATATTTTTTCTTTTTGTGCATTATCAAAAAATTTTTAAATTTTTGTCTAATATTATAATGAAAATATTTGAAAATATGAATTAAAATTAATATTTATGTTAAAAATGTTTTTGGAGTTTACCATTTTGATGCTGCCAACTTGGCCTTAATGTTTTTACCCAGTGAATTTTTTTAATGGCAGTCATTTTAAACTTATAGATAGTTGACTCTTTGACAACTTTATGAATACAAACCACAATTACACTAATACTGATAAATTTTCAGCAAGAAAGTATTAACTAGAGAAATCCATCAGGCCAACGTGACTTGAATAATTTATTATTGAACAAGTCAATAAATTATCAATTTTTATATGGTGAAGTTAAACTATTTCAAGTAGTTCCCATTTTCATTTTGGTTTGTTGGAATTATTTTCATAAACATCAAACTTTTCCCTAAAATTCTTATAAAAAAAGAGCTGATTCATTGTTCAATTTTTTCTCTTTCTTTCTTCTTTTTCTTTCTTTTCTTTTTTTTTTTTTTTTATTTCCTCTTTGGCCAATCAGAGCTTCAACCATTAAGCTTTCTGCTTTTTTTTTTTTCTTTTCAAGATTTTATTTATTTATTAGCAGGGGGAGCAGTAGAGGGAGAGGGAGAAGCAGACTCCCTGCTCAGCACCCTGGGATCCCAGAACCCTGGGATCATGACCTGAGCTGAAAGCAGACATTTAACTGACTGAGCCACCCAGGCACCCCCCATTAAGCTTTCTTTCAAGAACTTATTTCTTCCAAGTCCATCTGCCTTATCAAATTTTGCAGATTTTTCAGTTTGTCAAGATTTAATTCTATTATTTTTGAGTCAATAACAAATCTTACCATGTTTAATTTTAGCCATTGTAAGTTTTATTTTTATCATAATATTCATTATGAATTTGATTTTTTAAAGCCTGTTGGTTTCTGCTTTTTTAAAAAAATCTAACTCATGAAAAAATGTGATAAATTCTCCTCAGATATTTCAGGATTTGTACAAAGTTCATGACTGGGCAACTCCACTGTTGAACAAATGTCCTAATCATTTTTCCCATTTTGAACTGAGTCTCCAAGCTGCTGATCAAGAAAAAGGTAAAGTCCCAGTCAAAATGTCCTACTTCATAAAAATCAAATAACTAGAAACGACAAGATAATATTTATCATTAGCACTTTTAGATACCTACTTTATATCAGGCACTACAGTAAGTCCTCAGGATGAAATGATGCTAGTCTCTACTCAGACAACTCTAGGGCTTTTAATGAAGGAGGACTACTACAGTCTTCATAATATGCTCATTAAATTGGATATACTTTTTAAACAAGATTTACTTATTTATTTTAGACAGAGAGAAAGAGATAGAGATATAGAGGGGGGCAGAGAGAGAATTTCCAGCAGACTCCCCACTGAGCATGGAGCCCCACGACGGGCTCAATCTCACAACCCTGAGACCATGACCTGAACTGAAATCAATTCTGATGAGTCTGACGCTCAACCAACTGAGCCACACAGGTGCCCCTAAATTGGATATACTTAATGCATTGGTTAAATTGGATACATTTAATCTTTTTCCACAGTTGATATTTAAGACTTTGCCAGTAAGCAGATAACTACAATGCTGCATCACTTCCCTGGTCCACCTCGTTTTTCTCCATCCTAACATCAAGGCTCCAATTTAGCCCTCCCCCCCCCCCCAGTAATCTATTCTGAGTGATCTTTTTTAAAATCTAAAATTATGTCATCTCCCTGCTTAAAGCCCTCCAATACCTGTTCATTTCATATAGAATAAAACCAAGGTCTTTCCCATGGCTTAGAAGATCCGACATGACCCAGCCCCTGCCTCTGTCTCCAACCTTATCTCCCTCCTCTCTCTCTCCCTGACTATCCTTCCATCCCTGCTTCATTGGCCTCCTTTCTTTTCCTCTAGAAAATTTGCTGTTCCTTCTTGCCTGGAATGACTTTCCCTCTGGTCATCACATGGAGTCACATTTTATCCACACTTTATCTTTTTTTCCTTCTGGAGACTTCCCTGATCCCCATTTAATGTCTTTCCATTCTTGTTCCACAATTCTTGTCACTATCTGAAATTATTTTATTCATTTACTTGTTTATTGTCCCCTCTACTAAAATATGGGATACATGGAAGCAGGGGCCCTGTCCATCATGGTCACTGGTGTATTCCATTTGTCTGACACATGGCTGTTCCTCAATAAATATTTGTGAAATGAATGAATAAATGATGTGTAGGAAGAGCTATAATAGAGGAATAAAACACGTGTCATGGAAGAGTCAGAAATGCCATGACTAAAGAGTGGGTTTTGTTTAGATGATGAGTAGAAATTCAGATGGTAGAGGGCAGGCAGTTGAGAAGGGGGCCAAGTGGAAGAATGGAGAAGAAAGGAAGATACAAGAGATCCCGGAAGATGAAGTCTGTGTAGAGGTGACCAAATGAGAAAGAAGGAACAGGTGTACTGAGGAATGAGATCAATATGGTTGAAACCTGAGTTGTTTCATTCCTGCCTGACAAAGACACTGTGGTCAGCAGAATAATGGTCCCCAAAGATGTCCGCATTCTGTATCGTGATTCCCCAGAACCTGTGATTATCTTAAGTTACGTGACGAGGGAGAATTACGGTGCAGATGGAATAAGGTTGTTCATCGGCTGACCTTAAACTAAAGAGATTAGCCTGGGGGACCCGATGTAATCACAGGGGTCCTTTAAATGGAAAAGAGCAGGGCAGAAAGTCAGTGTCAGTGTGATGCAGGCTGAGAAAGACCATGCAGGCCATTGCTGGCTTTGAAGATGGAAGGGCTGCCACAAAACAAGGAATGCGGGCAACCTCTAGAAGTTGGCAAAGGATCTTCCCCTAGAGCCTCCGGAAAAGAATACAGCTCTACGGAGCCTGGATTTTAGCCGAAAGAGATCCACTTTGGACTTCTGACCTCCAGACCTATAAATTAATAAATTTGGGTTGCAATATGATGCCAAATTTGTGGTGACTTGTTATAGAAGCAATAGAGAACAAATACAGACACCATGAAGTCACTCAGGTAAAATGAGGAAAGGAAAAACAAAGCTCCCAGCTAGTTTTGAGTTTATGGACTGGTGAGTAGAAAAGGTCTGGTAAGCAGTAGAGAGACTGCATTCTACTCTTGGAATGCTGACTGCACGCAGTTCATCTTTGTTTGCACAACATGTGAAAACAACCTGAAGAACTGAGAAATCCTTAAGAACACCTTCAAAGCACAGAGGGAAAGAGCGGGTGAATGAGATGGGGAAAGGAGCCTGCTGAGTGATCACTATTGCTTTCCCTTGTCATCCTTTCAAGATTCAGAAATCATTTATTACATGGATCTCTTAAGCAATCTTTTATAGATTCTAAAAAAGTCTATTAGGTACTGAGTCTTCTGATATTCTCTGAATTTTTTTTTTTTTTTTGAACTAGAGAGAAACTGGATGCTTTCATTTAAAGGAGGAAAAAAAAAATCTCTGAAGAATGTTTTGTTTTCTCAGGAAGATGGGCAAGCTGTGAATAATCACCACTGTGGTTAGCATTAATTCTTGCAGACTTGATCCTTATAGGTCAACCAGATCCCTTTCTTTTGCTTTATAAATTGAGCTGAAATAGTTCCTGCTGACCCGAGAGTGCTGGCTGGCAGCCCAAAAGCACCACCCTGCAGGCCCTGTATAATGAGACAATCCACAGGGCTGATCTCAGCATAAATAAAAGTTCAAGCTGGGACTTAAATTTTTAACACATTGCAGTATGAAAGCAAAATAGCCAGAGGAACTGCAACGGAATGACATCATTCAAATCACTGAATAAGCATTTAATCATTCAAAGAACCAATATCATAAAAGACATGTCATTATGACAGCATGGCCCACAGCTGCCTACAATAGATGTTTCCTTCTTACTTTATACCCAGGACAAAACATAAGGAGACAATTACATTTGGTGTTCTGTTTCGGTTTATTGGAGTGCTTTGTTTGGGGGCAAAGAAAGGTGAGAAAATGTTTGGTTTTCCTTTGTAGAAAAAAGTTTCTGCATGTAAAAGATGGAAGGAAGGAAGGAGCCGATGATAAACACACACACATACACACACACACAGACCTTCCCCATTTCTTTTGGACTAATATCGAAGTCAGGTCATTACTTTGCCATTCTTTGGTGAGCTAGATTTAGAAATGTCTCAGGAGCATTGTTAATATTTGTAATATGAATATGTAAATTTCAAAAGGCAAAAAATTGTATTCTCATACAAATATTTATTAGGCTGCTAGGATACACCTTATTAAACTCTTGGAAGCATTGTTTAACAAAAGTGAAAAAGTGTTACGTGGTATGAAACTAAACATATTCTATTTTTGAATTTTTATTATTTGTGGTTATATATTCATTACTGTGCCACACCCCTAGATTTTCCTTCTTCAAGTTAATGACTTATCCTAGGAAAAATGAAGGAATAAGTAAAAACAGGGCAAAACATCTTAAACCAGATGTTAGCAGTTGAACAATAATTTTGTACATCATTTTTAAGTACATTTTTAAAAATTCATAAGCATGCAAATTTAAAAATGAATTTACTAGCTTGCAAAAACATTTGTTCATTAACGCTGTTTGTTAAACAACACAACTGCTCTAACAGCTTATGAGTAAGTTCCCCTTAAATCTAACAGAAAAGGTCAGAAGAAAAGACTATCTTTGGAAGTGATTAATAACACACTTTAGTGCAAAGCATGTTTCTCAACCTTTTTTTCATTATCACCCACCTAAGGGAAAAAATAAATAAATATAACTTAAATGCTCCCTAATGGGAGAAATGAAGTACTAAGGAACAGGAGTTTTTCAGGTGGGGTTGAGTTTTGAAGGGCCACAAACTACTGTAATATCTGTATTTTTGCCCCTTAAAAAACAATTTTCACTTCCTGGGGGGTGCCCCTTCGAGAATTCATGGTGTAAAGAAAGCAAGACCAAAAAAAGTAAGGGCTGGGGTGTCCAGAGAGGAGTAGAGGGGAAGGAGGAAGAGGTGGAGGAGGGAGGATACAAAAACTCATTGAATGTGGGCAATTATCCCCCTAACCCCATGTATTATATAAGCTGATACGTGTGTACAGCAGATTTTTCCCAAGAGCGGTGCTATTGACATTTTGGGCTGGATAATCCTGTTGTGACAGGTGTCCTGTGCATTATAGGGTACTTAGCAGCATCCCTGGCTTCTCCCCACTAGATGCCAGGACCAAACCTCCCAGTCCCCAGTTGTGACAACCAGAACTGTCTCCAGACATTGACAAATGTTCTGGTGGGGGGGAGGGAGAGGAGGGAAATTGCCCCCATTGAGAACCACTAGTGATTCACAAACTGACAACAGAAAGGAGAACTAGAGCTCTGGGGTGTGTGGTAGGAGAGAGAGTAACTTCTGTGGGTGAGGTTAAATGACAAATGGAGAGAGCAGAATAATACTGTGTTCGTTTCTTATTGCTGCTGTAACAAATTGCCACCAACTTAGTGCTTTAACACAATGCATATTTATTATCCAACGGTTCTATAGGTCAGAAGTCCAACCAAGGTCTCACTAGACTAAAATCAAAGTATTAGCAGGGCTGCATTCCTCTCTGGAGGCTCTTGGGGAGAATCCCTGTTTTCTTGCCTTTGCCAAAAGCTGTAGGAGGCTGCCCACATTCTTTGGATTGTCCTCCCCTTCCATCTTCAAAGTCAACTACGTGAAGTCAAATCCTTCTCATGTGCCCATCTCTCGGACACCCCTGCTTTTCTGCTTCCCTCTCATATTTAAAGGACCCTTGTGATTACATTGAGCCCACCAGATAATCTCCCCATTTCAAGGCTGGCTGCCTAGCAACCTTAATTCCATCTGCAACCTTAATTCCCCTTTGCTTTGTAACTTAATATATAAATATCACAGGATTCAGGTATAAATATCACAGGATTCAGGACATGGACGTCTTCAGAAGGGCCATTGTTCTGCCTACCACAAATGCATATGGAACAATCCCATTAATGTTCATATTGCTGACTTCTGCCATAGGAAAAAAAACAAAACAAAACCCTGCTTTGGAGGAAGAAGCAAGAGGGGAACACACTCCAAGTTCCTTCTGTTTCCATTGAGAGGTACCTGCAATCTTCTCCATTTCTTTATAAAACAATGGAAGTTATTTCGTGGTAGGTAATAATACATAATCCTTACGTGGGTTTGTTTTGTTAAAGATGTACACTTCAGCTCACGAAATTGCAGGTGAAGACAGGGACCTGCAGATATAATTTGGTATAGCAGTTTATACAAATGACTGGAATTTCATTGTGTGATTTCTTTGTTTATTAAACACCTGTTTATTTAGCCTTATTTTATAGGCACTCTCACAATAGCTATTATTAAAGCCTGCCTCCTGGGACTAACTCAAAACATCCCTTGAAAAGCCTTCTGTATCCATAATCACGTCTGATGTTTCCATTTAGCTGTGAGTTTTCTGGTCCATAAACGCACCACATTATAAAGAGATCAAGGGCTCTAAGCCATGTTCCTTTCCAACCATCTATAGTCTATTGGCTTTGGGGTAATATGGCTCATAGAGGTTCTTACCAACTCTCACCTCAAAATTAACCTCTCCATTTACAACAACTTTAAAAAACAGGGTAGACTCCACTGACTAATCCACTGGCTAATAACTAGTATTATAGCGCCAGATAAACACCAGATAGAAAACTCTGTCTCTGCCCAGTTCCCAGAAGAAGGAAAAATGAGACAGTCTTTGGGGCAAGGAAGCAACAGTGCATTTTTGAACTCACTGGGTAGTTGAGGGCGAGAAGACAGATCTGGGTCTCATACCCCTTTGATACTTTTTGGAAGCCCACTCCTGTTCCCCACTTCCCTCCCTCACTCTCTCCCTCTCCTTCCTTTCCCTTTTTCGTTTTCCCTTCCCTCCCCCTCCCTTCCACTGCTATTTATTGAACGCCACAGTGGACAAAAAGAGACAAGAAATCTAACTGCACCAGACTTACGACTTCTGGGGGTGAAGGTGGCCAGATAAACAGTAAATAAATAAGTAAAACGCGAGGAATGTCAGATGGTGCTGTTACGGGGATAAAATAAATAGAGAAAGGGAGAAGAGGGAATGCCAAGGGCAAGGATGAGGGAATTTTAAATTTTAAACAAAGGGTCCAGGAAGGTCCCACTGAGAAGGTGACATTTGAGCAAAGACTTGAAGGAAGTGAGGGAGTGAGTCATGTCTTTGGAGGAAGAACATTCTGGGTAGAGAGAACAGCCAACGCAAAGAGCCTAAAGCTGGAGCACGCGTGATTGTATTTGAGGGCAGCAAGGAGGCCAATGTAGCTGCAAAGGCAGGTACAAGGAAAAAGAGTGGGAAGTGAACCCAGGGAGGTAACTGTGCCCCAGGTCCCTGGTAAGAGTGAGACTCAAAGGCAGTGAGTGCGTTCCTCTGTCTCGGGGGGCATTTTGAAAATTGGTGGGGGTGTTTTTGATTGTCACAACAATGGCAAGGGTGGTACCCGCATTTCATGGAGGCCAAGACTGCCAGAAATCCTGCAACTGTGTGGGACAGTCCCACTCAATGGGGAATTGTTCTGTGTTTGACACAACTTCCAAATGTCTTGCCACAGTGACAGAGGGGAAAGAAAATTTTATTTTGTTATATGAGCCTAGAACTTCGTTTCACATATAAACACAAACTACTTTTTGTACAGTTTTAATATATACCATATTTTCTAGAGTATAACTACTTTGTGAATGAAGGGAAGGTTGTTGTTTGTCTAGTTTGGAACTTTATCAAGATTCTTTAAACAATTCAGGAATCAGATCATTGATGGCAACACTGTTTATGGTATTCAAGTGGCCGATAGCATACACACTTGTATCAGGCTATATTTACAGTCATTCTGCATACAGGTATAAACACCATCTTATCACTTCATTATATCGTCTGACCTAGTTATATGTAGAAATTTACATATTGACATACATATTGTTTTATTATAGATTACTTTTATATTTCCTTTATATTATAGTTTGGGCATTATATTGATTTTTCTGAAATTATATTTGTAGATTAGTTGTTATATATACATTTCATATTATGATAATAAAGAGGGCATTATAAATTCTTATTATAAAAAGAGGGTGTTGGGGCACCTGGGTGGCTCAGTTAGTTAGGTGTTGGACTCTTGATTTTGGCTCAGGTCATGATCTCAGGGCTGTGAGATTGAGCCCTGTGCTCAACTGGATTGGGCTCCACGCTGGGTGTGGAGCCTACCTGAGATTCTCTCTCTCCCTCCCCCTCTTCCCCTCCCCACTCATGCACACGTGCTTGCTCTCTCTCTCAAAAAAAAAGAGGGTGTAGGGCACCTGGGTGGCTCAGTCAGTTAAGCGTCTGCCTTCAGCTCAGGTCATGATCCTGGAGTCCCAGGATTGAGTCCCACATCAGGTTCTCTGCTCAGCGGGGAGTCTGCTTCTCCCTCTGACCCTCCCTCCTCTCGTGCTTTCTCTCTCTCACTCTCTTTCTTAAACAAATAAATAAATAAATAAATAAATAAATAAAATCTTTGAAAAAAAAAGAGGGTGTTGACCCCAAAACAAATAATCCAATTAAAAGTGGGCAGAAGACATGAATAGACATTTTTCCAAAGAAGATGGCCAACAGACACATGAGATGCTCAACATCACTTATCATCAAGGAAATGCAAATCAAAGCTACAATGAGATGTCACCTCACACCTGTCAGAATGGCTAACTTGAACAGCACAAGAAACAACAAGTGTTGGCAAGGATGTGGAGAAAGGGGAACCCTCTTACACTGTTGGTGGGAATGCAAACTGGTGCAGCCACTCTGGAAAACAGTAGGGAGGTTCCTCAAAAAGTTAAAAATAGAACTACCTTAAGACCCAGCAATTGCACTACTAGGTATTTACCCAAAGAATACAAAACCACTAATTCAAAGGTATACATGCACCCACCCCAATGTTTATAGCAGCAGTATCTACAATAGCCAAATTATAGAAACAGCCCAAGTGTCCATTGACTGATTAATAAAGAAGATGTGTTATATGTATCAATACATAGATATATATAATGGAATATATTACTCAGCCATAAAAAAGAATGAAATTTGCCACGACATGGATGGAGCTAGAGAGTATTATGCTGAGTGAAATAAATCATCAGAGAAAGACAAATACCATATGATGTCACTCATATGTGGAATTTAAGAAACAAAACAAACAAGCAGAGGTGAAAAAAAAGAGAGAGAGAGAGAGAGAGACAAACCCAGAAACAAACTCAACCATAGGGAACAAACTGATGGTTACCAGAGGGGAGGGGGGTGAGGGATGGGTGCAATAGGTGATGGGGATTAAGGAGTGCAGTTGTGATGAGCACAAGATGATGTATAGAGGGGCGCCTGGGTGGCTCAGTCGTTAAGCATCTGCCTTCGGCTCAGGTCATGATCCCGGGGTCCTGGGATGGAGCCCCGCATCGGGCTCCCTGCTCAGCGGGAAGCCTGCTTCTCCCTCTCCCACTCCCCCTGCTTGTGTTCCCTCTCTCGCTGTCTCTCTCTGTCAAATAAATAAATAAAAATCTTTAAAAAAAAAAAAGATGATGTATAGAAGTGTTGAATCACTAAATTGTACACCTGAAACTAATATAACACTGTTATGTTAACTAACTGGAATTTAAATTTAAAAAAGAGAGTGTTGGGTCCTTTGAATCCCAAAATAGAGTGGAAACTGCTAGTGTAGGAGTCTTGTAGGCCTTTTGTCCTTTTTTTTTTCTTATTTTATCTTTTACTCTGAGATTGAAAAACACTGGGGAGTTTTGAGCAAGAGTACCAGGATCTGATAAGTTTTAGAAATGTCACTCTTGCTACTTTGTGGAGAATAGATTTTAGGGAATCCCAACTCAAAGTGTAAAAGGTTTATCAGGACCCTCCTCCTATACTGCTCCGTGGATCCCTACGTTTTTATCATCGTAGCCCACCAACAGTCAGAGGGCTGCTCAGCCTCTCTGCATCTCAGCTACCCCTTCCAGAAGCAGCCCACACCTTCTCCAGACTCTCCATGTTCTCCTGGATCTGGGTTCTCTCTATGTTCTCCTGGATCTGGGTTCTATAAGTTTTCACTGCTTGTTAGCTCCAATGCCTGTATATACATAAATATATATATAAAGTATACATATAGTTTATATACTTACGTGTGTATATATACTTTATATACTTATATGTATATATACTTATATGTGTATGTGTATATATATACTTTATTTACTTTATATACGTATATGTGTGTGTATGTATATAATTATATATAAAATTTGTTCTACCTTTCTAGTTGTCCTCAGAGGGAGAGCTTGTCCAGATTACCTATTCTACCAATTATAGATCCCACCATTATTAAAGGTGGAATATCTATGATTCTTTTTAAAGACTTTATTTATTTATTTGTCAGAGAGAGAGGGAGAGAGACAGAGAGCACAAGCAGGGGAGAGGCAGGCAGAGGGAGAAGCAGGCTCCCTCCCAAGCAGGGAGCCTGATGTGGGGCTCGATCCCAGGACCCTGGGATCATGACCTGAGTCAAAGGCAGACGCTTAACGACTGAGCCACCCAGGCGTCCCTCTATAACTTTTTTAATTAAAAAAAAAAAAAAAACTCGAAGAAAAGAAATCAAAATAACATGGTTCTCTCTAAGTGGTGGAATTCAGGTAATTTCTTTTTTTTTGTATTTTCAAAATTTATGTAATTAAAAAAAAAAGACTTCTTGCTTGTTAGCATTAAGTTCAAGAAGTTTGAAAGTCCGGGGAGCCTTAGTGACTCAGTGCATTGAGCATATGACTCTTGATTTCAGCTTGGGTCGTGATCTCAGGGTCATGATCTTGGGGTCATGATCTCGAGGTCATGGGATCGAGCCCCTCGTTGGGCTCCGTGCTCAGTGGGGAGTCAGCTTGGGATTCTCTCTCTCCCTCTCCCTCTGCCCCTCCCCCCACAATGCTTACTCTTTCTCTCTTTCTCTCTAAAATAAATAAATAAAAATCTTTAAAAAAAAAAAAAAAAAGAAGAGAAGAAGAAGAAGTTTGAAAGCCCGGGGGCACCTAGCTGGCTCAGTCAGTAGAGCATGTGACTCTTAATCTCAGGGGTTGTGAGTTTGAGCCCCACATCAGGTGAAGAGATTACATAAAAAAAAAAGTCCGACACATTCTAAGCATATTTAAAAATAGAAATAATTTGTACAGGTAGTCTAGAATGTGGTATTTAGAGTTAATTTTAATGTATATTTTAAACATTCCTTTAAATGATGTGAAAAATTTAAAGTAACTTACTATTCCTTGGAATAGTCTGAACACTTGATTAGCTAAAAAGTCAAACATATATTTACTATTTATTTAAAATTAGAAGTGATTTAGGGTAAACTTGTTAAGAACACTGTCGTTTATTGTAAGATATGTGAGATTTTTAAAACATCCTTCACCTAGAAATGATAATATTTAATTGATTATTAGAAAATCATTAGGGGCCCTGGCTGGCTCTGTCAGAAGAGCATGGGACTCTTGATCTCAGAATTGTGAGTTTGGGCCCCATGTTAGGTGTAGAGATTACTTAAATAAATAAAACTTAAGAAAAAAAATTCATTGTATATAGAAGAGACTACATGTAAACAATTATGTTTCCACTAGAGGCACAAATGTATTTTGAAACACCACATTTAAATATTTATCTAAAACTGGTAAAGTTTTAAGAAGTTCCAAAACATTGAAGGCTAAGTAATTTGTGCAAAACTGTTCCTTGATTCTATTAGACTTGAAATGTTGGCCAAAGAAATTATTGATAATGAAAATGCTTTCAGAAAAAAAATGGAGAGAAGATCATGAAAGCGCTGTAATTTTGTGAGACAGACATTGTTGATGCTCAGCCAGAACACTTTAGATTTACTTTTTACTGCTTCTGTGTTGCCCTCCTCAGCTTCTGTGTGCTTTTGTTTCTAAGGGCCTGCACCTGGGACCTTGAGCTTCAGGTGCCACTTGCCTGCTAGGTTACGTTCTAGTGCCTGGGAGTTTACACTCTCCCCAGGTGACCCTAAGCCCGTGACAGACTGGTGCAGGAGTCTGTGAAAGCCCAGTTTTGTTGCTATGTGTTGGGACAAACTCTGAGGCATAACTTACACACCAGTATTCCCCCAAGCGGACTTCTGTGATAACCACTAGCACAGGAATCCCTGATTTGGAGTCAATTTCTATATATGTCATTATTTCAGATTACAACTTCTTTAGGGAAAAAAATTAGTATAAAACTTTTTTTCTAGATCATGTCAAAATGCAACAGGATTTATTTTTATACACAAGTCACATATGACATACATTGAAATTAAATATACTTTATATATTCAGAAATTTAACGTTATTAGTTTACTAAGGAGTTCTTAGGGACTGGAGGGTTAATGTGCACTAATAGTATACAGTTAGGACCATTTTTATATGATGATATATAAACTGAAAATCCAGACCTAGGGTCTGCAGAAAAAAGAGCTATTCCTGGTCTAGGTGGAAGACCAAATTATTGATTAAGTGATTGCTTGGGGAAATGCAGAATTAGAGGGCAGGAAATTGGCTCTTACGAGAAATTTCAGTCAAGCCATCATGACCTAAGTAGATTCCTTTGTTCCACTACAGAAATACTTCTCTCTAAAAAATCTGACCCAGGCGCCTGGGTGGCTCAGTCGTTAGGCATCTGCCTTCGGCTCAGGTCATGATCCCAGGGTCCTGGGATGGAGCCCCACATCGGGCTCACTGCTCAGCAGGGAGCCTCCTTCTCCCTCTCCCACTCCCCCTGCTTGTGTTCCATCTCTCTGTGTCTCTCTCTCTCTCTGTCAAATAAATAAGTAAAATCTTAAAAAAAAAAAAAAAATCTGACCTAGACATCCAGACTCCAAGAATACTCCTTCTCCCAGGTAGAATTGGAAAATTATTGACAAACCCTGGATTTATTGTGTTTTCCATTTTATACAAAAACTTGAAGCCATGTGCCTAAGATGATTCCTGCCAGGAATTGGGAGTACAGGAGTTTGAACTCCAGCAATCTGACGCCAGCATCCTTGTCTTTAACTATTGCCCTACTAACACACAGCATCAGCTCTCATGTTGATAATGGGAGATATAAGCACAAGAGAGACTAAGAAGCTTGCCTGAGGCATCAGAATGAGTCCCAAATGGTAAAACTAGATTATCTTTAAAAAAAAATTACATACTTTAGGGGCGCCTGGGTGGCTCAGTCGTTAGGCGTCCGCCTTCAGCTCAGGTCATGATCCCAGGGTCCTGGGATCGAGCCCCGCATCAGGCTCCCTGCTCTGCAGGAAGCCTGCTTCTCCCTCTCCCACTCCCCCTGCTTGTGTTCCTGCTCTCGCTATCTCTCTCTCTCTCGTCAAATAAATAAATAAAATCTTTTTAAAAAAATTATACTTTATTTTTTTATTTATTTACTTAGTTATTTTTAGTAATCTCTATACCCAATATGGGGCTCGAACTCACGACCTTGAGATCAAGATGCTCAGGGTGCCTGGGTGGCTCAGTTGGTTAAGCGTCTGCCTTTGGCTCAGGTCATGATCCCATGGTCTCGGGATTGAGTCGGGTTCCTGGCTCAGCAGGGCATTTGCTCCTCCTTCTGCCCCTCCCCCTGCTCATGCTCTCTCTCTCTCTTTCAAATAAATTTTAAAAATCTTAAAAAAAAAGAGTCACATGCTCTTCTGACTGAGTCAGCCAAGCTCCCCCAAACTAGATTACCTAGTTGGATGTGTGCCTAGTTCTTTCCTTCCTGTTAACCTCTTGATTCATCTAAAATCCTCTTTAAACAGTTTCTCCTGGTCCCAGCTACACTACAGAGTATTAACAGGGGGTCATGGTGGTAACACAGGTGACCACTAAGAGCCCTAGAAGGTCAAGGGAATCTTGACTAGTCTGGCCACCCAATCCCACTTGGAGACCATTCCACATCTACAAGCCCTTGAGATTAAAGTTTTATTTTATTAAAAAAGGCAGTGGCTTTTGTTTTTGTTTTTTTTATTAATTCCAGTATAGTTAACACACAGTGTTATATTCGTTTCAGGTGTACAACATGGTGATTCAACATTTCTGTGCATTACTCAGTGCTCATCATGATAAGTGTACTCTTAATCCCCATCACCTGTTTCACCCACTCCCTCTGGTAGCCACCAGTTTGTTCTCTATAGTTAAGAGTCTGTTTCTTGGTTTGCCTCTCTCTCCCTTTTTTTTTTTCTTATTTTGTTGGTTTTATTTCTTAAATTCCACATATGGGTGAAATCATATGGTATTTGTCTTTCTCTGACTGACTTATTTCACTTAGCATTATACCCTCTGGAACCATCCATGTTGTTGCAAATTGCAACCTTTCATTCTTTTTATGGCCTAGTAATATTCCTTTGTGTTGATAAATACCACCTCTTCTTTATCCATTCATCTGTCAATAGACACTTGGGCTGTTTCCATATCTTGGCTATTGTAAATAATGCTACAGTAAATATAGGGGTGCATATATCTTTTCAAATTAGTGTTTTCATTTTCTTTGGGTAAATACCCAGGATTGGAATTTCTGGATCATATGATAATTCTACTTTTAATTCTTTGAGGAACCTGTATGCTGTTTTGCACATGGCCACACCAGTTTGCACTCCTACCAACAGTGCGTGAGGACTCCTTTTTCTCCATACTCTACCCAATACTTCTTATTTCCTGTGTTTTTTATTTTAGCCATTCTGATAGATATGAGGTGGTATCTCATTGTGGTTTTGATTTGATTTACTTGATGATAAGTGATGTTGAGCATCTTTTCATGTGCCTTTTGGCCATCTGTGTGTCTTTTTTGGAGAAATGTTTGTTCATGTGTTCTGCCCATTTTTAATTGCATTATTTGTCTTTTTTTTTGGTGCTGAGTTGTAGAAGTTCTTTATATATTTTGGATATTAACCCTTTATCAAATATGTCATTTACAAATATCTTCTCCCATTTCATAGGTCGTCACTTAACCAACTGGGCCACCCACGCGCCCCTGATTTGCAAATATTGAACTACACTTGCACCCCGGGAATAAACCCCACTTGGTAGTGGTGAATGTTTTTTAAAATGTATTGTTGGATTCTGTTTGCTAATATTTTGTTGAGGATTTTTACATCTATATTCATGAGAGATACTGGCCACTAGTTCTCTTTTTTTGTGGTGTCTTTATCTGGTTTCAGTATCAGGGTAATGCTAGCCTCATAGAATGAATTTGGAAACTTCTCTTCCTCTTCTATTTTTTGGAACAGTTAGTGAAGAATAGGTATTAACTCTTCTTTAAATGTTTGGTGGAATTCACCTGTGAAGCTGTGTGGTCCTGGACTTCTGTTTGGTGGGAGTTTTTTGAATACTGATTCAAATTCATTCCTGGTAATTGGTCTATTCAAATTTTCTATTTCTTCCTGATTTAGTTTTGAGAGGTTATATGTTCCTAGGAATTTACCCATTTATCCATTTCTTCTAGGTTGTCCAATTTGTTGGCATATAATTTTTCAGAATATTCTCTTATAATCCTTTGTATTTTTGTGGTGTCAGTTGTTATTTCCCCTCTATCATTTCTGATTTTGTTTATTTGAGTTCTATCTCTCTCTCTCTCTCTCTCTCTTATGAATCTAGCTAAAAGTGTATCAATTTTGCTGCTCTTTTCAAAGAACCAGCTCCTGGTTTCATTGATCTGTTCTATTGTTTTTTAGTTTCTACTTTATTTATGCTCTAATCTTTAATATTTCCTTTCTTCTACTGGTTTTGGGTTTTCTTTGTTCTTCTTTTTCTAGGTCCTTTAGGTGTAAGGCTAGGCTGTTTATTTGAGATTTTTCTTGCTTCTTGAGGTAGAAAAAAAGGCAGTGGCTTTTGAAACACAGAGTGACATTTATGAAGAGTAATAAGAGGAAGAGCACCATTTTGAAACAATGATAATGCTGTTGCTCATGAAAACAATCAATGATATTGTAGCCTTAGACATATTAATTTCTACCATTACATTGTAGGATGGGTTACATTAGGGAAACTTTTCAGTTGACAGCTAACATCTTCAGTGGTGATGTCTGCCTTTGGGTTTGGCACTTCTTGGTCTTGTTCTTAGGTTTTGTTATTGATCTTATATTGGGGGCCTCCAGTTCTCTCTTCACTGACTAACTATAAGAAAAAGAAGAACTAGGGTACAGTGAGGACATAGAGGAGCAAATCTATGACCGGTCATTATACCAACATATACCATACAAAAACTAACAAGAATGAACAAATTAGAGAACTAAATTAGGAGGGAGTGGAACGTTTAGCAATTTCTTATCCTAATCACAATACGAATGCTGGGTGTCTTGGCAGCAATAGATTCTAAAAGACCCTACCCATAGAATCCAACTATAGGCCAATGGACAAAATTCTTTAATGTGGGTGATCATGTTTTAGATTTTCCTTTCTGATAAGTGAAACTTCCTAGCTTAGTTAATAATCAACCTCTGGGGGTGCCTGGCTGGCTCAGTCCGAAGAGCATGCTATTCTTGATCACTTGATCATGAGTTTGAGTCCTATGGTGGGTATAGAGATTACCAAAAATAAATCAACTTAAAAAAATTAATCTCTGGAACCTAAATGGTATGTTTACAGTCTCAGAGAAAGAAGTTCAGTGATTAGATGACTGATAATTACATTACCTATCAATTACTATTTCTAAACCAACTAGGACTGCCAAATAATCAACCTCTCTTTAAATGACAATGAGAATTGCAAGCAAAAGAGTTCAGATATTCATAGCATACCAATTAAATTAAATGGTTTGATCAATTTTGTGGGATGAGTCGTCCTTTACTAAGATTTGAGGGTGAGCTGTGAAGTGTGTGTTCCAGATGATTCATTAAATTTGAATGCTCTAATTATGAGTTTTAAAGGTACAAGCTAACTATTCCACCTTTGCAGCAGATTTTTTTTAAGGTAACCTGATCAGTGGTTCCTAATAAAGGCCTCTATTTTAAGTTTATTTTTCCTATATAAAAACAGATCGAAAACTATATGTATAATGATGATGTTCACTGCAGCATTAATAACAATAGCTAAAATCTACAAATGAGCTAAATGTCCAGGCAACATTCCCAAGGCTCGACTAGAGGGTAATGTTGGAGCTGTGGGAAGAGGGTTGCGGGGCAAAAACTGCCAATTTGGGTGAGTCTCTGTGGGGTGGTCAAGATATAGCTTGAGGCTGCATGTCACCTCAACACTGGTATCTCAGGCCAGCTTGACCCTTCTAGGACAAATCTAAAGACTGTTTTTAGGGGCGCCTGGGTAGCTCAGTCTTTAAGCGTCTGCCTTTGGCTCAGGTCATGATCCCCGGGGTCTGGGATCCAGCCCCACATCAGGCTCCCTGCTGGGCTGGAAGCCTGCTTCTCTCTCTCCCACTCCCCCTGCTTGTGTTCCTGCTCTCACTATCTCTCTCTCTGTCAAATAAATAAATAAAATCTTAAAAAAAAAGACTGTTTTTATTGCAAATGATGAATATTTATAAACTTATTTTGAGTATCCAGCACTTTGGCAAAACAAAACAAACAAACAAAAAACTCAGGCCACATTGAAGCCTATGGAAAACTAAAGGTCTTTTTCAACCCAAATTTTCATTCTTAGTAAAGTTGTAGTAGTTCCTTCTTTTATAGTTAGTACTGTTGGGATAAAACTCTTTTTGTTTTGTTTTTAAAGTAAGCTCTACACCCAGCGTGGGGCCTGACTCACCATCCCAAAATCAAGAGTTGCATGCTCTACTAACTGAGCCAGCCTAGATCTCAATGGGATAAAACTCTTGTCAAGAACTTCTATAAACCCTATCAACCTAACAAGGGAAGTGGTAATCATACACCCCTTAAAAATCTGTGGTAACAAATATTATTCTGATATGAAATCTATGCATCAAACAGATTTTGTATGGGAAAACCAGACTTCAGACGCCTCATCTTTATCTGCTGGGAAATACCACAAAAAAGAAAAGAATGTCAAGGGTCTAAAGCAGCAGATCTGTACAAACAGAATTTTCTCTGATGCTTAAAATATTTTCTGTGCTTTCCAATGTGATAACCAATGTGGCCATTGAGCACCTGAAATGTAGCTAGTATGACTGAAGAACTTTTTTTTTTTTTAAGTAGGCTCCATGCCCAGCATGGAGCCCAGTGCGGGGCTTGAACTCATGACCCTGAGATCAAGACCTGAGTTGAGATCAAGAGTTGGATGCTTAACCAACTGAGTCACAGAGGTGCCCTGAAGAACTGACTTTTAAAATTATATTTAACTTATTTTTAAAAGATTTTTAAGATTTTATTTATTTATTAGAGAGAGAGAGAGCACGTGCATGAGAGAGAGTGAGAGAGAGCGCGTGAGAGAGCAGGAGCAGGGGCAGGAGTGGGGGCAGGGGAAGAGGGAGAAGCAGGCTCGATCCCAGGACTCCAGGATTATGACTTGAGCTGAAAGCAGATGCTTAACTGAGCCACCCAGGCACCCCCTAAAATTATATTTAATTTAAATATAGTCACAGCTGACTAGTGGCTACCATATTGGATGGTGCAATTCTAAAGTATTTTTCAGTAAATATTTGTGCAATTGCCAGAAAGAAGCTATGTCACATAATAAAGTGGCAGGCAAATTGGTTGCTGAGTTGTATGTAGATAACCTTAATTTGCCAAAAAAAAAAAAAAAAATCAACTCAGTAGGGGGTTGCATTCTCTGTAGAAAGTTTAAAAACAACAAAAGCTGTCTAAAAGTCTATCTGTTTTTATTACCATTACATGTTGACAGTTCTAAGCAATGTCAGTTATAGAGTACTCCTCTCTGCCAGAGTGGACTGCAGTGGTTTCTGCTCTGCCCCCTTGGTATACCAGCTCTCCTCCACAATACCTCACACGTGTACAAGGACAAAAGAAAATCAAATGGATTAGTGTATGTGATGGCTATTAGAGCTATTCACAAATACATGGTTCTTCCTCTCCTTCCAGGCACATGGTAAAATTTCATTTCCTTACCCTTGATCTCAGACTTCCTTCAGAAAATCTTCTGAGCAGAACCACTAAAAGCCAGGGCATGCTATACTGTACTCTCTTTGTCCTTTGCCATGGCCGCATGGCAATGTTCCAGATAACGGCTACTCTAATAGCCTGGTTTCTGGAGAGAGGACCATGATGAACCTTCAGTGAACATGTAGTATGTGCAAGAAATAAACCTTTATTATTTTAAGCCACTGAGATTTGGGGGAATGTTTGTTACTATAGCTTAATCAAGTCTCCCTTACTGATACAATATACCTACTAATATCCCTTAGCAATTTCAGAATTTAGAGATGAAACCAGAGCTCAGAATCAGAAAGATAAAATGAACAGTTGAGTTTCCAGAACTTATTCTACAGAAAGTTACCTTTAAGAATATTTTTTATTCCAATATAATTAACATATAGTGTTGTATCAGTTTCAGGTGTACAAGATAGCGATTCAACAACTCTATACTCAATTCTCATCACGATACGTGTACTCTTAATCCCCTTCACCTATTTCACCCACCCCACCCCACCCACCTCCCCTCTGGTAACCACCAGTTTGTTCTCTGTATTTGAGTTTGGTTTTTTGTCTCTTTTTCTCTTTGTTCATTTGTTTTGTGTCTTAAATTCCACATATGAGTGAAATCATATGGTATTTATCTTTCTCTGACTTATTTCCCCCTAGATCCATCCATGTTGTTGCAAATGATAAGATTTCATTCTTTTTTTATGGCTGAATATGAATATTTTTTATGGCTGAATAACATTCCATTGTGTGTATGTATGTATATACATATAACCTCTTCTTTATTCATTCAACTATCAATGGACACATGGGTTGATTTCATATCTTGGCTATTGTAAATAATGCTACAATAAACATAGGGATGCATCTATCTTTTCAAATTAGTGTTTTCATTTTCTTTGGGTAAATACCCAGGAGTGAAATTTCTAGATCATATAGTAATTCTATTTTTTAATTTTTTGAGGAACCTCCATACTGTTTTCCACAGTGGCTAGACCAGTTTGCATTCCCACCAACAGTGCATGAGGATTCCTTTGTCTCCACACCCTCCCTAATGCTTCTTGCATTCCTGTGTTATTTTAGCCACTCTGACATGTGTGAGGTGAAACCTCATTGTGGTTTTGATTTCCATTTGGTATGCCCATGACTTTGCCTCTGCCACACTCATAAGTGCAAAAATGAAACTAGGTAAGAATACCATTTTTCCTATCAGACTGGCAGAGCAGAATCTCTTTGCCAATGATGAGTGATGTTGAGCATCTTTTCATGTGTCCATTGGCCATCTGGGTGTCTTCTTTGGAGAAACATTTGTTCATGTGTTTTGCCCATTTTTAATTGCATTATTTGGGTTTTCTTCAGTGTTGAGTTGTACAAGTTCTTTATATATTTTAGATATTAACCACTTATCAGATATATCATTTGCAAATGGCTTCTTCCATTCTGTAGGTTGTCTTTTAGTTTTGTTGTTTCCTTTGTTGTGCAGAAGCTTTTTATTTTGATGTAGTCCCAATACTTTATCTTTGCTTTTGTTTCCCTTGCCTGAGGAGACATATTAGAAGAATGTTGCTATGGCCAATGCCAAAGAAATTACTGCCTATGCTCTTTTCTAGGATTTTCATGGTTGCAGGTCTCACATTTAGGTCTTTTATCAATTTTGAGTTTACTTTTGTGTATGGTGTGAGAAACTGGTCCAGCTATAAGAATCTTAAGAGCAGAGTAATGATGGTTATGCAATGAGCTAGCAGCCACCCTCCATTTAATATAGCATGGTACTTAAGAGTATGGATTCTGATAGAAAAATGGACAACAGATTATAATGAAAGGTCACTGTAAAGCAAACATAAGACTTTTTTTCTAAGGCCAACATTTTTCTTTTCTTTTTTTTTTTTTTTTTAAGATTTTATTTATTCATTTGACAGAGAGAGAGAGAGAGAAAGAGGCAGAGGGAGAAGCAGATTCCCTGCTGAGCGGGGAGCCTGATGGGAGGCTCGATCCCAGGACCCAGATCATGACCTGAGCTGAAGGCAGACGCTTAACCACTGAGCCACCCAGGCACTCCCAAATATGACTCAAAAATAATGCTCAACTTTACTCATTGAACTAGTTAGGGTCAAGCTAGGCTAGGCTGCCATAAGAATGAACACAACTAACACAGCAGCTTAACACAAAATTTTCTCACTTGCCCAGTCTGATAGAGACTGAGCAGCTTTCTTCCATCTTGTAGCTATGCAATTTGGATTATTGGCCTCCACTGGCATCCACTTGATCGTCTTGGAGGAAGTAATGTATCATTTGTGTTCATTCTGCTGGCAAGAATGTCATAAAACTCCTACCTAAATGTATAAAGGACCAGGAAAACATCGTTTAGGTATGTGTCCAGGAAAAAAAAAGCTATGGTGTGCCCATGACTTTGCCTCTGCCACACTCACAAGTGCAAAAATGAAACTAGGTAAGAATACCATTTTTCCTATCAGACTGGCAGAGCAGAATCTCTTTGCCAATATATAGTTTTTAACTCTGCCATTCTACTTCTAGGAATTTATCCTACAGCTAAACTGAGATATATGTAAAAAATTTCTGTAAAAGCAACAGATTGGAAATAATTTTAGATGTTCATCAGAAAGGGCCACATCAAACAAATTATGATGCATCCACGATGTGATATCATGCAGTCATAACAAAGAACGAGGAATATCTTCATGAAGTGATACAGAATAAGCTCTGAAATATGTAACTAAATGAAAAAAATCAATATATTGACATTTGGGTAAAAGAAGAAAGTGTTTTTTGTACATGTGTGAAAGAATCTCCTGATGAAAATCCAAAAAACTGATCAGATTGATTGCCTCCAGAGGGGACCTGAGACTTTTACTGAAGGGAGACTTTTACTGTCAACCCTAATTGTACCTTTTGAATTTTTAGCCATGTCAATGTATTACCTAGTCAAAAAAAAAATTTTTTTTTTTTTAAAGATTTTATTTATTTATTTGAGAGAGAGAATGAGATAGAGAGAGAGCATGAAGATGGGGGAGGGTCAGAGGGAGAAGCAGACTCCCTGCCGAGCAGGGAGCCCGATGCGGGACTCGATCCTGGGACTCCAGGATCATGACCTGAGCCGAAGGCAGTCGCTTAACCAACTGAGCCACCCAGGCGCCCCTACCTAGTCAAAATTTGAACTTAATCTTATTGGATGAATTCAGCCACTTTGTGACCTTGAGCAAGTTGCTTCTTTTTTATGTCTGTGTGCTCATCAGCAAAAGGGAGTTAATATTAGTACCTGCAGTTACGGGTTGTGAGAAACCAATTGCTCTATTTCTAAGAAAATTTTAATTGATTTGGGTATGTTTTAATCTCATTGATCTAGAATTAATGCAAACAGAACAGCTTGTTGGATTGTCAGGGAAAGCCTCTTAAGGTGACATCTAAGAACTGGGAGTTTTCTCATAAAGGCATTAGGAGAGTGCTTGGCTTGTCTGAGGAACAGCAAGGAACCTGCCGTATCAAATGAGGACAGCAGTAGAAAATGAGTCCAGTGGTGGGAAGAGTATAAAGATCATGGATCTGGGACTTCAGCTTCCAGTACCGGTATGACAACACTTAAAAAGCTACAGTATGGAGAACAAACTATAGGGTAGCAAGAATAGAAGCAAGCCCTTTTTGGAAAAAAGGAACACTGACATTTAGCCTGAACCCTCCCCCTCTTCTCCTTCCCAAACTAGCATTCAGTTTGAAAAAACATTTAAATGGGTTTTTCTAATTCATGCAAGGACCAAAGAAGCAAGAGAAAAAATTCTCAAGACTAAGTACTATACATTTTATTTTCTCTCAAAGTGACTGTTTCTGCCATTACATTTTGTGTAGGTTAGGGTATTTGGCTTGCTTATTAATATTAGATGACAAAAGGTAACAGGTGTTTTAGTTTAATAAACATTTATTCCTTTAGTTGAACAACCTCTAACACACAAAGTATATATATGGTTTAGGATCTCTTTTTGAGTGGAAAGGAATTTAGGTCTCAAGAGGTTTTGAGCCTTTTTCTGGAAATCATTTAACTGAGCCTAAGACCCCTGAAAAAAATATAAAAACTGGTTCAAGGAAACCAGCAATTCAATTTTGAAATCAAACTATGGATTAAGTCAGCAATCTTAAAGTTGGGGCAATTCCTCTATTTCCTACACACTCAAAATTCACACTGGAGAACAAAACCTCTTTACTGCGAAGACAGAATGGAAACAGAATAGTGGTATACTTAACATCAAGGTGGCACAATTGATGGGCTGGCAAGTTTATGGAATGGCAAAGATTTTGAGTTTGAGTAAGGATGAGAAAAATGACTGTGGATAACACATGTAAGGATTAGATTGGAAACCACAGACTTGTACGTACACCAACTACATGACTATTCTCAATAGCCTATGGGAATGCCTAAGTGGGTTGACCCAAGATGACTTAGGACTTGGAACGAGCAATGATGTACTTTTAAAGCCAACCCTATTTTTCCCCCTAAGGTGGCTAGTGGATTCATAATGGTCACAAAGACCATGGATAAAGTATTTAAAATTCTAATCAAAGCCAACTTTTTTATCCTCACACTTAAAAGATTATATGATGGCCACCAGTTTCCCAATTCTAGCATTGGTTACTAGCTTACAAATCATAGTCTTCTCATTCACCTAATGTCCAATTTCCGTAAGTTTTCATATACACTAAACACCATTAACTGACTGCTTTGTAGGAAATTCAGTATTCTACAGATCCCATGGAGTCATGGGATAGAATCAGGAGCCTCTACATTTTATGTTAACTTCAATATAATTTCAAACTCCCAATACTGTGGAGACGAAGGCAATTTTGCTTCAGTTAAGCAGGATTTATTTTCATTTTTAAGACAACCCTCCTGTAACAGGTAGGTTTATTCAATTCTCTTTAAAAAAATGGTGGCATTCTTTTAAAGTATTCTTTCCAAAGCCGTAGTTACATAAATGGAATACTGGATTCAACCTGAAATTGTGGTTCCTACTTAACACTGTTCTGCATATGATCATGATTAAAGATTAGGATATTCTTCACACTTCCAAACAAAATCCTGTTTAAAAAGCTTGTTCTTTCCAAACCCCTAATAACAGCCATTTGAGAGTAAACCAGAGCATTACATCACCCCAATGAAGCTGGTTTCATTACATGCAACAAATCTACATGGCTAGCTTCTGCATTCCACGTTTACAGATTTTACACCTATTATACCAAACAGCATTTTAAACACTGACATATAAACTCCCTAATAAGATAAAGCAAAGACAAAAGCGTTTATCTTATTAGAAACAAGATACACCATCACTTAAAGTCTTCAAACATTATTGCACTTTAACTTTCATAATTTGACAATGCATTCATGGAACAATCTGCAGACAACTAAATTTAACAGACAAATTAAAGAACACTTTTAAGCAGACATGACTGTCCTAAATTGTTTATTAGGTAAAATTTTTACAAACATTACTTATATTAGCGGTAACGGTGGAGCTGGAGAGTATTGCGTCTTCTCCATGCCGCACGGCGAGAACCACCAATAGTGTGGTGGAACTTGTGACCCTTTCCAAGGCCACGGCTCTTGCGGCCTGCAGATGTCAGCCCTCGCATTTCCCTGTGCTTGTGGACTGGTTTGGTGATCCACTGGGTGTCAGGATTTCTTCTGATAGCTTTATGGAATGGATCAATGAGGATGACCTCAAAGAATTTGTACGTGGAATCTTCGCCAACCCAGTAAGAATTCAAGACTCTCAGAGCCCCACAGTGGCGCCCAGCTCGCTCCTGGAACAGGAAAAAAGGCCAAGGTCAGCCTCCATCTCCCATAGAAGGAAATTAGGAAGTAAGAATTCCCTTTAGTTTACCACACTAGACAAGAGACTAAGGTCGTTCACTTAACTACCTCAGTAGTTGTAAGCATCTTCCCAGAGGCTAGGACCCCAAATATGGTAAGACTTACGACAATAATACATGAAACATGCTCTGATTTGAAACCATTACCTATTATCACCCCCTTCCTGACCAAGGCACAAATGTTAGTATCTTAGAAAATTTAGGAACGTAGTCCTTTTCTAATACAACTGAGGGATCAGCAAACTTCATACAAAACTTTAATAATACTTAGCATATTATTTTAGGCTTTGCAGGCCACAATAGTCTCCTTAGTTTAAGTCGTCTTTGCCTTTTAAGAACAAAAATAAAACATTTTTAGTTTACAGAAGGCAACAAACCCTTGTTTGCCAACCTTTGGGACAGAGCACAGCTTCATTTACTAACCCAGAAAGACAACTTACAACTGAACATTGAAAATTAGCCATATGAATAAATGCAGCTTCTGTACACCTGGGGAGATGTGCTCTTCAAGACAAGTTTACTGCCCTTCAAAAGCTTAGGTTCCAAGGTTCACACTAACCATAAAACACTTTTCATTATACACAAGCAAAGCCAGATTAGTAACAAAGACTAAGACTGACAGCAACACTTTACTAAGTAAACGAAGTAAAAAATCACAAACCCCATTTTAAACACAACAGGGCTCACGTAGGTACAAGTTAACCAAAGAAGTGCTCAAATCCTTCTCCACCATCTCCAGGAGGCGACAGATACAACTGTTACTGAAAAATCACTTACCTCTGCAACAGACTGAAGGCTTCGGGCAAACTTTAGCTGGTTAACACCATGATGGACAGGCTTGCCGTAGGTAGCACCCTTAGGAACTGGGCGTTTGCGACCACCACGACGCACACGAATCCGATATATGACATAACCTATACAATTTACAGTGATCTTATAAAAGCTGTACGGATCAAGACTCAGTAACTTGCTACTAAATGCTGCAATGTCAAATATATTTTGGACTATAAGCCAAATACTATACACCTGAAGGTAAAATAAATACCCATTTAAGACTTACTCTAAAAAGAAACACATTCCAGTGTTTTTCAAAGTACTTTATGACACAGGAAGAGTAACTTCTCATTTCCACTCTACACTGAGATATTGGGGCCATAGTACCTCTAATTAGCAGTTTTCTAGCATTTCCCCAGGAACACAATTTTGTCCAAGCATGCATGCAGAGACCACTCACCTTGCTTGGCCTTGTACCCCAGCCTGCGCGCTTTATCGGGCCGGGTTGGGCGGGGAGCCCTGTGGAGCGCAGAGAGCTGGCGGTACTGCCAGCAGCGCACCCTGAGAAGAAAGCGCATGACATCGGACTGCTTCTTCCTCCATAGCTCCTGGATGTACTTGTAAGCACCCATCTTGGCCTACCTTTGAGCTAAAAAAACATCATGCATTTAAAATGAGACGATCGCGCCCGTCCATCTTAGTTCCCCACCAGCCACAAGGAAACCACTGAGGCTGAAAATGGCTCTCCATAACTGTAGGGAATAGCTGCACCCTAGCAAAGCGGCGCTGTCACCTCTGCGACCACAGCGCGGAGCAGCGCAGGGAGGGTCTCGGTACATTTTTGTTGAATGAATGAATGGCGCTAGACTTGGGTACTGAGGAGGGCTGCTGAATGAGGCAGGCGGCGTCCCTAAGGGTCTGGCCTGCAGAGACCTCGCCGATACCATTAGAGGAAGGTGCTGTAGCCGTTATCGCCGAAGGATAACTTTCGAGGAAAAAATCCCTTATTGCACCCAATCCGCAGGCCTCGCTTTAGGACACTCTAGGCTCGGCCTTCCATCCCTCAGCCCCATGCTTCCTTTTCCTTCACGCTCCAGGGCCCGCTCGAATTCGCGCCGCCATCACATCACCACCCTAGCCCGCCCCGGGGGCCGCCTCTCCACGCCCTAGCGGCCTCGCATCCTGTTCGAACTCGCGCCGCACAGGAGGCAGGAGGAGCTCCGAGGACGCAGGGTCCCCGAGTCTGGATGGCTGAGGCGAAGGGAGATGAGCGGCGGATGCAGCAGCGAATTCCACCAACACAGCCTACCTGATGGCTGCCGCCGGACGGAAAGGAAAGAGCCTTTCTCCCACAATCCTTTTTGGGCTCCTCCCCCACAGCGGCGAGCCTCTTTCCGGTGGAAAGCTGCGGCTCCCACAGCCTCATGGGACATGTAGTTCCGGCAGCGAGACTGGTGGGCGGAGTTCGGCCCGGATTGGGCGCAGCCTCCCCTATTATCCCGCCCCCTGGCCCTCAGGATTTGAGTTTGAGAGGCAGGGGCGGCTCAAAGGGCGAGAGTCCTCGGCCTGGCCTCGGCGGGCGAGCGTCCAAGGCCGTCCTGCAGGCGGGAGGAGGCAAGTTGGGGGCGGGGCTCAGGTGGCCGAAGCCGGTCGTGGAGCAGCTCTGCCAGAGTACCGCTGTCTTAGGAACCTGTGGAGGTGTCCAGGTCTGTGTCTTGAGGTACAGGGAACCGCTTCACGCACCGCGGTCTCCTCAGCTGAGGAGTCGCGGCGGGTTCCCCAGTGCGGCGCTATCCATCCCCCTTAGCCCACTAGACTGGACCCGGAGACGCTCTGACAGACCCTCGCGACGCTGCCCCAGCAGCCAAATAAGACGTTCGTGCTGCCAGGGCTTCGCGGGGGGGTAGGGCGCCATGCCTTCGGGCTTCAGCCTCCGCAGGCCCCGGCTCCGCGGGATTTTACCCTAAAGAAGGGTCGGAGGGTGGGGAACTGGGGGGCTAGAGAGGGGAGCGCGGGCGGCTCGGCGCCTTTTCATTTCCGTGCCTTTCCTGCGTACCGACTTGGTCCCAGGTTTGCTACGTCAGAACCAGTTTTTTTTAGAAAGGCAAAATATTTTTGTGCCAAGACCTGGTTATCAGGTACGAGTGTTTTGGGAAGAAATGCCGAGAAAATGCTGGCGTTTTGTGTTGAGTTCTTTATTGAAAAATAGTTTGTTCTTTGCGTCTCCAGAATATTTTCATTTTTGACGCAGTCATGTAGTTTACCTTCTAACTTATTACCGGTTTTGGTTTTCTCTCCTTATTTCCTATTTTCCTTTTTTTTTTTTTTTTTTTAATCGTAGCTTTATCATTCCAGGAGTCCTCACAAGGTTCATCGATTTATTCAGCAAATATCTATGAAATGCCTAATATGTGCCAGGTAGTGTCCCAGCTGCTGGGGATGCAGCAATAGTGAACGCAGAAATTCTAGGAAATGGGCAATAAACATAAATAAGATATATATTATGTTCGGTAAAAAGTACTAAAGACAAACATTAAGGGGAGGGAAAGGATAGTGAGTGTTGGGGTGGGGGGGGTCAAAATTTTGGATGGAATATTCAGGATTAGTCTTCTTGAGAAATAACATTTGAGAAAAATCCCGAAGGATGTGAGCCTTGGAGATTTGGACTGATTTCAATCAAAAGGAAAAGTGCCAATGCTGGAGTATGCCTGGATTCATACAGAAACAGCAAGGAGGCTGTGTGGCAGGAGACGAGCAGATGACATCAGAGAGGTGAAGTGTTCCTAGGGAGGACTTTGGGTTTTCACACTGCCAGAGATCAAAAACTATTGGAAGATTTTAAGCAGAAGGGTGACTTTCTGTGACTTACATTTTTTAAAGGATTATCTGGATTGCAGTTTTGAGGCCAAAAGAAGGGAAAAGGTTGAAGCAGAGAGACTAGGAAGTTGTATTAGTTCTTTTTGCTAGTAATAGCAAACTTACTGGCTTAAAAGAACACAAATTTGTTGTCTTACACAGGTCAGAAATCTCAGTAGGCTAAAATCAGATTGCTGTGTTCCTTTTAGAGAAGCTAGGGGAGAATCCATTTGCTTGCTTTTTCCAGCCCCTCCCCTTTTTTTTTAAGATTTTATTTATTTATTTGAGTGGGGGTGAGGCACAAGAGCAGGGGGAGGAGCAGAGGGAGAGGGACCAGCCAGCTCCATGTTGGGTAGAGCCGGTGGAGGGGCCAATCCACCGACCCTGAGACCATGACCCTAGCCAAAACCAAGAGTCAGATGCTCAACCAACTGAGCCACTCAGGCGCCCCTGCTTTTTCCAGCTTTTAGAGGCCACCGGTATTCTTTGGCTCCTGATCCCTTCCTTTTCAAAGCCAGCAGTATAGCATCTTCATATCTCTGTTTCTCTTTCTGACACACATCTCTCCTTATAAAAACACATGTGATTACATTGGGTCTACCCAGATAATCCAGGATAGTCTCCCCATCTCAAGGATCTTAATTTAATCACAGCTGCAAAGTTCCTGTTACTGTGTCAAATAAAATACTCACAGGTTTTAGGGATTATCACATAGACATCTTTGAAAGACCAGGTGAGAGAAGATGGTGCCTCTGACCACTTCATTAGTGGTGGAGGTGGTAAGTGATCCAGCCCTGGATGTGTTCCGAAGGTGGAGGCTTTACTGGTGGATCAGATGTGGGGTGTAGGAAAAATGAGTCAAGAATGATTGCTATAAAAAATTAATTAAAAAAATTAAAAAAGGGTGCCTGGCTGGCTCAGTTGGTGGAGCATGCGATCTTGATTTCAGGGTCATGAGTTTGAACTCCAAGTTGGGCGTAGAGATTACTTTAAAAAAATAACTACAGGGGTGCCTGAGTGGCTCAGTCTTTAAGCGTCTGTCTTCCACTCAGGTCATGATCCCAGGGTCCTGGGATTGAGCCCCGCATTGGGCTCCCTGCTTGGCGGGAAGCCTGCTTCTCCCTTTCCCACTCCCCCTGCTTGTGTTCCCGCTCTCGCTGTGTCTCTGTCAGAAAAAAAATAACTACAAAGTTGGATGAATCATTTGGAAAGGAGTTCTGGCAATGCAAATAATCGCTGCTAATTTCTTAATTAGTTTTTGCAGTTTTGTTTCTTCATTTGCTATTTACAGTTGCTCAGTAGTTTTGCAAGATTTGGATTGGTATTTCCAATTGATTCTGAGATTCCTGAGAGCAGGTATCATTTCTGTTTGCCCCCCTGGTTTTGTCCCTCATGCTTGGCATTATGGTAAGACTTCAGTAAATACTTAATGATTAAAAGAATGGTAAGCTGGAATCTGCTCATTATATTTTATTGTATGCAATATTGTTTACAAAACCTTTTATATGTAAAATTATTCATATATAGATAAGTAAAAGTGTTGCACACAGTACCTGATGTTTGCATAAATAAATACACAGTGTATAAGTTTTCTCCATGCAGGGCTTCATAATATGATCTATAACATCTCTCTATGATGTTAAGTGTTAACAGTATTACTGTTGTTTTAGTAGCATAAAAACAGTTGTGCTTTACTTATAAAAGTAGAATGATTTGGGGCGCCTGGGTGGCTCAGTCATTAAGCGTCTGCCTTCGACTCAGGTCATGATCCCAGGGTCCTGGGATCGAGTCCCACATCGGGCTCCCCGCTCCACGGGAGGCCTGCTTCTCCCTCTCCCACTCCCCCTGCTTGTGTTCCCTCTCTCACTGTCTCTCTCTATCAAATAAATAAAATCTTAAAACAAAAAAAAGTAGAATGATTTCCTTAGAAAAACAGAAGTACTGACAGTTTCGGCAGCTGTTTCTGATAGCTCTTTAAGGGGATTATTGACTAAGCTCAGTGTTTTCCACAGGAATGGATCAAATCATGTTTTTATTCTGTAGAAACATTATTGATTAGCCTGGAAAGCAAAGCAATATGCAGTTAAGACTGCATTGGATTTTGCCTGTTAAGCCTGTTCTCTCAAGTCATTTATATCAGATGAGGATTTATAATAGGTCACAGATTGAATTTTATTGTACAGCAGTTACTTAGAGTAGGGACTCTACCAAGTAGTTCTAACTAGTGCTTTACATTAGATACTAACTGGGGTACCTGGGTAGCTCAGTCAGTTAAGTGTCTACTCTTCAGCCCAGGTCTTGATCTCAGGGTTATGAGTTCAAGCCCTGCATTGGGCTCAATGCTGGGTGTGGAGCCTACTAAAAAACATTAGATACTATTTTTTAAAAGAATTAATACTTTAATTAGCAGGTCGCTAATCTTCAGCTTTAGGTAATATTATTGTTTCCCACTTGAAGACAAGAACCTAGAATGTTTCAGCTATGCTTTGACTAATCACATTTATCCTTTCATCTTTGTTTTGTTTTTGGTGGTGTAAAATATTTAACATGGATTATTCTGTTTTATCTTGCTTCTTTCCTTGTAAAATACCTTAAAATCCTTTTTTTTTTTTTAAAGATTTTATTTATTTATTTGACAGAGACCCAGCGAGAGAGGGAACACAAGCAGGGGGAGGGGGAGAGGGAGAAGCAGGCTCCCCACGGAGCAGGGAGCCTGATGTGGGGCTCGATCCCAGGACCCTGGCTGGGATCATGACCTGAGCCGAAGGCAGATGCTTAACGACTGAGCCACCCAGGCGCCCCAAATACCTTAAAATCCTTACCGAGTGTTTGAGTAACCTCTATTCAGTTATTTTTACTATTTGCCTTTGATGGAGATTCTCCTGATAGACTGAAACAACTCCCCCAGTTTATTTATACACACACATTCAAAGTAATGTATATTTTTAACACACTTCATCTGCTAATCCTAATATCAGTGAGTGATCAAAGTATAATTGTAGCATGCCACTTTTAAAGCAGATATATTAAGACCACTTCCAAAGACTGGAGTAGTTGATTTCTGGATTTCTTAAGATTCTGTTGGTTTCAGCATTTTCCCAGTTTGCTTCAGTCCCCAGGAGTCGTATTTGCCTCCCTTTTATGGGGAGTCTATTGCTATTAATAATTGGGGTGTTTTTTCTTTTAACTATCTGGTTCACTTAACTACAACATGTACCTACCCTTTTAAAGCACTTGTGTTTATTTGAAGATTGATATAATGTATGGTAAAGGCATGTTTTTTTGATTGAAAGGAAGAGGAGAGAAGGGAAGGTATTTAGAAATTCTGCTGGGACTAAGACATTTTTGGAGGAAGGGAAATAACAATAGAAAATTAGAATTTAGATTCCAGTAGCAACCTTTTCTGACAACAGAACTGTTCTGTGCTGCCAACATTTTTCTTATCCTCTGACAGATTTCTTTTTCATCCTCTTGGTGGCACGTGGTTAAGTGGCAACGTCCTTTAAATTTTAACTATTATCATTAAAAACCCTTTGAAAGAAAGATTCAATGATATCATAAACTTCTAGGAAACCACAATATGCAAAAAGAGTAGAATCCTACGATAAGTGAGATACTAGATTAATCATAAATTCAGATGTAGAAAACCTTTTAAAATAGTCCATTGTTGCTGACATAGGAGATATCATACCATAGATGATCAGGGTGACACAGAGCTCTCCTCTTACAAATAAAGACTGAGAATTTTTCTATTGCAGTTATGTTGAAAATATATTTTAAAAAAAGAGAGGTGCCTGGCTGGATCAGTTGGTAGAACATGCAACTCTTGATCTTGGGGTCATGAGTTTAAGTCCTACATTGGGCATAGAGATTAAGAAAATATATGTGAGTGTGAGTGTGTGTGTATGTGTGTGTGTGTGTCTCCCTTAAGAAGTAGTTCTCATAGAAATAGGTGATAAATATTCTTGGGAAGATTTGGAAGGATCTCAAGCATGCCACCAGGAAATAATAACTACATTATGTTAAGTGATGATTATTTCTTTACTGGTAAAATGTAGTGTACTGCTCTGGAAATGAGCGCTGTATTATTACTGTGCTACAATAATGGTAGCAGTAAAATTTTTCCTGTCAGCAGATTGGTGTTGTGACTAATTTGGGTCATAAAATATTATAGACTTTTGGGGCACCTGGGTGGCTTAGTCGGTTAAGTGTCCAACTCTTGGTTTCAGCTCAGGTCTGATCTCAGGGTGGTACGATCGAGCCCCGCGTTGGGCTCTGCACTCAGCGTGGAGTCTGCTTGAGATTCTCTTTCCCTCTTCCCCCCAACATGCTCGTGTGTGCTCTCTCTCTCAAATAAATAAGTAAATCCTAAAAAAGAAAAAAAGATTCTCTGCCCTTCCCACCTTGGCTCACACACTTGCTTGCTCTCTCTAAAACAAATATTACAGAACTTTGAGAAAATAGAGTTATGGGAAGTTCATTTGTTGCTTACTATTTTTGGTATTGGTTAAAACAAACAATACTAATGTACAACACACGTGCATTTACAGAAAGGTACCTGGAAGCCCTTTGAATGCTTATCTGAACTTTCTTGGTGTAGTTGCTTTCTCACTTCAAGGAGTTGTGGCATCCCTTTTAGTCATTTATTGCATGTTCTACATTTCTAGGTAAGAAGAGAATTGGGGGAAATAAGGTGGTGGAGATGGCAAAAGGCAGTGTGGAAATTTAAATTCTCTTATCAAGTTATTCTGTTGTATTCAGTGAGCTTTTTTTCCTTTCTGCCCTGGTTTCTGGTATCTTGACTTCTGGAAAATAAAAGCTTTAAGGAAAATTGAAGAGTGTGTTACCCAATTTTGCTCTTCCTTGGATATGTTAGGATGAGCAATTTTTCTAGCATTAAGAAGCATGACTCAGGGGCACCTGGGTGGTTCAGTCGGTTAAGCATCTCCCTTCAGCTCAGGTCATGATCCCAGGGTCCGGGGATTCAGCCCCGCATCCGGCTCCCTGCTCTGCGGGGAGCCTGCTTCTCCCTCTCCCTCTGCCTGCTGCTCCCCCTGCTTGTGCTCTCTCTCCCTCTCTCTTTCTTTCTCTGTCAAATAAATAAATAAAATCTTAGAAAAAAAAAAACATGACTCAAAAAGAAGTGTGACAAAGAGAGCCCACGTGGCTACCAAAACCCAATTTTTCACTCTCCTGAGAAAAGACTGATGGCATTAATAGCATTAATGTTTCTCTAAAAAATCATGTCTGTTCTCTATCCAGATTTTTGTCTTCACGCCTCCTTAAATTTTTGCTTAAATGTTTTTTTTCCGGGTAAATACTGATGAGCAGGCAGTGTCTTTCAAGGATTGGTTTCATCTAGGATTTGATTTAGATCCTATAGACTTAGTGTTGAAATATTCTTTGTATAAAATGGTTTTTTCTTTTTGAAAATAAACCTGTATTCATATCTACATGTATTTGTGTGTTTATCTAGATTACCTCTGCAAAAATGTACAAGAAACTGGTAATACTGATTGCTCTAAGGAAGCAAATGGGAGACTAGGAATGGGGTTTGGAAGGATATGCCTTATTGTATATATCCTTTTTTATTTTTGGAATTATCCCTTGTGTATGTATGACTTATTTAAACATAGAAAAAAAGAAAAACGGTTGATTCAAACAGTGTACAGTTTCACAGGTCTTTTATTCTCTTCACAGTGATATATCCTGAGAGAAGATGGGAAAGGGCTGCAAGGTTGTGGTCTGTGGCTTGTTATCCGTGGGGAAAACAGCAATTTTGGAGCAGCTTCTTTATGGGAATCATACTATTGGTAAGATTATTTTTCTCTAGTTTCTCTGTAAGTTCCTGGAACTGCTCAGGGTCTTTTGTTGGTCATAACCTAAAGATGGGTGATGGTACACAAAAGTGAGGTGTAATCCAGAAGGACTAAAGGGTTGAAGAAGTCAACAGAGATTGAAGGGCAGGGGGATGGGGGGTGGGTATAGGGGAGAGAAAAAAAAAACTTTGTTATTGAAATTCAAGAGTATTTTTTGTAAGTTACAACAGGTAAGAAAACAAATGTGTGCGTGCATATGTGGTTTCCCTTGTATTTAAAGCAATTTTTTTTTTTTTTAAGATTTTATTTATTTGCGAGAGAGAGAATGAGAGACAGAGAGCATGAGAGGGAGGAGGGTCAGAGGGAGAAGCAGGCTCCCTGCTGAGCAGGGAGCCCGATGTGGGACTCGATCCCGGGACTCCAGGATCATGACCTGAGCAGAAGGCAGTCGCTTAACCAACTGAGCCACCCAGGCCCCCTCCCTTGTATTTACATAATCAATAGTGGTCTCGGAGTCACAGAATCACTGACTTAAGAATACAATGAATGATGATCTCATTTAAGTTTCAAACATGACTTTCCAATACTGCTATATAAGTTTTAAAAATGGAAGAAACAGTTATTTGCTCTAATATGACCTAATTTTGTGAATTGGATTATGTCATTTATTTTTTCACTTATTGAGTTAATTAGTAAATACTTGCTGTATGATACAAGCTGTAATGAGGCCTTGTGAGGGCACAGAAGTGAAGAAAACCACATCTCTGGCTTTTTAAGGAGATCATCATTTAGTAAGGAAGACAGTACAGGTTCGAATGAAATGAGGTTTGTTAGATAAGTGGAACCATGAATCTTTAAAGTATTTATCTCTGGCAAGTAGCTCAGAGCACATTTCTATCTTTTATTAACCATCTTGATTAGCTCTGCTTCTCTTCCACCTTCCCAAAATAATATATAATGATTTTGGTTAAATCCATATTTGGTTTTTATTATGATGCTGGTGCCTGCAGTTCTCAAATTTTTTGAGAACTTTTGGTTTCAGAATCCCTCCTGTCACAAATGCTGCCATATTGATTCTTTTTTTTTTTTCTTTTAGAGATGGGGGAAGGGGCAAAGGGAGAGGGAGACAGAAAAATCTTAAGCAGGTCCAGGTGGGGCTCCATCTCACAACTCTAGGGTCATGACCTGAGCCAAAAATCAAGAGTCGGATGCTCAACTGACTGAGCCACCCGGGTGCCCCTGCACTATTCATTCGTAATTTTTTACCCCCTGATTCTGATTTATGCCTGTGCAAAAATAAATTATGCCCAGGGGAGAAAATCTCTTTACCCTCTAAAAACCCTTATCATTTAGTATTTTTACTGTGTTAGAAATTAAAACTGAGAAATTTTAAAAAATACTCATTTATTACTTAAAATAATAAACTTATTACATGCTAAGATAACATTTTTATGAAAAATAATTATATTTTCAAAAAAGTGAGAGAATGAGCATTGATTTACATTTTTTGAAAATCTGTTGTTCAGCTTACTAGAAGGCAGCTGGATTATCATACCTACTTGCTTTTGTATTTAATCAGTTGTGGTATATTTTTTTAGTTGAAATATATGAAGAAAACCTGGCCTCACACAGATAAATCGTTGGAAGAAGTAGGAGTATGTTAATAGCTTTTCCAGATAATTGTGGATATTCTTGGGGCACCTGAGTGGCTCAGTTGGTTAAGCGCCTGCCTTCAGCTCAGGTCATGATCTCAGGGTCCTAGGATTGAGCCCCACATCAGGCTCCCTGCTCAGTGGGGAGTCTGCTTCTCCCTCTCCCACTGCCCCTCCCCCTGCTTGTGCTCTCTCCCTCTCTCTCAAATAAATAAAATCTTAAAAAAAAATTGTGGATATTCTTTGCTATTTCACTAAAACTCAACAAGTGACGTTTACTTAAAGCTTATTGGAAACCACGTCAGTGAACTTTTCCTACTCTATTACAGTAAAATCTCATTGATCTATCTTGAACTATAAATGGGATTTTTACCTAACAGTGGTTTTTAAACATCATAAATTGATCATTTGAAAAATACTGGCTCACTGAGATAAGCAGATCTTCCAAATAACATTTATTAATATCATCACCAGTCTTATCAGTATTAGGAAGCTATCAAGTTCATGGTGATGGATACAATTCTCATTTTCACTTGAAAGATCAGATTTTATCATTGACAACAAATACTGCCAGTCATGTTCCTTGAAAACGATAGGCTCCCTTTATTCATTTTGAGAAAACATCTATCCAATACCTCAAATAACATAGTTTTCCTGTCATTCCTTCTTTAAAAAAAATTTGGCTAGTTCAGTTTGCAACTCAAACACAAGACTTTTTCTCCAATTACCACAATTCATTATGCAGAATACTTTATGCATTAATCACATAGAATATTAAAAAATGTAAGTATGTATACTCAAGGATTGAGATAATAAAATCAGTAATTTTTACTGCTTCGTCAAGGACATTCTTAACTCAAATTGGCTTTTTTTTTCCTCCAAACTGCAAATATGATGTGGTGAAGAATACAACTACTAATAAATACAGTTGGTGCTCTTGCCTTAATTTATACTAAAGCCTCCACAGTTATACCCACCATTGCTTTTGCACCATTAGTGCAAATGTTAACATAGTGGAAAAGACAAATGTCTTTGATCATTATGAAAATAGTTTTGTCCATGTGGATTCCCTGAAAGGAGACATTGAGGGATCTTTAGACCACACTTTAGGAACTGCTGGTGCCTCTAAATATTCTCAGCTGAGCAATGTTCTATACTATGATCGGTTTTCTTTCTTTTTGTTTTTCTGGAGGCTAATATTTGCTTTGTCATTTCTTTAGTTTTATTTATCCTTTTGCTAATTCCACAAGTACACATGGTTCTCAATTTTTTACAAAGTTAGCTACATCAGATAATCTCTTTCCCCCCCACCCCCCGGCTTGGAGATACCCTTCCAGGAGTTAGTGATTCTCTTATCTAGGCCTATTACACAGGAATGGAACCATGGAACTTTTCTTTACCTTTCTTCCTGGGTTTGAGTTCCTGTTTCTTTTCTTTTTTTTTTCTTTTTAAGATTTATTTATTTAGGGGCGCCTGGGTGGCTCAGTCAGTTAAGTGTCTGCCTTCAGCTCAGGTCATGATCCCAGGGTTTTGGGACTGAGTAGGGCATCCGGCTCCTTGCTCAGCAGGGAGTCTGCTGCTCCCCCTGCCAGCCGCTCCCCCTACTTGTGCTCTCATTCTCTCTCTCTCTTGCTCTTTCTCTGGCAAATAAATAAAATCTTCAAAAAAAAATTTTTTTTTATTTATTTATTTGAGGGAGAAGGGGCAGAAGGAGAGGGAGAGAGAGAATCCCAAGCAGACTCTGCACAGAGCATGGAGCCTGCCACGGGACTGGATCCTGCCACCCTGAGATCATGAACTGAGCTCAAACCAAGAATCAGCTGCTTAACCGACTGAGCCATCCAGGCACCCCCTGAGTCCTGTTTCTTAGATTTCTTGTTGTCTTCTTTGGGTTTACACCCTCTTGGTGGAGCATATCTTCCAGGACTTTTTGTGTTGAAGAGGTTGTACAAAGGAATGGAGCATCACGTGATGACAGCCCTTAAAATGCCCTCTGTGGTTGGTACTACTTTGGTACTGCTGTGTGTAGTTATCCTGGGGCTTCTGAATAGTGGTATTTACAGTTGTCCCTGTGATTTCCTGTACCTCTGTGTTAGGGTGTATTTTCTGGATCTGAGGTCTTCCTCTCTCTATGATTATGTGCTAATTTTGATGGAGGGCTTCCTCAAATAGTTACCTGAAGAAATGTACATGGCACATTTTTTTGAGGCTTCATATGTTTGAAAATGTCTCTTACTCTCAAAATTAGAATTTTGATGGGTGTAGAATTCTAGATTGAGAATAATTTCCTTTCATAATTTTGCAAGCATTGTTCCATTATCATCTTTTTTTATTATAAAATTCATCATACACATAGAAAAGTGCATAAAACATGTATGGCTTAATGAATAATTATAAAACAGTCCTTTGTGTAATCTCCACACAGGTCAAAAAGAATATTGAAGGCACTCCAGTAGCTGCCATATATCTCTCTCCAGTCACAACTCAGCTCTTCCCTTGACTTTTGGTTAATCATTCCCTTCTTTTTTTTTTTTTAGGATACATCTGTATTGTTGTAAATAGCTGTGGTTTAATTTTCATAAAGGCTTGAGGCGCCTGGGTGGCTCAGATGGTTGGGTGTCTGCCTTTGGCTCAGGTCATGATCTCCAGGTCTTGGGATCAAGCCCCATGTTGGGCTCCCAGCTCAGCGGGGAGTCTGCTTCTCCCTCTCCCTCTGCCTCTCCCCCTGCTCCTGCTCGCTCTTTCTCTGTCAAGTGAATAAATAAAATGTTAAAAAAAATTTTTTTCCATAAAGGCTTATGGTGTTCTATTGTATGAGTATACCTCAATTTATCTCCTCTCTTTTGATGAACATTTTGATTAATTCCAGTTTGAGCTATTAGAAATAATGCTATTATGAACAGTCTTGTACATTTAGCCCAGCTATTATGTGGAAAAAAAAATTTTTTTTTAAGATTTTATTTGAGAGAGAGATGGAGAGTATGTGCACAGGTGTGTGAGGTGGGCAGGGGAGGGACCCAAAGAGGAAGGGGAGAGGGACAAGCAGACTCTGTGCTAAGTGTGTGCGGAGCCCACCCACGGGGGTTCGATCTCTTGATCCTGAGATCATGACCTGAGCTGAAATCAAGAGTCAGCTGCTTAATGGACTGAGCCACCCAGGTGCCCCATATGTGGACAATTTCTGGGTTATATATGTAGGAGTGAAATTGCTGGTTCATAGAGGATGTGTTTTTTCAATTTTACCACGTTCTCTTCTTGCTTCCAGTATTGCTTTTGAGAAGCCATTATGATTTTTTTTTTTTTTTTAAGATTTTTATTTATTTGTCAGAGAGAGAACAAGCAGGGGGAGGGGCCGGCAGGAGGAGAAACAGGCTCCCTGAGGAGCAGGGATTCCGATGCGGGACTCCATCCCAGGACCCTGGGATCATGACCTGAGCCAAAGGCAGACACTTAACCGACTGAGCCACCCGGGCATCCCAGCCGTTATGATTCTTGATGCTTTGGATGTGGAAGCTTTTGTAGACTCGTTTTTGTCCCCAGTGTTCTGAAATTTCACAGTGGTGTATCAAATTAGTTTTCATCTGTGGTAGTGGGCACTCGGTGGGATCTTTCAATATGGAAATGCGTGTTATTCAGTTCTGAATTATTTTCTTGAGGCTTTCCTTCTGTGTTCTTGTTCTCTCTTTCTGGAACTCTTTTGGATGCTGGGCCTTCTGGACTAGTCCTCTAATTTTTAAATTTCGCTTCTGTTTTTCATCTCTCAATATTTTGTTTCCCTTTTTGAGATTTCCTCATCTTTATATTCCAGCCCTTCTATGAGTTTTCATTTCTTAGGGCATCCATGAAATAAGAACAGGATACTATCTTGTCCCTTTTAGTAAATATTGGGTAGTGTTTTTGTTTTCTTTGCATAGTCTTTTCCTTCTAAGGTGCTCTTTTCTGATTTTTGGTCTCTCTTTTCCTCAAGTATCTGATAATTCTCTGTTATCTGTTCTTAATTAAGCATGGGTAACTAAAAAGCTAATTGAAAGCTCTAAGCATGAGGATAGGGTTTATGCCTTGAAGCTTCACCATAAGGTGATCTGGTGAGGCATTTGTTGGAGGAACCCTAGATGTTAGTATATTTAGGAATTTTCCTTTTGCACTAGCCAGATTCTTCTGCCTAAAGGATAAAGACCCAGCTCCAATATTTTGGGAGTAGAGGGAGTGTGTCACTTAAATGCTTTCACTGTGGAACTCAAACCCAAGCATACTCTGTTTTACCCTCTCCAGAGATTGCACCCTTAGTCTTCTGTTGGTGTGGGGGAGGTGTAGTTGCTCAGCAACGTAGAGTGGGAGAGAACTAGAGACTGGGGGGAAGAGTCATGGCTTCAGTTGATCTATAAAGTAATAAAATGTCAAAAAGTTAACATTTAAGGGCAGGGGGTGAAGTGGAGGAGGAAAACCAGACTGGCCTTTGGTGGATAAAACATGTACCATGACAAAAGTCTTGTAATTTTTGCCTGTAACTTTTTTTTGTAATCAAAGCCCAATAAGTTTGTGTCTTAATAGAATAACCTTTAATTTCCTTAAGGTAGCTTAATTTATCAGAGGATGATACGTATACTCGAACCTATGAATAATTTTCCCTTCCTCAACATTGAACATATTCCTTAATATAAAGAATTAGGGTGATAAAAGTAAATTTTTGGTTTCTCATGGTCCAGTCTGTTTATCATTACTTGGTTTTCCTTTCAATCTAATACTTTATGGAGATTTTATTTAATACTTACAGACATTTCATATAAGGTACCTTTAACAAATCATTGTACAGATTTTAGTTTGTTTACAAAAACTATAGCAAGAGTTTTCAAAAACCTATACAAGCATACCTCATTTTATTGTGCTTCATTGATACTAGTGATACTGTGGGGTTTTTTTGTTTGTTTGGCAAGTTGTTTGTTTTACAAATTTGAGGTTTGTGGTGACCCTTCATTGACAATGCAAGTCTATCAGTGCCATTTTTTCCAACAGTATTTCCTCACTTTGTATCTCTCTGTCACATTTTGGTAATTTTTGCAATAGTTCATACTTTTTCATTATTATTTTTGTTATGTTGATGTATGATCAGTGGTCTTTGATATTACTATTGTAATTGTTTTGGCACAATTCATATAGGCATGAACCGTACCTATAGGAGACAGTGAGCTTAATTGATAAATTTTGTGTGTATTCTGACTGCTCCACCAACAGGCTGTTTCCCTATCTCTTGCCCTCTCCTCAGACTTCCCTATTGTCTGAGACCCAGCAATATTGAAATTAGGCCAATTAATAACACTACAGTGGCCTTTAAGTGTTCAAGTGAAAGGAAGAGTTGCACGTCTCTCACTTTAAATCAAAAACTAGAAATGATTAAGCTTAGTGAGGAGGGCATGTTGGAAGCCAAGATAGGCTGAAAGCTAGACCTCTTGCACCAGTTAGCCAAATTGTGAATGTAAGGAAAATTCTTGAAGGAAATTAAAAGTGCTGCTTCAGTGAACACACAAATGAAAAAAAAAGTGAAACAGCCTTACTGCTGATATGAAGGTTTTAGTGGTCTGGATCAAAGATCAAAGCAGCCACACAACATTCCCTTAAGCCAAAGCCTAATCCAGAGCAAGGCACTAACTCTTCAATTCTGTGAAGGCTGGGAGAGGTAAGGAAGTTGCAGAAGAAAAGTTTGAAGCCAGCAGAGGTTGGCTCAGGAAGTTTAAGAAGCCATTTCCATAACCTTAAAGTGTAAAGTGAAGCATCAAGTGTGGTTATAGAAGCTGCAACAAATGATCCAAAGGATCTAGCTAAGATACCTAATGAAGGTGGCTACACTAAACAACAGATTTTCAGTGTAGATGAAATAGTCTTATGTTGGAAGAAGATGCCATTTTGGACTTTGATAGAGAGGAGAAGTCAGTGCCTGGCTTCAAAGTTTCAAAGGACAAATTAACTCTCTTGTTAGGAGCTAATGCAGCTGGGGCTTTTAAGTTGGAGCCAGTGCTCATTGACCATTCTGAAAATCCTAGGGCCCTTAAGAATTATGTTAAATCTACTCTGCCTGTACTCTATAAATAGAAAAACAAAGCCTGTATGGTAGCATGGTTTACTGGATATTTTAAGTCCACTGTTGAGACCTACTACTCAGAAGAAATATTTCTTTCAAAATATTATTATTCATTGTCAATGCAGCTGGTCACTCGAGCTCTGCTGCAAGTGTACAACAGGATTAATTTTTTGTGCCTGCTAACACAACATCCATTCTGCAGCCCATGGATCAAGGACTTTCAAGTCTTACTGTTTAAGTGGCTAACTGAACATAAAAAAAATAAAGGGAAAAAAATATATTTTGTAAGGTTACAGCTGCCATAGATAATGATTCTTCTGATGTATCTGGGCAGAGTAAGTTGAAACCTTTTGGAAAGGATTCACCATTCTAGATGACATTAAGAACATTCACGATTCATGGGAACAGGTCAAAATGTCAACATTAACAGGAGTTTGGAAGAAGTTGATTCCAGCCCTCATGGATGCCTTTGAGGGGTTCAAGACCAGCGGGGGAAGTAACTGTGGATGTGGTAGAAATAGCAAGAGAACTAGAATTAGAAGTGGAGCAAGCCTGAAGATGTGGCTGAGTTGCTGCAATCTCATGATAAAACTAATTTAACAGATGAGAATTTGCTTTTACAAATGAGCAAAGAAAGTGGTTTCTTGAGATAGAATCTCTGTGATAATGTTGTGAAGACTGTTGAAATAACAACAAAGGATTTAGAGTACCACATAAACTGATCTAATAAAAGCAGCATCAAGGGGGCGCCTGGCTGGCTCAGTTGGAAGAGTGTGTGACTCTTGATCTCAGGGTTGCATGGGTTTGAGCCCCATGTTTGGTATAGAGAGTACTAAAAAAATTAATTAAAAAAAAAAAGGCAGCAATTTGTCTCATCTTTTTAAGTAAGCTCTACACCCAATGTGGGGGTTTGAGCTCATGAACCTGAGATCAAGAGTTGCATGCCATACCAACTGAGCCAGCCAGGTGCCCCAGATTGACTCCAATTTTTGAAAGGAGTTCTGCTGTGGATAAAATGCTGTCAAACAGCATCACATGCTACAGAAAAATTCTTTGTGAAAGGAAGAGTCATTTGATGTGCTAGACTTCATTGTTGTCGTATTTTAAGAAATTGCCACAGCTACCGCAGTCTTCAGTAGCCACCACCCTGATCAGGCAGCAGGCATCGACATTGAGGCAAGACCCTCCAGCAGCAAAAATATTACAAGTCCCTGAAAATTCAAGTGATGGTTAGCATTTTTTAGCAATGAAGTATTTTTAAATTAAGGTATGTACTTTTTTTAAGACATAATGATATTGCACACTTAATAGACCAGTATGAAAGGGAGGTACACAGGGGCGCCTGGGTGGCTCAGTCATTAAGCGTCTGCCTTCGGCTCAGGTCATGGTCCCAGGGTCCTGGGATCGAGCCCCGCACTGGGCTCCCTGCTCCGCGGGGAGCCTGCTTCTCCCTCTCCCACTCTCCCTGCTTGTGTTCCCTCTCTCCCTGTGTCTCTCTCTGTCAAATAAATAAATAAAATCTTTAAAAAAAAAGAAAAAGAAAAGGGAGGTACACAAAATGATCTCCAAAGGCCGAAGGAGCCATAAGATTGAAGAAAAAGGCCAAGTCAAGCTTGACAAAAAATGGTTTATTAAAGGGACTTGCAGACAGAAGTGTGTCTTGCAAGTAGATCTACAAGTAGATCTCTGCAACCCTACCCCCCATAAGACCTACTTTTACAGCCCTAGAGGCTGAGTAGTACAGGCTGGGAGACCACCTGGGAAGAAATGTTTGAGAATCATAGTCGTATCTCTAGAGCAGATCAAGGACATTATGCCCTAAGTATGGTTAAACAGAAGGAATGGGGAAGGGGGGGGACTGTGCTTAAGAAAGCTTCTGGTCACAGAGCGGTCATCATGGCGGATTTGTCCAAGATGGCGTTAGGTTGGTTCACACACTCCACCCCTCAAATATGGCTCTCATAATCTCCCATGCCCATCTCTTCTGCAGTGTTCCCTTGAGCCATTAGAGAGGGGCTCTTGGCAGTAGGTTCCTTTGCCAGACTGTGTTCCAGTTGAAGGCATAAACCACAGCAGTAATACAGATAGCAACAGGAGAAGAGACCTATGAAAAGGGGAGCAAACCACATATCTAGCATGACTCTCATTGTAAACCATCCACATATGTCCATGTTCATTGCAAGAAAGGGTTTCCTTTACCAGAACATGAGAAGCAGCAGGCTGAGGATAAAAGAGTAAATGTTTAGTAGGTACTTGTCTGGGGATATTCTCTTCCTCTATTGAGATGATTCTAGTGCCTTTGCCCTTTGTCAGGAGCACAGAGGTGGCCTGAGGTGCACGAGCAGGTGGGACATACCAGACATGTTGCCCTGGGGCCCAAGAGTCAGTCTGTACATGTAAAATTAAAGGTGGTGCAAACAACCATGAAAGGCAACTATAATGCCTTTCAGTATGGATGCTTGTCTGGAATACGTCTATGTTGACTGTTTTGGCCCCAACTCCAGCAGGAACAATGGGGACCACTTTAGCTCTCTGGGACATTTCTCACTCTGGCAAGAAATAGCCTATCATTCCAGGGGAAGTTGCCATTCTAACCCCTGTTCAATTCCCTCCCCCAGGAGGATGGGCTGAGGAGACTGGAACCACAGTTGTCCCTAGTCTGCTGTGAATCAGCAACCAGCGTCTCAGGCCTCATTTTCTGGATGGCAATAGTCCAAGGCATGCTGGTTTTGGTACCTAACCATGCATTTGGGGTGGTGCCACAGATGGTCTCAGTCGAATTTAACAAGTGTATAGTTTCTGGCAAGACTTGTCTATCCATGCAACCGTGGCACCTGTAAGAGAGCTCTGAGTTGAGCTTTAATAAAGAATGCCATTCTTCTTTTCAGTTAGCCTGGTGGCCTGTGGATCATAGGGTAAATGAAACCACCAATGTATGTCCTCACATCATATCTAGTGAAATGTGTTTCCATATCACAATCTATCCTTTGAGGATATCTGTACATGGCACTAAGTTCTAGGGCATTGCTGGTGGCATTTTGATTGGCTCTTTTACAGGGAAGGACTTAGATGAGCCCTGGCTGTATCCACACAAGTTAGTGTTCTTTTTCCCTTGACTCATGGTTAGAGGGCCGATATAATCAGTTTGGCAATCTAAAACCAGTTTGATCACATGATGTATGTGTCTTGTGGTGTGTGGAACTTCCTAGGTGTCAAATGGGAGCAGATCAGGCAGTTACTGATGCTGCTAGGATGTCAGTATAGCAAAGGGGCATGCCAGCTCCCTTCATTATGTTTCAACCTGCCTTACATTGCAATGCCCACTGTGCTTATAAAAGCATGCAGCCAGTTTTGAACTTTGCATGGGGGTAAGGGCCCTGATTTTTGCTAAATGTCTGCCTCAGTATTCCCAGTGTGTGAGACAGGCCTATGCACTGAGACATGGAAAACAGTATGAGAGGCCGCAGGGTCCCATATTCCACATATCCTTCCATAATTCTCCCCATAATGGGTTCTGTAAAACTTTCCAGTCATCCTGAGCCCATCAGGCCCTTATAGACAGCCTAACTATCCATGCAGAGAGTAAGGGGTCAAGGTTCATGCATACATACCATCTAGGCAGCTCTCAATTCAGCCCATTGGCTGCTTTTATTATCTGCAGTCTCAAACCAGATAGTATCAGTCTGGAGTGGGATTATTCCTGCAGTTAGTGACTAGGATTCCTTCTAGGAGAGCCACCCATATACCAAGCATCTTCAGAAATAGGGTATGTGCCTTCCTTTACTTGTGAGGGGGTCTCCGTAGGAGGCTTTTGGGGGGTGATCATTAAAGGTTTCGTACTCTGCTGGCTCCAAGATACCATGTAATTCAACGCTCCCAGGGGACCGTTGGCAAGAACACTGTTGTTGTAGGTAAGCATGCCATCTTTGCAGTGTAGGGGCTGGTGTTACAGCGGAGGCCAGTCTTGTGAATATACAATCTAGCCACCCCGTTATAGGCAACCCAGTCTGGACAGTTACTGGAAGAGTGGCAGTTAGGGCCTCCACTTGTTGAAGGGCCTTATAGCCCCCTATACTTGTTGTTCAATAGGAAAGTATCGTATCTTTGTTCTCTTCCAGAGTTGTGACCAAAAGTTCAATAGGGTTAACTTTCCATGCTGTTCCTGCCAAAATGCCCAACTTATCCCATTTGGCATAGTGGTCACATCTAGGGTCATGGGGATACTAGGTAAAGGCATTCCTAAGGCCTGTGCTTGAGTAACTAATGGCTTGGTCAAAGCCAGCTTGATGTTCTGCCCAATGCCAATGGGCTGCCTTTTTCACCAGATAGTATAAAGGGTACAGGCATTGTGCTAGATTGGGCTTACGCCCCTATAGTACCCCAGGAGATCTAGGAACCCTTGCAGTTGCATGTCTTAGGAATCGGAAACTGTTGGATCTTGTCAGTCACAGAGCCCAGTATGAGACACATCTTAACCTGACCAGGTAACCCCCCAAAACTTGACTGCTGGCCCAGGGCCTTATACTTTTCTGTGGATTGATGGCACGTCCTTGCTTGTTCAGATGAGAGCAGAGACTGTTCAAGTAAGACTCTAACAGAAGTCTTCAGAGGTTAGCATCACATCATTGACATAATGGAACCTTTTAGCTGTGAGTAGTGGTGGATATAAAGACAAATCACGAGCAGTCCTACCATGATAGATAGTGGGGCTGTGCAAATATCCTTGTGGCAATACCTGGAATGCCCATTGTCAACCATCCCATGTGACTCAGGATGCAAAGGAATACTAAAGAAAGCATTGGGGGAGGGGGGGTGCCTGGGTGGCTCAGTCGGTTCAGCCCTGACTCTTGGTTTCAGCTCAGGTCCTGATCTCAGGGTCGTGGGATCGAGCCCTGCATCAGACTCTGTGCTCAGCTGGGAGTCTGCTTGAGATTCTCTCTGTCCCTTTGCTGCCCACCCCCCACATGTGCTCATGTGCGCACACGTGCTCTCTCAAATAAATAAAATCTTTTTTTTTTTTTAAGATTTTATTTGAGAGAGCACAAGCAGGGGGCGTGGCAGGCAGAGGGAGAGGGAGAAGCAGGCTCCCTGCTGAGCACAGAACCCGATGCAGGGCTTGATCCCACGACCCTGAGACAGGACCTGAGCTGAAGGCAGACGCTTAACCAACTGAGCCACCCAGGTGCCCCTCAAATAAATAAAATCTTAAAAAAAAAAAAAGTAAGCATTGGCTAAATCCAAAACCACATGGTAAGAACCTACACCATGTACTATTTGTTCAGTGATTTGGGTAATATTAGGACAATCTTACTTAGTTCTCTATGAACCATGGTCGTTCTCCAGGTGCCATCTGGTTTCTTCACAGGCCATACAGCACTATTATAGGGATTTTTTGCTGGCCTGATTATTTGTACTCTTGCTAATTCCCATATAGTGGCAGGTATTTCCTCAAATCCTCCTAACAACCAGTATTGCTTTACATTTATAACCTGGGGAGGGGTAACAGGATCCCAATTTGCATTTCCCCTTAAGACAGTTTTAATTACTGTAAATCGAAAGTGAAATTCTCCTACAGAGCTTTGTAGTAGTTTTTTCCCAGAAGAATGTATATGGCTAATATATTCTCCAGTATTGGAGAAATGAAAACCTCATAAGGAGCAGCTGGGCTTTTATTCTCAAGCGCGCTGTTGTGCATTTCACCCTTATGCTTTTCTTTTCTTTTTTTAAGATTTTACTTATTTGTCAGAGAGAGAGCACAAGCGGGGTGAGCAGCGAGCAGAGGGAGAAGCAGACTCCCCGCTTAGCAAGGAACCCGATGTGGGACTCGATCCCAGGACCCTGGGACCATGACCTGAGCCGAAGGCAGCCGCTTAACTGACTGAGCCACTCAGGTATCCCTAGAGCTTTTTTTTTTTTTTTTTAAGATTTTATTTATTTATTTGACAGAGACAGTGAGAGAGGGAACACAAGCAGGCGGAGAGGGAGAAGCAGGCTCCCCGCTGAGCAGAGAGCCCGATGCGGGGCTCGATCCCAGGACCCTGGGATCATGACCTGAGCCCAAGGCAGCCGCTTAACGACTGAGCCACCTAGGCGCCCCTAGAGCTTTTTTTTTTTAATACAAATTTTAGCAGTACCATCCAGAGGTAGAAAATACTACATAACTATAATGCATACATATGGACACACACAAACACACAGATACAGAGACTTTATAGCTTAAAATTACTGCCATGAAATAGGTACAAAACTCACTCGTGAATGTTGGATCTAAATGTGTTTTTTTTGGTAGATGGAATAAGGTAAGGTAACCTGTCTAGATGGCTTAAGCTTTTTCCACTTGTATTTGGAGAAGATACTTAAGATTTATATGTCCTTTTAACAGAGAGAAAACCAAATTCTAATTTTTCACCAGCTTTTGATATTAAAACTCATTTTAATATAAATTCATTTTAATCTTAGCCAGCTTGACCACACATAATATTCCTTTCCAAATAATCCTTTTCCACAGACCTTCTACAACTTTCTCCATTCTGATTTTGTCCTGTTTTTTTTCCTCTTCAGACCACCAGATGCTCTTTAGGACAAAATTATTTTTTTATTCCTCAACAAAAAAGCATCTCCATTTTTCATACCTTCTCCTACTGAAAACACATCCTACTTACCTGGCATACAAAGATATTTCCCATGAGTTCCATGGTTTAGCATCCCAGGCTGGCTTCAAATGATGGTTGTAATCCAAAGTTGCCACATTTGGGGCGCCTGGGTGGCTCAGTTGTTAAGCGTCTGCCTTGGGCTCAGGTCATGATCCCAGGGTCCTGGGATCGAGCCCTGCATTGGGCTCCCTGCTTGGCAGGAAGCCTGCTTCTCCCTCTCCCACTCCCCCTGCTTGTGTTCCCTCTCTTGCTCTCTCTCTGTCAAATAAATAAATAAAATCTTAAAAAAAAAAAAAGTTGCCACATTTTATGTCCCCCAGGGCGCACAAAGTGACAGATACACTGAAGTCTCAATTTGTGCATCCTGGGTTTAGATAGTATCTACCAAATTAGAGAGCAGAAGAGATGTGGATATAGTCTCCTGTCCTTCTCCAGTTGTAATTCTTTATCCAACTGCCTTATTTCATTTCTGACAGTAGCCAGACATTGATGGTCACCTGAAGGGCCCATAGGAGCAGCCAACCAACCAGGGTCACTGCTTGGCGGCCTTCCTTACCCCAGTGGGTCATGCAACTTTGTAATAGCTCTAATCCATTTGGCATCTTCAGGGTGTCCCCATACTCATTCAGCAGTCCATAGGCATCAAGCAAACAGATTGTGCCTTCCCACATTAATGTGGTCAGCCACTCCAGGGTTTCCCCCAACAGAAGCTTCGTTTCCTTGCCCATTCTTCAGTCTCTGGGCTCCTCCTGGCTGGCTCACCAATTGTTCTATGAAAGGGAGGTAATATGCAAAATGATATGCAAAGGCTGAAGGAGCCGTAAGACTGAAGAAGAAGGCCAAGAAGTCCAGCTTGACAAAAAATGGTTTGTTAAAGGGGCTTCTGGACAGAAGTCCCTCTTGGGCAGCTGCAAGACAAGTAGATCCACCTCCTATAAGACCTGCTTTTACAGCCCTAAAGGCTGAGGCGTACAGGCTGGGAGACCACCTAGGAAGGAATGTTTGAGAATCATAATCTCCAGAGCAGATCAAGGACATTATGCCCCAAGGGTGTGGTTAAGGGTGTGGCTAAACAGAAAGAATGGGGCAGGGAAGACTGTGCTCTAGTAGGCTTCAGATCACAGAGTGGTCATGGCAGATTTGTCCAAGATGCCATTAGTCTGGTTCACACAACAGTGTAAACATAACTTTTATATTCACCGCGAAACCAAAAAATTCGAGACTGACTTTATTGTGATACTCACTTTATTGCAGAGGTCTGGAACAGAACCAGCAATATCTCTGGGATATGTCTGTATGTTTTATTGGCATAGGATGTTATCCACACGATTTTATTTCTGGATATAGCTCATATTTAAATATGAAGATAGTTCCTGGGACCCTAGATACCTACCTTATAAGCCTCTTCACTGTTCATTAAAATTCAAAGTGTTATTCTCCCCTTAATTCCCTTATCAACAAATGATTATTGAATACTTGCTATGTACACAGAATGGTTTGTTTCTCTCAAAGATGTGGGACTAGTTGACGAGACAAAACTTACACAAATGCAACAAAGAAAAATGCATTATGAAAGGATCACTCAGGCCAGAGAGGAACATAAACTGGGACATCAGTTATGAGATGAGCTCATTCATTCATTCAGCAAACATTTACTAAGGACATTCTATGGATGTAAGTCAGTTTGTTAGTCCTCACAGCTATAAAGACAGATTAGCCAGGCTTGGCTCTCAGAGTTTACAGTCCAGCTTTTGAGGGGACAGATAATGAAAGACTGAAGTATAAAATGGTATTACTGTACAAGGAACAGTAGGAGCAGAAAGTTGAGAAGGGGATAATCAGGAGAGGATCCATAGAGTTGACATTTCAGTGAAGTTTGGGAAGTAGACTAGGTCTTTTACCAGGTATTTACTGAGCTATTGCAGTAGTTCAGGTGAAAATAATAAGCCAACAGGAATGAAGGAGGCAACAGATTAAACTGGTGTTCCAGCAGCAGAATGGCTGATTTTTGATCACTTTCCTGTAGTCTTCGTGGTCAGTAAGAACTCTGAAGACAGCCAGGGAGATGGCGATCAAGGCAAGAAAGCAAGGAGGAGGAACAAGTGTGGGGAGGAAAGATAAGTTTTGTTAGTTTGAAGTATTTGCATGACAATGACATTCACATATAAATCCCCAGTAGGCACTTGAGAACTAAAGCCTGGTGCTCAGGTCCAGACAGGACATACCAATTTTTGAGTCCCTTAAACAGACTCTGGAAATACTGGAAGTTGTACAGAATTAAGGCAGCAAAGTTACCCCAGGTCCTGTCCTTGGCTGTGATGGAGAAAAAAATGGAGAGCTACTTAGTTGTTGAAGCTTTTAAAATCAGCCTTTAAATTCTCCAATTTTCGTACTAAGTTCTTTGACTCTGTTAACAGTTACTTTTTTAAAATTACCTAATAGTAAGTCTCATTGCCAAATTTTTATTTCTACTTTTATTTCTATACAGAAGAAATCTATTTTAATACTGCTTTGTTCACTTACTATAACACCTTTCACTTTAAAGAAATTTGGTAGATGGAAATGCGATTCTTATATGTAGTAAATAGGGAAACTTCTAGAAAGCCAACTTCTAAAGGAGAAGAAAATACTCACCAATTGGTACTGAGTTATCCAAAAAGAATAATATTTTTTCTTTATTGAGGTTTAATTGACTTAACACTTTATTATAAATTTCAGGTATACAATGTAATGGTTTGATATCAGAGTAATTTCTTTTTAATCCCAGGAATGGAAGATTGTGAAACAATGGAAGATGTATATATGGCTTCAGTGGAAACAGATCGGGGAGTAAAGGAACAGTTACATCTTTATGACACCAGAGGCTTACAGGAAGGCGTGGAGCTACCAAAGCATTATTTTTCATTTGCTGATGGCTTTGTTCTTGTGTACAGTGTGAATAACCTTGAATCCTTTCAAAGAGTAGAGCTTCTGAAGAAAGAAATTGATAAGTTTAAAGACAAAAAGGAGGTAAGTGGGTCTGTTAAAAATGCTAACTATGAATTGTAATATTTAAATTGTAGCATGAACTTTTGGGCAGTTAAAATATTTAAAAAACATTAAATTGTATTCACAGTATCTGTAATCTTCATAATATTTTTTCTTAGCCCAGGAAATACAGGATTGAACGAATTCAATCAGGACCAGCGTTTGACTTTCTGCTTTTGTTTGTTACCATGTGCAAGTTGAATTTTAATGACACTGTGTCTCAAATACTATGTAGTTCACTTCATATTGTTTGGGATCGCTGTTTCCTAGGGCTCTCTTTGTCTCATTGGCTAAATAGGATTCTTGTTTTCGGCCTTAGCAGAAAATAATAAATTTAAATATATATAAATAAATAAAATGATTGGATTCTCCTCATTTACTACTGAGAAATAAGTGCCTTACCGTGATCTGTAGCCTTAAATCTGGCCCATACCTATCCTTTTCGTCTTATTTTTATCATTTTGTTCCTCTGTCACTGTACTCCTGGGATACTGGTATACCCTTTGTTTTATTCAACGTGATGATTTTGTTCCCCTGTTAAGTCTTTGTCAATTGCTGGTTCCTTCCCTGGAACTCTGAACGCAGCTCTTTCTCCAGATCTTCACACAGCTGACTCCCTGTCATCTAGGGAACCACATAATATATTGGTTAACAGCATTGGCTAGATGTTCTTAACCTAGATTGTTACATTTTATTTATTATGTTAAGCTTATTTTGAGATAATTGTAGATTCATACGCAATTTTAAGAAATAATAGAGATCTCTTACCCAGTTCCACCAGTGCTAACATTGTACAAAACTCGTATAATGTTACCACCAAGATATTTAGGTTTATAGTCAAGATACAGAACAGTTCCCGTCATTGCAAGGATCCCTTCTGTTATCTTTTTTTGCCACACCCACTTTCCTCCCATCTCCCTCCCCTTAGTCCCTGACTAATCTATTTTCCATTTCTATAACCTTGTCATTTCACGAGTGTTAACATAAATGGACTCATACAGTGCGTAACCTTTTGGCATCAGCATTTTTCACTCAGCATAACTCTCTGGAGGGTCATCCAAGTTATTGCATGTATCAGAAGTTCATTCCTTTTTATTGCTGAGTGATATTCCATGGTATTTATGTACCAAAGTTTATTTAAACATTCACTTGTTGAAGGACATCTGGGTTGTTGATATCTTAATTATTTTGAATACTTATTTGCTTTGTGAATAGATTATAGTTACAAGGTTCAGTCTTCAAAAGACATAGAGGCAGGTAATGGATGCTCTCCTCCCACCTGTTTCCCATTTTTCCCACCTAAACAGATAAATGCTGTTATTTTCTAGGGTATCCTTCATATTCTCCTCCCTGCCCCCCAAAAGTTGAAAGAATGATTCATTGAACACTCATATTTGATACTCGAATCTTGGCTCTGCTTCTCAACTTTCTGCCTCACTTTCCTTAACCGTAAAATGGGGATAGTAGTACCCTTCTCATATGGTGGTTAGGGAGATTTAAGAAGCACATTCATTCAACAAATGCTTATTGAGCAACTACTATATGCCTGGCATTGTTTTAGGTAAAAGGTATGGAGAATACAAGACAAACAAATGTATATCATGAAGAGGGCGCCTGGGTGGCTCAGTTGGTTAAGCGACTGCCTTCGGCTCAGGTCATGATCCTGGAGTCCCTGGATTGAGTCCCGCATCGGACTCCCTGCTCTGCAGGGAGTCTGCTTCTCCCTCTGACCCTCTCCCCTCTCATGTGCTCTCTTTCTCATTCTCTCTCAAATAAATAAATAAAATCTTTAAAAAAAAATGTATATCATGAAGAGTCAGATGCTATGTAGAAAAGTAAAGTAGAGCAGGGTGCAAGGGTACTGTTTTTCTGTAGGGCAATCTGGGAAGGCCTCCCTGATAAGGTAACTTTTAGCAGAGATTTGAAGGAAGTGAGGGAGGGAGCCAGGCCCATGTGGTGGAGGAGTGCTCCAGGTGGAGGGACTAGCTGGCACAAGGGTCTGGGAAAGTGTGCTTTGTCATGTTCAGGAACAACAGTGAGGCCAGAGTGGGCTAGGAGGAGTATGGTAGGAGATGAAGGCCACACTTTGGATCAGAAGCCATTGGTTTTGAGCAAAGGAAAGACATGATCTAGCTTAGGTTGCATTTATTTATTTATTTTCATGTTTGATTTAAAAAAACATTGGATAATGATTGCACATGGCTCAGAAGTAAAAATGATATATAAAAAGGACTATTGTGAGGTCTAGTTCCCACCCCTGTCCTCAACCACCGAGTTCCTTTATCTCAAGCATACTATTCATTTATTTTTTTATTCATTTATTGATTGATTGTAAACTCTGTGCCCAACATGGGGCTTGAACTCATGACCCTGAGATCAAGAGTCACATCCTACACCACCTGAGCCAGCCATGTGCCCCTCAAACATGCTTTTTAAATATTTTACCACTTGTTTTGGGGCATCCTTCCAAAGTTTCTTTAGATAAATACAAGCAAATAGGAATATACATATAGTTTTCTCCCACCCCCACTTTCTTACACCAAAGGTAGCATAGTGTTCAGCACCTTACATTCATGTAATATATCTTGGGAGTCCTTTCCATAGCAGTACTCAGATTCCTTTTATAATTTTTTTCTATTTTTTATTTTTTTTAAGATTTTATTTGACAGAGAGGGGGAACACAAGCAGGGGGAGTGGGAGAGGGAGAAGCAGGCTTCCCGCGGAGCAGGGAGCCTGATGCGGGGCTCCATCCCAGGACCCTGGGATCATGACTTGAGTCGAAGGCAGACGCTTAACGACTGAGCCACCCAGGTGCCCCTAGATTCCTTTTTTTAAAAGTGATGCATATTCATTGCGTGGGTGTATACTTACTTAACCAGGTCCAAATTGATGGGATACTTGGGCTATTTATAGTCATTTGCTATTATGAACTGTGCTACAATGAATAATCTTACATATTTATTATTTTGTATGTTTTAGGGTATAGTTGTAAGATCAGCCAAAATGGGGTTTTTGAATCAAAGGATATATTGCCAAATTACCTTCCATAACAAGGGTATGAAAGTGCCTGTTCTCCAGTCTTGACAACAGTGTGTGCTTGTGGATTTTGTGCATCTTCTGGGTGAGAATGGTACTTTAGTAGTTTGTTTCCTTAATATGAATAAGGCTAAACATCTTTTGACTTGTTTTAAAATGTTCATTTTGGCTGCTGTGTTGACAACAGGCAGTTGAGGGACAAGGTGAGAAGCAAGTTTTGTGAAATGCTATTGCTCTGGAGCACTTAAACAGTTACCAATTGAGGAGAAACCACTTTAAAAATAGGGAGTGATCTAACTATGTCATGGTGCAGATAGGTCAGAAGAGCTGAGGGCAAAGACGTGGCCAGCCTTTAGAAACTTGGGATGTCTTTTTTTTTTTTTAAAGATTTTATTTATTCATTTGAGACACAGAGATAGAGCGAGCGAGTGCGAGCAGGGGGAGAGGCAGAGGGAGAAGCAGCCTCCCTGCCGAGCCAGGAGCCGGACATGGGGCTCGATCTCAGGACCCTGGAATCATGACCCGAGCCGAAGGCAGATGCTTAACCATCTGAGCCACCCAGGCGCCCCGAAACTTGGGATGTCTTAAGAACACAGTAAAACAGTGAGATGAAGTTTGATTGGACTGGATATAAGGATTAAACACAGCAAAGATAGCTCTTTGAAAGAATTTTGAGTCAAAGGGTAAATATATTGTCCTATAAAGGGAAACGGAGCTGGAGAAGGATATGTAAAAGAGGGCTTTTTTAGGCGAGAGCTAGTGTTTGTATGCTCATGGAATGATTCGATAGAGAGGAGAAAATTGATGGGGAGGGGAATAATTGCTGGAGTGACAGTCCTGTCTAGGATAGAGGATGGGTTCTAGAAGATGGCAGGTTGTTAGATATGGTGGTGGATGCAGGTGAAAGTTTAAATTGCTTCTGTTTTCTTACTGAAATAGTATGGACATCAGCTGAGAGTAAGGGGGGAAAGAAGAGATGTTGGAGGTTGAAGAGGGTCAAGGTAGGAGCTGTTAATATATTTGCTGGAGAACACCAGCTCACTTAAAGTCAGTGGTTATTGAATTGGGACCAGCCAGGAGGGCTGTTTTTTTTCCCTACATCCATGTTCAGTAGGTGGTGTAGGCACAGTCCAATTAAGAGTTAAATTTAAGGTGGGGGTTTGGCCAGGTGAATACAATGGGATGATGATGTCAAGGTAGTAAAAGAATCTAAACTGGGCCAAGAACTGAGGACAGGAGGAGGGTTGAAGGACAGTGATCAAGGTAGGAGAGACAGAGGGTTGTAGGTCCTTCTGGTGTTGAGGATTGCTGTAGTCAGGGTGTTAGGCATGAACTAGGAAGGTATGGGTGGAAGTGGGATTCCTGGAATTGGGACTATAGAGGGGAGCAATTACAATGGCAGGAGTAGGATGTGTTCATGGAAGTGAATGGCCGAAGAAGTCAGGAGGATGATTAAGGCTATTTGGGAAGGGTCATCCATATGGTTAGTGAAGTCACTAGGACTTACGATAGAAATAGTGTGGGAGTGACCATGAGCCAGGTCTGTAATGAGTAGCAGCAGGGTGGGGGTGGGAAACAGGTAGTAAGTAGTACAGACTAATAGTACCAGCCTTCAGTTTTAGGGTTCTTAGAGGACATTATTGGAGGCAGCACTGAGGGGCAAGGATACCCCTTACATCCCCTGTGCCCACTGTGGTAGTGAGTACTACAGAGCTGAGCCAGTTTCAGCTAGGAAAGATGAAGGGAACATCCAAAGCAGAGATGGGGACACGAGAAGGGGATTTTGTTAAAGTCTAGGGGCAACATGGAACAGTTTCTGCAAGTGGATCAGACTAGGTGATAACATGTGAAGATGAAAATGTGGGTGATGAATGACAGGAGGACCTGAAGGGATAGATCCTGTTGAGAAATGAAGGAATATGAGACTTGCCAAGAAAACCAGCGCTCTGGGGCCTGTTCCATCCTACCTAGGAGGCATGGTCTAACTGGAGCACGGAGAGCTCCGTTTTAAGGCAGGAACACAGCAATGGCTTAAATGTCCTAGTTCAAAGCTGCTCCTCAGAGATGCCTTCTCTTAAAACTCTTACTGCCCTTCTACTTTCCATGATCTTGTTTTGTCTTTATACAGTCAAGGGTCTGAAAATTGGATACTCTCTCTCCTCCAGACCTCCCCTCGTCCTGGGCTTTGACTGCCTTGTAACTGCCATATTCTGGGGGCCTGAAACTGCATGGTGTGCAGTAAGCACTCAGCTTAAGTGAATGTGACTGCCGTACATTTAGTGTAAAGTACTCCTATGGGTCCATACATTCAACAAATGTTTAGTGCTTGCATCAGGCTCTGGTCTACGATCCGGAATAATGTGAACAGACTTGAGTGACTTCACTTACCCATCATTTAAAATGTTTCCTAGTTAACAAGCTGTATAGCACCTGCATTTTTAACAAAAATGCATTCAGGAAGAATGAAGTTATAACTCAGGTCACATCTGAGGATCAGTTTTGAAGCAGCAGTTCTATTCAAAAGGACAATTTTCTTGATTTTTTTATTTTGTCTAGGAACTAATGTTGGCAAAGTGTCATCTTTTTTATTTTCCTTTCAGGTAGCAATTGTCGTATTAGGAAACAAAATTGACCTTTCTGAGCAGAGACAAGTGGATGCTGAGGTGGCACAGCAATGGGCAAGAAGTGAGAAAGTACGCCTGTGGGAGGTAACGGTTACAGATCGGAGAACTCTGATTGAGCCATTCACTCTCTTAGCCAGCAAACTTTCCCAGCCCCAGAGCAAATCGAGCTTTCCTTTGCCTGGGAGGAAAAACAAAGGGAACTCTAGCTCCGAGAACTAAAAATCAGTAATGCTACAACTGTCTGTTGAATAGATTGCCTTTAGGTGTCCATGAGCATATTTAAAACAAGGCATTTGCATCTACCTTTGGTCCTTAGGAAACCTTTAAGGAAGTAATGTACTTTATAATTAAATTATTTGGGCTAAGTTTATTGCCTGATACGAAGTAATTATTTGCATTGTCATTGTTTGAAACTTGTCCCTGAACTTGGCACCTAAATTTTTGTTGCATTTGTCCAAAGAGTAAAATAAAGTTTGGGGAGTATGTAGATATGTCTGTAAGACCAGCAGCTCCACAACCCCCAACTTGTTTCAGAAGCCATTTTTCTGTGTAACTTTATGCAAACTTCTCAGCTCAAATATAATTTTAAGAAGTTCATTAATCATCTAATGTCTAGAATTATAAAATGACATTTTTAGATCACAAACGGTAAACAATTTAGGTGTTAAATTTTATCTCATGGAGACCTTGCTAAATAGGACAAAACCTATGATTTAACTTTGTTCAAATTGTATGTTTAGCATGACTTGAGGTAGTAGGTGGTGTAAATATGTTCAAAGCATTTGCTCTTTCTTTAGAAAACCACTAACCATTGAAGGACACTAAAGCTTCCATTTCCACAAGTATTACTATACCTTCTTCAACCGTTTTCTGGATACATAGTCATGTGGAATAAAATGTATCATAAAAATATTGGACTTCAGGTTAGATACTAGAGTTTGTGCTATGGTATTCTTTGAAGATTTTGGCAATATCCGAGCAGTGGGACTAACTGTATTTCACAAGCTGATGATACTGTAACTCATTTTAGAAGTAGGAAGCAAGCTACTTAGTATTTCAACTGGCAAAGCAGTTTTTTGTTTTTGTTTTTTTTTTTTAGAAGTGGGGGCAGGGAGCAGAGGGAAAGTGAAAGAATCTTAAGCAGGTTCTGTGGCTGGATCTCACAACCCTGAGATCATGACCTGCGCCACAATCAAGAATCGGATGCTTCACCACCTGAGCCACCCAGGCACCCCTCAGCTATTTGATCTATATGTAAAATATGAAATAAGCTGTTCAGCAAAGACATGTTAAAAAAAATCTAGTACACTTTTTTTTTTTTAAGTAAACTCTACCCATGGGGCTCAAAGTCAGGACCCCAAGATTAAGAGTCTCTACCAACATTTCTTAAGTGGAGTACTTTCAAGGCTAGGTTCAGGGAATTTAAAGTCAATTGGTTCATTTCTGTGAGAGTTCAGACCAAGAACTGCATAATACAAAACTTGCAAATCAGCTAGTGTTGCTTCCATTTAACTGGCTAAAATTCCTCATCACAAATACATTTTTTTGCCAAAAAACTATTCAGATAATGGTTAAGTCATTCCCTGAGGTTGATCTCGGTTTCTTTCCTATTATTTTTACAGAGATGAATACTTTTACAGTGATTTAAAAAAGTTTCTCTGGAGCAGATGCAAAGAAACAGAACTGCTGGATATATGTACATTTAGGTACTGCCAAATTGCCCTCTCAGGGAGAGGTATTAATACAGTCATGAGAATCCATCTCTAACCTTTTTTAAGACACCTCAAAAACAGCATACCAAACCTAACCTAGGTCCTTGCTCATTATTCAGTCTATATTACTTGTAGGTTGTGTAGTAGCAAAGCTTTAGAAGAATCTGCAAACTACAAACACAGGCAAAAGGAAGTAAATGAATACAGCAGTGTGAGGTGGTTGTTTTAATATTGTTTATTAGCACAGTAACAAATGCAGACTTAAGTAGTCCACAACATATAACCAATCCACTGAGCAACTCCTATTCCACACCTTACAGTTAACAGCTTAAGGTATTTTACTACAGGTTTTCACAAGTCGTGATTCAAACCTCTTATCTTGTCACAATAAAGTAGATTGGCATATAAAATAAAATACATAACTACTCATTTCCTATATGGTGTCTTATAGCCACGTATCCATTTTATATATATGAGATGACAGTCTCTAAAAACTGTTAAATATCAATGTTCCCTCCCAAGAAGGGAAAACAAATTCCAATTTTTTTGAAAAAAAAAAAAAAAAGTGTAGTCTTGGAAGGACTTTACATAAACAGCCATGTGTGTAACCTGTACAAAATTAAGCTATTTTAAATTTACAGACTACAAGCAACTGAACCCAAATGTCTATTCTCTGTACTACATTTCAGCTAATATTGCAGAACTAATGACAGTTTTAAAAGTTGCTATTACCAATTCTGTCTACTGTAGCAAGATACCTTAAGTTACAACAAAATCTTAGGAAATAAGACTGAATAATATCTGTTATAGAAATACCCTACTCTTTACCAACTCCCACCCTCCCCCACCCCTTCAAAATCATAAGCAGCTCTCTCTGTGACAGACAATGTAAGAATTGTGAAAACCCAATTTATGTAGCGTATCTCTTGGTCCACTGTCTGGCCATTCTGTCATGTTCTGCTCTGTTGGTCATATACTGAGTGGCAATACTTCCCACCAAAGGGTCAGCTGGAAGAAGAGAACGTTTCAAATTTTAGCACATAAATCAGTGACAGCTTGGAAACAAATATGCGAAGTATTTGTGATCAAAACCAGTTTTGAAACACCGTTCCATCATCGTGGCCACCATATGCATGGGGAAAACTTGTTAACAAAATGCTCAGGCTTTAGTACTAGTGTAGCTTTATCGTTCATTCTATTTTTCTCCCAACAAACACCACCCAATTGGAAGTGTTTTTGCTCTTATGTGTTAGGTAAAGTTCAATAAAAACTGGAATGTTCAAGGCTACGATGAACATGGAATCCAACTGTGTTCACATGACTGTTCAGTGGAATACTGTAAAGTCCTCTAGGCTGTTGCAGTATTGACCTCTAAACTAGTTACTTAGAAAAAGCCAGGTTACTAGGTCAAAACCTGGACCTCAACAATTAAGTAGAGTGTTGCTCCGAAACCTAAACAGAATCTTTAATAATAAAAGGAATAAGCTCCCCCCCCCCCCACCCCACCGCAATCAGTCTGATAATCCCTAAGTATTATCTCACTTTCAAAATTTAACACCAGCTTTGGGGCAAGTACTCAGTGAACCAGCAGGCACAGGAGAGGTTATTAGGCAGACGACTCAACATTTAGTTAGAAATATGTGGTTTAAAGAGAACTGTATGAAAAATGTAAAAACTTAAGGCAAATTTATAGAAGTCCTAGTTTTAAAACATCTTGTTCCTAGAGCATAGAATTACTGCCTTTTTCAACTAGTAGATTGAACTTCTCGATTAAAACTTTCTTTGAAAAAAGATTAGTTTTTGTCCTTTTTTTTTTAAGATTTATTTTTTCATTTGAGAAAAAGAACATGAGCAGGAGGGGCAGAGGGAGAAAGAATCCTAAGCAGGGCCCAACACGGCCTAATCCCACAACCTGAGCTGAAAACCAAGAGTCAGATGCCCAACCGACTACATGTACATCCAGGTACCCCTACTTTTTGTTCTTTCAAAGCTCTTTGTACTTTACCAAAACAAGTATTTTTCAGGTGAGGAGAAAGAAGGGGAAAAAAAAAATTAACCTTACCAGGATTACAGTCTGTAAGAAGGGAGCAGATAGAAAGGAGAACTTTAGAAATGGTTAGTGCTGGACTCCAATTATCTTTTAATATGTCCAAGCAAATAACTCCTTGACTGTTAATATTACAGTGATAGATTCTTGTCCGAAATGTAACCTAAAAAAATAAGACAGTATTAAAATTTAAACAGGAAACAATAAAATTTTTCCTAAATTGCTTTTTCAATTGAGTGGCTGTAATTTAAAAATGTCTGTTTCTTTAAAAGATGAATAAAGAGTTTAAGATAGGTTAAGATACACTCTCAGTCATTTCAATGGTAATATCCATCAACAAAAAGCATGGTAACTTCAGTTTTTTCTCAAATTCATCTTTAGTAGTTTCAGTGTTTTAAATACTTTTTAAGTTTGAAATAGCTAAGTGTTTGCTGACCTCTTGTGTTAGCTGGTGGTACTACATGGCCTTAAAGTAAGCTTTATAATAAATTCAAACAGATACAACACAGTGGGTACATAAACAAAAGCAAAATGCTCAGCTGTAAAGGCTGTAAAAAAAAAAAAAAAAAAGACGACGACGACGAGATTTGGTTCTGCTTTTTCTGACTTTTACATTAGATCCTGCAGATATCCCGTCTACGTAGGTCACAGAGTCACTATAATGGAGTTCCACAAGTGAGGAGCCAGAAATGGGTAAGGATCATTAACACAAGCCATATAAGCCTGGGTTGCTTTATTTTGGTTTCCTAATTCGTATTTGTGAGACACAAAGAATCATTCAGAAGTAAAAATTACCACTTAGTAAGTAAGAATCATAGATTGAGTGTCACAGGAGATACTATCCTAGATAAGAAAACCCAAAGCCTGGAGGTTAAGAATTTGAACAAGACCAAAATGTGACAAGGAGCAGAATCCAAAAGTCTTTGGTAGGAGATTCTGACTTTCTAATTACTTTAGTGCACAGATATTTTGACACCATTTTTAACTGTTCAGTAACTTCTTTCCTGTGAGTGGAAAGTAGGGGATTGATTCTGGGTTGCTATGTTACTAAAAATAGCAGGATTTTAAGCACTATCAAAACAAAGCACATACTCCTAGAACCATGGTCTCTGCAAGAGGCAAAGCCCCCTCCCCCCATGCAAGTGTTTTGTGTCCATCCAAATGTACTTAGAGATTTGTTCAGATATAACAGAAATCTACCTTTTGTGATTAAAACTCTATTTTAAAAGCTTCAACAGTCTCTCATGGCAATATGTAAATTTGACTATAAATCAGGAAATTCTTACCTTTGGAGGCTTGAAGGGGTATTCTGGTGTAAAAGTGATATCAAGGAAGAATACACCACCCTCATACACGGATCCTGGAGGCCCCAGAATGGTTGATCTCCATTCATAGATGTTATCACCTTTGGGACCAGCACTGTGAAGTAATACATCAAAAGGTAAGCAGATGGTGGCACCATCCAAGTTTTTACAGGGCATTAAAAAAAAGGAAAAAAGATCTCTTCTCCCTTTTTGTTTAATGTGTGGATTCTCTCCATAAAACAGAAGTGTCTTTCAGACTCAATCTCATTCTGGACTGCAACAAACCCATCAGCCTTAAGTCAAGTAAACTGAATGATAAAGAATGTTTAAACCACTCTAAGCCTACTTAAGCTGTGAATAAGCAAGAAATTGAATTCTCAAACCTCTCCTCGATCATAAGAAAATGTAAATATTCAGTGGTTTTGCTCACAACTATTCATTTCTGATGACCATTTTAAGAACAAAGTTTCATTTCTGACTCACTGGGGTTCTTGTTCCTTGTTCTTCTATTTTCATAATCTTATCCTAAAAGAAGTCCAATGGATTACAGTACTTTTTACATTATAAACCATGTTGGGTGGGAGGAGCACAAGGATGACAGAGTATCCAATGGCAAGTTATTTAATTTGCCTTTCAATGTATAAAATGCTATAATCAGGTTTTCTAAAAATTACAGTTGGGATGTTCATTTATCCCTTTCCCTGTTAAATCACTTTTATATTTAGTTATACCATAATACCCTTCCAAAGCATTGTGTTGGCTTGTAGAGTGTTCTGTATCCAAGTACAATAAGAAAAACAGAAAAATATTGACCCTCCAATTCCAAGACCAATGAAGAACTTAATATAACCTGCCCAAACAACTAAGTGTGGGTAGGACTCTGGTATTGAGGAGAGAGGAAAAGGTACTAATTTTAGGTACTAATTTTAAAAAGACTTCCCAGAGCATGGACATGACAGTATTCAATTGGTTAACTTACATGTTTTAGCTGAGATTTCTCAAACCTAGCTACAACAGTTGCTTCAAGGATAATGATGTGTGTCAGCCAAACAACAGAAAGGTCTTTACTTGGAGAGACTTGTATATCCCAGTCAATACACAGGATAATTTCTACAGAGCAGGCAAACTGCTATTTTAAATGAATGGATGGTATGAACTGGATTCATTCACTCATTCTTATTGAATGCACATGTAAGCCAAGTTAAATGGCAGAGATTTCAATAATGAACAAGACAAAAACTTGTCTTCAAGACGCCCTCTGCTAACTGGCTAGAGATGAGGTTCATTCAATTCCTTCATTTAAGAGAAAGATTAGAGGAAGAGGAAGGGAAAGGAAAAAAAAAAAAGATACCTGCCTATGGCCTTATACTTTCCACAAACCCACCACAGATTTTTTTTTCTTTCAGAATGAGTTCACAAAAGAAAACCAGAAAGAAACAGAAGTTGGGGAAGAAAACATGATGTGGCAAAAAAGAGAAAAAATACAGATAGAAGAACATGGGCTAATGGGAAGAGTAGGCCCAAACTGGCTAAAGGGCACAGAGCTTGGACACTGACTTGAGCACTTACTAGCTATGTGACCTTGAGCAAGTCACTAAACCTAAACCACAAATTCTCAGGAATGTTTTATCATTAAAATGGTGCCGGGGGGGGGGGGGGGGGGGGGGGGGGGGAGGAATCTCTGTAGAGAAACAGACCCACAGTAGTCTCATTAAATGGTAGTACCACGTTGTTATGAATTATTCCTACTGATTTCAAATAGTATGGGTCCTTTAATATCCTTGTGATTGGTATTCTCAAGAACTTTTTTTTTAAGATTTTATTTATTCATTTGAGACAGAGAGAGAGAGAGAGAGACAGAGAGCAAGGGGGAGAGGCAGAGGGAGAGGGAGAAGCAGGCTCCCCGCTGAGCCAGGAGCCCAATGTGGGGCTCGATCCCAGGACCCCGGGATCACGACCCGAGCTGAAGGTAGATGCTTAACAATCTGAGCCACCCAGGCGCCCCTCAAGAACTATTTAAAAACTTGTTTTGGAATGGATATATATGGAAAGAGATTATTTAACATGGTCTCTAATATGAAGTCCTGGGTTTTTTTTGTTGTTGTTTTGTTTTAAGATCACTTCCTACTTTTATATATCATCTGACCATAATTTTCACAAGGTGGGATGTAGGGAGAACTTTTAAATCAGCCCTCTACTTCTAGGAACATGCGGTAACCTCTAGTGAAAGAATACTATCCTGATTACAGCTTCATGTCCTGAGGTTAAAACTGGTCTTTGGTCATCTGGTCTGCCTACATATTTGCATCCAGTGTATGTTCTTGGGCAAAAAGTCTATAGACACTGGCCATTACAGCTAGGACACCTGTTCACCAGACTAGAGTTAACTGAAAAGTGGACTAATGAGGTGAGGACACCACTGATACAGAGGTTGCAGATAACAGATAACTATCCTATTTAATCTAGTTAATGATATCTAGGGCTTAAAGGCTAAAAGGCAAAGACAATCATCTGCTGTAAACCTCTTTTTACAGATGAGGAACCCAGGCCTGAAGGACAAGCTAGGCCATCTAAAACCCAGTAATGGCAGCATTCCATACAGTTTTCCTCAGTTAGCTTGGTAATGCTAAGAAAGAGACCCAGAAAAAACTAGCAGTAAAGTCAGTCTCACCCGAGGCGACATGTTGACATGGGCCCAATTCTGCTGACCTCTTAGTACAGAAAATTGTAATTTCCGAACTTCATTGTTCCTCAACATAACCTATGGAACTTTCAAGATTCCTGACCCCTCAACCTAGGTCTGCTGAATTTAGAATATTCAGAAGGGACTTAAGAATCTATGGTGATCTTTAAACAGGTCTTGGTTGCTTTTGGGAATCACTGGTACAGGTTACTGGAGGACAACCAGTTTAGAACATAAGCTTTAACATTACAGCCCATCACCTATGATATAACTGGATATTCAAATCAAGGTGGCTACTTGTGTGTAATCAGCTTTCAGTTTGGGTATAAACTTTTCGGAAAGTTCAGGGAAAAAAAAACAGAAAAAGGCATTAAGGAATCAAGTATGCAACATAAACATAACATAATAAAAAAATACCATGCTTCTGTCAAACTTTGAAAATGCAGAATAAAGGTGGGTTATATTAAGAAAAATAATACTAAGTGAAATAATATCAAATGCAGTTGAAATCCTAAAGCATGCAACAGGAGCCCTGGAGAAAACTAAACAGCATGGATCCCTAATCTGTAGATCCTCAACCAGGGGACTTGAGAGTTACAGGGAAGGATCTGAGAACCCACTGGAAGGACCAAGCATTGCTGCTTGAATAAAAACTTTACTCACTTTAAAGCTGTTACTGGAGAAATTCATATAACATTTTGTCATATGCATTTTATTAATCACAGAATGAAATAAAAATTACGGTCCTGCAAATCTTTTGCCTTTTTTTTCTTCCAGGTTCTCACTGTAAAGTTAGGATCTACTGATCTAGAAGGTGGGTAGAGAGACCTATGGGGGGGAAGGGGTGAGGGCCCAAGTTTACAACTCTCAGAAGGCCACTGTGAAGGAGAACGAGGAACAAGAGAATCTTTACGTGCGACACTACAGGGAAAGGTCTGTTCCAGCACCCCACCCTCTTCTCTATAAAATGACTAACTAGGTTTACCCTCAGGTCAGCATATTCCTTTACCAGCCTTCTGTCCCCACCCTTTAAGATACCTTTTAGTTCCACAATAAGAACTTATGGAAATGTACTTTAGAATGGCATGTGATTTAAATTAGTAATCAATTTAAGTGATTAGAAAGTATGGGAGATGGGGGAGTTTAAATTAAGGGAATATGGGAACAAAAAAAATACACATCCCTGTTTGAAGATGTTGCAACATAACTGTGATTAGAATCTTGGCATGAGGCTGAGACTGAGAAGGTGGAAGGAGACCATGCCTTTGCCTTTCAGATTTTGTTAGAGACTTAAAACACCTCTCAAAATAAATGTATAATACACAGAACTCTTACACAAGTCAAAAAGAAAAAAAATTCTGCCCTTGATTCAGTCTTTTTTCCTTCTAGTCAAAATAAATAGAGCTGTGGCAAACATTTTAAGAAAAATAACAGTCAAGGGCACCTGGCTGGCTCAGTTCATAGAGCATGTGACTTTTTTTAAGATTTTATTTATTTGAGAGAGAATGAGAGAGCATGAGAGGGGGGAGGGTCCCAGGCAGAAGCAGACACACCGCTGAGCAGGGAGCTGGACGTGGGACTTGATCCCATGACTCCAGGATCATGACCCGAGCCATCCAACCAACTGGGCCACCCAGGCACCCAAGCATGTAACTCTTGGTCTTGGGGTTTTGAGTACAAGCTCCACACTGGGCATATAGCTTACTTTAAAAAAAAAAAAAAGAAAAGAAAAATAGTCATTTCTACTTTTTTTTTTTTTTTTTAAAGATTTTTTATTTATTTACTTGACAGAGAGAGAGGCAGCGAGAGAGGGAACACAAGCAAGGGGAGTGTGAGAGGGAGAAGCAGGCTTCCCGCGGAGCAAGAAGCCTGATGCAGGGCTCGATCCCAGGACCCTGAGATCATGACCTGAGCCGAAGGCAGACGCTTAACAACTGAGCCACCCAGGCGCCCCAGTCATTTCTACTTTTGACACAATATTTTCTTCTGTAATGGTTTCTGACTTCAGAGAGATACATTAACATTAGCAGCAGGGACTGTCATGAACCACAACATTCTTCTGAAGGAAGGTCTGCCTGTTGACTGATCAGCACCAAACTCAATGACAAGGACTCTTCCTCCACCAGCCTTTCCCTTAATGCTCAAAACCCGTTTCCTCCAGTAACCATGGGACAAGGCGGCTACACGTCATACTTCTTATGCCTTATTAATACTATATTGGTAATTAAATAGAATTTGAATAGTATAAAATATAATCAACACAGTCATTTAAGGTATAATCTTAAGAAATAAAACCAATTAGGAAAACTGTCATTAGAGCGGTCTTATTACAGAATTTGATGGGCTCTCTGGATAGACTTGAAAAAAAAATTTTTTTTTTTTAAAGATTTTATTTGAGAGAGAGAGCACATGAGAGGGGGGAGGGTCAGAGGGAGAAGCAGACTTCCTGCTGAGCAGGGAGCCCGATGTGGGACTCGATCCTGGGACTAGATCATGGACCTGAGCCGAAAGCAGTTGCTTAACCAACTGGGTCACCCAGGTGCCCCTGACTTGAAAATTACAATAATTACATAAGCTAATGTTTAAGCTTCATTCTGTTTTAAAATCATGTTTTTGTAAGTCCTCCCCCACTCCCATCCTCAGTACTAACTTACTATAGACTACTGTTCTTCCATTTCAACAGCAACCAAAGATGGATTTCAATTTTTAAAGAACATCCTGGAAGCAAGGTGAAATTATACTCAGTGTTTGTAAAGATTATATTTCTATCTGATCAATTTTTAACATTTTTATTGGGAGAGATGACCCTTGCATACAAACACAGAAACCCTAATTCAGGTATTATTTTAGGCATAATTCTAAAAAGCTTAGGTATGTGGCCTCATATCCTAGAAAAAAAAGTTGAGGGTAAAGGCTGGGAAGATGAAAAGAAACATGCTACAGACAAGCATATGGATAGCAACAGCACAAAGTAAGTGAAAAATGGGGCAAGTTAGCAAATGCGCCAGCATATTTCAAGAAAGGGTAGAGGCTCATGATTAACTGAGTTAAAAGCTCATTCTACCCACCTAAAAATCCCAAGTAATCTCTCAAACCAGTTGCTTATACACAATGTATTATGTCATAAAAACCTCCAACTCCCACATGCTCACTGCTTTAGAGCAGTAGTTCTCAATAAAGGGTGGTTTTGCCCCCCAGGTGACATTTGGCAATGTCTGGAGATATTTTGGGATGTCACAACTAGGAGGGAGCTGTTACCTAGTGGGTAGAGGCCAGGGGTGCTGCTAAACATTCTCCAATGCACCAGGCACCAGATAGCTCCCTACAACAAAGAATTCTCTCAAGGGCCGCCTGGGTGGCTCAGTCGGTTAAGCATCTGCCTTTAGCTCAGGTCGTGATCCCGGGGTCCTGGGATCGAGCCCCGCATCAGGCTCCCTGCTCAGCGGGGAGCATGCTTCTCCCTCTACCTGCTGCTCCCCCTGCTTGTGCTTTCTCTCTGTGTCAAATAATAAAATCTTTAAAAAAAAAAAAAATTCTCTCAACCCAAAATGTCAATAGTGCCAAGGCTGAAAATCCTGCTTAGAGAAATGTGCTCAAGGTTGAGCTAATAAAGGTAAGAGCTTCATAGTTTGAATCCCTGTTGTCAGACTCTAGTGCCCATCCTCATCTTTGTTTTACTGCTGTGCGTGGTACAGAAAAAAAACATTCAATGTCCAGGGTTGTTGTTATTAAAAGTTAGATTGGCATGTGCCCTAAATGTTCTATAGATCCCTGATACTCAAAATGTGGTACCTGGACAAAGCAACATCAGCATCGTCTGGGAGTTTGTTAGAAATGCAGACTTCGACTCCACCCCACACCTAATGCATCAGAATTTGCACATTAAAAGTTTGAGAATCTGGGGCGCCTGGGTGGCTCAGTCGTTAAGCGTCTGCCTTCTGCTCAGGTCATGATTCCAGAGTCCTGGGATCGAGCCCCACGTCAGGCTCCCTGCTCCGCGGGAAGCCGAAGTGCTTCTCCCTCTCCCACTCCCCTGCTTGTGTGCCCTCTCTCACGCCCTCACTCTCTCTGTCAAATAAATAAATAAAAATCTTAAAAAAAAAAAAAGTTTGAGGGTCTGTTCCTGCTCTCGCTGTGTCAAATAAATAAAAGCTTAAAAAAAACGGGGGGGGGGGGGATGCGCCTGGGTGGCTCAGTCGTTATAACGTCTGTCTTCGACTCAGGTCATGATCCCAGGGTCCTGGGATCAAGCCCCACATCGGGCTCTCTGCTCAGCAGGAAGCCTGCTTCTCCCTCTCCCACTCCCCCTGCTTGTGTTCCTGATCTTGCTCTCTCTATCAAATAAATAAAATCTTTAAAAAAAAATAAAAGTTTGAGAATCTAGCTACAGAGGACATTAAGTGGCAAATAAATGCCAACTCTACCTTCTAATCATCTAGGCTTAATTTTACCATTTATATTCTCTAGCTCTCTCCTCCACTACCTATAATTCTCTGCAGTAAGAAGTATCAACCCTGGTAATGCTTACTAAATACCATATAGAGAACTTAGAAAATGCTTTTATAGGAAGAGACCCACAATCAAATCTATATTCCCTACAACCCACTACTCAAAATCCATTCTTAATTTACTCTTCTTTTCCTAAGACATTCAAAGAGAATAGGACAGAATAGTATAAATGCAGCAATCTACCAGAGGGAATCTCCCACAATCATCTCCCAATAGACATACTCTCCAGGGAATGAAAGCTGCCTTCTCCATGACATCTACATAGCACACGCAAAGGAATTTTATAAAAAATAAAAACAAAAAGCTTCTTATCCTCACCTTCCCTTCATAAAACAGTTGCCATTTGTAACCCAGAAGTGAGTGGCAGAAGGAACTTGAAAAATCAGAAAACCTCAGTAAGGTGACTAACACACTAGTGGCTTGGTGAGGTGACATTGCTATTAAAAAGTGGGTTGGTCACTTTCTAATACCTAAGAGAGGCCTCCTCCTACAAGGTGGTACTGCTGGGGATGTACCATCCAGGTTATCATTCCCTGGGAAGAACTTAACAGTTCAAAGGCCAACCTAAAGGACTCCTACATAAGAATTCACATCAGTGGTATCCAGCATATCTAAGCAGTTGCACTGGAACGAAGTGGGCCCAAATAGGGGGTTACAGTTTCCTACACATGGGAGGAAAACGGACTCAGACACTTAAGATCTAGAATAACATGATCCACGTCCACTAACAATGGTGTTCCCATGGAGCCCCCCAAAACTGTGTCATAAACATTGAGGAAATGGTGCCTTTCCTCCAGCAGGAAGGGGATAAACCTTCAAAGGAATTTGATACAACTTTTCATGAAGCACAAGGCTGATTTTAGGCCTATGGAAACTATAGAGTTCATTTTTGAAATCTGTTCCAAACCAGAAAGTGGACAGATTGGTAGGTATTTACACACTACTGCAGACATGTGGATTTAACAATCTCTCTTAGATCAGATTTTAAGTCTCTAGAGAACAGTAATTTTCCACACATACTACAGGGCTTAGTATAGTAGTAATTAACAATATTTAATTAGCTGGCAAAATATGTACCACTGTTCAGAATTACATGACAATGTTTCCAAATTAGGTGAAATAACAAAACACCACAAAGGCTCAATCTTGCTCAGCTAGCCATTCAATTGTAGTTTTACCTTATATGTTGTTGCTTTAGAAAACAATCCAGCCCTTCTGGAAATCTACACTCCAATCTTGAAAAAAGAAAATCAGATGCACACAGAGTAAGGACACAATTTTAAAAAGAAAACTAGTTTCATGATAATTTGAAAGAGACAACAGTAGGGATAGTGAAACGAGCAGATCTAAAACACTGTGGACATCACTGGGTCCTTACCACCAGGGAGGGATGGCCAAGTAATGACAGTGTTTAATAAATGGAACTAAAAATCACGCTTTAGGGGTACCTGGGTGGTTCAGTCGGTTAAGCGTCTGCCTTCAGCTCAGGTCCTGATCCCCAGGGTCCCGGGACTGAGTCCCACATTGGGCTCCCTGCTCAGTGGGGAGTTTGCTTCTCCCCTCTCCCCCTGCTCGTGCTCGCTCACTCTCAAATAAAATCTTAAAAATTTTAAATAAAAATCACGCTTTAACTTCTGGATTACTGACATACGAGTGGAGTTTAAAGGTACCAAGCAAGTGAAATGCAAGCTAGTCAAATGTCAAGGGCCTAAAAGGAACTGGGGTAGGGAAGGGTGGAGAATGGCACATAGGAACGTTTAGAGAGAATTAAATAAAAGATCGGCATCTCTTGTGTCTCAAAAAACCATTTTTTCTATACAAGGTTAAACAGGTAGGTGTTCAGGATAAAGGTAGATCAGACAATAGCTCTTTTCTGCAGAACTATAGAAGCTTGACTTAAGAACAATTCTAATTTGCTCTTTCCCCGGAGAAGATAGAAAAACGGTCAGAATAGAATCAAGTTCCCTCTACTGCCACTAAAATAATCCAGAGCAGGATATCTGCCTTACAGTCAAGTGGTTGAGTCCTGATTTTTTAGTTGCATTACTTATATTAGCATATATAACACTGTTATCTAAGTGAGTAAACAGAAATCAATTATCAGTCTCTGGTTCTTATAGTAATCAGTTCACAGGGCCTACAAAAGCACAACCAACTCTTCTATTGGGATGATAATTGTGCTGTGGGTAAGTGAGAGTAATGGAGGAAAGCAGAATCTCTTCTTTAAACTTTTGGAGGGGATATGGTACAGTTGTTAACACTTGTACCTTCCACACATTTAATACAGATCCTCAAAAGCAACAGTGTTGCAAGGAAGGCTATTTAAGGGATACCAAAATTCTCAAAAAGGAACTTACCAGGTTTTACTCAATTCTAAGATTCTACGGTGTATCTTTTGACTAGGAAATGACCACAGTTAAAAGTTTCCCGCTCACTCACACTCAACTGCACAGCCTCCACAAAGAACTGCTGCCAATCTCATACTGCAGGTGAAGTAGGCAGGGGGTGGCATGGTAAGAGGGAAATGTGAGAAGTAAAAAGTGTAAATGCACAAAAAACAGGTTAAACATCTTGCCACAGAGCCGAGAAAATTGCCTGCACTATCTTGCTGCAGTGATTTGGGGGGGGGGGTCATTTATCATGTGGTATGAACACTCAATTTTATTCTCTGGTAAAGCTTTTTTAAATTAAAATAATTTTAAATTTTTTACTGCCCCTTTTTGCTCTTAAAAGTGTTCCAATTAGAATGTTACATTTATGAGGACATCTCAAAACACCCTCCTATACCACCCAATCAGCCTGGAACTGCCCTGACAGTCTCTTAATTGTAGCAATTTTACTGATTCTTTGTCCTCAACCGGCATCCTCCTCTTTCCAGGGATTTGGATGAACACCCAAGCAGGTATCTCTCATCCTAGGTCCAGATCCCTACAACATCCCTCAGTGCAGAACTCACGTGGATTTGGTGGATAAAGATGTTCTGAGCTAAAGCTGGCATTCACATCTGGGAAAGGCTAGATCAGCACTTCTCCGAAGACCCTTTCAGCAAGCCCACAGGTCAAAACTATTTTCACAATTCTAAACAGTATTTGCCTTTTTAACTCTCATTCTCTCACATTTGTACTGTGAAGTTTTCCTGAGACTACACGAGGTGTGACATGACAACAGACTGAATGCAGAAGCAGATAAAAAATCCAGTTGTCTTAAGTCAGACGTTAAAGCAATTTGCATATATGTAAAACAGTGTCACTCTTCTAAGTGTTTTAGCTTTGGAAAATGTTATTTTCATTAAAAATGTAAACATGTTTTTGTTATTTTAAAATGAATGGTAAATATTTTTAATGTTTCGGCTTTAATCCTGAATACAGTAAAAATCCATAATAATGAGCCATATAAACAAAAGCTCTTTGGGGCCCATAATTTTTAAGAGTGCATACTGGGGTCCTAAAACAAAAAAGGTTTGAGAACGGCTAGGTAGATCAGCATAACTGGGCAACAATTTTAAAATGTATTTTACTCTTACTCCCATCTGATACTTAAAAAAAAAAAAGTTTTAAACAGGAACTAGAAGCTGTTTGTCTCTCTGCCCTTCCCCCTCTCTCTGCACCTCAGAAACCCTAAAGCCCATGTAAGAAGTGTGACTACCCTGAAGCCTACCTACTGGAGAGACCATGTGGAAAGACCTAATATAAGGCATGACACCCCAGGTGTTCCAGCCCTTAGCCATTTGAGTTTTCTTGGCCCAGGCACCAGACATGGTGAGTAAAGAAGCCTTCAGATAGTTCCAGCTGCCCCAGCAGCCCCCAGATAGACCGGAGTTTGATAAATGGTGGTTGCTGTTTTACACACTACGTAGTTTAGGTTGTTCTGTGAACACTCCCCAGGAATAACCCTCAACCAATAGCTGATGGTGGAATGGGATAATTCTGAGGTAAATGCTTTATCCAATTCCCCAGAGTTCCCTTTGGCAACTTTCACTGTGGGAGCTGGTACTAACAATTTTCCTACCCTGTCTTCCTTCCCACTTCTAACCTTTGTTCCTTACACCACTAAAAAACTACTTGTATTAGAATTCTCATCTTAAGGGTCTCTTTCTGGGGAAAGCAAAGTTGAGACACCACTGAAGTTGGACACACACAAGGGAAAAGATGAACAGATATGATTACATAAAAACTGAAATCTGTAAGAGAAAGATTAGAAAAGGGTGGAGGGAAGAGAACTGCAGTACATGATTAAGGGCTAATTTCTTGACTATGAAAAAAACTTGAAACATACTAACTGCAATGGATAAAGGACTCAGGCTTTTCTCAAAAGAAACTCATATGGCCAATAAATTCTCAATCTTACTTAGACTCAAAGAAATGCAAATTAAACACGGAAGCACATTTACCTATCAGACTGGCAAACATTTAAAGATTTTATTTATTTATTTGACAGAGAGACAGCAGGAGAGCACAAGCAGGGGCTCAATCCAAGGACCTTGAGGATCATGACCTGAGCTGAAGGCAGACGCTTTAACTGACTGAGCCACCCAGGCGCCCCAAGACTGGCAAACATTTAAAAGACTGGAAATCTGTGTTAACTGTGTGATGAAATAGGCATTCTTTTCCATTGCTGGTGGGAGCATAAATTAGTAATCATAGATTGTGATTAAGTATAATATATTCAAATATAAATCCAGTATACCCTTTGACACAGAAATTCTGCTTCTCAGAGCTTACCCTCAGGAAATAATGGACACATGCACATGGCTATAGTACCAGGATATTTAATAAGAACCTTACGTATGATGAAACAAGTTTGGAATGAACTAAACTATCAACAGGAGGTAGGTTAAACTGTGGTACAACCATACAGCAGTATTCTATGCAGCTCTTAAATGATATGAGGTATACATACTCAACAGGGTTTTTTAAAAATCCACAATGTAATGTGAAGTGAAAAGGCAGATTTCACAACAGTATGCAAAAAATCTCATTTTCATTATAAGACATACAATATAAGCGAACTACTGATCATGGTTATACCTGCAGGATGAGATGCAGGGGATTTATTTTATAATAACAATGTATTTCCATTCTTAAGAATGTAACAAAGGGTAGAAGAAATGGAATCAAATTCACCTAGTAATAGAGAAAGTCAACTAAGAGAGAAAGAAAGTAACTGTGGTTACCCTGGTAAGGAGGGTTTTTGACTGGAAAGCCAGGCTTTTAAACTTGCAGGGATGCAGGATACTCAATCTAGGCAATGTAAGCCCAGTTTTCAGAGACTGTGGTTTAGAACAAAGTTGCTAAGGATCTCAGAAGGGTGACTTTTGACAAGTTCACTCCTGCCTGTCAGGGCCCAAATACGTTTTCAACAATGACCCAGTGATTTACTGCATCTTTGGGTGAAGATCTAAAACAGTCATTCACAGAAAATGAGTAATACTGCTCCCATCCCCAACTTAGAGCCCTGTGAAAGCTATCAGTAACTATATGGGGTTAAGGTGTCTTATGGTCCCATTAAAGGACAGATTTGGCCCTACTACTATAAAAGCTTCCACTGACAGTATCGCTCTTTCCTGCCATCTCCTCCCTCCTCTCTTCAATTCAGGCCCTCTCTCCTAACCTCTTTTTTCTACCATGCTCCAGATAGGGTGCTGACAGACTGAACCCAGGGAGAGACTGCAAACCCTCCAACAGCATAAAGCAAAGGAGCTCAAGTTTATACAACAACAGCACACAAATATTTTTCAAAACAAGGCGGAAGGATCTGACAGCCTACTCAGCAGACACACCCACCAAATACCAACGGTTAGCTAAGATGATCTGTTCAATGACTAAATAGTCAAGATATCTAATCATCAATTTATCTAATAGTTATTAAAACATGAAACATTTGAAGTGGGTGGATTTAACTGCAGGTAAATTGTGCCTTAAAAAGTAGATAAAGCAGAAAAAGACCCTAACATTTGCTGAGAAATTTATCATTTTTAATCATTCTTTCATAAACTTTTTAACCTTTACTCAAATCCTTTGTATCAGGAGAGGTAACATTATTCCCATATTATTATTATTATTTTTTTAAGATTTAATTTATTTGAGAGAGAGAGAGAGAGAGCACAGAGGGAGAGGGAGAAGCAGACTCCCTCCTGAGCAGAGGGCCCAGTGCAACCAAAGGCACTTAACTGACTGAGCCACCCAGGCACCCCTCGTTATTCCCATTTTAAAGATGGGGAAGCATTCAGAAGGTTAAGTGATGGGTCTGTACAAAATCCTAAAGCTAGGAAGTCACACTTCTGGTCAATACCACCCAGGCTTTCCTACAGTGATACTATTTTCCAATACATCCATGGAGTTTCTAATAAAATTATCTGTCTTTGGACTCCCCACCAATTTTGTTTAATCACATTTACTACTCTGCCTTTCCTACCTTATTATTTCATTTCTCTTTTACATTTGGATGGAAGCTAGAGTTAGGAACAAGAAAATCTTGTGACCTGCTAAGAGGGGTTATTAAAACTTCTTAAAAATTGATTCAGTTTTTTTTTTTTGTAAGCAATGAATTAACTAAAAAATAAGTATATACCATATGGAGTACTACTTAGCGTGGAGGAGAGGGGATTTTAATAATAATGTGACAACTCCAAAAATCGAGAACCCCCACCTTAATGAAAACCAAAGATGGTTTTGGGAAACAAGCATCAGTTCAACTAATAGTCCAAATGTTACGCTCTTAAATTGCAAAAAGAATAAGCAACACAATTTTTTAAAGAACTTTAAGGGGGGGGAGGCTAAAAAGGAGGTATAGAACATGACACCTACTTCCCCAGCTCAGAAGTCTGTTTGGTCCACTCCACTCCACTCCATTCCATTCTAGTCCACAGTGGCACTGGGAGGTCCAGCAATCACTGGAATGAATGACCTGCACTGAAATGGAGGTCAACTCCTGCCTGAGGATACAATATCACCCACTGCTCAATGCTCTGTGAAGCTGAGGCCTCTGCAACCTCTTTGTTCCCTCCCTCTCCATTGCAGGATCTACAGCTCAGAACCACCAGGAAATCACAGGGTCAGGAGGTGAGGAGAGCTATTTACTGCACTTGGAGAGTCATTGGCTTCTTTCTTGGCCCCAGCTGGCCAGAAGAGAAAGGCGAAGGCTGTTTATATTTGCAAAGGGCTGAGAGTGTGAATGAGGGAGGCTGTGCCCTGTAGGTCAAATACAGGGCTGCGTTCGGAGGGGAGAATCTGCTCTGGCCTCTTGTTCGCTGCTCAATCTCATCACCAAATCTCTGTCCTGCTGTCTACACATACTCTTCTAGCTGAGGAGCGGAGCAACTGCTTTAACAAAACTAGGTGCTGCAGCAGCTGCTAAAGAGGCCAAGTTGGAGCACCCACATGTGACATTTCACAGGCCGCCCAAGTCTAACTTATTAAAGTTTACTCCTAGCACTGGTAAGCAGACAGACACACATGACCTTCACCAGTGGCCACTGACCAGCTACCATCCTGGCTTGTCAATTAACACAGACGCAGTGCATATGCTACCTCATGTTAATATCAGGTGCTTCCTAAAAGGATTCTCATCATTTAATATTTAGTAACAAAGGAGTGCAAAGCGTAACACCCCAACAGAAAAGAGTCCTAACAAAAATGTCAGCTAGTAATTTCCAATTTTATATGAAAAAGACTCGCAGAACTAACTGCTAAGGTATAGGCCTATTCAGGCTAAGTTTTATGGAAAAGGCCAAAAGGCAAGAAAAGCTCCGACTGAAAGAGAGGCGGCGGCACCTGTTCCAAGCCGAGGGTGAGGAGCTTGGCTGAGAGGTACAAAATGTGGCTAACAGCCCACATGCAGGATTGGAAAATAAGGTTAAAGAAGAGAAGGACATGAAAAATGAAGAAAAGAGGGGAAATTTTAATCTTATTTCTTTCCTTCTTAAAAGGAAAAAAAAAAAAATAACCCTAATTTAAGTACTGGACCAGAGGGGGAAGACAACTATCTCAGAACACATACATAAAGATGACAGATTGAATACATGTACCACCTTTTTACTCCTTCCCCAAACTCCGATAACATGACAGTAAAGATATTTTTTTAAAAGCATAAACCTACGAAGATGGGAAGAAAAGGAAAGGAGATAATATTAACAGAAGTTTGGAAGCTAGGAGGAAAATGGGCAAGTAGTAAAGGACTCAACATATCCAAGAAGTTGAATCCTAAACTGGCTGTGAAGAAAGCCAAATCAAGCCCAGGTAGACTACCTAACCCTTCCTAAAGACTAAGGAATCTGTGGTGCCCAAGGAGGTTGAGAATGAGGCAGGGGAATGTTCTAAAATAAGGACTGGTTAGAAGTGTGTCTAAGTGGTCCAATTCCAAGACCCTGTGTGACAGGTGAAATTTTAAGATGAGCAGCATGATGTCCTCCCCCCAATACACTCTGATCTCCTCCACATGAGCATGAGCAGAAGTTCTGACTTGCTTCTCCCCAAGAGAATAAGGCAAAGTTGATAGGACACAGCTCCTTGGATCAGGTTATGTTTTCTATAAATTCTTAACGTTATATAAGATTCGGTCTTAGCTGACAAGAGAGAGACTGTCTTACTAGTCTTGAAGGAGCAAGCTGCTATGATGTCAATTGCCCGCAGAGAGGGCTAGAGAACTGCTGTGGCCTCTAGGAGCAACTGACTTCAGTCCTACAGCTGCAAGGAAGTAAACTCTATGTCACAACTACATAAGCCTGGAAGCAAACCCTGAGCGATAGATGAACACACAGGCTAGCTGGTTCCTCGACTAGCCTAAAATACCCTGAACAGAGGTCTAAGCTGTGCCCTGACTCCTGACCCATGTGAACTGTACATACTAAAATATGTGTATTGTTTTGAACTGCTAAAGTTTTGGTAGTTTGTTACACAGCAATAGAAATCCTGCCAGACTGGGGTTTATTTTCTGGAGAGGTTTAAAACTGAGGGTCTCTGAACCAGGGGACATTAATATGGATGAGGGCAGAGGTGCTGTACTGACAATGAGCTTATGTATGGCCAACAATAAGATCCCCAGTTTTCTTTCTCAGCTCCCAGAACAAAGCTTGGCCTTCACCCTCCAGACACTCTCCTTTGGGGGATGTGAATGGCCTAGAGGACAGACCTCAATAAAATTAAGGGCTCCCTAACCAAGTTAACAGATAACCAAGGAACATGGTTCTTCTCTAAAATGGCAAACAAAGATCAAAACAAACTAGAAGACAATTAGAGAAAACAGAAATTACAAAGAAAATTTCAAAATAAATGGAATTACTAATATCCAGAGAGACAGAAGATACTGCACTGATGAAACAAGGATATGGCTAAAACAAAAAAGTATTCAGAAAAGAAAAAGGAGGGTAGGGGTGGCATGGTGGTAACGGATGAAGGTAGTCAAAAGGTACAAACTTCCAGCTACAAGATAAATAAGTTCTGGGGACATAATATATAGCATGGTGACTATAGTTAACAAAACTGTACCATATATTTGAAAGCTGCTACCAGAGTAGATCTTAGAAGTTCTCATCATAAGAAAAAAAACTGAAACAATGTGAGGTGATGGATGTTAACTAAATTTACTGTGGTAAAGTCATTATGTAATACATATATCAAATCACTATGTTCTACACCCTAAACTAATACAATGTTATAATTATATTTCAATAAAATGGGGACGGGGAGAAAAGAGGAGCTTTTAGAAACTAAAAATGAAAGCAGACAAACATACTTCAACATAATAAAGGCCACATGTAACAAACCCACAGCTAACGTTACTCAATGGTGAAAAACTGAAAGCTTCCCCTCTAAGATCAGAACAAGAGGAGGATGTCCACTCTCGCCATTTTTATTCAAGATAGTACTGAAAGTCCTAGCCACAGAAGTGAGACAAGAAAAAGAAATAAAAGGCATCCAACTGATAAGAAAGTAAAACTGTTGACTACTTGGAGATGACGTGATCCTATATACAAAAAACCCTAAGGACTCCACCAAAAAACTATCAGAATAAATGAATTTAGTAAAGTTGCAGGATACAGAAATCTGCTGCATTTCTATACACTAATAATGAAGCAGCAGAAAAAGAACTTAAGAAAACAATCCCATTTACAATTGCACCAAAAATAATAAAATATCTAGGAATAAATTTAATCAAGGAGGTGAAAAGCCTATACTCTGAAAGACACTAATGAAACAAATTGAGGATGATACAAACAGAAAAACAAACCATGCCCCTGGATTGGAGGAATATTGTTAAAATGCCCATACTACCCACAGCAATCTACAGATTCAATGTAATCCCTACCAAAATACCAAGAATATTTTTCACAGAACTAGAACAAACAATCCTAAAATTCAAATGGAACCACAAAAGACCGTGAACAGCCAAAGCAATTCTGAGAAAGAACAAAGCTGAGGTTTCACAGTCCCAGATTTCAAACTATACTTCAAAGCTGTAGTAATAAAAACAATATGGTACAGGGACAAAAATAGACATAGATCAATGGAACAGAATAGAGAACCAGAAATAAGCCCACAATTATATGGTGAATTACTCTACAACAAAGGAAGCAAGACTATACAATGGGGAAAGGACAGTCTCTGCAACAAGTGGTGTTGGGAAAACTGGACCACTTCCTTACACCATACACAAAAATAAAATGGATTAAAGACTTAAATGTAAGATCAGAAACCATAAAACTCCTAAAAATAAAACATAGGCCGTAATCTCTTGGACGTGGGCCTTAGCAATATTTTTCCGAATAGCTCTCCTCAGGCAAAGGAAACAAAAGCAAAAATAAAGCACTGAGACTACACCAAAATACAAAGCTTCTACACAGGAAAGGAACTATCAAAAAATGAAAAGGCAACCTACAGAATGAGAAGACATTTGCAAATGATTATCCACAGGGGTTAATATCCAAAATACTTAAGAATTCATACAATTCAGCACCAAAAAAGGGTAATACTTTGATTTAAAAATGGGCAGAGGACCTGAAAAGACATTTCTCCAAAGAAGAATGGCTAAGACACATGTAAAGATGCTCAACATCACTCATCATCAGGGAAATGCAAATCAAAACCATAATGAGATATCACGTTGCATTTGTCACAATGGCTATTATAAAAAGACAAGAATAACAAGTGTTGGAAGGATGTAGAGAAAAGGGAACCCTCCTGCACTGTGAGTGGGAATGCAAACTGATGCAGCCACTGTGGGAAACAGTATGGAGGTTCCTCAAAAATTAAAAATAGAAATACCAAACGATCCAGTAAATCCACTGCTGGGTATTTACCAAAGAAAAAGAAAACATTAATTTGAAAAGACCTATGCACCCCAATGTTTACTGTAGCATTATTTACAATACAAAACACTTCAGTGTTCACTGACAGATGAATGGATAAAGAAAATGTGGTATACACATACAATGAAATATTACTCAGCCACAAAAAAGAATGAACCCTTGCATCTGCGGCAACATGCATGGACTTAGAGGGTATTACACTAAGTGAAATAAGTCAGACTGAGAAAGACAACTACTGTGTGATTTTACTTATACGTGAAATCTTTAAAAACAAAGCAAATGAGTGAACGAACAAACAACAGAAACAGACTCCTAGATACAGGAAAACAAACAAACAAATCAAAACAACTGGTAGTTGCCAGAGAGGAAGGGGGGAGAGGATGGGCAAAATAGGCAAAAGGAATTAAAAGGTACAAACTTCCAGTTATAAAACAAGTCAGTCACAGGGCTAAAAAGTGGAGCAAAAAGAATATATTCAATAGTATTTTATTATCTTTGTATGGTGACAAATGGTAACTACACTTACTGTGGTGAGCACTGCATAATATACAGAATTGTGGAATCACTATGTTCTACATTTGCAGTTGACATAACACTGTGTCAATAACACTTCAATTAAACACATACACACAATGAACAAAAAAACTTTCAAAAATATAATGAAGGGTAAAGTTATAATCTCCCAAAAAAGGTAGGGAAAAAGGTTAAAAAAAAAAAAAAAAGAAAATATACAACTTTCTTGATACAGACATGTGTCTTCTGCAGGAATGTAGTTGGAAAGACTAAATGAGAATAAATCAGAGGACCTTAAATGCCTACCAATTTAGATTTTAACAGCTTTGCACCTACAGTAGTGAAGTGAAAAAACAGTCACTGTTTTAAGAAGTAGAAAACTCTAAATACTGAAAACATCAACCTATTCAGAAACAGAAAGCTACAAACTCAATCTTCAATGAATGAAGCAGATAGCCTAATTAGGGGACTATAGAAATCTAACAACCTGGATTAGAGCAGTGACAGAACAAAATTATCTAGGGGGAAATCCTAAGTACTTCACTGTGACAATCCTTAGGAGTTATCAATAAACCAAAAATCCTCTGAATACATCAATACATACACAAATATACGATGCCTACATCCAATTCTCACTGAGCAGAAAGAAACCCGAAGGGTCTCTGCCTGGCCTGCCCAGTCTCCCGGCAGTATTGTTAACCAGATATCCCAAACACTACCATGTAGCACTTAGTTACCTAAGTCAAGTCATCATTTGCTAAATCAACAAAATCTGAGTTTATGTGTATGATCTTGCATGTTCAATATGGTATTAACATTTCCAAAAACTATCAAACCATGTACCCTGATTTTAGTTCAGGAAATATTTACCATTAGTTATATGCTTAACTGATATTTGTTTGTTGCTATATGCAGTAGTTAAAAAATACAGTGTACATGCTACTTTAGAAACCGTTTAGGTTTCTTTCAAGAAGTTAAAAAATACCAGTTTAATATTCTTTTAAAAACACCATTTAGATGGCTTTCTCGCTTTATTTAAATGGGATTTACGCCTTACAGCATATAAAAATGAAGGATTTTGGAAGGAAACACATCTCATCGGCTTATCTGGCAGCTTGGTTGGGTTGTGCTTCTTTTAAGAACCCGGGCTCACAGTTTATAAAGACTCACAAACAGGCACATTCAACGCCACATAAGCAGGAGGTAAAATGAATTCCAACATAAACTCAGGCTAGCCACTAAAATCCAGTGGATTTTTAACCACTAATTATACCTCTACCAGAATTTAGTTAACCAAAAGCATTGTCAATATTTAGCCATTTTAGTGTTTTGTTAATGTGCACTTCACATTAACAGTGAGCACCACACAAAGCCACGAGGAGGCACACCAACTAAGACAGTGCTAAAACGATGACACAAAATCAGAGCAGTGGAGAGCTGTTCCGCACAACAACGAAGTTAGTGAGGTGCCGCCGACAGCAGTGGAGGAGGGGCAGCGGCAGCGCCGGTCCCGACCCCAGTCCCCACCCCGCAGAAACCTGATCCGAGGACAGAACGCTCGTCTGTACTCAGCCAAGGTGAAGGCACTCAGCAGCCAAGGAGCAGACAGCTGCTAGAGCAGGCAGGCTGACAAAGCAGTGAGCCTCCGAGTTCCAGTCTGGTAGAGCAAAATGCCTTTGTCCTCCAGCAATAACCATGTTAATCAGAGCCATCCTTCACTTCGAGAGACCCTTACACATTTGCTTTAAAGTGCAAAGTGTACATACAGGATGTGGTTCTGGAGAAGTCCCTCTCCAAAGGGAAGTAAAGGAAAATTTCAGTGGCTTTGGGGCTGCTAGACATGGAACTGAGAGTATAAGATAAATTTTAATGTGTTTTATGATAATACAATAAACCAATTAAAAAGTATCCACTTAGACCATAGTTGTTCAGTATTATGCTATGTAGAAAGTTCTTACAAGAGTCACAAAAATGTCTACTGTCTATTCTCATAAACTCCCAGCTAAGAGGAGGGTCAACAACAAATGATTAAAACACAAAGCAGATTGTTAGAAGATGGATAAAAGGGCAGTGGAGTAGGTATCTGCAAACTCAAGTGCAGGTGGCTTAGAAATGGGCCAATATAAACATAGGGGCAATTCTCTCTTTCCTTCCCTCTCGCACATGCACGCAAACATGCTGGCTTTCCACCATAAGAACAGCTCCCTTTCTTTCACTTGTGAGGTGAAGTGGGGAAAAAAAGAGGACAAGTATTTAGAACAAATTCCCCAAAATGAACAGCCTTAGTGATGTAGGTCAGTGATTCTTACACACATTTTCAAGACAAAGTTTTCACCAAAAGGTAACGAATAAAGTATTTGTTTTCCATAAATTTTAATTTATTTAATACAAAGTTCTTTCTGTCCATTCTGATATCAAATTGTTCCTATTTTGTGATAAAATTATCCTTTGTTTTGTGAAATGTTGAGGACAGTAATGGTGATTTTGTTTTCAATGTCCTTGCAAGACAAAATAAAATTAGCAGCTTTGTATCAGCCCCCTGTGAGCTGAAATTTCATATTTAGTACTGTAGTAACAGCTTTTGCCCAGAACCCTGGGTGGGTTTGGTACACATCTCCAGTTTGATAGGCAACCAAAAAGGTTTTGGAAAGAACATCCTAAAGCACTAAATGTGTTATTTTACAAGGACTTCTCACTTATCTTGGTATCCCTTGTTCCCTCAAACTTCAATTCTCCCACATGAAAATTTCTATCTTCAATTCCATTTCTTCTTTTCCCCCTTCATTTCAGAAGTATATGTGCATCTTTCCAAGAAAACATGTGGTCTATCAAATTCCTCTTACTTTATCACTGAATCTAACACTTAGTTACAAAAAGTTCAAACTTTCCCATGCAAAAAGAGAAACATAACTAAATAAAGCCTATTCCAAAGTATACTCCTAAATACCTCTTACCCCCCACCCCTTCCAGCTCCGGGTCTAGCTTTCTCCTGCCCTTTAGTGGCAACTTCCTGCTTCCACCTACACACACCCTTCCACCTGAGATTCAATCCTGCTTTATCTCAATATTCCAGTCAACTGTTCTCTTATAAGTAACAATGACCATCCAATCTCAAAATCAAACAGCATTTCCAACTTTCTTCATTAGCTTTTTGGTCAAGAACTGATCAATCCTGCCTTCCTGAAACTCTCTTGCCAATCATGACATTAATTTTCTGATTCTCAGCTTAATTCTCCTCTTACCTCTGAACTCCCCTCTCTCCTTTCTAAAGCCTTTCCCTGTTAATCTGTCAAAGCACAGGGACAAAGCCCAAGGAGCTCCCCTTGCAACAGTATGAAGAAGAGAGCGATGCATTTCAGGGGAGGGTTTGGATATATGTGAGGTGCAGAGTGGCCTTAGTGGGCATTAATGGAAGGAGAAAGGGAGAAGGCAAAGTCGGAATCTGATACAAATTTAGTAGGAACTCTTAGCACTGTCCTAACAGTTATTGGGCCTTGACAAACTAGAAAAATAATGTCTACTACAAAGCAATGACTTTCAAACCTTACTCCAGATGGGGGAAGAAGGTTTTGATGTTTTTTAAATGCTTCATTTCCCTGAAATCTGTTTTAAGAAAGGGTTACAGTGCTTTCAAAACCTTTAAAAGTACACTTCATAGTAAGATACAACTAAACACACAGGGAACTTGAAAATAAGAACAGCATACAAAAATTCCAATTCAACCCTCAGTTTCTTATCTAGCAAGCGTGGCCAATGATATCCTACATACCACCTCACTGAACTAAACCGTGAGAAAGTAAAGGAAGTACTATATAAAATGGCTTTGAACCCTACAGCACTATTTAAACCAAACAATTATTTTTAAAGCAGTAAGTGCTAAAATTTTCATAGAAATAATGACTATTGGAGTATTAATAACAGCTATCACAAAAATCTAAAGCTACATTTTGGCTTTCCAATAATCAACTTAATCTTTTCATTTTAAAGGTCAAAATTAATGTGTTAAGAATCCACATAGCTAACAAAAGCATTATACTGAAATCAAATAATACAAACATTAATATCGTATTATTAAGGTATGTACTGATTTAATAAAATTTAAAAACACAGACTTGCAAGAATGGTGGAAGTGCCTCCTGAAGATTGCAAATGTGTACCCCTTAATAAAGGACATTTTAGAGACCTACCTTTTTTTTTTTTTTTTAAAGATTTTATTTATTTATTTGAGAGAGAGAGAATGAGAGACAGAGAGCATGAGAGGGGGGAGGGTCAGAGGGAGAAGCAGACTCCCTGCCGAGCAGGGAGCCCGATGCGGGACTCGATCCCGGGACTCCAGGATCATGACCTGAGCCGAAGGCAGTCGCTTAACCAACTGAGCCACCCAGGCGCCCATAGAGACCTACCTTTTAAAACCCAAAGATTGCTTTAAGCATGCTTTAATTTCACCACTACACAGTGAACTCTGTATTTCTATATTAGATACATACCCGAAATAACTGCTCTGTGCATCTGTAAGTTGAAAATATATTCCTCATTTTAATTTGAAAACTAGAGTCTCACAAAATAATTACTTAAAATAATAAAAAATTATACCTGAAAATCCTAACCTGTTCAGAGAACAATCTGCTTTCATAAATGTGAAGCCTCTATCGTACATTTAACTCCCATAAAATATCATCAAGAAGCTGGTCAAATGAGTAATTAATCCATATATTCATTAAAAGCAGACATTTAAAGATATACTTCTCAGTAATTCTCATTTAACCATAGGATTTAAATTCAGTATTCCATGAAAGCAGTATCACGATCCTAGGTATTTAACAGAATCTCCTAGCTTTTGTAAAGGCCACAAGGTGCTGCCTCCTCCTACAGCACACACATAAAAGTTATTATTATTCCTTTACTATCCATTAATGAAATAGATCCTAACTTATTTTAAATTCCTACGTACACACCTTAATTTGAAAAGATTAATAGCTTATTAGTTAGTTTGCTTGTAACCTATTCAGTTACAAGGAAAGATACCTAACTTAAATGAGCCCGAGCCTAAAGAATTTATTGGCCCACATAATTTAAAACACCGAGAGAGATGGCACCTGGTGGCTCAGTTGGTTGGGCATCTGCCCTTGGCTCAGGTCATGGTCCCGAAGTCCAGGATCAAGCCCTGCATCGGGCTCCCTGCTCAGCAGGGAGTCTGCTTCTCCCTCTGCCCCTCTGCACGCACGTGCACACACGCTCTCTCGCTCTCATCTAAAAAAAAAACCCACAAAGGGAGGGCCGAAAGGGTAGTGTCATTAAGGGCTCATCACCTCAACTATGGGTTGACTTCATTTTGAGACAGGCTCTCCACACATGATGGCTTGGAAAAGACAGACATCAGAAGTTCAAGACCCACATCCAACTCACAGCTACCTCAGAAAAAAGGACAACCTTTGAAAGAGCCCTCCCCAATACTTTTGCCATAGCTCCAATCAGTTCAGATTAGGCCAAACACCCTGCTCTGAAATGACCATTGTTCTTAGAAGAAAGCAGAGCTCTGGTGGGCTGGGCTTGAGTCCTATACCACTCCTGTGGGGTCAGGGGAGACTCTTGATGGAATGAAAAGGGCTATTATAAAATGAGGGGTGTTGGTACCCTAAAGGATGTTAGATGAACAAATAACATCTATGTTAGTCATGGGGAAGTGGTCCCCCAAAAATATCACCAGGGTGTTTTGAGAAGCACTGGCAGACTATCAAATGCAAAAACTGTACAAAGCAGAGCTATTGGTTTACATGTAGTTATTCTCACCAATTTACTCATTTTCAAAAAACAATTAGTGACAAATGCCTCCTTTTCCCTGCCAACTTTCCTATATGCATTTAATCTTAAAAGCTGAATTATGAACACAAATGTATGACAGACTGAAATTTAATAGTTAAAACTATAAAACTTCAAGAAGAAAGCATAGGAGAAAATCTTCATAATCTTGGGGTAGGCAAAGAATTCCCAGGACACAAAAAGCATGAATTATACAAGAAAAACCAACAAACTGGACTTCATAAAAATTTAAAAGTTTGGCTCTTAAAAAGACACTAGTGAAAAACCCACACGTAACACCATACTTAATGATGAAAGACTGAGTGCTTTTGCTCAAGATCAAGAACAAGACAAACACATCCACCATCACTATTTCTATTCAATACTGTACTAGAAATTCTAGCCAGTGCAATTAGGCAAGAAAAAGAAGTAAAACTATCTATTTATAGATAACATGATCTTGTATGGAGAATCCTAAGGAATCCACTAAAGGCTATTAGACTAATAAATAAGCTGAGCACGGTTGTAGGGTACAAAACTCAATATACAAAAGTTGATTGTATTTCTATATAGTCTACCAATGAATAATGGCAAAAAAAATTTTAATTCCATTTATAATACCATCAAAAAGAATAAACTTAATAAAAAGTACAAAATATATATACTGGAAACTACAAAACATCATTGAAAGAAATTAAACAAGACCTAAATAAATTGAAATGACATCTTATGTTGACAAACAGAAATCTAGCATTAAGATAGAAATATTTCCCAAATTTGTTCTACAGATTCAATGCAATCCCTATAAAAATTCCAGCTGTTTTTTTTTCTTGTACAGAAATTGATGAGCAGATGCTGAAATTCATATGAAAATGGAAGGGACCCAGAATTCCCAAAATAATTTCAAAAAAGAATAAGGTTGAAGACTCACATCTCTCAATTTCAAAACTTACTACAAAGCTATAGACATTAAGGCAGTGTGGTACTGGCCTAAGGCTAGACATATAGATCAGCGAGACAGAACTGCGAGTCCAGAAATAAACCCTCGTATTTAGGGTAAACTGATTTTTGACAAGACTGCCAAGACAACTCAATGGGGAAATAGTCTTTTTACGAAATGGTGCTGGGATAATGCGACAGCCATATGCTGAAGAATGAAGCTGGATCCCTTCCTCACACCATACACAAAAATTAATTCGGGGCACGGACTTAAATGTAAGAACTAAAACTATAAAACTCTTAGAAGAAAACATAGGAGCAAATATTTGTGACTTCGGATTAGATAATGGTTTCTCAGTTACAACTCCAAAAGCACATGCAAAAGAAAAAATGTATAAATTGGACTTCATCAAAAATCACAAACTTTGGGGGGTGGTTGGGTGGCTCAGTCGTTAAGTGTCTGCCTACGGCTCAGGTCATGATCCCAGGGTCCTGGGATCAAGCCCCGCATCAGGCTCCCTGCTCAGCGGGGAGCCTGCTTCTCCCTCTCCCACTCCCCCTGCTTGTGTTCCCTCTCCCACTGTGTCTTTCTCTGACAAATAAATAAATAAAAATCTTTAAAAAAAAAAAAATCACAAACTTTGGGCTGCAAACAATACCATCAAGAAAATGAAAAGACAACCCACAGAATGGGAGAAAATATTTGCAAATCATGTATCTGATAAGGGACTTTTATATGGAATATAAAGAACTCTTAAATCTCAGTCATAAAGAGACAAAGCAAATTTTCAAATGGGCAAAGGATATAGACTTTTCTCCCAAGACACATAATGGCTAATAAGCACATTAAAAAAAAAAGGGCTTAACATCATTAACTATTAGAAAAATGCAAATAAAAGCTACAATGAGATACCACTTTGCACCCACTAGCTGGCTATAATAAAACACAGAGAGTAAGTGTTGGCTAGATGGAAATGTAAAATAGTGTACCCACTATGAAAAACAGTTTTGCAATTCCTCAAAATGTTAATACAGCCCTCCTCTTTTGGCCTTCTGTTTAAATCCTTCCCCCATCTCCCTAGTGTCTATAAAATTTTCCCTGACTACACTTTCATTTCTCCCATGTCTGATCTGCCAGGGCAGTTTGTGATTGTATCACATATTTATTTGGGCATTTATAATTACTTGTCCTGTTATTTTTCTTGAAGTTGTGTTGTGATTATCCTCCTCTGAGCTCCTTATGGTAAGGACATACTTCGGCAAGAGAACATGATGGGACCGAACCTTTATTAAGTATCTGCTTAATAAATACTTAATATGCATTACCTTAAAACAAGTTTTAAACTCAGAGCCTGAGTTTCTTCACATATAAATCACTATACTACGACCAAGGCCTGTTGTAAAAACAGGGAAAAGTCCAAGATACCCTAAGTTAAAAAAGCAAGGTGTGGAAACAGTGTCTCTAACATATTACCATTTGTGTTTATAAATAAATGGAGGTGGGGGCGCCTGGGTGGCTCAGATGGTTAAGCATCTGCCTTTGGCTCGGGTCATGATCCCAAGGTCCTGGGATCCAGCCCCACGTCGGGCTACCTGCTCCGGAGGAAGCCTGCTTCTCCCTCTCCCACACCCCCTGCTTGTGTTCCCTCTCTCACTATCTGTCAAAAAATAAATGAAATCTTAAAAAAAAAAAAAAAATGGAGGTAGGGGAGGGGGGTTTGTGTTTCTCTTTTTTTAAGATTTTATTTATTTTAGGGGCGCCTGGGTGGTTCAGTCATTAAGCGTCTGCCTTCGGCTCAGGTCACGGTCCCAGGGTCCTGGGATCGAGCACTGCATCGGGCTCCCTGCTCCACAGGAAGCCTGCTTCTCCCTCTCCCACTCCCCCTGCTTGTGTTCCCTCTCTCGCTGTGTCTCTGTCAAATGAATGAGTGAAATTTAAAAAAAAAAAAAAAAAAAATTTTTTTTTTTTAATTTATTTTAAAGGGGGGGCGGAGGAGTAGGAGAGGGACAAGCAGACTGTGCTGAACGCGACTTGGGGCTCGATCCCACAACCCTGAGATCACAACCTGAGCCGAAATCAAGAGTCAGATGCCCAATCAACTGAGCCACCCAGGCGCCCCATATGTGTTTGTATAGATTAAATATACCTAAGTAACTTGCACAGGAAACTTGCAACAGCAACTGCCTTTCAGACAGGAAATGGGAAAACTTACTGTTTCTCTATATCCTTTTCTACTGTTTGAATTGTCTTATCATGTGCATTCATAACCTCCAAAATAAAATTTTTAAAAATTACAATGTATACAATACCCACAAACACATATACAGATGTATGAAATATGTATTTTTTGAAATATATTTTTTAAGATATTAATACCACAGGGTATTTCTACCCTTTGAGGTAAAAATAAACTTCATTTCAGTTGTAATTATCTTACTTTTATCACCACCCTTACTTTCTTTGAAAGTGCTTATTTTGACATCATGTTCTACTGAGACATGACATTAATTTACTAGCTGTCTTCTTTTCATCTAGGGAGTTAGAAGACTGACCCATGCTTTATTTATTTTTTTTTTAAGATTTTATTTATTTATTCATGAGAGACAGAGAGAGAGAGAGGCAGAGGCAGAGGGAGAAGCAGGCTCCCCGCTGAGCAGGGAGCCCGACACGGGGCTCGATCCCAGGATCCCGAGAACATGACCTGAGCCAAAGGCAGATGCTTAACCATCTGAGCTACCCAGGAGCCCATATTTTGATTAGTAGTATATGTGCCTGGTGAACAAAGTCATTACACATCCTGGTTTGCCCAGGATAATCCTGCTTTATGCCTACTGCCCTGGCATAATTACCAATGATAATTATATGATCACCCAACTAATGAACCAAAGAGAAAAGTTTATTCTTCTTGTAACATCAATCAGGAGAACCATTCCACCAACTTAAGGAAAAAATTACAACAATTTCTTATAGTAAATTCCTCTTTTGGAAGTACTGAGAAGTGTGTAACAACATGACTAACATTTTGGGGTTTTTTTGGGTTTTTTTAGAGAAAAGAAGCATGCACATGCGTGATGCAGGGGAGGGGCGGGGGGGGGGGAGAGAGAGAGACAGAGAATCTTAACAGGCTCCACACTCAGCACAGAGCCTGATACAGGGCTCGTTCTCAAGACCCTGAGATCAGGACCCAAGCCAAAATCAAGAGTCTGACCCTCAACTGACTGAGCCACCCAGACGCCCCTAACATGACTAACACTTTGACCTCACAAAGCATACCTGGTTCCTATCCTTAGAGTATTTCAAGGTAGGAGTTATTTGTTCATCCTGATAAATCATTTTGAAAGGAAAAAAACCCAGCTAGACACCATACTACTGTTATTTTAAATAGAAGAAAAAAAAAAAAAGGCTGCCTCTATTTTTCATCTCTACCAATTCCATCTCGAATGGTATACTTCAGGATATAGTAAATATAACAAACACTCCAGTTTTCCTTTTCATTATCCATTCCTGAACATGTTTAAGAAGCAACTAAAATAAGTCAAATGTTACATTAGACCATAAGAGATTTATTTAATTATTCCTTCCTGACCACTGAGAACTACTTTCTCTCATGAAGCACTGGAAGTTTATGATAAAACAAGAAATTTCCCAAAATAACAGACAATAACAATTAATTTTATTAGATAATCCTGAGCACTGGTTTTCAAACTTCAGTTGACTAAGGACCATTCTGGAGCAGGGTTTGCAACCTATGACTCACATGGGCCAATCAGGCCCACTGACTGTTTTGTTCAAACAAGGTAAGAATGGCAAATTTTACATTTTTTAAGTAACTGAAAACAATTTAAAGAAAATAATACTTTGTGACACTAATATCTTATTAGTGTCTATAAATAAAGTTTTATTGGAACACCACCATGTTCCTTCATTTATGTATGGTCTATCACTGCTTTTGTACTATGGGTAGAGTTGAACAGTTCGGAGACCACATGGCTTGCAAAGCCTTACATATTTACTATCTGGACCTGTACTGAAACAATGGGAGAGGGAGAGATGGAGAAAAGAGGAATTTCCATTTTTAACAACCACCTGGTGCAATTCTGTCATAGATAATATATTTAGAAAAAACTGATCTAGACCATTCCTCTACAGACGCTTGTAAACATGGGAAATTGTCAAGTGGAGACTTCTAATTTCATAGCTGAGTAAGATGTGAGCAACTTCAGAGAACAGAGAGGCTTCCTTCTTTCTGCCAACACAGTACGTACATGCAGAGCCAACTCGGCCTCGCCTCCCTTAAAGGCACGCAATGCACACTGCCAGACATTTAGATTCTGAGGTTAAAAGGAGAAGTCCATTAAGCAGAACATTTAAATTTCATGTGATAAATTAATTTCATTTTACCTTAAAATTTGTGCTTTTGAAGATAGGCTTACAAAGTCCTTTGTAGCCTATGGGTCACATTTTCTTTTTTACCACCAAAAAAACCTACTTTAACAGTTTACCTTTCACATGTAGACCTTTAATCTACCTAGAACTTTCTTCATATATGGTATTAGGGTAGGAGTTCAGTTTTATTTGTCTCCATATGGTGAGTCAGTTTTCCCTACACCCATCTATTAAACGCTCCATCCTTTCCCCCACTGTTTTTCTGGTACCATGGTAATCACATATTAAAATCCAAATACATGCGTGTCTATCTCTGAGCACTCTAAATCTTCTTCATTTGTCTATCTTACTACAATACAAGGCCAGGGCAAGAATAACATTGTACTACTGGGGCACATCTTTATACATCTGGTAATGCAACAACCACTCTCTCCCAACATACTCTTTTTCTAAGACTGACCTAGCTGTTCCTGAACACATTCTCCATACATATATTTAGATTAAGTTTATAGAGCTGCCTCAAAGAAAATAAAATCCAACTGGAATTTAGGCTGGAATTGAATTAAATTTATAATGAAGAATTAATACCTATACACTATAAAGCTAACAGATAGTGGTCAGAGAGGGAGAAGATACATGCAAAACCTAGAACAAAGGTTTAATATCTAACATATCCAAACAGAACTTTGGTGCAAAGAGTAGGCAAGTGATATGATTAGGCAATATACAGAATAGGATACACAAAAATCTAACAAGACAAGAGACTAACATAAAGAGGGGTATAATCCAAGAAAATGCAAATCAAATTGTAAGATACCACTTTAGATCTACAGAATGATAAAAAGTTGAAAATCCGACCATGCCAAGGAGATCTAGGGATACAAGAACTCTCATGCCCCACAACTAGTAGGCACGGAGAAGAATACCACCATTCTGGAGAAGTATCTGGCACAACTTAAGTAAAACTGAACTTCAGCAAACTCTGTGATCCCTCTGCAGTTTGGCTAAATTCTTACAGGGGTTCATAGAAGCATATGCTAGAATGCTCCCTGTTGCTCTGCCAGTGGTGGGGGAGAGCTGGAAGCAACCAGGGCTTCTGCAGAGAGTGGATATGTACCTGGTGGAATTTTATGCAGCAGTTCACACCAATGAATTAGGCCTCTGCAGAGCAACAGGGAGATTAAAACATAGTGCTCAGTAAAAAAGTGGGAAACAAAATGAGATAATATCATTTATGTAAGTTAAAAATACAAATACACTACATACACTGGCAGGAAGACATATTAATAATGTATAGAAACACATTAGAAGGAGTGCTTTGGGGTTAACTGGAGTAGAAAATGAGGATAAAATGGAATAAAATAAGCAAATAGGAAAAAGGAGAAAAAGGAACTTACAATTTATACAAATTCTCAATTTTTATTTTTTGGTGGAGAGACTGCTAACACCAAGCTAGCTACTGTAGCCTGCACCTGGGAGAGACCACTCCCAACATAACACAACACACACACACAGCTCTACACTAAAATTACTGTTACATACCCCAGTTTTACATGTAACAGAAGAGCCCTAAGCATAAAAAATATATATAAATGGTGAAAGAAATATCAAGAAGACATCCTGAATTGGTACAATCACAATGCAGGATAAAGATGGTATTATCTGTAATTTGAGTAAAAAGTAGGATACCCATTAAAGAGATAAAAGAACACAAGAAAAGCATTTGGGTGAAGGAACTATTTTAGACAGGTTTTGTTTTTAAGTTCCAGTGTTTGGTTGAAAACACTGACTCCAGAGGGCAGTCGAGGATGGCTGCAGATAGATATGAGAGTCCTCTGGATTGTCCACTGTTGTAAAAGCCACATATATATTAAAGATGACTGTGGCATGGAAGATGTATGCAGTGCTAATGACATGAACGCTTTAGGGAAAGTGGAAAGATGTTGATTTAAGACAAAACAAACTAATAGGAAGCAGAGGCGAAAATGACTGTGGAAGGTAAGAGTGGAGAAGGTAGGGAGTAAATCATTATAGCTCTCATTGATTGAAAGTAGACTGTGTGTCACAAAAAACTAAATAATACTTTTGTGTTTAAAATACCATTAAAGGGGCGCCTGGGTGGCTCAGTCGTTAAGCGTCTGCCTTCGGCTCAGGTCATGATCTCAGGCTCCTGGGATCGAGCACCGCATCGGGCTCCCTGCTCCGCGAGGAGCCTGCTTCTCTCTCTCCCACTCCCCCTGCTTGTGTTCCCTCTCTCGCTATGTCTCTCTCTGTCAAATAAATAAATAAAATCTTTAAAAATAATAATAATAAATAAAATAAAATAAAATACCATTAAAATCAGGGCGCCCGGGTGGCTCAGTCAGGTAAGTGTCTGCCTTTGGCTCAGGTCATGATCTTGGGATCCTGGGATGGAGCCCAGCTCCTCAGCAGGGAGCCTGCTTCTCCCTCTCCCTTTGCCCCTCCCCCCCCACTTGTGCACAGGCTTGCACACGCTCTCTCTCAAATAAATAAATTCTTTAAAAAACAAAGCAAAACATTATAATCTATCCAATAGCAGTAGGCACCAAATATTTAAGATAAATTTCTGCAAGCAAACAAGAACTGAGACAATCTAGAGTGTTAGAAGAATGGTGCTCCACAGAGTTGTGCAGTGGCCCTCTCATTTTCATTAACAGCACAATGCTGTGCACAGTTCAGAATGTCAATCAATAAATATTTTAACAATTAGAATTGTCTATTCTGTAGTTAACAAGACTGGTTATCAATCTCATAATTACACAGACCCAATCAAGGTATTATGGTAACCTATGAGCCTCCCCTGTCCCCCTCTTTACCCTTAGGTAATAGATGGCTTCCCAAAGAAAGTCAGTTTTAACTGTAGAAATCTGAAGGAAACTGTCTTCAAACTATGCTCTTGACAGAAAAACAGCTTTATATCATACTATTTTATATATATATATATGTATATATAAACATGCATTTATACAGAATATATATAGTGTACACACTGTGGTATATTATAGTAGTAAATAGCCCTATATATAGTATTATATTTATATACTTATATAAATAGTATATGAACTATATAATAATAGCATATGGTAAACTTTATCGTACTTATACCACAACTATACTATTATAGGGATCTTTATTTAAATAAAATAAGCCGTTGGCTCTTCTCAGAGGTCAAAGATATCAAGGAAGGAAAAACTGAACCTCTGAGTATCTATTCCAGAAGAATCTAAGGTATAAATGTCTATTCCATTTAGTGTTCTAAAATGAGGAATTTTCATTCTCTTGAAAAGTATAAAATCATATGTATAACTTAAAAGATCAAAATTTTAAAACCCTAAAAATATACTTGTAACTCATGGTAATGAGATTTCATATCACAAAAACTGCTATTAGATTTTAATACAGAATTGTATATAAGAATAGACTCAGTTTTATTTCCTCAAGCTCTGAATTCAGTTTATATAACCAAAGGAGGCCTAAAACACTGCTTCCCTATCCTCAGATCAAAAGAATTTAGGGGTATTTAAAGCAGATATAAGATACTGAAAAGACCTATTCTAAAAAACACCCTAAGACCAAAAAACCCCTCAATGGGCCATGAAACAGTTCAAACCTACTTTCTTACCTGATCCTAACACAAAGCCTGTTAAACCTGAGATTCACCTCCCATTTAAGTCAAACTAAAAGTTACACCATATTTACTTTCATCTAGTTACAATAAATGTTTCAAGGTAAATAAGCAACCACTAGAATAATCACCAGTGTAACAACCACTAGAATAATCAAAGTACTAAGTTCTGTGCCTCAAAGTCTTTTTAGAGACTCCTTTTTTGTCCTCCAACAGCAGTTACCCCCTCACCACCCACCATCAACCCTCTCCTACCGGAACTCTAAACCACTACCACCCAAACACACTTCCGCAAAACAAAAAGATCTAGGACAATGGTATAAAACTGGGACTTGCAGCTGCATGTCGTATTTTCACTCACCAACCCATATGATTTCAAATTTGTGTCAGAATAGTACAGTACAACACTGTGTTCAAAAGTAGTCATGTGGTTTTTTTGGTTAATGGTGACTGCAAATGTGGCTCCAGAATCCCAGAACTGAATGGCATTGGTTTAGAAAAGGCAATTTTTTTAAAATAAAAAAGTATAAAAGATAATTTTATGATGTTTACATTTTCTCCTTATTAGATTTAAAGTATATTTATACATCCAACAGAAATTTGAAGTAGAAATGTAATCTGTAACAATGTAGCTATTTAAATTCTACTATAATCAACAATAAATTCTTCTAATGAGCTGTAATTATATTAGAATTAATATGCACTCAACACATACCTAGTCCTAAACCAGTATGAGTAGAGGGATTAAAAAATATCAATAGTCTAGGAGTGCTCGGAGGGAAGCGAGGAGGTGGTGGCGGCGGTCAGTGGCAGCCAAGTTGCTTCTAAGGGGAGCCCAAGATGACCGGTTCTAACGAGTTCAAACTGAACCAGCCACCCGAGGACGGCATCTCCTCGGTGAAGTTCAGCCCCAACACCTCCCGGTTCCTGCTGGTCTCCTCCTGGGACATGTCAGTGCGCCTCTACGATGTGCCGGCCAACTCCACGCGGCTCAAGTACCCGCACACCGGCGCTGTCCCGGACTGCGCCTTCTATGATCCAACACATGCCTGGAGTGGGGGATTAGCCCATCAACTGAAAATGCATGATTTGAACACTGATCAAGAAAATCTCGTTGGAACCCATGACGCCCCTATCAGATGTGTTGAATACTGTCCTGAAGTGAATATGATGGTGACAGGGAGTTGGGACCAGACAGTGAAGTTGTGGGATCCCAGAACTCCTCGTAATGCAGGGACCTTCTCTCAGCCTGAAAAGGTGTATACCCTTCTCAGTGTCTGGAGACCGGCTGATTGTGGGCACTGCAGGCTGCAGAGTGCTGGCGTGGGACTTACGGCACATGGGCTCTGTGCGGGAGCGCCGGGAGTCCAGCCTCAGGTACCAGACTCGCTGCATCCGGCAAACAAGCAGGGTTATGTATTAAGCTCCACTGAAGGCCGAGTGGCAGTTGAGTACTTGGACCCAAGCCCTGAGGTACAGAAGAAGAAGTATGCCTTCAAGTGTCACAGACTAAAGGAGAGCAATATCGAGCAGATTTACCCAGTCAATGCCATTTCCTTTCACAACATCCACAATACATTTTCTACAGGTGGCTCTGATGGATTTGTAAACATTTGGGATCCATTTAACAAAAAACGACTATGCCAGTTACATCTGTACCCCACGAGCAGTGCATCCCTGGCCTTCAGTAATGACGGGACCACGCTTGCAATAGCATCGTCGTATATGTATGAAATGGATGACACAGAACATCCTGAAGATGGTATCTTCATTCGCCAAATGACAGATGCAGAAACAAAACCCAAATCCACCTAACCATCTCGTGAAAGTGGTTTCTCTATGGCAAGCTTTGTTTTGCTTCCTACAAATACATACTTATCCCCTAAGGGATGCGTTATAGTCACTGTGGACACCTTATTTAGTATGTGGACTTCTCTGTTTTCTGTCTTAAAAAAAACTCGTCTGTGTGCCCTTTCATGCTGACTTTGTATAGGATGAGGAGTCTTTGGGTCCTTGTGTGGTAGTCCGAAGAATTGTTTTTACCCCCAGAAAGCCCAGCTGCTGTTTATGAGCAGCTTGAGCTCTTTTTGTAAAATAATTTAAACCTGTTATTTCCATGCTGTCTAATAAATCAGAGATTCAGAACCCTTAAAAAAAAAAAATCAATAGTCTAAAACAATTAAAAATTCTAATCACAAAGTACAGCTGATATGGCCAGAAACAGTATCAGTCTCCAAATATCAACATGAATTTTATTCATTCATTCATTCATTAAGATTTTATCCATTTATTTGAGAGAGAGAGCACGAGCAGGGGGAAGGGGCAGAGGGAGAGGGAGAAGCAGATTCCCCACTGAACAAGGAGCCTGACGCAGGGCTCAACACCAGGACCCCAGGATCACGACCTGAGCCAAAGACAGATGCCCAACCGACTGAGCCAACCCAGGTGCCCCGTCAACATGAATTTTAAATAAAATCTCTTACTCATTAGAGCACATAAAATTTTAAGCACAAGCCATTTGAGTTTAATGCTTCCAATAACTCCTTATATCCTTTCAATCTTTTCAAACAGTTCACCAACATTTCTAAAAGTAAATATTATCAGTATAAATGTATAAAAGCTGGAATAACAAAGAAGTACTATTTTCTAATGACTGACTTTTATTTACAAGAAAAATGTCATGGGTCAAGCTTCTGGCCAAGATGGAATAACAGGAACCAAATTTACCCTACCACCTTAAACAATTAAAAAACCCAAAATATCTGAAACAATAGTTTGTAGACAGTGGACATCAAGGCAGCTCAGCTCAAGGCAGTGATTCCTGAGAACGAAAAACAAACACAGGAAGACCTACAATTGCCCCTGCAGTGTAGGGATGGGCAACCACAGTGGGTAGAGCTCGCAAGTACTAGAAAAGAAAGAGCTGCACAGCAAGAGAACTCCAGAGATCTGTAAAAGGTCCCCTGAAAGTATCTGGCTAAGTACTGATCAGCACATGTGTGAGAGGACACAGCACTACCCAGTGCCAGGGAAAGAATACCCAGCAGGAACAGAGGGAACAATTTCCAGGGGTACCTCATGATTAAGAATAGTTTGTATTCCCACTAGTTAGAGAAGAAAAACCTCAATTTCCAGGGCACTGGGTAAAATACTAAGATTGGTATTGCCTCAGTAGAAGTGAAAAATTAGCTTTCATTACTGTTCTGATCACTCTTAACAAAGCTTAAAAGCAGGTCTCAAAAGGATCAGACTATTTCCAAGTAACTTAAATACATCTGAACTTAACTGCAAACCAAAGAATAGATTTAAAAATACAAAAATATCCAGCACCCAAAAAGGTTACGATTCACAGTGTATGGTATTCAATAAAAAATTCCCAGATATGGAAAAGTTTAAAAATGTGAGGAGAAAAAACAATCAACATTAAAAAAATCCAGAAATCACAGAGATAATAAAATTAATGGACAAAGAGAGTAAACTGTTGTTGTAACTATTCGGTAAGTTCAAAATGATAGACAAATGCCTGAATGTGTTAGGTACAGGCATGGAAATTATAAAAATACCCAAAAATTAAGCCTTCAGATGAAAAATACATGAGATGAAAAATACACTGGATGGGAATAAGAGTATGTTAGACACTGCAAAAGAAAAGATGAATAAACTTGAAAACACAGCAACAGAAAATACTCAAAACAGACACACACAAAAAAGACGCTGGAAGTGAGCATCAGTGATCTGTGGAACAACTTCAAACAGCCTAATATACAAAAAGGGAAAGGGTCAGAAAAAATATGTTAAAACGGTCTCTCTAGAATTCTATACCCTGCAAAAATGTTTCAAAAACAAAGGCAAAATAAAGATTTTTTTCAGGCATACAAAAACCTAAAGAATTTATCATCAGCAGACCTGATTTTAGTTAAAGATAGTCTCTCAAGTGGAAGGAAATGAGGTGTATATCTGAAACTACACAAAGGAATAAAGAACACCAGAAATGGTAATAAATTTGTGGAAAAGATAAATTTTAATTATTTCTTAAATCCCTTTAAAAGATAATTAAGTGTTTAAAGCAAAAAACAGTAACAAAGTATTGTAGGGTTTATAACATGTACAAATAAAATTTATGAAACAAAAGCACACTGGTTGGAAGCAAGAAATGTTGAAGGATCCTGTACTATAAAGAAGGGGCATAGTATCACTTGAAGGTGTAATACGCTAAAGATGTGTTCTATAAACTCTATACCAACTACTAAAAAACAAAACAATAAGTTATAGTTACTAACCCAACAAGGCATACATTGATCAAAGAAACAAATTAAAAAAAACCCCACCTCAATCCAAAATAAAGTGTGAAATATGGAAACCGCGAATAAAGAACAGATGGAACAAACAGAAAACAAGACATTAAGACAGAAGATTTAAATCCAATCACATCAACAGTAACATTAAACATAAATGGCTGAAACATTCCAATTTAATGGCAGACCATCAGGCTGGAAAAGAGCAAGTCCCAACTATATGCTGCTTAAAAGAAGCTCATATTAAATATTTTTAAAAGTCATGTACCAGCTATCACTTACTAAATCACTAATCAATATGAAAAGCTTCTCCTGCAGGGACTTAAAACTATCAATTTGTAGAATAGAGCAATACCATGGAAAAAAAAGGAAAATTTTCAACAGAATGATAAAGATTCTCAATTCTCCAAATTACCAGACTCTATCTTCTATTGAAAGCACATACCATATATTACTTCTCTCTATGCCCAAAGTTCCTCAAAAGACTGAAGTTGATAGAAATGGCACTTATCAAATAAACCATTCTTGCTCAAACATATGTAAGCTACTTCCCTAATTAAAAAACAAAAAGCCAAAGACCAAAACCAACCAAATACAAACTATGTTCAATGCTTAATAAAATGCAACAAGACACTTACGATTTTTAACATATCATAAACCCTCTGAATTTCAAGGTGGGATCAGCCAATGCTAAAAATAAAAATATACGGCAAATTGGACTTGGATATAGTGGGCAACATTCCCAAAATTTAGTCCCTCCTCACTTCAGAAGAAAGCAAATATATCACTAAATACTTCAACAGTTAACATATTACTAACTGTGTGACACCAACATCATGGGATGCTTAGAATTTTGAGAGCTTTCCGAGTACTGGTGGTAGGTCAGAAAGATACTCTCTGACTCAGCCCCTTAAGTCTAAACAGAGCACTTGTTTAGATTCCTTGCTTTTAAATCCTGGCTCCCAAATTTTCTAGCTGTGTGATCATGGACAAGTTACTTTACTTCTTTATGCTTCAACTTCCTGATCTGTAAAATAGTATAATTTTTTAAGAATGCTTTTTAAAGTAGTAACAGCTATTGTGAACTGTGATCTTACTACGATCAGGGCACTGTTCCAAGTAATTTATGTACAATATATTTTTAAATCCTCAAAACCTATGAGATAAGCATTGTTATCCTCGTACAAATATTTGTGTTCCTCCCAAATTTACATAACTTAGTCTGATTCCAAGACCTGCCATCTTAATCAATATGCTAAACAAGTAACTCCTTTATGTATTTTTCCCCAAAACTGCCTGTCTTTTGCTCTAGAATGCGAACTACTTAATATGAGCTTTATTGTCTTCATTTTGAGTAATCCCAGCAATCTAGCACAAAGAGAGCATAAAGCAGATCAATGAAAGTGGGCTGAATGGATTCTGTGCATGATCTTGTCATGTGACTCACTCATGCATGGGCAGTAATCAGAAGACTGGTGTTCTATCCCCACCCATACCAGTCCTCAGCTGTGCCATTTTAGGAAAGTCACATCACCTCCCTAGATCTGAGTGTTCTCATTTATAAAATGAAGACATGAACTAGACCTAAGTTCCCTTTCAGCTCTAAAATGTCCAAGAACAGCCAATATTGCTCTTTGGGAGAAAGAACAAAAGAACTGCCTCTCACCAGAACAGAAACACTTTGCCGTTTTCAGAGTAACATTTAGAGCCCCTTTATTTGTTTAAAATCTCTTGTTCTCCCAGGCTAAGAGCTCCAAAAAGGCCTGGACCTAGTCTATCTTGTTTACAGGTATCCCCCAATACAGTTCCTAACACATGGAAGATACCTGATGTTTAACGAGTGAAATGCATTATAGGTGAAAACTTATGAGCAATAAATGAAATGGGAAACTGTTTTTTTTTTTTAAGATTTTATTTATTTATTTGTCAGAGAGAGAGAGAGAGAGAGTAAGCAGGGGGAGTGGCAGGCAGAGGGAGAAGGGCTCCCTGCTGAGCAAGGAGCCCTATGCGGAACTCAATCCCAGGACCCTGGGATCATGACCTTAGCTGAAGGCAGATGCTCTAACTCAGCTGTTTCCTAAATTCCATGCATGAATGGCTAGTTTTATTACCTGAATACTCATTTCGGATATTCCTATTTACTTTAGTTACAAAACTGAATTCCCAAGACTTTAAAATGCTTTAGTTCTTGCTGTTTCCATGTATTTCACCTGTATCCTATGCAGCTCTTGTTCCAGAAGGCCCATGTAACCTAGAAAGTAATCTTAACATCTACAGTAAAAGCTCAAATGTTTTTTCTGAGAAATCTATCTAGTATTTCCTATATAACTAAATCATAAAAGCAGCAGCTGAAAAGAAGTTATTAGAAAATAGCTTAAAACTCATGCCTGTAAGTATAAAGCTACTATGTTGAAGTGAACTTTATTTTGAGGATTTCTGTAGATTATGTACTGAACACAGTGAAATTTAATCAGTCTCAATTCATCAGGGTTCTTCAAACAGTAATTTATAAATTGAAAAAGCTATACTTATTTTTACCCTGAGATTTCCCTTAAAAAAAAAAACTGAAAAAATGAAAGTTTCTAAAATTGAATGACTCTTTGTTTTAATAATTTATAATTATGTCATAAAAACAGCAACTGACCAGAGGTGTACTATATGCAAAACATGCATTACTTCCTTGGTTATCTCTGGCTTCTGTATTTTGTTTTAATGCAGAAGCCTGAGCCTCCCCCTAGAGATGATTCAGTAGGGGTGGGCTCTGGCATCTGTATTTTTCTAAACTACATGTAACTGAAACAGCAACCAGGGTTGAGAACCACTGCATTAAACATAAAACAATACAAGACTGCTTTAAGTGATTACTTCAAATAAGTAACTCAATATGCAAAACCTAAAAAAGGTTAACACACTGTACGACTAGCCCAGCCTTTTTCTGTTCTTTTTCTAAATTTTAAATATTACCAATTGGTGCAGTGATTCCTCACACTGATTTGTATACAGTACAGGGAATACCACAAGTCTTAAAATTCAATATAAATTCCTTTTAATTTTAAAAAGAAATTAAAAAAAAGCAATTCCATTAACTTAAGGGAAGGGAAAGGGGACTGTACATCCCTCCCCCTTTTTAAAGATTTTATTTATTTGAGAGAGACTGAGATAGTGACAGAGATAGCGAGAAGAGAGCATGAGCAGGGAGGAGAGGGAGAAGCAGGCTCCCACGGAGCAGGGAGCCCAACGCAGGGCTCGATCCCAGGACCCTAGGATCAAGACCTGAGCCAAAGGCAGACGCTTAACCGACTGAGCCACCCAGGCACCCCTGTACATCCCTTTTTTTAAAGCCGTTAAGAGACTGGGCAGAAATAAAAGATGATTTCATAAAGGAAACCCAAAACCAACTAATAACTATATCCACTGTTACCCCCAAAACTGAGTTTATTATATTTAAAGAAATTTTCCCCAAACTGAAATCTCCCATTGTGTAAATATTTTAATTTAAAAAACATTTATAGGGGGTGCTGGGTGGATCAGTCAGTTAAGACATCTGACTCTTTACTTTGGCTCAGGTCATGATCTCAGGCTCATGAGATCGAGCCCCACGTCGGGCTCAGTGCAGAGTCTGCTTGGAATTCTCTCCCTCTCCCTGTTTGCACACGTGTGCACATGCACACTCTCTCTAAATAAATAAAAATCTAAAAATAAAAAATAAAAACACCAAGCTTTTATTATAGCAAAGATAACTGCACAACTACATAATAATGAAGCTGTGTGGGGCTCATAAAGAAACTGTAAAGGCCTTGTCCCTGTGACATTTCAAAAAATGTCGGCACATGGACCAAGAATTAACCTGTTAGGTCATCTATCAAAAGTTGGGAGTTTTTGGCTATAAAACTTTTGGCATCTTAAATCAGCTTCTTTCTTCACACTCATGCCTATAATTTTCTTTATACAGACAACAAAATTTGCTGAAAATACAAGAAATTACACTCTCTCCTGCTTTGCTAACGCTGCTATCCAACATACTTCTCTAATGCATTAAATTAGTATTTTGTAACTACTGCTTCAGGGTGGCTTTCAGACCTCATGTGGCTTTCTGAATCACTACTTGTATCTTCCAACCTAACTTTGTATTAATATTCTAAAAATGGGGGGAAAACAATTTATTATCTAAAATAATAAACCAAATTAAATTCATTAATGTAGCTGCTCCCAAAGGTGCCTAGGAAACAAATCTTCCCCAATGGGATAGTCTATTAACTTCTAACTTTATTATATATGACTTTTTTTTTTTTTTTTAGGTTAGGAATAGGCAGCACAAAACCTGTATTTAAAAAATAGAAAATAATATCTTCATTTTATACTATGCAGAGAGAAATGAAGGAGTTTGATAGAATAAAAGAAAGTTCTGTGAGACAAACATACAGACGTTGAGGAAAAAGGGAGAAAAGACGGGGGAAAAAACCAAAAGGAGATGTGGTACTATATAGTTAAAATTAGTATTTTATATTTTCCCTTCTAGGTTTCCACACCCCAGGAAAAATACAGTCCCTTCTCCCTTGCTAAAAATCATGTTTTGGTCCAGCAGAATATCTGTACATGGACAATGATCAGAAACTGAATTCTATTTTTATAAGTGTTCCTTCTTCAGGAAAATTATTTATTTATTCCTTCATTCATTCAGTAAACATATGAGCAGTTGCCATCTTCCAAGCACTGTGCTAGGTGGCTGGCATGGGCCCTATTCTCACAGAGCTTAGAGTACTGAAGAAAATCAAATGGCCAGTTATTAAAATCTAAGTGAATAGGTTTCTTCTATTAGAAACCAATTTCTATTTTGTTAAATTAACTATCAACATTGGTGTCATTTGGACCCTTTTACTTTAGTTACTAAGCTAGCTGGTTGGTCCAGAAGTCAATCAAGCTGTACTAACTTACTAACTGGCCCCTTACCCAGAAGTTTTAGAACTGTCAAAAAAAGGCGGGGGGGGGGGGGGGGGGAGGCGTTAATTTCATTTCTCTCTGCGTATCTGAGGCCATGTTCCTCCAGGCAGGCTATGGGGCAGCCAGCAGCAGTTTGCATTATGACAAAAAAATAAAGCACATTTGCAGAGAAAAGCAGACGAGAGAACGAATCCCTGGCTTCTGCTGTTTCTGGTACCCAGAACATTTCAGTTCTTGAGTTATCATTCACATACTTGGATATCCTTATAATGATCTCATCTTTTTATTCAAAGGAGTTAGAATTAGACTTTTGTTACTTGCACATAAAGAGTCTTACTTAATAACAGAAGTGGTATCCGACTGAACTCCGTAATTCTCCCCAAAGTGAAGTGGTTGAGAGCAAAGGCCCTGGAGCCAGACTGCCTGAGCTCCTATCCTGGTTCCTCCACGTACTAGCTATATATATGTATATAACCCATTCTGGATTTCATCATCTGTAAAATGGCAGGCAGTACTCACCAATAGGAATGGTTTAAATTTTAAATCCGTTTCTACATTTAAAGCCCTGAGAACAAAGTTTGACCCACAGTAACAGCTTAAAGAGTTAGCTATTACTGCTCTTGTTCCATGACCAACAGCTCCGTGGGGGATCTAATGCTGTGACTTCGGTGCTCCAACTGTGACCAGTCATCTGGCTCCACACATTCCCTTCCGCATGACACAGAGAGCGCGCGCAACGGCAAGGCAACATCACTCAGGCAGCGAGAGGCTCCACATCTAGGCGGATGGGGAACACTAACAAGGCAAGAGGACCAGAAAAAGCAGCAGCTAATCCACTGCTCCAGGCATCGCAGTGTTCTCTCATGAAGAGCTTCCATACATCCCAAACCCCAAACCTGCCCCCACTCCAGTATTTACTCACACTACTCCTCATTCTGTTCTGTTGGTTTTCTAAACCTAAATATTTTTTACATCGTTCTATTTCAACAGATTTCAGCTTGCCAAAAAAATTACTGATGGTTATAAACATTACAATTCTTTGTTATTTGTGATTTTTATTTTTGTGTATAATGGGGACTGGGCAAAGAAGGCTGCCATTTGTGAACCCTAAATCTATTTATATGATATGCAATGACCAAGGCCCTCTATACCTGTCAATGGTTCTCTGTGAAGGGGATATAAGACGACTTCAAATAAAGGATTTAGAATAAATTTGAACATCATCCTGAAAGGCTTACTGAACTAGGACCAAGCATGACTCAGAGATCAAGCACATGCATTTAAGAAATAGAGGGTTCTACACCTTGTGCACTGTTGGTGGGAATGCAAATCGGTGCAGCCACTATGGAAAACAGTATGGAGGTTCCTCAAAATATTAAAAATTAAACTACCATATAATCCAGCAAGTCTACTTCTGGGTATGTATTCAAAGAAAGTGAAAACACCAATTTGAAGAAATATATGCACCCCCATGTTCACTGCAGCATTATTTACGATGGCCAAGACACATGAAATATTTATCCAAAGAAAATGAAAACATTAATTCAAAAAGATATCTGTACCCTGTGTTCATTGCAGTGCTATTTATTAAGAGCCAAGATACAGAAACAACCTAAGTGTCCATCAAAGGACAAAAGGATAAAGAAAATGCAGGGTGTGTATAGATAGATAAATTAGATAGATAGATATAGCTATAAAGATATACATACATACATACAAGGAAATATTATTCAACCATAAAAAAGAATGAAATCTGGCCATGGGCAACAACATGCGTGGATCTTAAAGACATTATGCTAAGTGAAACGTCAGAGAAAGACAAGTATCATTTGATTTTACTTATATGTGGAATCTTAAAAAAAAAAAAAAAGAACTCACTAGTGATTGCCAGAGGCTGGGGTGGGGGTTAAAAGGTACAAACTTCAGTTATAAAATAAGTCAGTAATGTACAGCATGGTGAGACTCAGTTAATAATATACTGCATTATGTAACTGAAAGTTGCTAGGAAAGTAGATCTTAAAAGTTCTAATCACACACACAAAAATTTGCAACTGTGTGGTAACAGATGTTAACTGGATTTATCGTGGCGATCATTCCACAATATACGCAAATATTCAATCATTATGCTATACACCTGAAACTAATGTTATATGTCAACTATATCTCATTTTTAAAAATGTCTGAAGCTTCAAGAGAGCAAGTTTTCTCATTTGTGCAGCAGCTCCACCACCTACCTTGGGGCCAGGCACAGGGCAGATTGCTTGCTGTTTTTATAACTGAAGGTGTGGTGTTTCTTACAGGTACTGATTTAATGTTGTATTCTCAGGGAATGGGCTAAGATATTCTAAAAGAAACCTAAAAAGTCAGTAGCTTAAAAAGGATCTATGTTTATTTCCAGGAAGGGAGGTGGCAGCTCAGTTGGTTGAATAACTGACTCTTTGGTTTCAACTCAGGTCAAGATCTTGGGGTTGTGAGACAGAGCCCCATGTCTGGCTCCGCGCTCAGTGAGGAGTCTAATTGAGATTCTCTCTCTCTCCCTCTCCCCCTCCTCCCTTTCTAAAATAAACAAATAAATCTTAAAAAAAAAAAAATCATAGATACAGAGAACTGACTGGTGGTTGCCAGAGCAGGGGCAGGGATGGAGGGCGTGGTAGGAGAAATGGGTGATGGGGGTCAAGAGGTACAAATTTCCAGTTATAAAATAAATAAGTCATAGAAATTAATGTACAGCATGGCGACCATAGTTAATAATACCATACTGCAAATCTGAAAGTTGCTAAGAGAGTAAATCTTCAAAGTTCTCACCATAAGAAAAAGAATTCTGTAACCATGTACCGGTGGGCAGATGGTAACTACCCACTGTGGTGATCATTTCACAACGGTTGACCACTGAACATGCTACCCCCCACCACACACAATTGAAAATCCACATTTAACTTTTCACCCCCCCAAAGCTTAACTACTAATAGCCTACTGTTGACTGGAAGGAAGCCTTACCAATAACAGTTGGTTAACACATATTTTGTACATTTCTATGTATATAATGTTTTCTCACAAATAAGCTAGAGAAAAGAAAATATTAAGAAAATGATAAGGAAAATACAATTATAGAACTGTTTAAAAAAAATCCATTTTTAAGTGGACCCACACAGTTCAAACCTGTGTTTTTCAAGGGTCAACTGAATCACTATATTGTACACCTGAAACCAATGTAATGTACCCATGTACCTCAATTAAAAAAAAAAGAAACAGAGGGTTCTAAAGGGCCAGGAAGTAGTTTTAAAGAATCATATAGACATGACTTTTTCCAGAGATATTTTCTTAGCAAAAATAATCTTTAAATTATTCTAGAGCCAAAATTCCAGGTATGTAGCTAGCTAAGTAATAAAAAGGAGACAAGGAAGAAGGAAAACATATAGCATATTCTAACAATGCCAGGGCTTCTGTACAGACATTCTGAAATAATGTCAAACTCTAGGGCTCCTTGTCTTAGAGACCCAGAACCAGCAGAGCCCATCAATCCATGCTAATGGTCACGAACTCTCTGGAAGAGACCGATCTCCTTTCCTTTTTTCTTTCTCTTTCAGAGGTTTCTTATATGTACAAGGAACCAAATGAAGCCTGTAGGGAGAAACACACACGACCCTATTTCTAACCTCAAGAAATATGTAATCTCTCTTCTAGACCCCTTCCCTTTCTTCAATTCTTTTTCCTTTGCCTTCTCTCAGCTCAATTTAGATCTCCCAAAGGCCTCTAACCTTTCCCCCCTTCTGCTCCCTCAATCTGTAAAAACCCTCACATTTTACTTCTTTCCCACATTTTACCTCAAGGAAGAATAGAGGGAGGGACCGCCCCTCAGGGTTTCTAGAGTTTGTCAGAATTGCTGGAGGGTTTTCATTCTCCCATCCTCCCCCAACCCAGTCCCCAGGCAAATTTGCTAATCTCGCTTCCCCTCCAACTACTGAAAGTAAGCAGTTATAGATGTGCTCAAACAGGGGCAGGATTAGATACTGCTGCAATCACATGACAAAAATTTTAGATGAAAGGAGATAATAAAAATAATAAATGTATAACTTAGATCACTAATAAACTCTAATATACAGTGTCTTGTTCACCACTTGTTTTGTCATTCTATGTGAAGAGCATGTATCACACTTGTATCTCCAACACATTCTAATTCAAGGTTATGCACATGGACACATAAATGCCCAGCATATAATTTTAGTCAAAATTTTTCAAGTCCTTTTTTCTGATGGTGGTTATTACTCTAACATTTTATGCAAAAGTAACTTACACCTATCTATAATACAGCACCTCCATGTCTTTACTAGCAAATGCTTCAACTAACATCGGCAAACATCCAAACAAGGATTCCATCTTCTCATACTGTAAAACTGATCTAAATTTTAAATCACTAGGTATACTGCATTTTCTTAAAAATTAAACCTGTATTTAAAATCTTAAGGATGGGGTGCCTGGGTGGCTCAGTCGTTGGGCATCTGCCTTCGGCTCAGGTCATGATCCCAGGGTCCTGGGATCGAGCCCCACGTCGGGCTCCCTGCTCAGCGGGAAGTCTGCCTCTCCCTCTCCCACTCCCCCTGCTTGGGTTCCCTCTCTAGCTGTCTCTCTCTGTCAAATAAATAAATAAAATATTTTAAAAAAATAAAAAATAAAATAAAATCTTAAGGATAAGGGCGCCTGGGTGGCTCAGGCAGTTAAGCGTCTGCCTTCATTTGGCTCAAGTTGTGATCTCGGGGTCCTGGGATGGAGCCCCATGTGGAGCTCCCTGCTCAGCAGGGAGCCTGCTTCTCTCCCTCTGCCCCTCCCTGCTTGTGCTCTCTCAACGCGCGCGTGCTCTCTCAAATAAATAAATAAATAAAATCTTAAGGATAAGTATTACATTTAACATAAAATACCAGAAATTGTTTTGTTTTTTACCAACAAAAAACTAGAACAGACTTTGTGGTTTAGTCACACTTCAACTTGACTATAATAATTTCTCAGTGACTAAATGTTAATATCTAAAGAATGCCCTGGTAACATTTACACAATCCTGATTACTACTAATCAAATGCTGTAATTTGCTTCAGTACTCATTCAAATTGTTTAAGTTATTTCCTGGTGTTAGGCACAAGAAATAAAAATAAAACAACCAGATTTTAAGGAACTTAATCTGTTACAGTGACAGACACAAATGACTCTAAATGAATGTGATAAATGTTGTGAAGAATTATATGCCATGGGACACAGATGAGAGTTGTGTGGAATGAATCATTTTTATCTGAGTCTTGAAGAATAATAAGGACAGAAACTGGGAGAGGAAATATTCCAGAGAGTAGACTGAATATATTAAGTAATAGGGGGAGAAACAATAAAATGGGGATACAGTAGACTGGAATCAGGTTGTAAGAAATTTATATCATATAAATTTCATATACATCATTTTGGGCACTTCATTCTTCAAAGAGCAACTGGAGGCCTTAAATTTTCAAAAGAGGAATGCCATGATGATCAAACCTATGTTGGAGAACATCTAGAAATAAATGGCCAGCCTGATGAAACATTACCAGTAGCCAGGTTGTAAAATAAGCCTATCTTTTTTTCTTTTTTGGAAATAAGCCTATTTTTTAAAAATTTAAATACAGTTTTGTTGAGTAAAATTTAACAAGCAATGGGGCGCCTGGGCGGCTCAGTCGGTTAAGCGGCTGCCTTCGGCTCAGGTCATGATCCCAGGGTCCTGGGATTGAGTCCCGCATCGGGCTCCTCATTCAGCGGGGAACCTGCTTCTCCCTCTCCCTCTGCCTGCCTCTCTGCCTGCTTGTGCTTTCTCTCTCCCTGTCAAATAAATAAATAAAATCTTTAAAAAAAAAAAAAATTTAACAAGCAACAACTTGCAGTGAAGCCTACAATTCACAGAGCTACTACAAGAGGCAGCAGAGTATAATGGTTAGGCATAAAGGCTTTGAAGGCCAGGACCTGAACAGAAGCTTCACCACTGAAGAGCCAAGTACCCTTTGGCAAGCTACTTAACTATTTTAAGCTTGTCTAACCTGTAAAATGAGAACAACAATCATATTCACATCAGGTTAGTGGATATCATTATTATTTAATTTTATTCTATTTTTAAAATCTCCACAGCACAAAGTATGAAGCAAAAACCAGCTAAGATTTGTGTAAGTCTAAAAAGTTGTCCAAAATACCACAAATCAAGCTTTCCACTGGTTCATTATTTTGTATAAAGTGAATACCCAGAATTACTGGACACACTGCTGTCATTTTACAATATAATTACAAAAATGTGGGGCGCTTGGGTGGCTCAAGTTGGTTAAGTGTTTGCCTTTGGCTCAGGTCATGATCCCAGAGTCCTGGGATGGAGCCCCACATCAGGCTCCCTGCTCAATGGAGAGGCTGCTTCTCTCTCTCTCTCCCTCTGCTGCTCCCCCTGCCTGTGCTCTGTCAAATAAATAGAATCTAAAAAATAAATAAATAAATAATTTCAAAAATTCATTTCAAAGTCTAATACAAATCACTTGAAGTTTTTTGTCATGTTGATTATTTTATATTATTGGTGTCATCTCCCTTTAAGCAAATACCTACATTATGTTTGCCCTGAAATTTTGTCCCCTTAAGAATTCTGAATGACATGTCTAATTTTTCTATAATGGACTTTTAAGTAAAAAAAAAAATTTTTCCTAGGGGGCTCTCTCTTAGCTGTTTATTATTAGTTCAAGGGGAAAAAAATCATAAACTGGTCTTTCAGTAAGAAAAATTGCCCTTCATTATGAAATGATTTAATTCCTTATCAATGCAACCCCATATCTCCTTTAATTATTTATTAAGATATGCTAGAATTACATTTCATTTTACAGGATAAAAAAGCTAATCAAAAAGGTTTCAATAACTTAATTTTTTTAGTAAATGAAATTTCAAATACATGCCTAAGAATGTTTATATCACTACTCCAATGTTTTACAGCCTTAACACCTGTGTTTGTCCTACATGTCCCCTTTAGTCCACATATTTCAGCTATTATAACTAAAAATTATGGCAAAATTATCACTGCATAAAAGCATCTACCAAATCAAAGAAACTGGAAAGCATTCTCTCTCTATAGTCATATCACACTGATTTGAAGCTTCCCATTGCATAGATAAATCTTTTCGGTATCACAGGTAACCAACCAAGTGGGGACTAGAGGGAATCTGGCAAGCTGCCTCCCAGACCACTGAGGGTTCTTCATTGCTTCCTCAAGCTCTCATGTGCTGTTCCTGCTCTTAAAGAAGTACAAAGCCAAACTCTTGATGCTTCCACACTGGCAGACTCTGGCTATCTTCACTTCAACTGGACAGTGAGGAAGCCAGGCAAGGGGATTACAAAGACAACTAACAAGTTGTTTCTGTTGGCTCTGAATGCTATATACTCATTACAAAGCATCCATACTTTCACCCAACCATTATGTCAAGACAAGCTGAGTACTGTTATACTTCCCTTCATAGGTTTAGACACAAATTTTGGGTAGCATGTCTTTAGTTTTTATGAAATTTCTAGATGTAATAGATACAGATATCTAGACATAATAGGTGTAACAGATATATCAATTACATCTAGACATAATAGAAATGCTATATAAGAAAATGTCAGTAAATCTGTTCATTAATAAAAAAAATAAAGATACAAAGAATATCTCCAAAAACTCTTTTTTTATGAGTTGGAAATTTTATGAGAATTTTATTCTTCAAGTATAGGCTGAGTGTGGTGGTATATATATATCATTCCTCTACTTAAAGCCCTCCAATGGCTTTCTACTGAAATAAAATCTGACTTCTGCCTACACCTCATCTCCTACCGCTCTCATCCTCATTCACAATGGCCATTCATGCTGGCCTTCCCCATACAGCACCTGTTTGTTGTCTTTCTGCCTAAAATGCCCTTCTCATGCCTACGTCCTTGTCATCATTCACAGCCATCTCCCTAAAATGGCCTATAACAATGACCCAACCTGCCCAGTCACTCACTATGCCATTACCCTGTTTTCTTAGTATTTTTTTTTTTAAGATTTTGTGAGAGAGAGAGAGAGAGAGTGCATGCGTGCACAAGCAGGGGGGAACGGCAGGCAGAGGGAGAAGGAGGCTCCTCACTGAGCAAGGAACCCAATGCGGGACTCGATCCCAGGACCCTGGGATCATGACCTGAGCTGAAGGCAGACGCTTAACCGACTGAGCCAGCCAGGCGTCCCAATTTCTTAGTATTATTACCCGAAATTACTTTTGTACATTTTTAAATTGTCCCTCCCTCCATGTGAGTGTAAGCTCCATAAGGGCAGGGATACTGTCTTTTTTTACTGCTCTATAGGAAAAGCCCAATAATTGTTAGAATGAGCAAGTGAATACAGTGAGGAGTGGCTGGTTACAGCTATATCTTAAAGTCAAAGGGCCATACAATGGAAAAGGCCAGGTCAGGTAGAGACCAAAGTACTGGCAGTGTGCTGTGATGTGTACTGCTCAGCCTGGCTCACAGTAAAACAGGCAGAGAACACAGATGGAGCAAGTAGGAGACTGCCCCGGCCACCCCAGCTGAGTCACTAATAACCCTTCCAGGCCTCAATACACTTGGCAAAACTAGTACTAAGATTTAACTGGAACAAACAAAAAAGTGTTATTAGTACAGACAATTGTCATGATGCAAATGATGTGCGTTCAGTAGGTTATATATTTTAAAAACTCATTCGAGGAACCTAATTATTACTCTACAAGGCCTGGTAAATACCTATTAGGGAATGAATCATACCTTCAAAGTTAGGCCAATAACAATTCATATATATAGTCTGGATGCACACAACTCTATCTCTTCTCTCAAAAAGTCAAGTGTCTACAAACTGGTTTTTTTTTTTTTTACTCAACTGAGCATGTCCAGAAGAAACTGCTGAGAAAACTGCACCCAAGTGGCTCACCCTTTTTTTGTAGAAGGTACAATAAGGGGAGGGAGCACACCAGGGTGTGAGAAAGCCAAAAATGCAAGAGCGAACTGACAAAGATTTCAACCAGAAAGGAAAATGCAAATTAAGCCTGCAGTAATGTCATTAGGTATCCTGAGATTTGACTTAGCCCGTTAAAAAACAAGATAGCATTTCTCTTTATGCACCTCCGGGTTAAATGACAATGTGCAAATGTTATCACCCTCAAGCCATGCACTACAGTGGGTCGAGGCTTTCCAGAGATCAGAGAAGCTTCAGAACCTTAAGATGACTGCTTTCTAAAAAGGCTGGGGAGTGTATATCTTTGGAAAGCAGTGAGAGTTAGACTGGAACAAAAAACCATGTAGAAAGGTTTCAGGAGTGGCTCTGGAAAAAGAAGAACGCAGCAGTCATCTGGCAACAGAATGGAGAATGGATAAAAATTCATTTATCAATACATACCATGTAATAATTAGGACACAAGAGCACAGATGAGGGAGCAGCCAGTCCTTTTAGCTATAAAATTCCCACTGTACACATTAATTTGGGCTCCAAGATCTTTTTTTTTTTTTTTTTAATTAAGTAGGCTCTATGCCCAGTGTGGAGCCCAACTCGTGGCCTGAACTCACGACCTTGAGATCAAGACCAGAGCTAAGATCAAAAGTTGGATGCTCAACTGACTGAGCCACTCAGGTGCCTCTAGGCTCCAAGATCTTAATAGCTTTTTACTTTTTTTCCACAATCATGTCTTTTATTTTATTTTTTAGAGTGGGGGGAGGGCAGAGAAAGAACCTTAAGCAGGCTCCACACCCAGGCGAAGCCCAACATGGGACTCAATCCCACAACCCTGAGATCATGAACCTGAGCTGAAATCAAGAGTTGAACATTTAACTGACTGAGCCACCCAAGCACCCCTCACAATCATGTGTTTTAATTTGCAGGTACTACAATACAGAATCTCCCCCCAATATATATAAATGTAAAACAGCTATATTAAAAGTCATAGTAGAAACCCCTGCATCTACACAGAATCTAGCAGTATGGCCAGACAGAACAGAAATCAATTTCAAACTACAGTTCTAACAAGAATTGTGTCCTCAACATATGGTTTATTTTAGGACTGGTCCATATCACTTGACAATGTTTACTATGTAATAAACACTTCAGATGTGCAAAAATCTCAGAATACTAAGCTACAAAGAAGAAACATTTTCTGGGGAGGCTACCAGTCTAGCTGAAAACTGAAGCTATGCGTTCTGAGGACTTTCACAGACATAATAACTCAGAAAAAGGACCAAGGCCAAAGAAGTATCATATACTATTAAGTAATATATGATATTGCTATCTTTACTGCTAGTCTCTGCTCACACATTACTATAATCACTTAACATACATTTGTTTTGAAATACTTACTTAGGTTAGAGAAAGTTATCTTTCATGTTTATAAAAATATCCTCCTGGGTGCTTGTCATAAAACAAATGTTTTCTTTTAGAGTCTTTGATGTATACCAACTCAACATCTCCTTTTCTTTAGGATAAATGTGTTCTAGCAAAGTCTACTACAAAATAATATTTTATAAAGCCAATTCCAATAAATTACCTTGAAAAACTGAGATGTATTCCCATAGAGGAGGATTATGTGTAGTAGGAGAAATTTATTTGGGGAGCAAATTTCCTATGGAGCCAAATACTTGTGGCTCCACATGGTATCAATGCCTAATACTGCTGTGATTCCAACTAATACTCTGAAGCTTAAGGATGTCTCCCAACCCTGAAAATGTCTTAATTCTACCCTCAATGCTCCCAGAACCCTTTATAAGAACGTCTGAGTCACTAACCTACCGAAGGCGCACAATCTGGCCACTTTCATCTCACCCAGTGACCTCCAGCACCAGGATCTGAGCCTGAAGCTTCCTATTATACAAATAAAAATCATGTCTCATCCCAATGGCCAACAGACACATGAAAAAGTGCTCAACAACACTCGGCATCAGGGAAATACAAATCAAAACCACAATGAGATACCACCTCACACCAGTCAGAATGGCTAAAATTAACAAGTCAGGAAACGACAGATGTTGGCAAGGATGCGGAGAAAGGGGAACCCTCCTACACTGTTGGTGGGAATGCAAGCTGGTGCAGCCACTCTGGAAAACAGTATGGGGGTTCCTCAAAAAGTTGAAAATAGAGCTACCCTATGACCCAGCAAATGCACGACTGGGTATTTACCCCAAAGATACAAATGTAGTGATCCGAAGGGGCACGTGCACCCCAATGTTTATAGCAGCAATGTCCACAATAGCCAAACTATGGAAAGAGCCCAGATGAATGGATAAAGAAGATGTGGTATACATATGTATGTACGTACGTATACAGACACACACACGATGGAATACTACTGAGCCATTAAAAAAAAGAAATCTTCCATTTGCAACGACGTGGATGGAACTAGAGGGTATTATGCTAAGTGAAGTCAGTCAGTCAGAGAAAGACAATTATCATATGATCTTACTCATATGTGGAATTTAAGAAACAAAACAGGATCATAGGGGAAAAGAAGAAAAAATAAAACAAGACGAAATCAGAGAGGGAGACAAACCATAAGAGACTTTTAATCATAGGAAACAAACTGAGGGTTGTTGGAGGGGAGTGGGGTGGGGGGGATGGGGTAACTGTGTGATGGACATTAAGGAGGGCACATGATGTAATGAGCACTGGGTATAAGACTGAGATGAATCTCTGACCTCTACCTCTGAAACCAACATTAACATTTCATGTTAATTAACTGAATTTAAATTTAAAAAAAAACTGCAAATAAACTCTTCCTTTTATATATGCTATTAGCCAACTTTCACATCTAGTATTGCCTAGCAGTGAACAGCACTTGATCACACTCCACAGGACATTCTGATGTACTAAGAGTTCCATAAAACATAATCAACCTTTACTAAATCAATTTGTTTATTCAAGAAAAAACAACAACAAAAAAACCAAATAAAAACCATGTCTCTATGTCATCAATTTTAATTTAGAAATTTGTCAGTTATTTGGATAAGAGATACCACAAATCATTTCTCCTCCAAATACTCATATACTATAAAGGCATACTAGAAGATAACCTCTAATGATTTGAAAATGTGAAAAATATCAATCATAACTCAAAGAACCCACTTTTAAACAAAATTAATGTCAATGAACTATACCATGTTTTTGAGACTAAAAATGTTGTAAAGTACCTGACTGAGGGTACCTGGGTGCCTCAGCTGGTTGAGCGTCTGCCTTTGGCTCAGGTCATGATCCCAAAGTCCTGGGATCGAGTCTCGCATCGGGCTCCCTGCTTCATGGGGAGTCTGCTTCTCCCTCTGCCCTTCTACCTGCTCGTTCTCTTCTCTCTCTCTCAAATAAATAAAATCTTTTAAAAAAAAGTACCTGATTGATAACTTTTGTGGTGACGTGGATAAAAAGACACCAGACCTAGATCACTCAGGATGTTTGCGAATCACATGCCCCAAGTCCCCCACACCCAAATTTGAATGGAACTGGCACCTGAATTTTTACACACAAGCTATTATGTACACATACCGCTCTGCTGGGAAATACTAAGATAAACATTTGCATCATGCGACATTTTCTTATATGAAACTATTACCCACATTAAACAATGACTCTAGGTGTCCTATTGTCCCCTGGCTTACTGTGTGTAATTTACAAGTATGTGTCTTGGGAAGACCAATCTCAGAAAAAGGGACAATCTTAATTATCATGTTACACAGTACCAAGAGTACCTGGATAATATGAAACAATAAAATGTGACTGGTAGATGATTAGAAAGATGCTGATATGATGATGCTTTAAGAACTTCAATGTAAAGTTTGAACTTAATAGCCAATCTTAAAAGGATGAAAAAAATTGAATATGATGAATAATTTACACTGTATTAAAAGTAAGCACATATATACTCATTCTCATGCATCCACAAGTGCGAAAAGTAAAAAAGATCAATACAAATCAAAGCATATAAAAAAATTTAAAGATGGCATCAGCAATTTACTGATTTTCCAATTTATCCATTCCCTAGTATTTACAAAATAAGCCCTGCTAAAGGGATTCATCAAGATGTGATATGTGAACCCGGCACTACTTACATATGATATCCATAAAGATCACAAAGCACTTGAATCTAGTAAAGCAGAAGTTAATTTTCTCTAGTGGGGGGTAGGGGAGGAGGAAACCCCCCAAATCCTTTGAGAATCCACTAAAAAGAGAGACACCTCCCCCCCAAGAAAAATAATTACACAATGTTAAGAGTTCTGCCCTAAAGTGTAAAAATCTGGTAATACTAAATCATCTCCCCTGGATAAACACAATGAAATCTTCTAATTGGGCAGAGTAACACAAACATCTTTTCTTTCTTGAAATCAACCCCTCTTTTGCATCACCTCTTCTACAGTAGATCTGTAAAATCCAGTGGTTACTTGCTGGTCTTTCCCGACCTCACCGTGTTATTTCAGCACTCATAACCACTCTACCTCAAAACGCTTTCCACTTGCTGCTTTCGGACATTACTCTCTTGATTTTCCTTCTATCTCTTCAGTCCCCTTTGCTGGCTTCTCCTTCAGACTATACAACCTCTAAACTAGAGGTTCAAATCTGCATCCTGGACCCTCTTCTCACTACACCTTTCTTCTCTTGATGAGCTTGAGGGATTCCCCAGACAAGAGCCTCTATATAGTGGTGTTTCCCAAATGTGTATGTATCTCAAGCTTATGAGTATAACTTGAGTCTAAAATACTCCCCTGGGCTCCATTTACCTATATCTAACTTCTATTTTCTATTTGACACCTTCATTTGGATGCCTCATTGGTATCCATCTAAAGCCTAACATGGGGCACCTGGGTGGCTCAGTCGGTTAAGCGTCTGCCTTCGGTTCAGGTCATGATCCCGGGGTCCTGGGATCGAGTCCCACACTGGGCTCCCTGCTCAGCAGGGAGTCTGCTTCTCCCTCTCCTTCTGCCTGCCACTCCCCCTGCTTGTGCTCTCTGTCAAATAAATAAAATCTTTTAAAAAAATAAAAAATAAAGCCTAACATATCCACAAAGGACTCATTTTCTATGCTGCCCTCATGCCAAAACACATACACACTGGAATAGTGGTCCTATTCCAGTCTTGTTCCTATCAGTAAAACATGGCCAATCATCTACCTAATTGCTAAAACCACAGGAATTTGGAGCCATTCTTGGTCCTTTTTCTTACCTCCCACATGCAATCCATCAACAGGTACAGGTGTTCTAACCCCATGTCCACTGCCACCATCTTAATCCTAACTGCCATCACCAGCTGCTTGGAACACAGCAATACCCCCCTTTCTGGTTTCCCTTCTTCCACTCGTGCCTTCCTCCCAGCTATCTTCCACATAGCAAGGAAGGTAGGAAAAGACTTTTAAATCACTACTGAAACAATGTCACTTCCTTGCTGCAAAACGTTGAATGGCTTTCCAGTGTTAGAATGAAATCCAAACTCTAGTTTACATGACTCTGCATCACATGGTACTACTCCCCACCTCAGGGCCTCCGTGTCTGTGCTTCCCTCACTCTGGGATGTTCTTCTTGTATTTTTCACAAGGTTCTCCCCTTCCTTCTCATCTGTCAGGTCTTTGCCTAAATGTCTTTTTAAGCCTTCTCCAAGTAATTTCCCTACCCCAATTACTCTCCATCACTGCACTGTTAATTTCTCTTACTAGCTGAAACAACTTGTAGTTACTGTCTATATTGCCTACTAGAATTCAAGTTCCAGGGAGGTTTGAAACTCAGCGTGGGGAGTTGAGGCTCGAGCCGCTGTGCACCCAAAAGAGGAATTGGGGCCAGGCACCTTTCTCCTTACCCCAGGCTGGGCCCTGCCCCACCTGAGTCCTCCTGGGTGAGATGGGCTCAGCCAAGAGGACCCCAGTCACTCCAGCAGCCTCCACCGCACAAGCTTGTGGCCCAAGTGGCGGAACCCTGTTTACCTATTGCCAGCATCCTGCACACTCCCATCCCAGTGGAGAGCTCTCCACAGCCAAACCTACCAGCAGGGGAGCAGCTGGGGGGTCCTAATCAGATCCAAGACTCAGACCCCCACTCTTCTACCCTTGGCACTGCATGGACACCTGTGAAGACCAGCAGCAGAGAGCCCCCCAAGCCCACTGGTGAACACCTGAGTGCAGTATTTGAGACCGAAGGCCCCAAATCGAATCTCCCCGCCAGAGCCTGTTCTGCCCTTAGAGGCAACTTCATCTTCTGAATTGGACATGCCTCTGGATACCTAGTTTTCCCCTGAGAACCAGATGCCACCCTAGAGCCAGACTGAGCTCCCCTCCAAGCAGGTGTTCTCCAAGGAGGAAGCAGGACAGCCCTCAGAAACCCCTGTGACTAGCCAGGGCTTGGACAAGCCCTTAAGAAAGAACCTGAGACTCCCCAATCTTTAGGTTCTAAAGCACAATAGATGGATGGTAAATAAACGGCAAGGTCCTATGGAGATCTCTCCTCACCATCCTGCAGGATGACAACTCCCCCAGAACTCTGACACCATGACAGGGTAAATGGCCTTCTCCCCTGAGTAAAAATGCTAGGGAGGTAAAGGAAGCAGACCTTCTGGGAACTGGATGACTTCTGAAAACTGGAGGCTGAGTGTGGGAGCAGGGCCAGGACCAGGACGAGGAAAATCAGTACTTTCCAAACTTGGTAGAGAACTAAGCCGTGAGTAGCTCCAGTGCTGAGTTCACCAGGGTCCTTGTGATATAGTATCCTCTCAACCCCTTCTTTCCCTGGGAGACTAGAAAAGATTTTATTTGAGAGAGAGAGAAAGCGCACATGCGCACGCATGCACATGGGAGGAAGGGCAGAGGGAGAGGCAGAAGCAGACTCCCTGCTGAGCGCTGAGCCCATCAAGGGGCTCAATCCCAGGACCCTGAGATCATGACTGGAGTAGAAGTCAGACGCTTAATGACTGAGCCACCCAGGGGTCCCTAAAACTTTTCTCTAAGTAAAATCCTTCCAAGCTGCTCTATCCATTACTATTTGAAAATGTGCTTCTATGCCTTTTTCTACAGAACTTATCAGGATCCACCCCACATCAATTTTCCATCTATTAAATAGATACAAATACTCAATGTCCCGGTATTACACATAATGACCATCATTTCAATGCTAGTAGACCCTACTGAGACTCTCCATTAATTATTAATATTTAAAATTTAATACTGACATAACTCAGTCCTAGAATCAAGTCAGATGAACACCTGTGGCAAATGCGATGTTAAATGCTACTTAAGAGCTTGACAATATAGTCCCTTTATTTTGGCCCAGCCTTGCCCTTTGTCATATTCAGGTTCTTTAGAAAGCAGAGAGAATTCAAGTTTTTGACTACTTTGTTAATCGACATATTAGTGAACAGTATGCTGCCCCAGGTAACAAAACCCAGTGACAACTTTCAATTACGTTCTGCATATGAAAACTGTTGGCTTCCTAGGATTTTCTTGACTGGGCTGAGACATTACCTTGGCCTTCCACAGGTTGATATATCACCTATGTAGTGCAGCGCGGATTCTACAAAGCAATCCATAATCACTTGCATATAGGTTTCAAGAAGGCCATGAGCATACAGCAATTCCTGGATTACAATTTTTCAGCAAAGGGCTCTGATGAGCTTCTTAGCCTATAGAGTAGGAAGTTTCCCAGAGGATCAGAGGCATATTCTGACACCATTTACTAGGTCTTTTGTTTGACTTTACAGCAGGGCTGCATAAGAGAGGCTGAATAAGAATGGGCTTATTATGAAACCCTGTTTCACTCCACTGATGATGGGGAATGTGTCAGATGTCTCAGGCGGGTGCCAGCATCTATAACGTAACTATCTGGAATAGCTTTAGGATTTGGGGGAACATCGCTAGGAAGTCCAATTTACTTAGCACCCCTAAACCCACTCTCACTTGTTGGCAAACAGTAATCTTATCAAGTCAAAACATGGTAATCAAAGGTACTGGTATTTTCTTTATACAATCTTCTCAATCTAGCCTAAAGCACTGATCCCGTCTTTTCTATCACACTGCAGTCCAGAGCTCCTCTGTGATTCCGAGAAGGTGAAAACTGCCAAAACTGCTTGGGTGCCAAGTCAGAAAGACTGCCAGCAACAGACAGCTGTAAAATGTGACAGCAATTTCCCCAGCTCTTTCCATTATTTTCTGAAGAGGGTAATGAAGACATTCCATTAAGCCATCAGACTCAAATTAGGTTTTTGTGTCTGTGTTTTAATTTAACAAATATGTACTGTTTATCTTCTCTTTCTTGGACAAGGTAGGAATGGCAAAGACGTAATCCCTGCTCTCAAGGAACTTACAATCTACCCAGAAAGAACAAACCAAATAGCAATGGGGACAGATGCTGCTTCTTTTTGTTCAATACAAGTAGCTGGAGTGTTATTCAAGGACGAAAAATGCTTCCAATCCTTTAGAAACTGTCACTCCATCATAAAGTTCCAGGCTTCCAGCCTTTCTAAAAATACGTTCTCCACTTATGACCTCAGTTCCATATTCTATCACCTTCTCTAAAATTGTGTTTTAAAACATTACAGTATCTTCCTCCCTCGCATTTTCACTTTTTTCTACTTGCTTCTTCCTCTCAGCCTACAGAGCACACTCTTAATTCTACACCTTAAAGGCCAACAAAAAAATTTCCTTGACCTCCCATAAGGCTTGCAGCTCTCCTCCTACTCTGCTTTTTTCTCCAGGTCCTCGTTATTTCCCCCACCCTTCCTGTGTAGACATTCCTCAGAGCACAATTCTCAATTCACCTCTTCCCCTTGGCGATTAGGAGTCCTTCAGCCATCATCCAAACTTTTAAATCCAATGTGTACCTCCCCCAAAGCCAGTTCCAGCCTCAGCATCCCTGCCAGCCCACCTCAGATGCAATGCATGTAACCTAAACACACAGATGTGTCATGATGTCTGCAGCACACTTTCAAATGGTCCTGCAAAATATAGAGATAAGACAAAAAGCAATCCATAATCACTTGCATATGTTTCAAGAAAAAAGTCATGAGCGGGGGGGCGCCTGGGTGGCTCAGTCATTAAGCATCTGCCTTCGGCTCAGGTCGTGATCCCAGGGTCCTGGGATCGAGCCCCACATCGCATCGGGCTCTCTGCTCCACGGGAAGCCTGCTTCTCCCTCTCCCACTCCCCCTGCTTGTGTTCCCTCTCTCGCTGTGTCTCTATCAAGTAATAAAATCTTTAAAAAAAAAAAAAAAAAGAAAGAAAAAAAGTCATGAGCATACAGCAATTCCTTGAATATATATTTTATATGGTGAAGTTTTAACAGCTGAGAGAAGGATGCGTGTCATTTCAACTTTTCCATAGCTTTGAAATTCTTCAAACTAAAAAAATTGGGGGAAAAACCATGTAGGGTCAGAATCAAGGAGAAAAGTCATGGTCTCTGCCTTTTAAGGACTTTATAATCCATTTGTCTAAACAAATCTAAAATTAGATTAGGTAGACGTGGAGAGTTCAATGACTGATTAACAATAAACTTAAATATATAATCAAACTGCAAACATTGGGGTGCCTGGGTGGCTCAGTTGGTTAAGCGTCTGACTTTGGCTCAAGTCATCATCTCAGGGTCCTGGGATCAAGTCCCGCATCGGGCTCCTTGCTCAGTGGGGAGTCTACTTCTCCTCCCTCTGCAACCCTTCCCAGGCACACGTGCTCTCTCCCTCCCCCTGCCCGGTCTCCCTCAAAAAAAAACAAAAAAACTATAAAATATTTACTGAGAGCCTGCTAGATGGCAGCAACACGTTAAGCACTGTATATGGTCAACAAAACAAATAATTAAACCTTAGAAAGAGGATCTATCTAACCCCTCTGCTCCCTCAAACGAGTTCTTCTTCCGGCCTTACTGATCTCTGTTAATGGCACCACCATCTTCCCCAATACCCAAAGAACCTCTGAGTCCTTTCAAGTCCTATATCTCTAAATCAGTGGCCAAGTTCTCTAGATTCCACTGCTTTCCACCTCTCTCTCCTCTCCACTTTGATGGATGCCACCTGTCCCCAGGCCCACCTGGCCTCCCGCCTGGACTACTGCAGCTCTCTCCAAGTCTCCTGCTTCCCACCCAACTCCACTCAACCCTTGCTTTGTCTCTATCCAGATACTCAGTTCTAACTGAATTAGACTTCAGCTCAAAAGGGTTTCAATGATTCTCCAACAACTATATAATGAAATTCAAAGCCTCAGCCTGACACTGAAGAACACAACCTTTATCTCTTACTGCTTATTCTCCCACTCAGGCCATAGGTTTATTCACTCTTACCTAATAGTGTCCTCCTGACCTTTCCTGTGCTACAGAGACGTCTCTTACTCTTCCCACTCCACTTCTCATTTCCTCCAGGAAGCTTTCCCAGATATCTAAGTGCTCCAGACACTACTCCTCACACCCAGGTCAAAGCAATCTCTCACTGCTCTGAACCTTCATAACATGTAATGTGCCTTTATTACTTTCCAAATAACATTCATGTTTCCAAGGACTATTCAAGATCTGTACATGCATTTCTCACCACCCTTACTAGACAATGAACTCCTTCAAGGCAGTCACTTTTCATGTGTAACGGGGACTCAAGGTTTGTGACAAGAATTTAATATTAGTATCCTTTACAAAGTCTATAAGAACTGTGAAATGTGGCCTTGTAAGCTGTAAGAATCTTTCCTCAAAATACTGTTAACATTTAAACAATGGGGGCGGTGGCGACTGGGTGGCTTAGTCAGTTAAGCCTCTGCCTTGGGCTCAGGTCCTGGTCTCCAGGTCTTGGGATGGAGCCCCGAATAGGCTCCCCGCTCATCAGGGAGCCTGCTTCTCCCTCCCTCTCTGCCCCTCCCCCACTCGTGTGCTTGAGAGCTCTCTCAGATTAAAAAAAATCTTAAAAAAAAAAAATGGTATGGGGGGGTTTTCCTAACTTTTTTAATGGTAAAATATGTAAAATTTGCCATTTTTACCATTTTAAGTGTAAAATTCAATGTCATTCACAATGTTGTACAACCATCACCACTACTTCCAAAATTTTAATCACTCCAAACAGAAACTCTGTACCCATTAAGAAATAACCCCCCCATTCTCCCCTCCCCCAGTCCTGAAAACCTCTAATCCTCTGTCTCTATGAATTTACCTATTTACCCATTAAGAAATAACCCCCCCAATCTCCCCTCCCCCAGTCCTGAAAACCTCTAATCCTCTGTCTCTATGAATTTACCTATTCTAGGTATTTCAATGCAACTGGAATCACAATATTTGTCCTTCTGTGTCTGGCTTATTTTACTTAGTATAACATTTTCTTTCTTTTTTTTTTAAGATTTTATTTATTTGTCAGAGAGAGAGAGAGCACAAGTAGGGGGAGTGGCAGGCAGAGGCAGAGGAAGAAAGCAGGCTTCCCGCCAAGCAGGGAGCCTGACATGGGACTCGATCCCAGGACCCTGGGATCATGACCTGAGCTAAAGGCAGACGCTTAACCGACTGAGCCACCCAGGCGTCCCTAACATTTTCAAGATTCATTCATATTGTAGCATGTATCAGAACTTCATTCCCTTTCATGGCTAAATAATATTCCATTGTAAATATCACATTTTGTTTATTCACTCATCTGTTGATGGATACTTGGGTTGTTTCCTCTTTGGGGCTATTATGAACAACTATGAACACTGACAAGAATCTGTTCGACTCCCTGTTTTCAATCCTTTTGGGTATATACCTAGGAGTGTAACTGCTGGGTCATATGGTAATTCTGTTTAGCTTTCTGAAGGACAATAGCAGTACAGTTTTACAATCCAGACACATGGTCTTTTGGTAAACAAAACAGTCACAAGAGTTCCTACTCATTTAGTAAGCAATTCATTTCTGGATAGATTTCCTTCCTTCCTATCCATTCAGGCCCTAGGTGATGATCTAATTTCCAGGAACCTGACCCTCGTTTGGGGGCTACTTTGTGCTGACACTCCAGTCTCCCGATTCTCGCTGTTTTTCAACACTTCCTCTACACACATAAAGGCAAGCACACTGCACTGGTAACATTCCAAATGAAAATTATTATGAAACTCAACAGTGTTTAGATCCTGAAGTCACATTTTTATCTTTAATGCATTTAGTAACATCAGATGGATGAAAAACACATTAAAAGGGTTTTTTTCAGGTAAGATACAGGATTTTGTAAAGAACTTCTGTTGAACGCATTTCTTATACGCAAACAACCATTCAAAGCAAGCTAAACTTGGACAAATTGTATAGGCCTTTACTATTGCAAGGAAAGGACCTCTTTTCCTTTCAAGGTTAGCAGCCTGGGATTTCTAAATTGACATCTCATTATTATTACCACCAATTCCAGATTTTATAAAACCAGAAAAATACAACAATGTACATTCACAGAAACTATCTTCAAGGATACACACAAAGCGCAAGTTAGCTCCATATTAGGAGCATCTCCGTGCAAAGGAGCAGGATCAGAAGAGATCATGAGGGGGATTTTTCACTTTTTACAGCACAACTTCTACATCTCAACTTTTCTTTTCCTTTTTTTTTTTTTTTTTAAGATTTTATTTATTTATTTGACAGAGAAAGAGAGCGCGAGAGCAGGAACACAAGCAGGGGGAGTGGGAGAGGGAGCAGCAGGCTTCCCGCGGAGCGGGAAGCCCGATGCGGGGCTCGATCCCAGGACCCTGGGATCATGACCTGAGCCGAAGACAGACAAGCTTAACAACTGAGCCACCCAGGCGCCCCTACATCTCAACTTTTCAAAAACACTCAGATTATTGTATAATGACTTAAAACTGTATTTAAAATACAAGCAATAAGAGGCAATGTTAGTTAAAAAAAAATATGAGCTATTAAAAGGAGCTAAATGGGCAAATCTAATAATACCAACATCTAACACATACAGAAAACTCTAATCTCATTTGAATTTTACAATACTATGAGTTAGGCAAATCAGATAGTCGGCCCTTTTAGTAAATGAGAAAAAGGTTAAAAAATTTTAACTTCTACAACAAATGCATTACATTTTTAAAATGTTCTTCACTTTAGCCTTTAAATTATCTTTAAAAAAGGTAAGATTTAGCTGGGGCGCCTGGGTGGCTCAGTCGGTTGAGCATCCAACTCTTGGTAGTGTTTTGGCTCAGGTCATGATCTCGGGGTGGTAGGATCGAGCCCCATGTCCAGCTCTGAACTTAGCAGGGAGTCTGAGATTCTCTCCCTCCCTGCCCCCCTACCCTGCTCACGCTTGCGCACATGCTTGCTCTCTCTCAAAATAAATCTTAAAAAAAAAAAAAAAAAAGGTAAGATTTAGCTGTAAAGCTTTAAGACCAACTGTATCTGATTACATAGTTTTTACAGAAAAATAAAACGCCTTTACTTAGTGGGGTTTACACATTTAAGAAACACAAAAATAATCATTAAATATAATAAAGTCATATAAAACAAGAATTTATTTTTATTATTCTCCACCGTGCTTGAAATGTTTAATGACTTCTCAAAGACATTTTATCCTAAAATAGTAACTCCAAAAAAATCTGAACTTTTAGATTTCAAGTTGCTATATGAATAGTTTACTCAAAATACTAGTAATCCCTTAGGTAAATTCTGAAGTTTAAAGCACTTGGGAAAATGTCATTTATTACATACAGACATACTGTCTATAGACACTTATGTCTACAGATTAGTTATATAGCTATAACTAGTCAATTTAGCAAAGCTTGAGCCTAACAGGTGCAAAACTGACTCTAGTGGCCCAGAGCACATCAGCTATCTAAAAGGCATAATTTTATTTAAATAAAACTTTAAAAAACTTAAATAAAAAGCATAATTTTACAATCCAGGATAGGGCATGCTTTAGAAAATCATTACAGTAGTTAAGACAGTATTTTTTTTCCTAAACAAATAGCCAAAACGGAAGGAAAAAGTCTAACCAAATGCATAGTACATGAGTTGGGAGACTATTATTTCATCTGCATATATACATACAACCAAATAGTTAGATACCAAAGAATTTGATTTATGTGGCAATATAGAAAAATTTTAAAATATTCACTTCTGACCTGGTCACTGAATATCATCTGCACTCCATTCTTAAAAAACAAAACAAAACAGAACAACAAAATCCGAACCTACTCAACACAATATTCAACACTGACGATTCAACTTTATGTGCTCACACATTATAACATATTTAGCAATTGCATTTCACACAAGTTTAAGTTCAGTAACTTTGAAGTCTGCCAAGTAAAGTGCTAAAATTACTGGAATGCAAGCAGTGCACCTTCAAGAGAAGCAATTCTTCTACTGATCTGCAATAATCAACTGTGTATTGAGAGGTTACTTTGTACCAAATGCTATATTTTAATAAAGTAACACGTTTAAATTTAAAACCACAGGCTGAATACTGATTGAAAAAAGGCAGTCTTATAAAGGATTAATACATAAGATACGTTAATTCAAAGTCAATTGTTTAACTCATTCAAAATAGAATTTATAGTTGATGAAATTACAATTTCAGAAGGACCAAACTATGGAGCTCTCATGCTGAGTAACAGAAAAATTTACTAAAAATAAACATGCACACATTCAATATGTCACTTAATCCATACATTTTTTAACTTCAAAAAGTATCCCCAAATTATCCTCTTCCATCTCAAATAATGTACATTAAAATATTTAATAATTCAATCCCATAAGGTACCAACACAAAAACACAAAACCAAATTTAAGTTAGCTGAATACTGGGACTACTATATGACACTTAGTCAGTCATGGTAGTAAGCCAACACAAAGTAGAAACTGTAATTCATATTACCTAAGCAGCCATACTGAAAAATGCTTTCAGAAAATAAAGCACTTTTTTTTTTTAAGATTTTATTTGAGAGAGAGAGAGAGAGGGAGGGAAGAGCACGAGTGGGGGGAGGGGCAGCAGCAGCAGCTGGAGAAGCAGGCCCCCCACTGAGCAGGAAGCCTGACATGGGGCTCGATCCCAGGACTCTGGGATCATGACCCCTGAGCCGATGGCAGAGGCAGCCACCCAGGCGCCCCAAAGCAATGTTTATTCTTAAAACTCACCATAATATACATTCTCTTGCAAATTAAAGACGCCTAGCGTTTTCTCTGAAATTTAAGAAATTTTTTTTCAAAACGTTTAAGTACATCACAGTTTGTCTCCCCACAACCAACCACCCAATAGCCATCCAGTTTGGTGCTTCACCCAAGCCCCGAAACATTCGCCGGTTTCACCTTGAGGGGGTAATGAGGAGCGTTTTCCAAGGATAAAAGTTCTACATGTTCAGCAGCACAAATCTCTCACATATGAACTCAGCTCAAATGGTATGAAACTAAAGTGTACTCTTCCTATTTTTTAAGTTATTAATCCCATAAAAACCTTCAAGGTGTTTACAATTTTAAAGCTGATTGCACGTATTTGCAAGAAAACCATTAGGTTTTGATACTGAGAGGTTGTAAGTTTTGAAACATGCTTTAAAAACTTTATAATTTCATCAGCTAAAATCTGAACTCACAAGAGGCACACTGGAAGAGACACGATACCAAACAGGAGCAGTAACTACACAGCACGCACCTACCATGGGGAATGCCCAAGGATTCAACACAACCAACCAGGGGAAGCTATAAGCTCCTATCTGAACAATGATTCCACTAAAATAAAAAAGTAAAATGTCACAGCCCTAGCCCTTGCCTATTTCTCCACTTTCTCAATAGTATAAAAAGATTCTTAAAAGCCGTGAGAGAAATCCTTAAGAATAATTAAGTGGTTCAGTTACAAGCAATAATTTAAGAGCATTTCAAACTCACAATGACTTTCCTTACAAAACAGGACAAAATTTTAGCAAAGAATATCCCACACCTGACCAACAGTAAGAACGTATGTAACCAAAATGGCAATATTAAAGTTTCCATTTAACCCATTAACCATACCTTAGAAACTTCAGTGTTAATAAATAAAGTATTTCATTTAGGTTTTCAACTTGAATATTTCTACATGCTTATTTTAAATTCTATGCACGGCCACTGAATATTTTCTTCTTCGTAACTTCTTCTATCTCTAAGTTTAGAACACTTCTGAAATGTCACATCCCATTCCAATACTAATCCTGAGAACTGAGAATTAGGTTAAATGTTGTACCTAATTTTTAAATTATGGGAGTAATAGATTTGAATTAATCTCCCTTAAATAAATGGCTCTATTACAACATATTAAGTCCTTCCTCACTTCACTGTTGACTTAATAAAATCCAAGTCTTCCACCTTGCCTCAACAGTAGCAAAACAGTTATTCTAAATAAAGTGACTGGCAAACACTCCAAAAAGCTGGAATCAAATTGCTTTGAAACTGAAACACATGTATGCAGTATGAAGCAATTCTGAGGAAATTAAAAAAAGCACACCCCCATGGAAGAGCTTAAATCTATAAAATTTAAAAAACAAAACCTTTTTATCAAAGCCACAAATTATATCCTGAACTGATCTGCCAAAGTCCAACACAAAATTTATATATACAATGAAGTCTGAGAATCCGCTGTGATTTAACTCTGTGCTCTATTAGCTTAACAGAGAGCCTGAATAACAGATTAAGATGGCAAAGCCATTTTCTAAACCAAAATGAACCTGAGTATCTAAAAAGGTTTTACATCATCCCTAACAATATATCCAAGATCCACGATTAGGCCAAGTGTACACCTTTAAATTCATTTCACAGTTCTGTTTTATATATGTGAAAGGGTCCACGCCAGATAAATTCATTACTTCTCCTCAGCATAGCACTGAGATTGTCAAGAGGCTCGTCAAAACATTACTCCCAGGTTAATCAATTTCAGTTGTTACTTGATGTTAGCACCAAAATAAGCATTCACGAAAGAATAAAAGCAGAAGTTTTTAATAACAAAACGAAAACCCCCAAGATAAAGATTAGAAGAATTTTAAAAAGAAAAAATTGTGAAAGGAAGCTCACCTGCAGTTAGGTGGAGGGTCTAAAGTGATGTCTGCCAGTTCCTTCTGAATCCTGGAATCAGGGAAGTGAGAGAGAAACACAAGAAACATGAAGGCGTTGGTAGCCTCCCACCGTAATGCATAGGTCTGGCAGATAAACCTAACTGCCTGCCATGATAACTGGGTTCTACTGAGGGAGAAGGAAACTACACATCAAAAGCTTCAGGTCCGTAGTTAGAAAAAAACTTTTTTCCCCACAGGCAGTGAGCTGGTGGTCCGGGGTCTCTAATTATTATCTAAAATGTTTCGGTTCCAGTCTTGCCTCGCACACTAAGGCAGCTGTATTTCTCGGGGTTTTCCATTTAGGAAATAATTGTAAAGCTTCTGGCTTGCGGACTCGTTTCCTAAGTTGCATTAGAATGTGCCTGGACACAGTCACTTCTGCGCTGCACTTACTCTCCCCTGGACCGAGAAACCCAAGCCGCCGCGCGGGTGGGAAGGGCGCGCCCCCCCAGTCTCCGCCCGGGGTCACCACTGGCACCTCGGATGCCCTCCGGGCCGCCTCGGCAGGGCGCCCCCCCCACGCCGCCCCGCGTCCTCAGTGACGAAGCCAACATGGCCGCTCCCCGCGAGGCCCCTCGGGCCCTGACTGACCTGCCCGGCGTCGCGGGGTGCCGGCGCGGCGCAGGCCGCAAGGCCGACCCGTCCGCTCGGCCGCCCGGGCTCCCCGCCCCCAGCCCGCGCGCACCCGACGACTCGAGCGGCGCACGCCAGCCCGGCCGGTGAAGTTGCCGGCCAGGGGTGGGGAGAGCCCGCGCCGGGACGCTCGGCGACTCCCCCGCTCGCCTCCACCGCGCCCCGGGACCGCCAGCCCCCACGCCGCGCGCGGAGCCCTGGGCGCCAACACCCCCGCCTGCCCCTCCAGCGAGGCCGGACGTCAGCAGGCGGCCCGCACAGGTGCACCCAGCCTCCGTCCCGCACAGCGCTCGGACTCTCGGCCCCCCTTTCCGGACCTGCTTTTTCCTGGATAGCCTCTAAATTCCCTGGGGTCTGCCCCCTTCCTTCTCCATCCCACCATGCACACAGAGCCCGGGACATCCCCCACCCCGCCCCGCTGTCTATCTCCACACCAACCCACGACTTCACAAAGAGCCCCATCCCCCACTCCTAGGCCGACGCCACCAGGCAGTTCACACCAAGCCCTGGCCTTTGTCTTCTGCTTACCTAGGCGCTTAGAGCATCAATTAATAAGACAAAGTTTGAGGCCTTTAAGCCTCTTCCATCTACTAAATGGTGTCTTCTATTTTTATAACCTTTCTTGCTCCTATCACATAAAACCCTAAAGGGCCATGTTACAACTTAAAAAATCTCACGGAGGTAGTACCGGAGTAAAAACTAAACACACACATTCTAAAGGCAATCAGAATCACAATGGATGCTTTTCTCTCTCCAAAGGTTCTCTGAGGGTGGGAAGATAGGCTGGGTAGATGCAATGGGGAGTAGGTTTTAGAAGGCATTGTTTTTTCCATGTCTAAGTAAAGAGAAATTAAGGGTGGTTATTGGGGAAGTTCTTTAAACCTTCCTATTGGAGGACACTTCCTGTCCCCTACAAATCTGGTCAGCTTTAGAAAGGGGTTCGCTCACAGTTTTTAAGACATCTACTTATCTGTGTCCTGCTAAATTCTTCTGCTACCAAGAAGCATTTCAGTTCTGAGACATTCCCAAACACCCGTGCTGTTTGACTCATTATTGTATGTTAGACTAAAAGTATGGAATCCTGGTTTCCTGATTATCTGCATGTTAGAATGACTGTACCTTAAGACCTATGTACGTAGGCAAAAATATCCTCCACCTGAGCACAACTTGTATAAAAATACATATTGACTTCATTTCTGCCAATCCAACCTCTACGATATTTACTGAAAAGGTAGTTACTTCTTTAATACCTAAAAAGTATAATACCAGACAGTGTTAACCACTTCATCTCTACAATTAACATTTGCACCATTTCCGTAATACTGACAAAAGATTTGTAAAAGTAACTCACACATATGTTTCACGGAGTAATTCTTGTCCGGACCACTCTCAATGGGGGCTTTTCCTCTATCCACGGACTAGAAATGAGACCACTTTCCAATATGTAGTGAAGTAACTTTATGTCTACCAATTCAGGCTTCTTTTTTATTCTATCTCCTGGTATATGTGCCCCTTCCAAGTCTACCAGCAACACTCAGCTTCCAAGTCAATGTATTTCAGACATCAGCTTTAATAGGGTCCCACTAACATTAATTTCCCCCTTATTCTCTCCTGGATATGCTGCCCCTCTCCTTCACTATTAACCTTAGCTCTGCTTTAAGACTAACAGCCACTCTTTCAACAAGATATTCAGGGAGCTAAAACTGACGTTAACTTCATACGTAAAATTACCCCTTGTAGCTTCCCACCTTTCATTTTTTGCACACCTACTCTCTTTTTCCCAGGAATTTCCAAATATGTTTTTAAACTTCCTTAGCATAAATGGACAAATTGTGTCTAATGAAAAATCCCCCTCAGTAATTTGCTGACACAAAGGAGACTGTTTTATATTTGACACCTATGCTTTTACCCCCAAATATATTCATGTGCGCCAGTGATATCCTGGTGCACAAAAAATACTAATAAACTAAAGCAAATATCCTGCCTTACTCAGGTCAGGCCAAAAGCTGTTCCAGCATGGATCAGGGAGCACAGGTACTGCAGGTAGGGGTGGGGAGGAGTAGGGAGTTGGGGAGATTAAGGAAAGCCCCATCCAACGTGGGCAGGGGAGATGCCAGGTTCTAGAAGAACGAGCACAGGACTAATCAATGAGGGCCAGTTTGTATTCCCAGGAAGCTGAAATGCCATCAAACCATCCCTCCAAAAATAAGAAGAATCTTGCTAAGAAGGCATCTTGCCATTTAACTCTAAACCTCTACACTATTTAAAATAAGCTAACGTCACTCTTTCACCCCCCCATGGTTAGGTCACCAAAGCACTTTACCAACTTTTCAAATTTCTGGGAGAATGACAGGACAAACTTTCACTCTGAGTTCCAGGCTCACTACTCGGTGGAGATTAAAGACTCACATTCCATTTTATTTTACGTTTCTTTAAAAAAGATACCCCTATTTAACCCACCATTTGTATTCCTTACTATCTTTCTGGGTTTGCCACTTTAAAGTTTAATGACTGTCCACCTAAGCAGGATTTATGAAAGGGCATGAGGGTTCCCAGGAATCTGCTAGAGATTATTTTAAGGGTCATGGAGATCAGAGAATATTACTGAAGGATGCTCAAGGTAAAAAAGTAGTTTCTTCCAGAGACATAGAGGAAAACAGTAAAGAAAAAGAGCCACTGTTTGAATTCAGCTTGGAAAAATAGTAAAAATTTTTTACAGCATATGAGAGGATGTATCATGAAAAAAAAGTCTCCCTGAAATTTGGCAAAATTGAAGTTTTTAAAGAGAAAAAAAAAGAATCCCCCAAATAACCTAGAATATCCATTTTACATTATATATCAATTCATCTGCCTCAACTCTCCAAATCAGAAGACTCTCTTTAAGTTCCATCTGAAAACATGCTTTCACTTACTAAATTTTTTACCCCACTAATAGGAGTTATTCCTGACGCAGTTTTGTGGAGAAAGCTCCACTCAAAAAAAGATCATAGTGCAACAGGTGAGGAGGAAGCAAGATGGTAATAGGATTCATTTTGATAGTTGTCTGGGCAGGTATTAGTAATTAAGTGGGATGACAGCTTTGAGAAGGGTCACAAGCTAGTGATTAATAGGACAAGTAATTTGAAATCAGATTTGGGGGTCACTAGTAAAAGTAATGAGGATTCTTACAAACTTCATCAAGAAATGAGAGAGGCAAGCCACAACAGCTGCATGTGGACAACGATTAAAAGAAAAAAAACAGAAGCAGGAGAGTAAAATAATTAAAGCTTCCAAGGCCCTTTTTTCATTTTTAACAACACGCAAACCATGAGGAGCATTCAAGCTACCCCTCATTGGGAGGCAGACGAAATGCAACAAGAGGTAGTTCGGAAAATAGGAAGCCTAGGGGGTTGGGGGTGGAGTACGGTACCTCTTGGCGCTGGTAGAGAGGAGTTTGGAGTTTTTGCTCATGCTGACTTTACTCTCCTTCTTCTTGGGGGTGTTTGTTTCTTTCTCGGTTTGCTGGTTGGAGGACGAAGATGAGGAGGAGCTGGTGCTGGCCCTCGAATCGTCATCCGACATAGCGAACCCCCCACCCCACCCCGCAAACAGCCCCTGCAGGGGGAGAGAAACAAAACAGAAACACACAGACCATGCAGTCAGTGTAAATAAGGAACTCGGGTGCTGTCAGGAGGGCTTTGGCCAGGGGTGCACCCGGCCGCCCAGCGCCCTCCACTCGCTTTTCAAAGTCTTCAGGCCCATTAAGGCTTTAGCAAATCCGACGCGGCTTGTTTATTTTTGGCCCCAAGTGGGGGACGCGGTGGGAAAACGATCGGGAGCACACCGAGCGCCCCCCCCTGCGGCCCCCCGGGGCTCCCCTCGGGGCAGGGAGGGGAGAAGCCGAGCAGGCGGAGGGCAGGGCGGGGGCGGGGAGCGCCTCGGCGGGGCAAGGAGGGAAGGTCCCGGCGGTGTGCCGGCCTCGGGGCTGTTTCAATCGGCTTTCCGGGGGTTGCGGGGGGCCAGTGGCCAGGGCGAGACAGCGGGGACCAGGAGTGGAGTTTGGCGAGGTCGGGAAGAGAGGAGGGGTGGAGAGGAGTAAGAGAGGAAGCCGAAACGGGGGGACGGAGGCGGGGAGCGGGTGCCCGGGTGGGGGAAGGGAGAGGCCGGCGGGGGGGGCAGGGGCGACGAGGCCCGAGGCGCCCCCCCAGCGCCGCGCCCCGACGCCTCTCCCCGCAGGCCTGTGGCTCGGCCGCCCGGCTCAGGGCTGCGAGGCTGGGGCGGGGGTCCCGAGCACACGCCCGACTGCCACCCCTAGTGGGGGTGGGGCGAGGGTGCGGGGGGGGCTCGGCCTCCACAGCGGAGGAATAACAATGAGCCCTTCCGCCCCGGAGGGGTTAATGCCCGCGGGCCCCCGCCCCAGGGGGAAACGGGGCTCCCCCGCCTCCCCCTCCCCCGCTCCCGGCCCCCTCAGCGGCCAGTGGGGGGCTCCCGGGGCAGCGCTGACAGTTCGAGCCACAATGCCCCCCCACCCCCGACGCGGGCGGCCCCCGCACCCCACGCGGCCCGGGGTCCCTACCCATCCCCCGCGGGCGGGCCCCGGACCCCTGGGGCTCCTCGGCCCCTCTCCGCCCCCCCCAGCCCCGTGCCCGGCGGTCCGGGAGGCGCGGGTCGGGGGAGGCGGCGAGGGGTGTCCCCGAGGCCCGGCGACGCGGCCGGGGGGCGGCGGGCGGCGGGGGGGATCCCCGTACCTCTCTTTGTGTCTGGCTCCTCCGTGCCGCCGCGGCGGCTGCTGCTGCGGCTGCGGCTGGGCCTGGCCACTCGTGTCTCTCTCTCGCTGGGAGAGAAGCGGAAGTGCAGCAACAGCAACTATTAAACAGGCAATGGCTTCCCCCAGCCACACACGCTCGCACACACACTCCTCCTCCTCCTCCTCTTCGCCCTCACCCCTCCCCCACCCGGCCCGGTCCCACCCACCCGCGCTCCCCTCCCCCTGCACACCTCCGGGGGGGCGCGAGGAGGACACAGGGGACCCCGGGAAACCCTGCCCCCTCCCCACCCACTCCCCCACCCCAGCGCCGCCGCGGGACGCCGGTGAAGGGGGCGAGGGGTGAGAATTTTCTCTCAAGTGGTTTGGGGACCTGGATTCTGGGCTGGAGAGGGGAAGCCGTTCCGAGCTGGGGGGCGCTGGGAGCGATAGGAACTGTATGGAATAGGGCGGTCACGAGAGGAAGTTCTTTCCAATAAGGGCTTTTGGAAAGGGGGGGTGACAAATTGGTGGGGAAGGTAGTAATTTGGTGGGAAGGACTTTGGACTAGAGAATGCAGTGGAAACTCCCCCTAAAAAGTGATCAGTTTAAGGGGAAAAAAGAAATCCCACAACAGGGTTTCCCTTTGAGCTGACACTGGCTTCCCCCTCTAGCAATTTACCTGCTAAGAGCAGAGGTCGGTCTAGGCACGCCTGTTGAGAAAAATCTCAAAGTAGGAGTTTTCTGCTCAGGCACGTGCAATTTTACAATTTTAGATTCTTTTAGTCACTTTTTATAAAAAGTGGTGTTTTATAAAAGTGATACAAAGGATTCGTGACAGGTAAAACCAACATGTAGCAGGCTTACAAATGTGAAGTAACTGGGAAAAAGCCCGTTGCTACTGAATTAGACTGGATTTAGAATTTTGGGTGTCAGTTTACTTTATTTATTTATTTATTTATTTATTTATTTATTTATAGTTTAGTTTACTTTAAATAGAAAGTTGGATTTTTGGAAATTAGATCAAAAGTTTTGGGACTCCGGAAACTGCTTCAACAATAATATAAATGCTATTCAAATAATCTTAATATTTTTAGAATAATCACTCAGTAATTCTTATGAATTGTTCCTTGTTTAGCATTTTTACCAAGGTTAAGATTAAGCCATCAAAAAAAGAGATTAATGCATCAAATTATGATTTAGTTTCTCACTTGTCATTTCAGTTGAAGGAAACTGAAGGTATACGTGCAATTCCACATATACAGGGTCTGGTACATTAAGGAGACCGTGAGTCAGATTTCCACGAGCTACTCTAACTTATCTCATTCAAATTGCCATCCTTTTCCATAGCAACAGTGGCTTCAGTTACCATAGGGCAACACAACAGGTGTAAAGCTTATGGCAAATCCACTAACCGGGAAAACAAGCACTCTTACCACCACCTGAACCCCTTCTAGGTTCAAAATTGAAACTCCCAACTTTATCAGGACTCATAAAGTAATTGTGCATGCTTACCAGGAAATCTGTATCTACCAGGAATTGTCACAGACTCAAGAAGTCCAAAAGCTGGGAAAAACTTTATAGGTCATCATTTCAGCCTCCAGCCTCCTACCTTCAGACAGAGCTATCTCTCAGTCATTCAAATGTATAGAAATTTTGAAAGATCCCCACACTTATGTTTGGTTTCAGGAGTCCTGATAGACGTATATATATATTTTTAAATGACATTCCCTGCTGTATGTTATTTGAAAACAACAACCAAAAAAATCTCTCTAAAACCAGGTTGTAGGGCGCCTGGGTGGCTCAGTTGGTTAAGCGTCGGGATGCCAGGGTCCTGGGATAGAGCCCATGACTGGCTCCCTGCTCAGCAGGGAGCCTGCTTCTCCCTCTTCCTCTGCCTGCCACTCCCCCCTGCTTATGCGGCTCTCTCTCTCTCTCTGTGTCAAATAAGTAAATAAAATCTTAAAAAAAAACAAGTTTGTATATTTTTTATGCTTCTGATGAAAAATACATAAATTCAAGAGAAAATAAGCAAATATGAAATAAACTGAGTTGGGATGAAGAAAATTGAGATTTCCTCTTCCAAAAATTTGAGTTTCTGATACTTTACATGTACACACTATGAGTACACCCAGTAAAAAATCATATATGTATAAAGAAGAGAGCTGGCAGAGAACACAGGAAAATAATAGGTTTGATTTGCTGATATGACCAGGATGGTGTGTGAATTTTTTTTTAATTTTGGTTTGCATATGTCATATACTTAGATACTAAATATAATAATATTTAAAGAAAAAAACAAAAAAAAAAACACCTGACCATGGTAGTTTGTGTTGCATTGTTGATGCTTGGATGGGATCTGTCCCTGGGGAAATAAATCATGTAATTGAAGGGCTCCCCCTCTATAAGAGAAGTGTTTTCCCAGCCACCAGTCTAGAAGGCTAGTAGCCCTCTTTTGTGTACTAGTCCTTATCTCTAACCCTGGTTAGTGCTTTATGGTTTGAGAATGACTTACTGAGGGGGAATGAAAACCTCAAAATATTTAGAAAAGAATTCACTGCTCTCAAAAGACTAATCATTACATCAGATTATTTTAAATATACAGTTGTCTCAGTTATAAAAAACTAAAAATTCATTTGCAACCTTCCAATTTTACCTATTAGCTACAAGGCCTAAGGAGTTAAATTGACCTCCCTGAGCCTCAGTTTCCCCGTCTATAAAGGGAAAGACTACCTGTGCTGTACTGACTGGCAGAGTTGTTAGAAGAATCAAATGTGGCTCTATAATAAAGATGGTTTGTTAACTGTTATGCAAAGTAAATTATTAATAATCCCACCCTGATATTAATTCTCAGGAATTTTGTTAGGACATGGAGACTTTATGACTTAGAATTAATGACAAATATAAAAAACTTCCTATGAGAGTCAAGGAACCATAGAATTTTATTTACTAGAAGGGGCCTAAGATATATTCAAGTTCAAATTCCTAGTGTTATAGGTGAAGAAATTAAGGCAAAGAAAGCCTGTATGTCTTGTACAAGGTCATGCAGTAAGTTGATGGCAAAATTGTGGCTATGAGTCATGCTGCCTAAGGATGATATTGGGGGTGGAGGAGGGGGAAGCCTCAATTACATTAAAAAATATGTATTAAGGTGCACCCGGGTGGCTCAGTCGGTTCTGAGCCTGCTTCTGCCTCTCCCTCTGCTTCTGCCTCTCCCTCTGCTGCTCCCTCTGCCACTCCCCCCTACTTGTGCTCTCTCACTCTCTCTCTCTCTCTCAAAATAAATTAACAAATAAAATCTTTTTTTAAATGTATTAAATATAGAAGAGCTTTGGGGGGTGTTTGGCTGGCTCAGTCGGTGGAGCAAGTGATTCTTGATCTCAGGGTTGTAGGTTCGAGCCCCACATTGGGTGTAGAGATTATTCAAAAATAAAATCTTTTTTAAAAATTGGATAATATTTTCAAGAACATATGGACAGTTGGGCTCCTGGGTGGCTCAGTCAGTTAAGCGTCTGCCTTCGGCTCAGGTCATCATCCCAGGGTCCTGGGATTGAGTCGTGCATCGGGCTTCCTGCTCAGCGGAGAGCCTGCTTCTCCCTCTCACTCTGCCTGCTGCTCCCCCTGCTTGTGCTCTCCTACTCTCTCTCTGTCAAATAAATAAATAAAATCTTAAAAAAAAAAAAGAACATATTAAAAATCAAGACAGATGGGAAAGTGAAAAAATGGAAGCAAGTTAAAGGAATCACTACTTTTACAACATTTACTTAAAACAATGACCACTACTGAAGTTCCCTACTCCCCATTCTGAGAATAATCGTCATTGTTTATTTATTTCATATTTATGGATATATTTTAAATAGGTCATACCTTCTCACGCTATATTATTTTTATTTTATTTTATTTTTTTAAAGATTTTATTTATTTGAGAGACACAGCGAGAGTGGGAACACAAGCAGGGGGAGTGGGAGAGGGAGAAGCAGGCTTCCCGCTGAGCGGGGAGCCCGATGTGAGGCTCGATCCCAGGACCCTGGGGTCATGACCCGAGCCGAAGCCAGACGCTTAACGACTGAGCCACCCAGGCGCCCCTCCCGCTATATTATTTTAAAGAAATCAAAAGGTATGCCAGGAAAATATCCCTCTGCCCCTCCCCCAACTCTGCGGTCAGCTATGTTTGCTCAGGCAAATGCATACATATACATTGGATGCTTCGATAGGAATGCTCAATTTACATTTAAAAGATGCATCCAGTCACAGAAGCCCAAGTGATGTAACACTGATATCTCTGAGCTTTGAGAAAGTGGGCTTCAGTTTTTACTAATACCTATTCCTGATTCTCAGAATAATCCAACTCTTTTCTTCAAGCCGTCGTTAGAGTATCAAGTACTTTTAAGTAGAAGCACTTGAAGATGAAGGTGCTGACTGATCCCTATAGTTGATATAGTTGATTCAGAAGAAAGAGACCCAGTCTAACTTTTGAGCACTCCTATTTTTGGCTTATTGCTTACACTGAACTTCAAGTGTTTCATAAAGGCGACTGTTCTCTTTGGCCAATTTCACATCTAAAGCACTGTCAAGCAAATTAACACTTGTTAATATGGGTTTTTAAACTTGCCTTATGGCTGGATAGAAAGGATTTCCTTTTTCTGTCAAAAGAAAAAAAAAAATCTTATGTTAGGAATTTAAAAAGAATTCCTATAAAGCCTTTCTGAAAATATGGACTCACTGCAGATTTCAGTCCACTTGATTTATTTTATGATGCTCCTTTGCCTGAAAAATGCATTCCTTATACAGAAAGATAAGGAAGGTTCGCAAAGAAGGGTCAATTCCATGAAGCCTAATGAGATCTAGGGCTTTTATCTTCAATTCAGGTCGTTTTTCTGTAGGCCTTTTTTTAAAAAAACACTGATCCCTTTGAAGGACCCTAAGCATTGTTAGACTTTAGTGGTCCTGAATTTTGCTATCACAGGAAGATAGGACAGAGCTAAATTATTTTTTTCTACCACATGGAGGCATTGAACAACCATGTGATTTTCAAAATTTACCAAGACTTGATAAGAGTCTAGTGCTTTCTCAGGCAAGGGCAAAAAGGTTTGTTTGATGTTGACAAATGGATAGTGTTTAGTAGGAAAGCATTCTCTCAATTTATAATTTAGCATCTCCTTTGTAGAGCCTATTTGCTAAACAAACTAGCCTTCTTCAACCTTCTTTACGCTGATAACATTAAGGACTATATTGAAAGATACTAGACTGCAATTCAAACAGTTTTGGTTCATTAATCTTTAAAACCTTTTCTTAAACTTAACACTTTTGCAGTTTTCTAAAATTTGGGAGGAATGAAATAGTAGGGAAAATTACTTTTATTTCACGCTCTAAATTATCTATTGTGAAACCTTTTAAACATCACTTTCCCCACAGTTCCATGGTGTGGCAAACCTATAGTCAAGGAATCAGGTTTTGAATCCAAAATTTACCTCAATAACTGCAAAACCCCAGAAGCAATCGGCAGCAAAGATACCAATCTTGACTTGCTGAGCATACATGACGAGTTCTGTCTTTGCAGGGGATAGTACTCATGTCTCAGCCACAAATCAATTAATCAACAAACATTTATTAATTGCCCCATGTGTGCTAAACACAGTACTAGGTGTCTCAGCAGATGTAAAGAAGTCTAAGACGTACTCTCTGGCCTCCAGGAAGGGCCAGAGAAGAAGGGATTATAGCTAAGCCTAGAAGGACAAGTAGGACTTGAGAAGATAGAAAGGCATTTCCTGAGATGGAAATGACATTTTTAAAAAAAGATTTTATTTATTTATTAGTGAGAGAGAGAGAGAGATCACGAGTAGGGGGAAAGGTAGAGGTAGAAGCAGACTCCCCGGTGAGGAGGGAGCCCAATGCAGGACTCCATCCCAGGACCCTGGGATCATGACCTGAGCCGAAGGCAGATGCTTAACCGGCTGAGTCACCCAGGCGCCCTGGAAATGACATTTTAAAAGATAGGGAAAAATCATCAGACAGACTCAAAGTATTTTATTATTAAAATATAAATACATATAAAGTAGAAAATACTTTATTATTAAAAACTAAAATAATGAAACCTGACTTTATTCTTCAGAAATGTCACTGGCATGAAGGACAAAGAAGAACGAGATTTCAGATTAAAGGGAACTAAAGAAGCATGAGAGCTAAATGTAATTTATGATCCTGGACCAGATCCTGTACAGGATGGGGGGGGAAATTTGTAAAAGACAGAATTGGGTCAATTGAAAAAGATTAGAGTATGGAATTTAGATAAAAGTGTTGTATGGATGTTAAATTTCCTGAAGTTGATAACTACACTGAGGATATTCTTGTTTTTAGGAAACACACGCTGGAACATTAAGGGGGAAAGAGGCATGATGTCTGTAAACTATGTAAATAACGAGGGAAAAAAATTAACAATGTGAGTTGGGGGTGGGTGCGGGGAGAGAGAAGGAGGGAAGGAACAAAACCAAGGTGTCAAAATGTTACAAATTGGTGAATCTGGGTAAAGGGTGTATGGATGTTCTCTGTATTACTCCTGTGATTTTCCTTTCAATCTGGAGAAACAAAAATGTGCTTCTGTCAGAGGGAGTGAAATGCAGGGGGACGAAGAAGAGATTACTAACGCATTTCATATCTCTATATTGTTTCACTTCTTAAAATAAGTGTGTATTCCTTTAGTAAGTTTTAAATCGAACCGCTAAATCGTTAAAAGAACAAAAAGATATATGGAGGCAGAAAACCCAAGAAGTGACTGGGGAGCCCACCAATAGGCTAATTTGGTTGAAGGACTCAGAAAAGTGAGTACCTTGAGTTTGCAGAGGGACTTCATGGAGAGCTAAGAAGCCTGGATTTCATTACAGGATGAAAGGTCCCAGGGAAAGACCTTAGAGGCATTTTAGCTTCAGGGGTATTTTAAGAAGATTAGTTTGATAGAAGAGGCAGAAAGGAGAGAAAGGAGTCAGGAAACCAGGAGGAGGCCATTGAAGAGTACACGAGTAGGGAAGCAGTTCCTAATTCCTAATTCTCTGCGCTTATTTTCATTAATCGCAGTTTAATGCTAAAGCTCTGGGAATTTCAGTCCTTCGACAGCAGAGACTATGTCTGCTTAGAACTATTTAGAACAATGCTTGGCACTTAGTAGGCAAGCAATACAAAATTAAGATAGGGAATGAAAACCATCCTTGTCCTTCAGAGTAGTGATTTCCCTTTTCCCATCTCCTGTGATGTTCTGTCGTTCACAAATGTTATGATTTCACCACCCAGCGGTCAACAAGGGGCGTGTGGAGTCTGTGGTGCTGTTCCCAAGGGAAGCACAAGTGACCCCAGGGCGGGGCGTGAACTGACCCCCAGCCCGGCAGCATGGAAAGGAATCCAGGCGTTGACCTCAGAGTTACGGAATTCCAAATCGGAAGAGCTCTAGAGATCATGAGATGGACCCTGTTCTGTTGACAGACAAGGAAGCTGAGACCCAAAGATGCAAGATGAGTTTTCGGAGATCAGGCAACTAGTTAGCAGTAGCCCTTGGAAGAATCCAAGTGGACTACGGAGACTTGTAGAATCTACATGTCTACCCCTCAAACACGGAGCAGCAGACAATGGCCACAGAAGCCAGAGGTAACTTGCCTCTGTGGAGGCAAACGTGCTTATGTTTTATCTACACAGCCCTGCTTTCTGTGGCTCTGGGCTGTCAGAAGTCTTTGATATCCATTCCACAGTATACATTAGACTGGACCCAGATTTACTACTCAAACACACACACTCACTCTCACACACACCCCTCTTGCTTCCTAAATTACTCACTGAATTGAATCAATCCTAAATCTCATAGTGCAATGGTGACGGATATTTGCCCAATGTGGTTGTAAGAATAGAAGTAGAGATTCCTATATCCCCTTCTTCTTCCCTGACTTTACTCACCTTGAGAATTCTTTTTAGATCTTGGGGAAGAGAAAAAGCAGGAAAATGGTGGGGCATGACCACTTTGGCTTTGTGGCTGAGGTTACACCCATTAGCATTGGGTTCCCACAGGTTGTGAGGAGCTAAAAGTTGGAGAATGTCCTAGCCCCATTTTCCCATACCTCATTCTTCCCTACTCCTCCATCTAAGGGAGGAGCGTATAGTTCAGGGCAGTTAAGAGAACGAACAGACCTGTTTCCATACCTGGACTGCCTCTTACTAGGCAGTGACCTCAAGAAATTTTCTCAACCTGCTCAACCTTCGTTACTGCATCTGTAAAACTGAAATAATAAAACTCACTTCATAAGATCTTTTGAAGGTTAATAAAATGCTTAGCCCTTGTGCCTGGTATGGCCTAAGTGCCCAATAAGTGGCAGCTATCATCAGTTGAACCTAATACGTTATCCTGACCTAATGTTATTTTTCAAAGTTCAATTCAGCAACCTCAGACTTTCTTTGCCTGTTCCAGAGTTAATAATTTAGAAGAGTGCATGCAGTTCAACCTTACTTATATACTATTTTGTATTGTTTCCTGTCAGTTGGGAAATGGTAAGCAAAGGGAGGGGAGGACCCCTGCTCTATTCCAGCTCCAGCCCAATGCCAAGCTCATGGAGCTGAGTAACCACCTGTTGATGGATTGTTCCAGTGGCAAAAGCCTCTGAAAGAGCATGAACAAACAAGTAAGTCAGAAAACATCTGGTTTTGCCCAGAAATATTCCTCTCTAAATGAGCGAGTCAGAATGGCCCAAGTATGTGACACTTCTGCTTAAATTGTTTGGAGAACTGTCAGGTAAACTATCGTTTCAGAGGATTTGTGTCTATTAATATAGAATTCCCTTTCTCTTTAGATGGACCGTTAGTCTAACCTCTTAAAAGTGTTAAATCAAGAGATCCAAAAGAAAACTGGCTGTGGACAAGTTGGGATTTCCAAAGACATTTAAAACACGAAGAAACTCTCTGGGAAATCTGTCAATCACAATGTTGGGCAAGTGTGGAAAATGTTGGTGAAAATGTTTAGACTCCTTAACATGATTATTTTTCCCCTATAAGATTTGCACATTGGATTCCCAGAAGCAATAAAACCATCATAATCACTTTTTGTTTGAAAAAGTCATTTTCTGCAACATCTGCTCAAGTTCTTAGGTCCATTCTAGGGGAGAGATTTAGAACTGGACAGTTTGGGGGAATATTTGTCCCTTTCTTAGAGTTCTAAATTTTTATTATATACAGGGGTTGAGAGCCATAACTTTTCTATGAAAACAGATTTTTTCATATAATTACATAAAGATTTATATTCAGAAACACTCAAATACTAAAAAAGCCAGTTATCTGCAGCTCTGGGTCACTCCTTGGCACCACTGTGTCCTTGAGCAGTATAGGTGGGGAGCTTAGGAGTTTTACATTCCAATATTTAGAGTTTATTTAGTTCTAGTTGTGTCTTAGCTTAAAATAAATCCTTGGGGTAGTGGGTTGGTCTAAGAGGTATATAGTTAGGATGTTATTTTTGGAAACTGCTAGAGAATGAAATGAAAACTTGTGATTTTCCTTCAACTTGGCTTGAAAATAAAATAAAGATTTTATGAACTTGGAGGTGAATACATTTACTCTCCTCAAACTTGCTCACTTGTAAATGAGTGACTTAGAGCAGAGCCCGGAATAGGGAATTCCAATTCTACAGGTTTTTCTTAGCTCTGTCCCTGTGTATGGATTGATCTTTACCCAAACCATCAACCATCCTCTTAAAAAAAAAGTTGGGTAGAGCTCCAATATGTTTATGTTATAAACACATATTATTATTGAAACCACCCCATTGTTTATTTTATTGTACATCTAAATGCTATATAGTGCCCAAACTAGATAATTTAGGTTTGGCCCTTTATAGGGATGGCTAGCAAGGTTTTCCTTAGGAGTATAGGGTGTTTTTGTTTAGTTTTGTTAATACAGGATTTTTGTGTCCTCTCCTTATGAAATATGCATGAAACTCCCACTTGTGTAAGATGTGAAGGCAAAGCTATGCTGTATGCTACCATCACTGAGGGGACATTTGGATGTGGTACCGTGCTACCTCTAAAACAACTTCATTCATTCATTCATTCAACCCTACCCCCAATGTGAGGTTTGAACTCACAACCACAAGATCAAGAGTCACATGCTCTAACGACTAAACTAGCCAGGTGCCCCTGGAACAACTTGAATACACAGCTTCTGCTTTCTAAAAAGTCCCTTTTGGGGGGCACCTGGGTGGCTCAGTCATTAAGCGTCTGCCTTCGGCTCAGGTCATGATCCCAGGGTCCTGGGATCGAGCCCTGCATCGGGCTCCCTGCTCAATGGGGAGCCTGCTTCTCCCTCTCCCACTCCCTCTGCTTGTGTTCCCTCTCTTGCTGTCTCTCTCTCTGTCAAATAAATAAATAAAATCTTTTTAAAAAGTCCCTTTTTGTTCATTTGTTTACTTTTTACTATGAAAAATTTCAAACATTCATAAAAATAGAAAGAATAGTACAAGGATCCCCATATACCCACCCTACCACTCACATTCAAGAACTGGTAATATTTGTCATATTTACTTTTCTTCTTCTTCTTCTTTTTTTTTTTTTTGCTAAATCATTTATAATGACAGACATCAAGACAATTTACCCCTGGGGAGCCTGCGTGGCGCAGTCAGTTGAGAATCCACTCTTGGTTTCCACTGCGGTTGTGATCTCAGGGTCATGGGATGAAGTCCTGTGTGGGGCTTGAAGTTCTCTCTCCCTCTCCCTCTGCCCCTCCCCCCTCCATGTGCGAGCATACATGCACTCTCTCAAATAAATACATGAATCTTTTTTTTAAAAAGGTAATTTATCCCTAAATTCTTCAATATGCTTCTTAAAAAAATAACCACATGCCATTATCACACCTGACAAAACTAGCAGTAGTTCCCCGGTATTGTCTAAATATTCTATACATATTCAATTCTCTAATTTCCTTGTAGGTTCAAATCAGTATTCTATTAAAGACCATTCACATTGCTTTTGTTCTGTCTCTCTCTCTTTTTTTATTAAAATTTTTTAATTAATTAATTAATTAATTAACCTACCTGAGAGAGAGAGCAGGAGGAGGAACTGAGGGAGAGAGGGACAAGCAGAGCATGGAGCCCAACATGGGGCTCGATCCCACGACTCCGAGATCATGACCTGAGCCGAAACCAAGAGTCAGTTGCTTAACCCACTGAGCCACCCAGGCACCCCTGTTTTGTCTCTTTTAATCCCTCCAGCTGTTCCACCTCTTTTCCTTTTTTTTTTTCCTTGTGGCATTTTCATTGAGTCATTGAAAAGACATACCAGTTTGTATTATAGAATGCTCCACATTATGGATTTGCTTGACTTTTTTTCTTCATGGTACCATTTAATATGACCCCTCTACCCTTCCTATATCCTGTAAATTTTTTTAAAAGATTTTATTTATTCATTTGAGAGAGAGAGAGACAGAGAGCACAAGCAGGGGGAGGAGAGAGGGAGAGGGAGAAGCAGATTCCCCACTGAGCAGGGAGCCTGACACAAGGGCTTGATCCCAGGATCTGGAGATCATGACCTGAGCCAAAGGGAGATGCTTAACCATCTGAGCCACCCAGGCGCCCCTATATCCTGTAAATCTGAGGTGTGATTCATTCCAGTTAAACCTTTTTGGCAAGACAGTCAAGTCACAGGTGACACTGTACTTCCTGTTGCATCACATCAAGAGGCAATGAATGCTTGTCCCTTAAAAGGAATCTCCCGAGAAGCAGAAACATGTACCATTTCTCATTTGTCTTAAAAAACACCACTGGAAGGGCACCTGGGTGGGTCAGTCAGTTAAGTGACTGCCTTTAGCTCAGGTCACGATCCCAGGGTCCTGGGATCGAGCTCCAAGCTGGGCTCCCCGCTCAGCACGGAGTCTGTTTCTCCCTCTCCCTCTGCAACCCCCACTCTCCCACCCCCGCTCATGCTCTCACTCTCTCTCTCTCAAATAAATAAAAAAAATCTTAAAAAACAAAAACAAAAACAAAACACCACTGGACCAGAACTGTGAATGTCATTAACCCTCTCAGATGAACCTCAGTTTTCTTGTGAGAGATAAAAGCAATTCTAACTCTGTAACTTCCCAGGATTACGGTAAGGACCACAGGAGAAAATAATAACAGGAATAACTACTATTTATTGAGCAATCACTATGTCAAGCCCTATGTAAGAGCTTTCCATTTACTGTTGTATTTATTCCTCAACTAACCACAAGAGATAGGTACAATTACTAGCATCTCTGTTCTGCAGGTGAGGAAACACAGAGAAAGAGTGAAGCAATTTTGCATAGGTCAGACAACTGTTCAGAGGAGGAGGCGGGATGCAAACTCCAGCAGCCCGACCGCAGAGCCTGTGCAGGAAATCACCTCGAGTACTACACAAAAGCGAACTAGCGACAGAGAAAGTCAGTTGTGTTAGGGGACGGAGAGGATGTTTTTTGGTTTTGTTTTTTTCTTTTTTTCTGACTTTCACTGATGTTATTCTATTACTTTAATATCCACAAAAGGAATAGGCATTTACAGGGGAACACATACAATATGGATATAAAATAACAATCAGAATCATTTATTACTTACCTGCCCTGGTGGTACTGACAACAGAATAAAAGGAATCACATCAACAATAATAAAAAAAACTTTGCCTAGAGGGAAATAGACATATGAAGTAACGCCGTGAACAGATATTCTGTATTTTCTTCTTTACAATTCTACCCCTTTTGTTCCATTTTATTTGACATATGGCTCACTTCATAAAAATGTTTAAATATTGATTTCCAAATAGCTTCACTTACTTAGTCCTAAAACAGTATTAAAGACCATGTGGTTTCTGGAAGGATCTGTTCTGCTGTTTCTGTAAAAAATGTTTTGCTTTGGTTTTTTCTTTTTTAATTATTTATTTATTTAAGTCATGTCTACACCCCATGTGGGGCTCGAAGTCATGACCCTGAGATCAAGAGTCACATGTTCTCTGGACTGACCAGGCCAGGAACCCCTTTTAGGGTTTTTGAATCAAGAGAGTTAGTTGGTCAATTATACCCAAACATGATGACCGTATGATTTCTTTTTAAAAAGGCAACCTAGAGGCGCCTGGGTGGCTCAGATGGTTAAGCGTCTGCCTTTGGCTCGGGTCATGATCCCAGAGTCTTGGGATGGAGTCCCGCATCAGGCTCCCTGCTCAGCGGGGGGCCTGCTTCTCCCCCTCCCCCTGCTCATGTTCTCTCTCTCTCTCTGTATCTCTGTGTCTCAAATGAATAAATAAAAAAATCTTAAAAAAAAAAAAAGGCAACCTAAAGAGACCATCAGTGGGTTAAACCTTTCAGATGAGCATCTGTCCTCTCCAAGGTGTGAAATCATACTTGGCAAACGGCTTTCTAACCCCCAGAATGCTCAGCGAGACCCATCACATTTTAGTCCACACACAGTAAAGGAGGCTGCGCAAACTGCGTGCCCTCCTAAAACGTCTTTGCCACTCAAGTCACTGGAGTTTTTTTCCCTGCCTTTCCATTCTGCTTCAAATACCAGAAATACAAAGTGTTTTTTTAATTTAATTTTATTTCTTTTTAGTAATCTCTACACCCAACATGGGGCTCAAACACATGACCCTGAGATTAAGAGTCACATGCTTTTCCAAACGAGCCAGCCAGGCACCCCCAGAAATACAAAATGTTTAATTTGGTAACCGCAATAATTCTAACCCTGGAAATATTTACTATAATTTACATAAAAAGTCAGTAAGATCTTTGGAATAGATTTAAAAATATATACATCAACCCAATGTGGGGGAGGGACACCAAAATTATAACAAGCTGTGGTAAGGTAACTATATCACAAAATTGAAAAGTTATAATTGTCTTTTATCATACCTGGATGGTAATAAAGAGAAAAAAAATATTTCTTGAAAATTTCACGTAGCTTATTTCCACTTCAAAGCTCCTAAAGATGATCTTTTTTGGGGGAGGGGCTATACAGTGTTATTAATAATTACTAGCTGAAATGTATCGATGGCTTTCTATGTCTAGGCACTTCACCTGCATTATTCTTAGTATTTGCAACTGCCCTATAAGGTAGCTGCATTTATTATCACCTACTTACAGATGAGAAAATTTAGTCTTACAGAGAGTTACAGACTTAACAGTTACACAGACGTTAGGTGGCAGAGACAGAAGTCAAACTCAGGACTGACTGCAGAGCCCAGCCTCCCCAGGTACCCGCAGATGACAATAACTAACGACTACAATCTTCCTCAACTGAATTTCAAACCCTAAGAACATGCAAACTCATAACTTAGCAGAATGCCTTGCGCTGAACCTAGAACAATGCAACACAAGAAACTGGATTGCGAAATGTAGCTTTAGAGGCTGGGGCTCAGACTCACATTTCCTGCACCAGCAGCAGAAGAGGATTCTCACCACTCCCCGGGGGGGCCTCCTCTCCTCCCCACCCTCCTGAACAGCCTGTGGGCGTTCTTCTTGAAGACTCTCACAGCCACACTGGTGTCTGCAGCTGCGTGGCATCCCTCCCCTTTCCGCCTCCCCTTCAAAGCTCTGGTGGGCAGAGTGTCTTCTTTCCCATCCTCTGGGGTTTCACCCAGCAGCCAATCAATATATATTTGTTGCATGAATAAATGAATGAACGAGTGAATGAGCAAACAGTTGTCAAACCAGTCACGGATGGAAAAGTACACAGAGGTGCATAAATAGTAAGCTGTTTGCCTAAAATAGCCTCAGCCTGACCAGAATATAAATCTCACTAAACTTCATCATTAAGTTGCAGAACATTTATTTATTCTGTCTTAGATATATTATTTACTTCACATTTCATACTTGGTCGCCTCAATATTATTCAACACTGCACTTGCTGGGTGATTGGGTCCTGTCACCTAATCTTCGATCCTCGTTTTCTCAATTATTAAAGGATGCTATTAAGCCATACCTCACAGGTTGTCCTAAGGATCAAACAAGGTCACGTGGGGTGGGGCTCTGTAAACTATACAGTGCTTTCTGATGCTGTCATCATTGTGCATTTATTGGCCCCTGCTATTTGTAGCCTTTGTGCATCTAGTTGGTGGGGTGGACCTAAATGCGTTATACAAGAAGGGTGGTGGTGTGGAGAGAATTCAGGGGTCCCTCATGCCACCCACTAGAACAAAACACATTGTAGCCACAGAAGGACTTTCATGAAGCCAGCCTCCTGTGGGTGGACCTATGGAAGGCCAGCAGCCAGACCACACCTTGAGGGAATCAAAAAAAAAAAAAAAGCCCCTGGAAGCCCCTGAAACCTTTGGAATTTCCTTGCTCTTTTCTTATCTCAATCACGGCCATAACCACTCTTCAGTCAAGATTCTGTCTAGACTGACAGCCAACAACCAGATTGTATAATTAAGCCATTCAATCATCCTGGAGACGGTTGTCACTTAGCAAAGTGCTGGGCTTGAGCACCTGCCCAAGTGGGCACATTCCAGTAATCATCAGGAGGCAGCATCCCACCTTCCCCTCCCCACCCATCCTTTATGGGGCAAAGAAGAGGAAAACAAAACTCAGGTGAATTGTCTTTGATCCATCCTAATTAGTTTCTTCCTCCTTGTTGGGATTTACCTGAGCAAGTGAGACAATTAGCATTTGCCCAGGAAGCTCTGTTCCTCCAACATTGGGAGCTCAGAGAATTAACATAGTGAAGCAGAAAGTTTGTCAGTAATAAACAGGGCTTCTTTCTTGGGTCTTCTTTACTTCCCCCTTCTGTGTCCTCCCCCTTTGCTCTTTGCTCCCTGTCACCGCCCTCTCCTTCCATCAGTGTGAAGAGGAAACCCCCTGAAGTGTCTGAGACAAACAAGCAACACGTCCCCCCCCCCCCTCCATTTTCTTCCTTCAAGGTTCTTTGCACTAATTTTTAAAACTGAAATTTTCACAGAAAATTGTTTTGGTGGGTTCAGGAACATAAATTTTAATTCTCAGCCCCCAAGCAAACATTTCAACCAAAGATCCCTTACCTTTTTGAAAAAGTGTAAAGTAAATTTCTGTAGCAAAGAAAGACCTAGTATTTTCCTGGGCCTTCTTGCAAACAGAGGCCCCTTAGACAATATTTACATCTACGTGTGGGTGAGCTGAGACTGTGCTTGGGGCAGTTGGAATAAGAGAGGCATTGATAGATTCCAGTAAGGCTGGCGGATATTGAAGAGTAAGTACGGTGTAACTCGGAGAGGGAGCACTGGGTTTCTGAAAAACGTCTAACATTTCTGAGCACTCGTGTGGACTAGGCACTGTGCTAAATGTTCTACAGATAGCGTCTTTTCATTTTACCTTCATAACCACCCCTCGGAGCAGACACTAGAGTTCCTGAGTGACAGCTGGGGAAACCGAGGCCTGGAGGGGTAAGGCACCTAAAGTCTCCCAGCTAATCAGTCTTAGAGCCAGGATCTTCACACAGGCCTCAGACTCCGGGCCCTTGCTACTCCTGTGTGGTCTGTGGACCTGCAGCACCGGCGACCCGTGGGAGCTGCTTCCGATCTGCGTGGTAACAAGGGTGATGGGTGCACGCATTCTAGGGCTGCCCCGTATTGCTAGGGATACTGCTGCCCGCAGCACGCGCATGCGTTCTCATTCTGACCCTCCTGGGACCTGATGTTTACCTTGCCGAGGCTCAGTTGCTCATCGATAACATGAAGATGGGCTCAAGATCACCGTTGAGAATTCAAGGGACTTTAGCAGCAGCTTTCCAAAGGTCTCTAGAGGGCTTTTTGAAGTTTAAGTGGCACTACATAAATGGTGGCAGTCATTAAAAACTAGTTTACAAAAAGTTACTTTTGGAATAATAATAGAGGTGATGCACACTCGGTATGGGAAATTTGGAAAATGAAGGAAAGCTAAAGGAAACACAAAAAATTCTCCCATAAATCTGCTATCCTGAGATAACCCCAAAAACATTTAGCTGTGTTTCTTTTCAGTGTTTTCTCTTCACGTATGTATGTGTATAAATATACTATTTTTTACCAAATAGGGATCATTCTGTATGTATGCATTTGCATCCTGAATTTTTTTTTCTCTTCACATTTACATGGGGGGCACCTTTAAAATACTTTCAACCGGGGCGCCTGGGTGGCTCAGTCGTTAAGTGTCTGCCTTCGGCTCAGGTCATGATCCCAGGGTCCTGGGATCGAGCCCCGCATCGGGCTCCCTGCTCAGCGGGAAGCCTGCTTCTCCCTCTTCCACTCCTCCTGCTTGTGTTCCCTCTCTCGCTGTGTCTCTCTCTGTCAAATAAATAAATAAAATCTTTAAAAAAAAAAAATTTTTTTTTAATAAAAAAAAAAATAAATAAATAAATAAAATAAAATACTTTCAACCAGTGAAGACACAAGCTGCTTCCCAGGGCTCAGACTCTGGATCAGAAAGTTCTTTCCATCTAGTTTTGATTCCTTCCACTGCAAGGTAAGAAGTAAGATAGGAACTGCCCTGTGCTGAAGTATTTCAGTGGTAGACCCCATGTGTTTGGAGAGAGAGCCTCCTGGGGGACTGAGGGCAGATACAGGAGACCCTCAGGGTTCAGTGGCTTTGGGGCCCTGCAGAGGACCCACGTTTGTGCTGGGCCATAGAATAACAGATGGTCTTCCAACTGTGCAAGCTCCTTCACAGTTGGAATCGTCTGGTTTTTGTTTTTGCTTTTGTTTTTAAGTCTCTGTGCCCCAGAGCTCAGAACTATGCCTGGCACAGAGTAGGTATCCAGTAAATCTGCTGGATGAATGAACGGGTCAATTAATGAGTTAATGAGTGAACGAATACATGAATGAAGTGGAGAAGATGGGCAGCTGCCTACTGATAGAAATCAGACATCTCCTCCCACTCCTACCCTGGCCCCAAACAAACACGTCCTCTCTACGCTTCAGGTTGTACCATGAGATTATTTTTTTGCAGCAGTCTTCAGAGGGCATATTTTCTATACCAAGCATCCCTGGGAGGGCTACCTGTTTCATTTAACAGCCTTTGCAAATATGCTGATGCCGGGATTTTAGGGAAGAGTTTTCCTACAGTTTGCCATAGTCAGTAATATTCTAGCTAATCCAGGTTGCTGAGCTGAGTTCTCTGTCCTTTTGAATATTCAAACATCGTGTCTTCATCAAGGCTATTTTCCCCAGGAGCGGAGGAAATTTTGCCTTTAAAAGCCCAAGGATTAGAGAGCAGAGAAGTCAATGGAATCTTCCCAGTGAAAGGTCTTTGGAGGTGACATTGTTTCCCTTGGCAAGAACAGACTAATCTGGAATGGGAAAGAGCGTGACTGCCACAACTCGGAGATTTCTCTTGGAAGGACTAGTAAAAAACTAAATGGGGCAGGGCAGAGGGCACACCTGACCAGAAGGTGACTCAGGAAACACGGGTTTGCTCCAGGTCATGTCTTTTACGGAGAAATCTTTTCCCAGTCAGCTCTTCAGTTGACAAGCAAGAGGTAGCATTTCTCATCACCTTCACAGCTATGTCCTCAGTTCTCACCTGGATTCCTGCTGTGGCCTCCTGATCAGCCTCTCTGCTTCCACCTGTGACCTCTTTACCACTCTGAATCTACAAATCATAAGTTAGATTAGGTCACTTCTCTGCTTAAGAGCCTCCAATGGCTTTTGAGCTCTGAGCAAATCTAAACCTAAATAAATCTACAAGGTCCTATATGAGCTGACAATCCCAGCCACCTTTCTGATTTCATCCCATTACTTTTCCCCTTGAACAGGCTCCTAGCTGTTCCCTACATGTACCCAGCACAGGGGCCTGAGTGGCTCAATCAGTTGAAGGGTTAAGTGTTTGATTCTTGATTTTGGCTCAGGTCCTAATCTCAGGGTCCTGGGATTGAGCCACACCTCAATCAGGCTTCCTGCTCAGTAGGGAGTCTGAGGATTCTCTCCTTCTGTCCCCCCCGCCCAGAACCCTCCCCCCCCATACCATTCCCACTCTCTCTAAAATAAATAAATAAATCTTTTAAAAAAATGTACCCAGCACACTTCTGCCTCGGGACATTTGCTCTTGCTGATCCATCTGCCAGAACAGATCCGCATGCTCCCACTTCCCACCCCAACCCCCCCCTCCACTTGCTTGCCTCCCTCCCCAACTCCTTTGTTTCGGCTAAAATGTCACCTTGTTCTCCCCCTGACTAGCCCATCTAAATTAGTTATACCCTCTCCTCACCAAAATAAACCCTCCCTCTCTTTCCACCCTCTAACCGTGCCTTAATTTTCTTCATAGCATCTCTCACCACATGATACTCTCTATATTTGTTTATTTATCTCCTTCCCAACTAGAATACAATCTCCATGAGAACAAACATGCTTGTTCAGTTTCATTCACTGCTGTTGTTGAGTACCTAGAACATTGCCTGGATCCTAATTTTTTTTTTTTTTTAGGTGAGTATTGAATGAATCTTAAAGAACAACCATGGTATAATTTATTTTTCTTTTTTACAGTTTCATTACCACTTTTCCAATATAGTACCCCTCTCTATTATTTTTTAGTACAGGGCTTTTCATTTTAAAGAAAAATCCAAATTCTGAATGACTAGGTAGTTGTAAATAGATTCTGAAGTGCAATAAAACATGTAATGATTTTTTTCATTTGCTCCACAAACAAGGGTATGTAATTGCCGGGATCTGATTCTGCCTCATGTGCCTTGAGTTTCTTGGTTTATTTTCAGGAGGGCCAAATATCATGTGTGTATATGGGAGAACATCTGGCCTTGTTTTTTCAGGTTTAGACTGGACTTCAAGACAGGTTATAGGATATAAAGGTTAAATGCCAGGGTTCAGAACATTCAGAGATTTGAGAGATGACTTTTCTTGACTTAAAAAAAAAATTGAAAATCCGTTATTTCTTGTAAAACTCAACGTAATAGATATGCCATGTTTCAGTTTAGCTTACTTCAAAAAAAAAGTCTAACTTCAGTGACAATGCAACAACTTTGGCCTGACAATTTCCTTTACATCTTAATATTATTAAGGATGTAATATAATTTCATGAATGGCATCTGTCAAGTGACATGCCCAAGAAGAAGGAGGGAAGGCATTGCATGAGCTGCATGCATGCTGGTGGTTCTACCTCTGAAATGACACCTAGCTACTTCTGTCAAGCCCCTACATCAGTATTTGTCAAACTTCACTGAGCAGAAAAGAATCACCTGGGGAATCTTGTTGAAAGTGTAGAGATTCCCAGGCCCCACCTACAGAGATCCTGATTCATTACATTTGGAGAGGAGTGCAAAGCGGCCTTGTAAAGTCATTACTCTCCTCCTGAGAAATACTGCTAGATCATAAACCATCTGCAGGCCAGAACCACACCCATTCAGAACACACAATATTGTACCCCATATAGCCGCCATGAAACAGGGAGATGGCTCCTCAAAGGTTTTGGCATTGAGACAATTCTTTCTCCTGGAATGTTCCAGGAACCAAGAAAGGAATCTCACCAGAAAGGAAGGCAGATAGGGGATTGAGGGGAAGCAAACACCCAAAGATATTTCACTTTAATAGAGACTGACTCGGAAGCACCCAACATTTCACAAACTTTCCTTTTTTTTTTTTTTTTTGGTTATCAGCTTCAAGAGTTGATTCTTTTTAATCTTGTCAAGATAAGCTTTAGGATGATAGATTCATAATGACACCTCCTTTTAAATTTTGAGAATATCTTGGACTATCCAATCAATTATAATGACCCCTTTGGACCCATTATGGTTTTTTTACTGCTCATTTCTGGCATTAGAACAGTGATAGGAAGGTGAGTATAACTCCTCCATCAAAGAAGTCTTGTGGCTGATTTTATAGGATCTAGGGGAGCCCTGTAATGCCAACCTGTATACCCCGAGACCTGTTATTGTCTGTGAAAATTATTCTGTTAATAGTTGTGACAGGGGTGGTATAATGTTTATGGTAGCTTTCCCCTCCCCATCATTAATCCTATCTTTTATTTTCACTGTTTAAAAAACTCTCAAATGCATTTTTGCATGCATAGACACTCATTGTTAAAAAGAAACAAGCAGGGGCACCTGGGTGGCTCAGTTGGTTAAGAGTCTGCCTTCGGCTCAGGTCATGATCTGGGGGTCCTGGGATGGAGCCTCCATGTCGGGCTCCCTGCTCAGAGGGGAGTCTGCTTCTCCCTCTCCCTTTGCCTGCTGCCCCTGCCGCTTGTGCTCGCTCTCTCTGTCAAATAAATAAATGAATAAAAATCTTAAAAAAAAAAAAAAAAAAAAGAAAAAGAAACAAATTAAACAGAAGTGCATCAGTGAAAAGAGAAGGTTCCACACCCAAAGGAGCCACGTTTCTAGGTTGGTGCCTATCATTCCAGGCCATTTTCTGTGCATTCAAAAAAACATCCATTAGGGCCAGAAGGGGACTAGTGGTCCGCTTTGCTCGCCAGAGCTGTGGCCAAAACCATTCCATCTTCTTTCTCTCTCAAAGACCTAAATGACTTTGGAAGGTCTTGACAGCTCTCTCTACCCCTTGGCATCACTCCATGCTGCCATCAACCAGCTGCCTGCTTCCTGCACTTTATTCATTGAGGATTTAATCTCTCAGCTTACTGTCTTCCTCTCCATTTGACTCTTGTCCTCGTTCTTGGTAGTGGCAGCAAGTGCATCAGGGGTCTTTCAGTACCCCAACTTGTCAGTAATTTGTCGCCCCTCCCCACTATCTACCCCCCCACCCCCCTGCTTGCAGCTTTGACTTGGCAGCACCGTCACTGCTCCAAATGCTGGTTTCAAATCCCCAGTTTGTGGACCAGTGTCTCACGGCCTCTCCCGCCTCCTCTCTCTCACGCCGTGCTTCCTTTCCCTCTGTTGCTTCTGTCTTCTGCTTGAACATACTAAGCCCTCTCCCTCTGCCAAAGAAGGTCCTCTTACAGCCCCCCATTAGCCGAATTATTCTCATCCTTCAGTATCTCTTCAAAATGTCACCTCTTCCAAGAAACTTTCCCTTCACCACTCTTTCATCCCCCACTTTATTCTTTCATGGATGTCATCACAATCTGTAATTGTCTGGTTATGTATTTGATTATCACCTAGCACACCCACTAGAAGGTCACCTTCACTGTGGAATCCCCAGCCTCTATCCAGGGCCCAACATATAGACATTGGTCAACACATTTGCTGAACGAATGAAAGAAATGAGGTCACACTTGATGTATTTGTTTGTGACTTTTTTGTTTTGTACTACATATGTACAATTTAGAAATCTTTCCATGTCAGAACATGAGACCGGCCACTTTAAAAAAATGTGACAGCGTCGTACATGTATATCATACTTGTATGTACCATGTGTACTTAATTGTGCCTGTACCGTAGGACATGTGGGTTTCCGTTCTTTTGTTTTCTACTATTAAAAAGACTGAGGCAACCAACTTTCTTCTACATGTATCTCTGTGCATACATGCAAACATTTCTGTAGGTTGGATTACTTAAAGCAGAATTGCAAGGTCAGAGGCTAGGAGCATTTAAAATTGTCATAGGTGGGGGCGCCTGGGTGGCTCAGTTGGTTAAGTGACTGCCTTCGGCTCAGGTCATGATCCTGGAGTGCCTGGATCGAGTCCTGCATCGGGCTCCCTGCTCGGCAGGGAGTCTGCTTCTCCCTCTGACCCTCCCCACTCTCATGTGCTCTCCCTCATTCTCTCTCTCTCAAATAAATAAATAAAATCTTTTAAAAAAAAAAATAAATAAATAAAATTGTCATAGGTGTTGCCAAATTGCCTTCCAAAAAGAGCTTTGTCACCAACAGCATGTGAGTTCCTTCTTACGCGCATCTTCACCAAAAATGTATTTTATCAACCTTTTAAAATTTACCAATTTGATAAACAAAATTATATCTCATTTAATTTGTATTTCCTTAGTTAATAGTGAAACTGAGGGGTGCCTGGGTAGCTCAGTCAGTTAAGTGTCTGGCTTTGGCTCAGATCATGATCTCAGGATCCTAGGATCGAACCCCGGGTCGGGCTCTATGCTCAGCGTGCTTTTCCCTCTGTCTCTCCTCCAGCTCATGCTCCTCTGTCTCTCTGTTAAGAACATACTAATCTTTTAAAAAAGATTTATTTATTTATTCGACAGGGAGAGAGAGAGCACAAGAAAGGGGAGTGGCAGGCAGAGGGAGAGTAAGAAGCAGGCTGCCCACTGAGCAAGGAGCCCAATGCGGGGCTCCATCCCAGGACCCTGGGATCATGACTTGAGCCGAAGGCACATGCTCAACCAACTGAGCTGCCCAGGTGCCTCTAAATAAATAAAATCTTAAAAAAAAAAAAAAAAAACCACAGCAGTGAAACTGAGTATTTCCATTTATAGACCACTTGTTTTTTTTTTTTAATATGAATGACCTATTATTATCCTTTGCCCATTTTTCTATCAAGATGATTGTTTTTTCATTTATTGATTTATAGAATCTCTTTGCATGTTATGGATAATGATCCTTTCTCTTTTTAAAAAATATTTATTTATTTATTTGAGAGAGAGAGAGAGCGAGCAAGCATGAGTGGAAGGGAGAGAGACTCTCAAGCAGACTCCACACTGAACGCAGAGCTGTACATAGGGCTCGATCTCACAACTCTGAGATCAGGACCTGAGCCAGAACCAAGAGTCAGATGCTTAACTGACTGCACCACCCAGGTTCCCCAGTCCTTTCTTTACATAACTTTCACATATTTTCTCCTTATCTATTAGTGGTCTGCTAACTTTGACCCTCTAAGGAGACTCGCAATACATAATTAAGGCTTTCTTCTGCTTCTTGTACCTATTGATTGATTGATTGATTGATTTAAATATTTTATTTATTTATTTGACAGACACAGTGAGAGAGTGAACATAAGCAGGGGGAGTGGGAGAGGGAGAAGCAGGCTTCCCACGGAGCAGGGAGCCCGATGCGGGGCTTGATCCCAGGACTCTGACCTGAGCCGAAGGCAGACGCTTAACCGACTGAGCCACCCAGGCTCCCCTCTTGTACCGATTTAGATGATTTTCTCCCAAGCTAGTGATTTTCCTCAAGTATCTGGTAATGTTTGTTTGTTTTTTGTTTGTTTGTTTGTTTATATTTGTAGATGTTGGTCTAGATTGAATAAGACACTCCTTGTACCTCTGGCAGCCAATGCGTGTTCTGACAAGGTGAGTTCTCGCTCCAGTGACTATGAGAGGGCAGGAGGTTGGTCATGCAGCCAGGTGGCCTTTCCTTTCCAATGTCTTCTAGATATGGAGCTCCCTGTTCCTCATGGCAACAGAGCTTACCTGGGCCATTACCCAAGAAGTAGTGGGTCCAATCCCCCCTCAGGGAGTTTTACGCAGGGAACCTTCCTTTTTACAACCAGGGTCTGACAGGTTTTCCTGAGGGCAATATTCCAGAGTCAGCCTCTGACAAGCAAAGCCTAGTTTTGCTGCCTTTTAATAAATTGTCAAGTTGACTACCCAGTGCTTAGTCCTTTCCCCAGCTCTTGCTGCCTCTTTTCTTGGGGGTTGTTCCATGATGCTTCTGGGAAATTTCACTTTTGGGGAAGACGCTTTCTTTGGGTTCAATAGGGCTGAGTCCAGTTTTGTGAGATTTTACTCTTCCTCTCACTTCAAAATCCCTTACTGCTCCCATCTGTTGGTGGCACACCGTCCAGCTCCCAGCACTGCACGGGCTCATGTGAGTGCTGTAATTTCTCTGCCACTTCAGCGGGGCTTAGGTAGAGAAGAGATAGAAACACATGCTTGGTCAGCCATCATGAGCCAAAAGCCCCTAGGAGACGTTGAACTTTGCAAATGAACTATTTGTACTTAAAGTAGGGTAGAGGACATTTAAAAGTACAGTGACAGCAGGTAGCTCCCTAGCTCAGAGGTTAGAGCACTGGTCTTGGAGAAGGACAATTATGGAGAACAGTACCACAGTGACGTTTTTCTAAGCTAAAAAAAAGAAAAAAAGCCAGCTGCAGAATTAAAATGAAATGACTTAGTGGGAATTCCTTTCAGTACATTTCCAAAACAGATGGGCCACCCAGACCCTTATGTATATTATAGTTTCCCTGCCTCACCACATGGGTTCAGGTTTCAAAGTCCCTGGAGGTGAAGACACTGATGCCACCTGGATTAAAAATTGCACCCCACAAATTGACAAGGAATTCCTGAGGTGTGACCTCCCTGAGGAGTAGAGGGGCTAATGGAGAAGCAGAAGGCAGGCACCTCTGAAGGACTTCTACCAGATTCTTGGCTCCCTGAGAGGCAGGGACGCAAGCAGATTCCTTCCTATGTGCACAGAATCTGCCTAGTGCCTGGCACCGAATAGATACACAAAACACCTCTCAAATTGGGCAGTTTAATTTATGACTGGGTTGCAGATTTGTGAGCAAAATAAATGTCGTTTTAGACCACTATGTCTTATGGTCATTTTTATGCAGTAATAGATAACTAGCACAGACATACTGAGATTCTATTAGCTTAATGGTCACCGGGTAGAAAGCAAATCTCACAGGGAGAAAGACAGGGAGGGGAGAGATTCCCGGCTCCAGAGGGAGGAATGTGGGGCTGTGCAGGAGGCAAGAACTGCTGGGCTGGGGTGTCTGGGTCTGTGGCAGTCAACTGGAGGAAGGAGGGTGCTAGGTGCAAGGGAAAGACTGACAAGGGGGAACCCATTGTCAGCTCACAGACCCAAGGAAGCAGTGTTCACTTCCCCTGTGCAGAGATGTTCTGATCAGTCCTTTGTAGCAGAATAGCCAGTATCTATTAAGCTTTCTTTATGTGCTAGCTACTCGATAGGCCTCCGCATCCATGATCTCTAATCCTTCCAGCCCCTCTAGTAGTAGGTATTATTTTATTTCTTTTATTCCAATTATGGGGAAATTGAGGCTGGGAGACTTTAAGCAAGCTGCCAGAGGTCCTGGGAGTTGGAGGTGGCAAAACCAGGATTCAAATGGGAGTCCGTTTAATAATGAAACCTCTAGGGCTCCTGGGTGGCTCAGTCGATTGAGCGTCTGCCTTCAGCTCGGGTCGTGATCTCAGGGTCCTGGGCTTGAGTCCTGCATCGGGCTCCCTGCTTGGTGGGGAGTCTGCTTCTCCCTTTGTCCCTCTCCCCTGCTCGTGCTCTCTCTCTTGCAAAAGTAAATAAAATCTTAAAAAAAAAAAAAAAAATGAAACCTCTATTCGTTGCTGACCACTTTGACAAGTTACTGAATAGCTCTTGGCCTCAGTTTTCTCATTTGTAAAAGGGGAATAGTAATGGTTCGCATTCTGGAGAGAGGATGAAATAAAATAAGATGTGTTAGACCTAAGCTGTGTGTGATGACAGCCATTACCACATGTGGCTATAGAGTGAAACGTGGCCGGTCCGAATTGAGACATGCTAAGTGTAAAACATATACCAGGTTTCATGGAGCTCATGGAAAAAAAAAAAAAAATTGCAAACTATCTCATCAGCTTTTTATATTGATTACATGTTGAAATGACAATGTGGTTGAAAAATGTTATTAAAATGAAGCTTACCTAGGGGCGCCTGGGCGGCTCAGTCCATTAAGTAGCTGCCTTCAGCTCAGGTCATGATCCCAGGGTCCTGGGATTGATCCCCACATCAGGCTCCTTGATGAGCGGGGAGCCTGCTTCTCCCCTGCCTGTCATTCCTCCTGCTTGTGCTTGCTCTCTCCCTCTCTCTCTCTTTGTGTGTCAAATAAATAAATAAAATCTTTAAAAAAAAAAGAACTTTAAAAAAAAAATGAAGCTTACCTGTTCCTTTTTTACTTTTTAAAATAGGACTGCTGAAAATATGTGTTCTTACATATGTGGTTTGCATTATATTTCTACTGGACAGCTCTGAGTTAAACCCTTAGTGTGAGAACATTAAGAGGTGGCTGTTATTACTGAGAAGGCTCAGCTTAGCATGTCCCTTATCAGCATGTCCTGTATTTGTCACTCTACCATTTCTTTCTCTTCCTTGGTTTGGATACTTTTTCTATATGACCTCATTTATTTTTTTAAGATTTATTTATTTATTTGAGAGAGAGAGGAGGGGGAGGCGCAGAGGGAAAGGGAAAGAGAGAATCCCAAGCAGACTCCACGCTGAGCATGGAGCCCAATGTGGGGGGCTCGATCCCACGACCCTGAGACCACAACCCAAGCCTAAACCAAGAGTCAGATGCTTAACCAACCGAGCCACCCAAGGTGCCCCTCTATATGACCTCATCTAATCCACACAATAGCCATTCTGCAATTTTATGATTGTCAAAAAAATCCTCTTTCCCATATTTGCTGATATTCTTTCTCCTAGTCAGTCTCCCTGCAGTTAGTGGTGAAAGCATTCTGTGAAAAGGGCACATGGGCTTTTCTGCAAGAGCAATAAGGAGGGGTACCTGGCTGGCTCAGTTGGTAGAGTGTGTGACCCTTGATCCGGGGGTTGTGAGTTTGAGGCCCACACTGGGGGCAGAATTTACAAAATACAATACAATACAATAGCAATAAGGAAAGGGAAGCTGGGAAGACAGCTCTAGGCTCGAGAGGCAGGGAGCTGGAGAGGACAGTGCTAGAAAGAAAGAAGAAAGAAAAATGTCTAATTGCTGGGACCTGAGGACCAGGTAAAGGAGAGACAGCCTCTTTGCAGGAGGAAGGCCTGGGTACCTTTCAGCTAATCGTAATCTGAAGAGGGTCCGTGTCAGGACCTCCCAGGCAGCAAGCTGGCCTCTGAGTGGAGGGCTAGGGCTGCATGCAGACCTGAGTCCTTCCTGTAAATCCAGATGAGCTGTTGTGAAAAGCAGATGAAGCTAACTCCTGTTCTCATCAGGCTCATGGCTGCCACAAGATTTCAGGTAATGACCCGTGGGTTCATGATCAGGGCTACAGCGATATTAATGTAAAACAGAGATTTTTACATAAAATTGTTCTTCCCACAATCTGAGACTGTAATGTTCAGAAAACTATGAACACCATTATTCCTCCTAATTCTCAGTCTTACAAAATTGGATTCTTTTTGTTATGTGATAATAGGGGACGCTGCTCGGTTTATATGTTCAAGATACTGATTCTAATTCCCTGTCACTAGGAGAACAAAGTGGACTTTTCTAGAATGAATCATGCTTTAGAGAAAGGAATCACATGCTTTCCTTGGGAAATTTGCAACCTCACACTCAGTCCCAAAGGGACAAAGGATAATGATTTCATGTTGTCTGGCTACTCACTCCCTAGTGGTTCTGAAACATGGGTTTTCCTTTGAAAGGAAAGATGCCTTGTCCTTTCTAAAGGACATCACACGGCTCTCTGTGGCATGGTTCAGCCCTGGCATCCACCACAAAGACATTTGTGTGTCCTTTGGGGCTTTGTGCCAGGCATGCAGACTGTCCAAACTTTCTGCCCATCTGCCACATGGAGGGCAAAGCCCCGGCTTCTGCCAGCCTAAGGCAACAGGAACACTGTTCAAGAACAAAGACAGTCATTGCTCCTGTCTCAAGCAGCCCATGCACTGCCTAGGTATGAGCCTCAGGTCACCAAACGCCCTCTGGCTGCCTGACTCCGGGCATTTAGGTACAGTGGAGTGCGGTTAAAACAAGGTGTGGTCTGACGAGCATGACATGGGGCTGCTGAGGAATGTCTTCTTTGCTGGGGGAGCCTTGACAGTGGTGGCAAATTCTGTAGGCTGAGCAGTGGGGCCTTTATAACAGTGCCTGAGAAAGCGACCTCTTCCCTGCGCCTCTTTGATCCCAAAGTTGAGGATCCCCGTGGGCGTCCCCAAATTGGGGAAGCCATTCATCTACAAGTTATGAGAGTTGGCTCTGGAGAGACTTGCAGTTCTAATCCTGGCTCTGTTAGTTACTTACTACCCGTGTAGCCTTTGGCAAGTTCCTTTTCTTTCTGCCCCCACAGAAGCCTATCCTAAGGGGAGGAGTCAGGGCAGTTGGTTATTTGAGAGGTACAGGGACAGGCCTGAGAAAGGGGAGGGCGGGCAGCTATCTTACTCCATTCAGGCTGCTATCACAGAATACTATTTACTGGGTGGCTTATGCACAACAGAAACTTATTTTTCACAGTTCTGGAGGCTGAGAAGTCCAAGATCAAGGTGCCTGAAGATTCAAGATCTCGTGAGAGCCTGCTCTTGGCTCACAGATGGCTGGCCATTTCTTGTGTCCTCATGTGGCAGAAGGGGTGAAGAAGCTCTCTGGGGCACCTTTTTTTAAATTGAGGTATAATTGATATATAGCATTGTATTAGTTTTAGGTGTACAACAGAATGACTTGATATATGTATATATTGGGAAAGATGACCACAATAAGTTTAGTTAACATCCATCACCACATATAGTAACAAACTTTTTTTTGTTCTGGTGAGAATTTTTAAGTCTACTCTCTTAGCAACTCTCAAATATACAACAGAGTATTGTTAACTATGTTGTTAACTATGCTGCACACTATATCCCTAGGACTTATTTATCTTATAACTGGACATTTGTATCTAGGTCCTCTTTTATAAGGGCACTCATCCCATTCATGAGGGCTTCACCTTCATGACTTAATGCCTCCCAAAAGTCCCACCTCCAAATATCATCACACTGGGGATGAGATTTCAACATATACATTTTGGGGAAGGGACACAAACCTTTAGTCTATGGAAGCAGCCAATAAATATGCATTTTTTTAAAAAAAGATTTTATTTATTCATTTGAGAGAGAGAAAGAAAGAGCAAGAGTGGAGTGGGGGAGGAGAGAGGCGAGGGAGAGGGAGAAGCAGACTCTCTGTTGAGTAGGGAGCCCAAGTTCAGGCTTGATCCCAGGACCCTGAGATCAGGACCTGAGGTGAAGGCAGACGCTTAACTGACTGAGCCACCCAGGAGCCCCAATAAAGGTACATCATTAAGCCAGCTACCACAGTGGGCAACTGAAGCACCAACCTTCAGGGTAACTCCAGAAAGTGGTATAGAGGGGCGCCTGGGTGGCTCAGTCAGTTAAGCGTCTGCCTTCGGCTCAGGCAGGGGATGAGTCCCTGGGATGAGTCCCGCACTGGGCTCCTTGCTCAGGGGGGAGCCTGCCTCTCCCTCTGCCTGCAGCTCCCCCTGCTTGTCCTCTCTCTCTCTCTGACAAGTAAATAAATAAAATCTTAAAAAAAAAAGGAAAAGAAAGTGGTGTAGAACACAGAGCTCATAATCATCCTGGCCAAGAGGCGAGGGAGCTGGGGTCCTTATACCCCACACACGTCAGGCACATGTGAAGAGCCTCCCAAGGCGGGGCAGTCAACTCTCAGGCATTTCTGGCCTGTCACATTCACGGGCAAAGTGGATTTTCACAGCCTAAAGGCTCCCAAAGGTACACAGATACAGGGGCTAGCCTTTGGGAGCCAGTCTAGGGTGCACCAAAATGTTCAGGGGGTCTGGGTGGAGCAATGGCAGCATTTGTTATACCCTCTAAGAATCATGTTTTATTTTGAAAGGTGAGTGTGATCATAGGTCTTATCTTGAGAGGATGGATGAAATAAAATGTTAGGTCCCTACTATAACGAGCATCTGGTAGCAGTGCTTATTAAATGCTGGCCATTTTTATTGGGGCTGCTCAGCTTAGTGGTTTTTGCCCTCTGATTCTATCTGCAGTTCTGTAATTTATTTTATTTCCTTGGGAGTCCCTGAGGCTTTGTACCTCAGCACAAACATGCAGGTCTAAGGGGAGGACCTCGTGCCTTGTCTTTGTTTGTCCCCAGTTTTAAGGATCTCACTGTGACCTTGTTGAATTGAGATGCAGCAAGTCAAAAATTCAAGGTAGTGACCAGCAAGGAGTGGCTTCTGCCTGGCACCCCTCTGCCTGCCCAGTGCCTGAGATGGGGGAGGCACTGCTTACAGGCCAGTGGGGGCAGCCCCTTATTTATGTGCTAGGAAATCAAAGGGTAGAAAAGCTTCCTTGCTTCCCAACAACAGACTGCGTCACTGGTTGGGCCTCAGAGAACCTGCAAGGAGGTTTGGCCGGGGGAAGGAAAGAAGCAGGATAGAGGTGGGCTTTACTTTGCTATGGGTATCACTAGTTTCTTCACCACACAGTCACAAAGCCTTGGCTTAAATATCAACTGTGTGTATGTTATATATATATGTGTGTGTGTATATATATATATATATATATATATATAAAGTTACATTACATATATAAAAATTACATCACATATATAAAATTGCATTACATACATATACATTTCACCATATGAAAGGGAACACAACATGCCTTAAAATTTCATATACACAATTATTTATATGTAATTATTTCTGTGTGGGGTTTATGAGTAATTTTTTCTTTTACTGTGCTTATTCTACCTTTTCTATGGTGAACATGTAAATAGTACATAGTACTTAAATAGTACAAAATAATAACTGTTTTTAAAACTACATCATGGCCAGCAGACCTAGAAATGTAACCAGATATAAGCGGTTTTTTGTTTTGTTTTGTTTTAATTTGGAAAGCAATGACCTAAAACACCCATTGACTCCCCTTCTTGGACTGCCTTACTCATGTGTTTGTCAGGTATCTGGTGGCCTCATCTTTCCTAGAAAGAGGCACTGAAAACACGATTGGATCGGTGCACTTATTCCAAGCTACTGTGAAATTATTAGAAACCGAGCCTGTATTCTGTTAGGTGATTAAAAAACAAAAATTTTTTTTTGCAGGAAAATAGGTAATTTTAATAGTTAAATCAATCCAAAATTATGAAAATCAAGCAAATCATAGAATGGAAACTATCTTTTCAAATATGTGAGCCATCAACATGTGTTTTTTAATTGTATGTTGTATTTTATCATTTTTCTAGCACTCAAAATTAATAAAGTGACAGAGTGTGATAAATACTTGGAAGTTGCACAAGAAATATACTTTTGTCGGTATGCCTCTTTTCCCTTCCTTTTGACAATTCATGATGGGGACAATGAAGATTAGTCACATAAGGGAAAGTGAATCGGTGAAACCAAGTACATTCACTGTCATATAGCATAGCTTAACCATGCCCCCCGGGGTGGGTACTTACTTGTCAGTATTCTCTCAGTTCCTTTTAATTCCAGTTTTATCCTGACAATCCAAAGAGTCAGTCCATTAAAGATATTCAACTAAAAGAAAAAGCAATCATTTGAAAAGCACAAAATATTGAAACAGGTTTTGTAACAAAAATCTATGCATTAGCCTGTATATTATTTCAGTTCTCTGCAGTTGAACATTCTAGACTCATTAGCTCTACTGTTTGCAAGACAGTTTAACAACTGCTTGGTTTCCGTGGCCAAAATGATTATATTCTATCCTTGATTCTCATATGGCTCTCTCTTGTGTTCGGCTTACAAAATTGATAAAAGAAGTAGCTAATACAATGGACAGAATCAGTACTTCAGAATTTGGGGACTTTGGAACCTGTCATCCCCAAAAAGCAATGAGCTCTTTGGGTAGGAAGTATCATAAATTATATATATATAGCTTTCTATCCTCCCTGGACTAAGTAGAGATTGAATGAATGAGTGACAAAAATAGCAGCTGACATCAAAAAATGATTTCATGAATTAGTTTTGTTAGACCTTAAAAACACCATATGCTATTATTAAATACAAAGAGAAAAATGGTAGTTGTTTTACAGTGGAGAAACCTGGCAGACACTACCTGAACCAAGTGATTAAAGTGGACATCATCAGTAATGGGACAAATTGATGTGATGCATCGAGAAGGACAGCATCACTTGTGGGCTATTCCTGCCAGAAATGCATAACCTGAATCATGAGGAAACATCAGACAGACCCAAACTGAGAGACAGTCTACAAAACAGCAGACCTATACTCTACAAAAATGGCAATGTCAGGAAAGACCAAAAAGAATAAAAGAGAAAAAGAAAAAGAAATTTAAAGGCTGAAAGATAGTTCCAGATTAAAGGAGAATAAAGAGACTTGACAACTAAATGCATTGTACAATCCTAGATCCTGAATTGAGAGGAAAATTGCTGTAAATGACATTGTTGGGAAATTGGCAAAAATTGAATGTGGACTGTAGCTTAGATAATAGTATTGCATTAACGTGAAATTTCCTCAATTTGATAATTTTACCAGACTTATGTAAGATGTCTTTGTTCTTAGGGAATACATGCTAAAATATTTGGTTGGCGTAAATGGTTCAGAAAAAGAAAAAATATATATAAATGTGTGTGTGTGTATACACATATATATATTCCCATAAGGCCTAGTGCAGTTTTTAAAAATTGAGGTGAAATTCACATAACATGAAATTAACCATTTAAAAGTGCACAATTCAGGGGCATTTAATACATTCACAATGTTGTGTAACCACTACCTCTATCTAGTTCCAAAACATTTCACCAGCCCAAAAGAAAATCTCACACCCATTTTTTTTTTAACTTTTTCTTTTTAATGTAAGCTCTATGTCCAATGTGGGCTTGAACTCACAACCCCAAGATCAAGAGTCTCATGCCCTACCAACTGAGCCAGCCAGGCACACTGAAAACCTCGTACCCATTAAGCAGTTACTTCCCATTTCCATCCTCCCCCTGAGTCCCTGGCAACCGCCACTTTACTTTCTGTATCCATGGATTTACCTATTTTGGATATTTCATATAAATGGGATCATATACTCTATGGCCTTTTATGTCTGGCTTCTTTTATTTATCACAGTGTTTTTAAGGTTCATCCACACTGTAGCATGTATCAGAACTTTATTTTGGGGCGCCTGGGTGGCTCAACTGGTTAAGCGTCTGCCTTCGGCTCAGGTCATGATCCTGAGGTCCTGGGATCGGGTCCTGCATCGGGCTCCCTGCTCAGCAGGGAGTGTGCTTGCTTCTCCCTCTGCCTCTGCCCCTCCCTGCTGCTCATGCCCTCTCTCTCTCAAATAAATAAATAAAATCTTAAAAAAAAAAGTTCATTTCTTTTTATGGTTGAATAATATTCCATTATATGTATACACCACATTTTGCTTATCCATGTATCCATTGATGGATCTTTGGGTTGTTTCCCCCTTTTGGCTATTGTGAAGTCTTCAGTTCTGCTGGGCATATACCTAGGAGTGGAATTGCTAGTTCATATGGTAAAGTCATGTTTAACTTTCTAAGAAACTGCCAAATTGTTTTCCCAAGTGTCTACATCATGTTACTATTTGTACTGTTCTTTGAAATTATTTCAAAGTAAAAAGTTAAAAAAAAAATGAGGCTGTGTACCCAGGCAGAAGGGAAAGGAAACATAAAATCACAAAAGTGGGAGAGTGGGGACAGATTCATCCAACAGGGCGGACCTGCCCATGGACTGAGAACGTTCAGGTGCCAGGCGGGAGCAGCATAAGTGGAGACGCGGGAGTGGAAATTTCTTTAAGGGATGACACAGTTTGAAAGCGCTACCACAGCACTTCCATGACCAGAAACCCAGCCCCAGATGGAGAAAACCAGTGTGCCCGGACTTTCTCTTCTCTTTTGGGGCGTCATTAGCAGCTCTACGTGGGCACAACTGCTCTGAACGTATGAGTGAGCATGCTTTTGGAACTTAGCTTTTATAAATGGGCATCCGTGGGAAACTGAAATTTCCCTTACAGAACTCTGCCTAACTGCCATGTTACTGAGACCCTCATGTGTAAAAAGAGGATAATGCCCATCTCATGTGATTGTTCTGATAGTGAAAGAACACAAATGTGGCAAAAGTCTAGCAAAGGCTGTAAAGCACGGACAGACCCTGAGGATTAAGTCCTCTAAATTCAGTGCCCACCAGCCTTGCTAGTTACTCCTGCTGTTCAGAGTATGGCTCCCCAACCAGCCACACGGGGACCCCCTGGGAGCTTGTGAGAAATGCAGACTCTCAGGCCCATCCAGCTGGCTGGACCAGAGTCTGCATTTCAACAAGATCCCCAGGTATTTGGCATGCCCATTAAAGTTGAAGAAGAGCTGCTGTGCTTCTGAAACTTTTCTAATTTTAGCAACCATCTGCGACTGGTTATTAAAGAATCCACTTTCCCATGCCCTCCCGCAGTAGAGCTGAATTCAATGAGTCTAGGGTGAGGCCCTGGAATGTGAATTTTTAACAAGCCTCCCGGTGAGTCTTCTGATCAGGTAATTTTAGTAAGCAATACTTTAAATGCATAGTTTTAAAGACAAAGGGGGAAATGGATCTGCTAGAGAGAGAGAGAGTGTGTAAACACCTGTTAGGAGGACTGAGTATTATTAGCTCAAGGATCTCTGAAATACCCTGGGGTTTCAGGAGGGACTATTAGCCTCAGGGTCTGACACTTTTCTCCCACTACAGAGAGAGCTTTGCTGAGACTCTGCTCTCCGCTGACCACAATGTTCTTCCACCTTAATCCTAATACTAGAGAGAACCGTACTAATCTCTGTTGCTCCAGAAAAGAAACGAGCTCTGAGAAGGTAAGTAGTGGCCCACGGTCCCGCAGCCAGTCAGTAATATTAGGACCTGAATTTAGACCAGTTTCTTTCTGCCTGCCGTGATGCCAAGCAGCCTGGACCCATCACATATACCTGATCCAATGTGGTAGCCTGAGCCCGCCTGAGCCCACCAGGACCCTTCCCACCTGGCTTCCTTCCACCTTCCCTTCTGTCCTGTCTCGGCCACTGCAGGCGTGGAAGCCGAGAACGCTCCTATTCTTCTGGGCTGAAGGGCTTGGTCTGGCTCCCTGTTCTGGTTACCTCACTTTTCTAAACCCGAGTTCCCTTCACTGTAAAATGGGAATGATTTGAAGGCAGTGTGAAAGGAAAGGATATTCTTTGAGGATGAAAGAAAAAAACTGTGAGGATTATGTATAAAACACATTAAAGTTCCTGGCACATAGTATGTGCTCAATTAATGGTCGCTGTTTCTGTCACTGTTTTATTGTAGGGGCAGCAGTAAACGACATTTAGAGATGAAAACGAAGCAGCTGCTAGCTTGTGGTACCTACTTGTTTAGATGGAGTAGGAGTAATTCCTCAAAGACAAACTTGCCTGTAATTTTGGTATGTCTGCTGTCAGGCAATTTTGGTTTGCAAGATGGATTTGCTTCCTGGAGCTTCTGTTTCAAATTGCCACAAACATGGTGGCTTAAAACAACAGAAATTAATTCTCTCACAGTTCTAGAAGCCGGAAGTCCAAAAGTGAAGCGTTGGCAGGCCTGGGCCCCCTCCAGAGGCTCTGGGGGAGTATCCTTCCTTGCCTCTTCAGCTTCCGGTGGCTCCTGGCCTTCCTTGACGTGTGTGTGGCGGCGTAACTGCAGTCTCTGCCTCCTTCCTCCCCGGGTCTCTCGGCGCGTTCTCCTTTTCTCTTATAAGGATGCTTGTCATTGGATTTAGGGTCCCCCGAGATAATCTAAGATGGTATCATCTCAAGAGCCTGAACTACATCTTCAGAGATGTAGTTAAGTAAGGTCTCTTCTAAGTAAGGTCCCATTCGAAGGTTCCAGGGGGTAAGATGTGCACACGTCTTCTTTTGGAGCCAGTGTTCAGCCCACTACACAAGGCCTGGACTGGCTCTCATTTCCTCCGTCCCAGGAGAAAAGCAGTTTGTGTTAAGGAGACATGTGGACAGGAAATGGAACCAGAGAACAGCTCAGCTCTATTGTTCTTCCTCAAGCAGCTCCTGCTTCTCATGATTTCCCTTCTCCCAACTTCATGACCCTCATGATCCCACTACTGTGGCCCGGGTCCGTCCAGGTTTCCCAATTCAAACTTCCAAGTAACGGAAGGTTGTTGGCCAGCCTGGGGACAGATCTCAGGTGAGGTTTCTTTCTCTGGGTCAGTCACTCGAGGTCTTGAGGCGGCGCAGGGAAGGGGAGGAACCACGGCCTCCCAGCCCCACTCCTTCAGGCCTCTCCAGTTGACCTAGTGGAGCAACAGCTTCTCTTAGAAGGAGGTTATCTGAGCAGACATCCCTTGCATGGGCCCTTGGAGGAGACTGTGGGGGATCCCAGGTTCCACATTGTACCTGAGACTGTGCTTCCCTTTATGGAAGTGCCATGCTCCTTTTTATAAGGCAGTCACATTTCTGGGGAGACATACAGCATGCATCCTCGGGGGGTGTTATAAGGGAGGCTCTAGTGATGGTATAATCCCACAAGCAGTCCCATTCATTGAGCACCACTGTCATTTCCCATCGAGTCTTTCTAACAGGGCTGCAAAGGAGTCCTCAGTTCTGCCACCATTGCACAGAGGAGGAAATCAAGGCTTGTAGCAGCTCAGTTACTCCCCCAAGATCACCTGGACCCTAAGCACAGTGGCAGAATGAGTCCACAGCCTTTTCCGCTGCAATTTCTCTGTAATGGCTGTTTTCGGTAATGCCACACATTAGTCATCCCTCATGGAAATCAGGCTGGAATTAACGTAAAGCCAAGGGCACCATATTAGAAAGAGAGCAACTCTGATTTAGAATGATAATAAATGTGAGGCAGGAGAGACAGATGTGTGAAAGTTAAGTGCTGGGGAATGCTGCCCACTCCAGCAAAAGTGTTTAAAATCTCATATTCATTCAATCAATCATTTTTTCTCTCTTCTGGTAGTATCACTGAGGGCTTGTTGCCCGTACAATATACGAAGGACATTCATTAACGTTATTTATCTTCCCCAAGTCGGGGATTAATTGTGGGGGGCTCCGTGGAAAGGACCCCCAGGGAGCTAGGAGATCCCTGTAAACACTGGCAGATGCAACCACTCAGCTTCAGGGCTGGGAATGGGGAAGGAGAGTGCCTGTGCTAGGGGAGCAACGAACCACCAACCTCCTCTTCCCCAGTAGATGAGAAAGTGAACTGGGGCCGAAGGGGCTGCTTGGAGTTTTTACAGAGGAATCTGCCTGCCATTCACTCCCATTTCGCAGGTTTGGCTCAACACCATGATTCATGGAACCCAGGACCCTCAGGAAATGGCCATTCTGGGAGCCTTCTCTTTTCCCAATTCACTATACACATTCTTAATTTTCAAGGAAAAACTTAATTTTGAAAGTAATGAGGTAGGAACCTGGGTAGCTCAGTTGCTTAAGCGTGGGACTCTTGATTTCGGCTCAGGTCATGATCTCAGGGTCCTGAGATGGAGCCCTGCTTTGGGCTCCCCTCAGGGGGAGTCTGCTTGGGATTCTCTCTACCTCCCTCTCCCTTTGCCCCCCCCCACTTGCTCTTCTCTCTCTCTCAAATAAATAAATAAAAATTAAAAAAGAAAGTAATGAAGTAATCTTTACATGAATTGTATTTCTTTAAATGAATTGTATGGCAGCCCTGGCTCCACACAGAAGGCTCAAGGCCATGCAACCTGGCTTCTGTATCATTACCCTCCTTGGGTCTGCACTATTTTTTCCATTTCTTTTTTCTTTCTTCACCTTTTTTTTTTTTTTTTTTTTGCACCTTCAAATGCACCTTTGCGGAAGGAGATTCGAACTCCACCCGCCCAACTCAAGGACGTCATTAGGACCTCCATGGGCCTGCTGGGCTCTGTTGGCCGGGTGTGCTAAAAATAACTGGGTAGGTTAAAAAAAAAATGTTGAGACAGTTTTAGGGGCTCTTGTGGAAAATGAAACACAGAAGCTGGGCCCTGGGTGGTTCTATTTAAAGATGATCACCATCTCATCCCTTCCCGTGGATTTCCATGTGAAGACTTTATTCCCCAAGTGAGCTGGCTGAGGGCGGGGGTGGGGTCTGATCTGCATTAGGACTCACTCCTCCCACGACCCTCTGCACCGCAGTTGCCCAGAAAAAAGGAGCACTCGGGTCTGACCCGCAGCTCAGTTCTTTAGCTCCACGATTGTCCCTTTGAATTGAGGAAAGCGAAAATAAAGTTTTCAAGGCCAATTTCACAATTTTATCTTCTGTGAAAAGCAAAATCAACGAGGCTATGAAAACTTACAAGCAGTTAAAATGCTTTTATGTCGTCCTCCCCTTAGAGAGGGAGAGAGAGGAAATCAGACTGCTTTGTTCAAAGCAACGGCCAACATAAGCCTTTTCTTCTTTCTTTCTTTTCCTTTTTTTTTTTTTTAAACACATCTGGTCTCAATCTTTATACACCAGTGGACAAAAGCAATTAGACAGCTCTGCTTTCCATGTCATAATAATGAAAGTCATATATTTTCCATGGCTGTCTCATTTGGTTACCGGGTTCTGTAGAAAGAGCTTAAATGGAATTTAAAATGCAGGTCTTTGCTTGACAGTACTCTTAGTGACCTGAGGGATAAGTGCTTCAGCGTCTTCCAGAACCGGGAGAAGAGAAAAGGTAGGTATTAACAGGTGTGTGTTAATAGGTCCCCCACTACGCCATCTTTCTAACAAGCCCTGGGGGATGGGGACATGCTATTAGAATCGGTTCAGATATAGTAAGGTCTCTTGACCATCTGGTAGAAGAAGCTAGAGGGGCTTTCACAGAAGATGAAGCTTTGATTCTTTTGGTCACAAGGGAGAAAACTCAACACAACCCAGCCTAAGCAAAAAGGAGAATTGGTTCCTGTAACAGTGAAATTTAGGGGGTTGAATCTGGTCACACAACTGATTCCAAGTTTTCAAATGATGCCACCTCTTTTCCTCTCCTTTTCCCTCTCCCAAGATTGGCAACACCAAGGAGAGGGTTGCCTCAGTACTCATAGTCACAGCAATAATGTTGAAGTTAATTCTGAGTCAGGTGCTCATCCTTAAACTGATCACAGGCTTGAGTCACTGGTCCGCTCCCAGAGATGTGAGTGGGGTCAGCTCCATGGAACACAGGACTGAGATTGGGTCAGGATTGGTTCCCCCAAAGAAAATTGTGTTTTAGCTTCTGAAGAAGAGGGGAGTGGATGTAGAATGACATAGCTAGCCCATATGGGACCTGTGTGAGTTGGAGATAGGCACCTCCTCCAGGCTGATGCAGCCTTGTGGGCCACCACTTGTGGGGGGAGCATGGCACCTGCCTGTGCAGAAGCAGCCCCACACCCAGGACATATGGTTGAGTGAGTAGAGCTAAAGTTGGATACTAGCCATCTCTCCCCCTTGGCAGGATGCTATTATGCAGTGTGATACCTGAACAACCATAAGTAGTGGCCCCGGTGGTGGGCAAAATCAGCAGATGTCCTGGGCATCCACTGCAAACCGTCTCAAAAGAGATCCGTCGCCCCACGTTTTCTTGCTGGATACGCTTAAGCTGTGGCTTCTGCATAAGGGCATATGCATTAGCTGTTTTACAAGTGAATGTTTGTTGAAATTGGGTGTGTGATGTTAACTCATAGAGGGTGTGCTGGAGTGGAAGAGTCCAGACATGGTTTGATTGCCAGCTCTGTCCTTTACCATCTGGGCATACTTGCTCCTGCCTGATATTTTTTTAGGTCTCAACTTCCTCATTTGTAGGAAAGAGGACCCTGCCCAGTGCCCTTCCCTCCCACGAGAAGTCTAGACTGGGAAGAGCGAGGTCTGGTGTCTTGGGGCTCTTTGCTTTCCTCCCAGTTTTCCGCTGCCTCTGTCAACAAATACGCTTCTTCCTTCTGCCTCCCCTTCTTCCTTCCGCCTCCCGGGCCCTCCCCTCAGCAGGTCTCCTCAGCTGTGTGAAATTGGTGGTTTTACTGCCTCAGTCAGATCTGACACCTCCAGGGCATGCTTAGGTTGTAATTTCCCTCCCCTGCGGCATTGGTGACACACAAACCCCTTCTATGCCTGTTAGGCAAATTAGCACCCACTCACTGACCTGAGCCCCTGCAGAAGCTGGCTGCAGCGTGTCTGGAAGAATGAAATGCAAAGCACTGCAGTGGGATTACTATCCCCTGGGGTGGGGCACTCCCCGCTTTCGGGAGGACCATTAACAGGGATGCATGTAGGGGAGGAAGGGACCCTGTATTGTAAACCCTACTTACCGCCCGTGCCCCAGGGAGCCCTGGGGGTGCTGAGAACAGACTGACGGGGTGGATGGATTCTTACTCATTGTATAGGTGGGTATTTAACAGGCCTATTTGTATTTGCCAACAGCAAATCCTAGTGCCCAGCACAGAACCCCACATGTACCTTGACTCGTCTGTTATCTAACAGAAACCAAACTTCCTTTTAGGTCCTTGTGCCTGGTCCCACCCACCTAGGCCTGGGAAAGCTAGGGCAGAGTGACCAAGCTTAGCCTCTGCCACAGCTCCTGGGGGAGGGTTTGGCAACTTTATGAAATATCCTTTGGGATGAGTTGGTCTGCTTCTGTTTTACTACTCAGAGCACATTGGTCTTCCAAGGCATACAGTTCACTGGTCTGCGTGGGGTTAGGCAATGCCCGTGGATGCCACTGGGTGCCAGTAGTGAAGTATTTTGGGGTCCAAACAACCAGTCACACACAAAAGGAATGTCTTCTGGTAATGTCTCCGCTATCATTCAAAGCCTTCCAGAGTTCAGAGCATACACAGGGAAGCATAATAATAATGATGCCTATATTCACAGAGTACCATTCAGTCCTCAAAGCCCTTTATACACAGGATAATCTGGAGGTTAAGAACTTGAGCTACTGGACTCAAATCTTCACTCCTCCAATAACTGAGGAATCTTCAGCAAATCACCTAACCCCCTGGAGCCTCAGTTTGCGTGTCTGTAAAATGCAAGCTAATAATGTCCTCCACCTTCACAAGTTTGGGGAGAGTTCATTGCAATAATCCATGCTAAGCTCTTAGCACATGGTCAGACATAAAGGTTGAAGACATGTTGGTGACTAACTGCTATTATTATCCGTGAACTCACTGACTATAAGAACAACCCTTTGTGAAGTTGGTGGGGCTGAGATATTTTCTTTTATAAATGAGGAAAATGAGATCAGAAAGTAAGAGCAGGGGCATCTGGGTGGCTCAGTCGATTAAGCATCCGACTCTTGATTTCAGCTCAGGTCATGATCTCAGGGTTGTGAGATTGAGCCCCAGGTCAGGTTCTGGGCTCAGTAGGGGGAATCTGCTTGAGATTCTCTCTCTGGGTGGCTCAGTCGGTTAAGCGGCTGCCTTTGGCCCTGGTCCCGGGATCGAGCCCCACATCGGGCTCCTTGCTCAGCGGGGAGCCTGATTCTCCCTCTCCCTCTGCCTGCTGCTCCCCCTGCTTGTGCTTGTTCTCCCCCGCCACCCCGTGTCAAATAAATAAATAATTCTTTAAAAAAAGAGAGAGATTCTCTTTCCTTCTCCCTCTGCAGCACCCCTACCCAGTCCCTGTGTGCATGCGCTCTCCCTCTCCCTCTAAAATAAATAAATAAATCCAAAAAAAAAAAAAGAAAGTAAAATAAATAAATAAATAAATAAATGTGGGGGCAGGGGAGACAAGGGGAGGGGAGAAAGAGGAGATGTTCATAGGCCTGGGAGACTAGGTGACACATGCAAGGGACTTCAAAAGGGGCAGAGGCTCACTCTTGTCATCGCGGCTTACGTTTCCTCTGGGTGTGCAGGAGGGGTTGTGACCTGCGAGTGACCGGCACCAAGACAGGGCCGTTGTAAAGGGGACCCTCTCATGGAAGGGATGGGAACTTTACAGTAAATAAAGAGGAAAATATTTGATTAGCCTTTTATCCTGAAAAAGAAAAGGCACCAAAATGATGAAAATCACTTTACCCTCTAATGAAATTTAGATTGTGGTTTCAGCCATGTGCTAATTCTGAGAATTGCAACAACAACAAAAAAATCTAAACTTTTTTTTTCCTGCTAAAACTGTGTGGCATTCTCTACTTCATTTTTCACTTTCACCTCACATTCATAGAGAGGGTTGCAACATATTTGATGGCTTCATCAAATTTTTTAAGGTCTTTTCTAAATCCTCCCTATTCACATTGTCTCATCATTCTCTTTTGTCTTTCTGGTGGCATTAACTGGCCTCGCTCAAGGCATGGAGCAGCTTCTAGGTTACTTTCACAGACTTCATGAAGCCCTGCAGCTCTGTAAGATTTGCAATTTCACCTTATGAACCGATTTGCATTGGATTTGAATTACAATTTTGGATGTTGCTACAAACCACAAAGGTGTTGATGGGCACAGATGTCTGCTAGTGTGAAACAGGGAGAGACTTTATTTGAGTGTAGACAGTGTTATGGTCCATTAGCACGTAAGTTTCATGTTATGACAACTTTGCTTCACAAGCAAGTCATAACCGTAGGCACTTGGGTAACAAATACTCAGATAAAAACCATCCCCTGTACAGGAACGGAGCACACAGTTTTGATAAACACAGGGCTCGGTGGCCAAAAAACATGGCTAAAGGCCTCTTTAGGTAAGCAATTGTAGTGGGACGAGAGAGAGCAAGAAAGTAATGATGGTAACAGATTATATATAACACACTGAATAAAATAGAAAACCACTGGTCCATTCTGATATGCATAAAGAAATGACTCAATTGAAAGCCTGATGGGGGATGAAATATTTACTTAGTTTCAATGGTTGCCACACAATACTTATGAAAGGGAACAGAGTCACCGTTGATGGGGAAGCTGGTGGATACCACTCTCATCAAGGGATGCAAGTGAACATCACCAGGAGTGGGGCAAACTGAAATCATGCACCGTGCAATAAAATGCAGTGGGAAGAACCCAGCATCGCTTCTGCACAATTCCTGACAAAGATGCATTCTTCCTGCCTGAGTCTCATCAAGAGGAAACATGAAGTCAAACCAAAATCGAGGGACATTGTATACGTGTCTGGACTGTAGTCTGCAAAAATGTCAAGGACATAAAAATCAAGGAAAGAATGAGAAGCTGCTCAAACTGAAGTCACCCAAAGAGACACCACAACGGACACACATGTGATTTTGGACCCAATCCTTTTGCTGCGAAAATGGTGTTACGGGGATAAGTTGGCAAAACTTGCATGAGGCTTGAGGATTAGAAGGTAGCAAGGGATCAATGTTAATTTCCCAGCTTTTAAAAGGAGTGTACTCTGGATGTAGGAAGATGTCCCTGTTTGTGGGAAATGCACACTAACATTTTAGGGCATCAGGTCTGCAATTTACTCTCAAATGGTTCAGGAACAAAAATGCTCTTTGTACTATATTTGCAACTTTTCTCTAAGTTTGAGATTGTTATTTTAAAAAAAGCAAGGAAGAAGGTAATTTTCACCAAGCAGTCAGCAAATTTCCCCAAGATGCAGGGATGGAGTTACAGGGCAGTGCCAAGGAGAGGGGCACGCTGAGCTGCGCTCTGGGAAGCTGCCGGCCCCTGAGGGGAGGGTGGGCCCTGGGGAGGAAAGCAGAGGGGGCTAGAGAGCCTGGAGGCTCGAGCTCTGACGGTGACAACATGCAAAGTGCAAGACAGATTTGAGACGCGTTGAGGAGGGAGACTCCCTAAGGTTTGGAGAAAGGGAGGAGAAGATGAAGAAGGTTTCAAGCTTCATAGAAAGAATGATGTGAGGCCAGCAGTGAGTTGGGAGCTTGGGGGAATGCGCTGGGGGCAGGGAGCTGATGGGTGCTGTTTGGGCATGTTGCTTTAGTGCAGTCTGCCTGTGACATTGGGCTCCCCACTGATCTCCAAGCCATCGATCAATGTGGCTCATCTTCCCAGAGATGGAGTTGGAGATCTTAGTGTGACATTTTCACTGAGCCACCAGGAAGCAATGAAATACGATCTGGAACCAGGAAGAAAGATCACAGTAAGCAACATGGATTTGGGGGTTATGCACTTGGAAGCTAAGAGAACAACGGAGATTAGTGAGTGAGAGCATGGGGGAGGGAAACAAGTCTTTGAAGAAGGTCAACCGGAAGGAACCTGTGAAGGAGGCAGAGAAAGTGTGGCTAGGGAGGTAGGAGGGAAACCATTCTGATTATTAAGTAATGTGAACATGGACTCCAAATTTTCTTCTGCCCTACTGAGAAAAAAACCCACCAGATCACAAGGGTTTCCTACTTACTTTCTGACATTCTAGCTTCTGCTGTTTTTTTTTTTTCTTATAAACTAACCCCTATGGCTACAGTAGACCCCTCCCCAGACCACACTCATAATATGCATAATTCCCTCTTGCTCAGTTTTGATAGAAGACTCAAGTCAAGCAATTACCAAACGGGAGGCACAGTGTATTCATTAAGGCCCTGGAGTCTTACTTCCTGGGTTCAAATCCCAGCTTTACCATTTACCAGTCCTATGACGTTGGGAAAGTTACTAAACCAGTCTCTGCCTCAGTTTCCTCATCTGTAAAATGGGCATAATAATAGTTCCCACACCTAGATGTGTTATGAAGGTTAAAGGTATTAATATTTGATAACTACTTGGAATAGTGGCTGGCACAATATAAGTGTATGTGTTATTAAATAAATGTGAACCTAAGCGGGCTGCTAACTCTATGCAGTCCACCCACAGACATCTAATTGCCCTTGTTATTTTGTGAGTGATAGACAAGTTATACTTTCACAAGCCTACTTCCTGTAGACCAGAAACTTTTGATGGCCAGAGGCCTGTTTAGCCATCTGTTTATTGACAGATTGGAGCCCAATCGGTTGATCTTAGGAATCCCAAATTGCTCTCATACACATGACTGTGAAGATGATCCCAAAGTGCTGGCTGTAGGAGGAGTAAGGAAAAAGTCTGAATCCCAGGCAGGACTGTCCTCTTGGACATTCTTTCCTCCCCTGTCTCTGCTCCCAGTAATCTAGTAGAGCAGGGCTTCTCCAACCTTAATGTGCACACTAGGACCTGAAGATGCATATTCTGCTGCAGCATGGATGAAAATCGAGGACATTATGCTAAGTGAAATAAGCCAGTTGCACAAGGACAAATACTGCATGATTCCACATATATGAGGTACCTGGTGTATTCAAATTCATGGAGACAGACATGGGGAGGGGTGTGGGGAGCTAATGTTTCATGGGTACAGAATTTCAGGTTTGCAAGATGCAGAGTTCTGGGGGCAGGTGCTGGTGATGGCTGGATAGCAGTGTAAAAGTACCCAATGTCACCGAACTGTACTCTTAAAAATGGTGAAAATGAGGGGTGCCTGGCTGGCTCAGTCGGAAGAATGTGTGACTCTTGATCTCGGGGTCATGGGTTCGAGCCCCACGATGGGTGCAGAGATTATTTAAAAAAAATAATAAACTTAAAAAAATGGTTAAATGGGGCATCTGGATGGCTCGGTCGGTTAAGCGTCAGACTCTTAATCTTGATCTCAGGGTCATGAGTTCAAGCACCGCATTGAGCTCCATGCTGGGTGTGGAGCCGACTTAAAAAGAAAAAAAACAAACATACAAAATAAAATTTGAAAAATAAATAAAATGGTTAAGATGATAAATTTTACATGCGTATTTTACCACAATTAAATTTTTAAAAATGCAGATTCTGATTCATGAGTTCAGGGGTGGGGCCTGAGATTCTGATTTCTATGAAACTCCCAGATGTAGGCTATACAATTTAACCACACTTTGTGTGCGCTGAGATCAGACTTTGAGTTGCAAGCTACTACAAAGCTGAGCCAGGTTCCTTTAGTTCTTTTTTTTTTCTTTTTTAACCAAGCCCAACACCTGCTTTGCATTTAAGCTATAGTAACTGCTTGAATGAAATAGAATTGGACTCTAAGCCCTTTGAGAACTCTGGCCTCTTCATTCTGCACTCAGAGAGGCTGCCAGCAAAGCCTCCATCCCGCAGACACAATCAAGCAAAATATGTCTATAGCCAGAATTATTTTCTGGTCCTCTGGGGCTGGCCTACTCACTAGAAAATTCTCTCCAGCCCAATAGCCCATCTGGTCAGTTACCAGGGCACAATTCTTATAATGGGTTTCAGCCTGCAGCTTTTCTTTGGTTAGCCCGTGAGCACAGGGACCCCCCCCCCCGAGATGTTCACTGCTCAATCCAGGTTGTAGCACGGTAGCTGGTACATAGTAGGTGTTCAGTAAATATTTGTTGAATGAAAGTAGCTAACACATACATAGTGCTTATAAAGCAAAGTTCTGAGAATTTTATATGGTAGATTATATTTTCCAAAGAAGGCCCTAAATGATCTCCCATCCTACATGTTCTTCTTGTAGTGGGACTGTGATAGTCCTCCCACTGAGGAGTGAGGTTTATGCCCCCCACCCCTTGAACCTGGGTGGGCTCAGTATGGATCAAATGCGCACTTGAAGAGAAAAGTAAAGGACTATTTGCACAAATCCGTGTATGCTTTATCACTAGAGAAAAGATCTTTCCAGAATCGGAGTGTAGCTTCTTCCTGTATCAGTCTATGATCGCCCAGGGCTGCACAACAACCCCCCCCCCCCACCCTGTCAGTGGATTCTCAATTCTTTATTCTCTTGAATCTGTGGGTTCACTGGGGGTTGACCGAACCAGACTATGTACCCAGCTGGAGCAGATTGGTTTGGCTGCACACACCTGTCATCCTTCTCTAGACCCAGTGCGCTAGCTTAGGTATGATCTCATGGCAGTGGCAAAGGCTCAAGAGATGAAGCCAGATCACACAACTGCTTTTCAGTCCTCCCCTAGCATCACATCTGCTTATATCCCAGCAGTTAAAACAAATCTCACAGCTGAACCCCAGGCAAGGGCTGGGGAAGAGAGTCAATATTTTTAAGAATAGTCACACCCCTTTCCAAATGTTGACGACATATTTAGAGGTCTTAGGAATATATGTAACCATTCCCTCATTCCCTTCAATGCCCAAGCACATTGTTTTCAGAGGCCGCCTGCTACTCTCCACCATATAAACGTGTCAGAGTGTTATTTCACTCCCCAGTGGTGGAACATGGAGCTTGCTTCCTATTATTGCTGGTGTAATTAATATATTCCAATAAACATCCATGCACCTAAGTCTTGGCTCATAGCTCCTGATTATTTTCTTACGATAAATTCCTAAAAGTGAAATTTCTTACCGGAGGGATTCAAAATTTTAAGGCTGTGGACAGAGTATTAATGGCAGAGAGCTTTGTTTGAACTGCCTCCTGGACAGATCGCACACTGACTGGTCTCTGTAAACAGAAACTCATATGCTAATGAAACTCTTTATCGCCAATCAGAGAAGTGACTTTTAGCCTCAAGTGAGTTTGGGTGGCAAAAGCCAGTTTTGCCTAGGACCCAGGAAAATGGAAAACTGAAGTTTTGCTGGGGAGAGGAACTTTGTGCTGAGACCTGTAGTTAGAGTCAACAGACACTTATTTTGCAAAACACAATGGAAGAACCCAACAAGCTTCCTGTCTTTGAGAAATATTTATTTTTTGTAACAGAATTAGATCGCTAAACCACACTTAGGAGTAAGACATATTGCATTTGGTTTAAACAATTATATCAGGGGTGCCTGGCTGGTTTAGTCCGTAGAGCATCTGACTCTTGATCTTGGGTCATAAGTTTGAGCCCCACGTTGGATGTAGAGATGACTTAAAAAAAGAATTTAAAAATAAATAAATAATTAAAGTTCTGGGGTCTCACTGGGCTCTCATTGGGCTGGTGAAAAGTCAAATGTCAATTTGAGAGGCAGCTCACACACACACACACACACACACTCAGGTTGTGCAATGAACATCTGCAGGAGTTACACCATAGACCACGTGCAGGGTTGTGGGGGGTTGTCGTCATGCAGTGCAATGCCCTCACCCCACCCCACTTAGGCTGTACAAGAAGGTGGAGGATCACGCTAGGCAGGAGAATGGAGCTATGCGGCCTCTTTGGTGGATGTGCGCCCTGATGTTATTGCTCCTTGCGCATGTCCACTGAAGGTGGGTACCCTTGGGGGCGGTTGTCACCATAGCTCCAATTCCTCTGGACCCAGCTCAGCCACGGGGATTTTTCTTGACACTGTCAAGGTGAAAATACTTAAAGCCCAGTCCTCAGAGGTACCCACACAGCCATCTCTAATCCCCCTCATCTATTTCACCCATCCCCCCCCACACCCTAACGTAGCTTCTTGAAGGAGGAGCAGGACCAGGGATAAAGAGAACACGTATCATGATGAGCACTGACTAATGTATAGAATTGTTGAATCACTATATTGTATACCTGAAACGAATATAACTATACTGGAATTCAGATGAAAAATTTAATAGAATTAAAAAAAAAAAAAAGAAGGTATGTTAGAAGAGGCCCAGGTTCTAAAGACCTATAGAATGTCCACGATCCCTTTCATTTTTGAAGCTCATGGCCACCCTCTTCTTCCCCTCAACACTTCAGATAAATACCCTTGGCGGTGGCCGGAAACTCAGATGCTTACAAGAATAGGCAGGAACATAAATGAATGATGCGTGTCATGTAAGGTCTTGGGGAGTGGTGGGGATCGCGGCGAACTGGAAAGTACATGACCTGTCTAACTTGGATCCTGCCAGTTCTTGCCAAGTGAAAAAAGGGGCCCAGAGATGCTAAATCTGAGTTGTTTTTTTAAAAACCCCAGAAATTTAGATTTTCATGGGAAATCTCCTCCTTTTTGAAAATTGCAACTAATATTTAAAATTCATGTAAAATACTTCCAGGCCAAATAAAAAGATATCCCAAGCCACCAATTTTAACCTGTGGCCTAGACCTCAGAAAACAAAGGGGGAGGCCATCCCACCAGGCAGCTTCCCTTTTTCCCACAGAAAACACACAAAAAGGCTTGTTAACTCTCCCTGGGGCTAAGGGAAGTCAGACTTCTAGGACACAAAGGCCCAGCTACCTTCTCTCAGGGGAGGGAGACAGGAGGGGGTGGGGGAAATACTTTTCATTCTTTCTGGAGGAGCCACGGAGAAACAAATCCTTTCTCAACCGATGTGGTTAATGGAGTGCATTACAGTCTTGATAATTTGGATGGCTATTAGTTGGAGAGTCAGACACAAATAACTCTGTGTAATAATTACACGGGAGCATTCCGACAGGCCCGTCGCATGAGCCTGCCAGACTCCAGACGCGGAGTCTACAGATGCCTGGAGGTGGGCATGCTGGCCGTGGTGGAGGGTCACCAGATGCAGCGGGATGGGAGCTGGGGGCCAGGCTAAGCATGGAGGGCTTCACCCAAGTGTCAGGCTAAGACACCTTTGTGTTTTATTATTTTGGAACGAGGGGCCAGTTAAGACTTTCTATGAGGGGTGTGGCGTGACCAAGGCTGCAGTGTGAGCGTCATCTTGCAGATCCACGCTTGTGTCAGGGTGGATGGGGAGGAAAAAGAAGGGGATGGTTCTGGGAAGACCTGTTCAGAAGCTATGGAAACTGTCCAGGTAGGAGCAAAGGGCCAATGTGGGTAGGGAGAAAGGAAGGGGCAGTCACTGGCACTGTTACAGAAGAATTGACAGGAAGTGAGACACCAGGGAGGGGAAGCAATCAAGATCACAATCTGGGCAGCAACGCTCTCCCTTCCTCTCCCAGGTCCCTCAGGAGGATGAAGGGGAGAAAGCAACGGTTTCAGAGGAAGAGGTGTATAAATTTCCATGCCCACATGAGCCAAAGCATACAGAATGGCACTTGTTCTCCCCCTTCCCAGCAGACCACGCTTTAGAACCGTGTAGCTCGGACACACACACGTGTTCACATGGAAACATCTCTGACATCAGGATGCATCTGACAACTGATGGCGGGCCAGGGTTGGATTGCTGTGTACGACGGGCTGGATTATGTCCCCGCAAAATTCCCATGTTGAAGTCCTAACCTCCAGTAGGTCAGAATGTGTCTGTGTTTGGAGACAGCATCTTTAAAGGGGTGATGGAGTGAAATGAGATCTTCATTGTGGACCCTAATTCAGTATGACTGATGTCCTTATAAGAGGAGGAGAGCAGGACGAAGACAAGCATGGAGGGAAGAGCTTGTGAAGACCCAGAGAGAAGACAGCCACCTACCAACCAAGAAGAGTGGCCTCTAGCAGGGACCAACCCAGCTGCCGCCTTACTCTTGAACTCCTAGCTTTGGGACTGTGAGACAATAAATCTCTGCGGTGTAAGCCACCCAGTCTGTGGTACTTTGTTACGGCAGCCCTAGCAAACTAATGCGGCGGGTTTTTTTTTCTTTCTTAATGGAACACGACATGGTGGTGTGTCTTAACATTGATGCAATCTAAGCATCTTGGAGTCTATGAATTAGTGTCCCTTCTGTGACTTACTGTCCTCGTGCATATACACTTCACTCCGATTGCGGTAACTATGTAATTTTTTACCATCCAAATTGGGATCATTCTAAGAGTGAAAAGGGAGGCGGTGCTATTAATAATCCTGCAGGCACGATGGGGGTAAGCTGGCCCTGTCCTGGACAGATATTCATAACCCTCTGCCCTGCTTGTGAGAACGTCACGTCACGAGAAGCGCATGGCTGGAGGGACCTCATCCCTAGCGTTCTCTCTGGGGCCGTGCCCCAGGCCACCATTTGCCCAGATAACGGCACAAACCGTATTACCAACAGCACAGAAAAGCCAGGAGTTCTTTGGTGACACATATAGCCCTGGACACTATAGAAGATTATATCTTAGAATATCTTGGTGACATGACTGGACAAACTCCCCAAAGGCCCTGAAGTCTCAAGCACATCTTTCCCAATTGATCTGTCACAATGTGGGAAATTCCCACAGGGCTTCCTCTTTTGAGTTAATGCCTCAGAAAGTCTTATAAAAATGCAAAAGCCAAAAATTACTTACGAAAAGTGACGACACACTGAACTATTAAACCTTCACTTATGTGGGCTCACCAGAGAAAACCACTTACTGAGGGTGAACCATGCGTTTTATATCCATCGTCTCATTTAATTCTTACAACAAACCCAATGGGGTAATTTCATTTCTTCAGACGGGAACATTTGGACTCAGAGAGATTAAGGGACCTGCCCAAGGCCACACAGATATTTCAATGTAGAGCTAGGATTCTCATGCGGGTTCACGGACTCCGAAGCTGATTGTCTTCTCTTCTGCTGTCTGATGCTCTTTTTACCTCAACTAATTTTTGTATGTTTAACCAGTTTGCACATATTTTATGTATTTATCTGATTTAGTACTTCATGATAAATAAGGACTGGGAGGTAAAGTAGAAAACCAAATGGGATGCACCGAAAATGAGAGGTGAAGAAACACATTTCCTGGTTTGCCTAATGCCGGCTTTATATTTCTAGGGCTGTAATTCCTAGAACCTAGTTCTAATACTATGATTTGGTACTGAATTGAAGTAGACAGGCAAACAGTCCTCACATTTTCCTTTCCTCTCAGAAAGCAATTATCTTATAGTTAATGGTTTAAATGTTATTAGGGTTACAAGAGGTCCAGAAAAAGACATGCAGAGTATTAATCAATCACTTTAATACAGCTTCAGTTTATAAAACTGGACAGGATTATTTTTTTTTTCTTACGCCCATGCTCCAGTGAAGCAATGTTTGTATTCTATTGAAGCAAAAAAAATCACTCTAACACATTTTCAGAGTTACAGATGCTGGTAATAAAATGCTAGGGTGGAAATCAAAATAGATATCTGGAAGTGCAAAATATGGGTTTTTCTACAGCAAGGTAAAGCTCTCATTATCCTGCATAATTAACTCTGCAGTACAACTGCCAAATGCCCCTTGTATCACACGCATTATATAGTTCTGCTCTTGCTAACTTACTTAGGTTTAAGAATCCTTCCAACTTGTGTCATCTGAAGAAATCTACATTTAGGGTCCTCTCTCTTGCTCACTGAGCTTTGCTTTTAAGAAAATACTTATTGTGGGGCGCCTGACTGGCTCAGTTGGTAGAGCATGTGACTCTTGGTCTTGGGGTTGTGAGTTCAAGCCCCATGTTGGGAATAGAATTTACTTAAAAAAAAAAAAAACAACTTAATGAAAAAGCAGTCCCACTTTGCTCATTCTTCAGCGACCATACTGAAAGAGACAAGGTCAAGATTTCAGTGGAGACCATAGAGGCATTCTGGTTGTTAAAATCTGCATATTAATAATAGTTACAAATAAAGATAAATTATGCCACATTGTTTAGAGGGCAGAGGAGTAGATGGAGAGGGAGAGAGCGACTTTCCAGCATGGAGCCTGACATGGGACTCGATCTCACAACCCTGAGATCATGACCTGAGCCAAAACCAAGAGTCAGATGCTTAACCGACTGAGCCACCCAGGTGTCCCAAATTATGCCACTTTTGAGTTGTCTTCTCCTCCAGGAATCTAGTTTGAGTCCAGGGCTCTAATCCTTGATGGGAACATTGGCAATTACCCATCCATTCTCAGACACTTGGCTTTCCAATGTAAAACTGATGGGATGATGGGTACTCTATAAATACTCAACAATGCTGCTGAACAGGTAGAGAGATGGGAGGGAGGGAAGGAGGGAGCGAGGGAGGGAGGGAGGGAGGAAGGAACGAAGGAAGGAGGGAAGAAGGAAGGAAGAAAGGAGGGAAGGAAGGAAGGAAGGAGGGAAATATTTTCTGGAGGAGTCTAATTTTCATTTCTAATGGCTAATAAAACCTGGAGAAGTAAAACCCAAACCAGAGTTGCTTAAAAGTCCAGGCAACTTTGAGTCACCAAGGGCTTGATTATAGCTCATGTAGCACTCGAGTCCCACTCCTACTTCCCCTAATTTCTTCCTTCCTGTGGGGCATGTCACTGCTCATTAGCACCTTCACCAGGTGGTGGGCTGTGAGAAGTGAAACTCAATTCAGTAATTTATTTCTTGGTGTTTCAGCATCTCCCAGGGAGGGAGGGAGAAGGCTAAAATTAATGGCCAGAATTAATTATTTGGATTATCTCAGGTTTGCACATATACATTTTTTATTGGCTAGGTGGGTTATTGAGAGTTGGATCTTATGAAGAGAGTTTTCCTATTTTAAATGACTTGAGAGAAGTGGGACCTGGTCATGGTAAGAGAAGGCTGGCGTCAGGAGTGGAAATGGCAGAGAACAAGAATTGATGTTGGTGCACTGTGAAGGCAGTCATCAGCAAAACGAAAAGGCCACTTATGAAATGGGAGAAGATACTTACAAGTGATAAATCTGATAAGAGGTTAAGATCCAAAACACATACAGAACTCATAACTCAATAACAAAGAAACAACCAGATTAAAAAATGGGCAGAGGATCTGAATAGATATTTTTCCAAAGAAGACATAGATGGCTGACAGACATATGAAGGAGTGCTCAACTTCATTGATCATCAGGGAAATGCAAATCAAAACCACAATGAGATATCATCTTATATCAGTCAGAATGGCTATTACTGCCGCCCCCCCCCCGCCCCCCCACAAAAGCCAAGAAATAAGAAGTGTTGGCAAGGATGTAGAGAAAAGGGAACCTTCATGCACTGTGGGTAGGAATGTATATTGGCACAGCCACTATGGAAAACAGTATGGAGGGATCTCAAAAAATTAAAAATAGAATTACCATATAATTTGGCAATTCCACTACTGGGTATTTATCTGAAGAAAAAGGAAAGACTAATTTTAAAAGGAAAGACTAATTCTGTACCCCTATGTTTATTACAGCATTATTTACAATAGCCAAGATATGGAAAGTAACCTAAGTGTCCATGGACAGATGAATGGATAAAGAAGATGTGAGATATATCTATATCTATATCTCTATCTCTATCTATCTATCTATCTATCTATCTATCTATCTATCTATATATCTATATATCACAATGGACTATTACTCAGCCACAAAAAAGAATGGAATCTTTCCATTTGCAACAGTAAGGACAGACCTAGAGGGTTTATGCTAAGTGAAATGAGTCAGATAGAGAAAGACAAATACCGTATGATTTCACTCATTTGTGAAATCTAAAAAAAAAAAAAAATAAAAATGAACAAAATAAAATAGAAACAGACCTTTAGATAAAGAGAAAAAACTGGTGGTTGCCAGAGGGGAGCAGGGTGGGGGGGCCAGTGAAACAAGTGAAGGGGATCAAGAGGTACAAAGTTCCAGGGATGTAATGTACAGTACAGAGAACACAGTCAATCATATTGTAATAACTTTGTCTAGTGACAGATGGGAACTAGACCTTTCATAGTAATCATTTTGCAATATATAAAAATATCAAATCACCATGTTGTACACCTGGAACTAGTACAATATTGTATGTTAATTATAATTCAATAAAAAAACCTCGAAGAATTGATGTTGGGTCCTTCCGGTCAACTTCTACTGCAAGGCCTTGGGTCAGTTTGACAATTTATGGCAGATTTGCACTAGAACTCTCAAATTTTACCCCATTTTTCTTCATGTCTTCACTTTAGTCATTCAACAATTGGTGGGTTTCACAGAGAGAGGTGGGTAGTCAGGGACTCTATAACCAATAGAGAATGACGTGAGCCAAATCTTAAATTTAAGACTGCTAGGTTTTAAAACATTCTTTCCTTTCCAAAAACAGCAGTCTGCCAAAATCTATGAGTACTAGATTTTAGTGAAATTATAGTATTACTTCTGGGATTCCGTTTCCCATTTTTGTAAAAAGATGAGGTTGGCCTCTTTAATTTTGATATCTTGTTAGGGTATAGGTGTGTGTGCATAATTTTTATTACCTTTGTAGGGGAAATGTGGGGGGTGGATAATGTGTTCAAAGATGGGACAAATTAAACCTTTTTTGTCTTGTCATCTTCAATTTGTTGCCACAGGAAACTTGAAGGAAAAAAAAAGACTAGGAATCTGGGCAAATAGAAAAAGGCAAAATTTCCCCATTTACCTGCCTTCACCTTCAGTTATCCCTATGTACACTCACATCCAAATAGCTTGCTCCAGTTTTCGGAGAACCAGCCTCCTCTTTGCCCTTCCTCATGGTCAGTTACCAATGGTCTTTGGAGTTTAGTCCTTGGCATCAGACCACCTTGCCTTTATCCTAAGCCCCAGGTTGATGTTCACCCTGATCACTTGAGAGGTAGGCTCCTGGTTTCTGGCGAAGGAAGCATTCGGTTTCTCAGAGGGCAAGGGTTTCACCAATTTGGGAAGATTGGTGAGGAGATAGGTGGGAGGGGTGGGGAGAAGGGGGCGGAAAACTCTGGACAGGGGACCTGTGCTCCGAGGGCTCAGCGGCTTTTCCCTTATACCCAGGACAAATTGTGGATAGAAATCTCAGCCTGTTACTCTGATAGAAAATAAACACAATTTAAAAAAAAATTATTTTATTTTATTTTATTATGTTATGTTAATCACCTTACATTACATCATTAGTTTTTGATGTAGTGTTCCATGATTCATTGTTTGCGTATAACACCCAGTGCTCCATGCAGTACATGCCCTCTTTAATACCCATCACCAGGCTAACCCATCCCCCCACCCCCCTCCCCTCTAGAACCCTCAGTTTGTTTCTGAGTCCATAGTCTCTCATGGTTTGTCTCCCCCTCTGATTTCCCCCCCTTCATTTTTCCCTTCCTGCTATCTTCTTCTTTTTTTTAAACATATAATGTATTATTTGTTTCAGAGGTACACTATTTTATTTTATTTATTTATTTTTTTAAAGATTTTATTTATTTGACAGAGAGAGACACAGAGAGAGAGGGAATACAGGCAGGGGGAGTGGGAGAGGGAGAAGCAGGCCTTCTGTCGAGCTGGGAGCGCGACGCCACGGGGCTGGATCCCAGGACCCTGAGATCATGACCTGAGCCGAAGGCAGATGATTAACGACTGAGCCACCCAGGCGTCCCTAGAGGTACACTATTTTAAAAACAACTCGCAAGGGGCGCCTGGGTGGCTCAGTCGGTTAAGCGTCTGCCTTCGGCTCAGGTCATGATCTCGGCGTCCAGGGATTGAGCCCCACATCAGGCTCCCTGCTCAGCGGGGAGTCTGCTTCTCCCTCTGCCTTTACCCCCCACACCCCCCCCACTTCTCTCTCAAATAAATAAATAAAATCTTTAAAAAAAGAAGAACTCACTAATTTTTATTTTAAGAGTCCATTCTTCCTAGAGTGGCAGAAGCTTAATTTAAATCAAGTGCTTACCTCTCCTCTCCTCTCAGGACTCATGTATTGTCAAGGCATTGGAGGGGGTCATTGAGTTCTTGGTCATCTCTTATTCAGGTCACCCCAAGACACCAAATCGCCCCCCTGGGTCTTGTGCTTGGCGCAGAGGCCTCATTCTGCTGTTTCTGTGCCTCCTCAAGGAGCGGAAACCCCCTGGAGCTGGCTCTGCCTGGACACACCAGGAGAGCCATTTCCTCTGTGGGGTCTTGTTACCTTTGTGGGGCTTGAGTGGAAGCAGAACCCCCAGCCCTCAGGGTTTACAAACCTCTTCCAGGTTTTGCTGCCTACCTGGGGTTCTGCTAGGAAGCAGGACAGAAGGCTTCTCTCTCCAGACTCACCCCTGCCTTTCCTCTCTCTAGCCCTGAGGAAAATTTCCCTCAAACATCAAGTCTCTCTAACATTTAGCTTCTACAAACATTTGGTTGGCTTCTGGCCTCCTGGAGTTTAACTCGTGAGATACCTTTGTCTCTGCTCTGCCCGGGCACATCCCTCCCCTGGGACAGTGAGCTCACGCTGCTGAACAGGCCAGAATTGGTGGGAAGGGGTGGGATGGGCAGAAAACTAGACTAGGAGGGGGGTGGGTGGGTGGGTAAAGAGCGCTATCCCTGAAATATTAACCCAATCTGATAGCACTGAAATTCACTTCCCCAAGGCAGGGCACCTAGGAAAGAGGGACCAAGCATCTTTATCTTTGTATGAATCCTTAGGGAATTCTGGGACAAAGTAAACCAGACCCAGATAAAGGAAACCCTGAATCCCAAAGAAGGCAAAATTGTCCCCCACTGCCTTAAGGAACGGGATGAGGGGAGTCCCTCATCTCTGGGGGAGTTGCCAACCCACTGCCACTCTCCTGGTGCGAGTTGAAAGCCTCGGATGGAGCCTGCTGGGTGCGCAGAGCCGGGGGCTCCGCCCCTCCGCAGCGCAAGGAGTGGTGGGGGGTAGGGTTGTTGCCGAGCACCACGGATCTGCATTTAATAAGCGCTCCCTACCAATTTTTAAAGATCTTGGTGACAGGTTTATTACACTGAGGATAGGAAATTTCAGTGGGACACGAGCTCTCCTGAGGAAAGGTCCCACAGTTGTACACCGAAAACCAAGTGACTGGATGAATTAAAACGTGCTGGAATTCCGTTCCATAAAGCCCCTGTGAGCAGCTGCTGGAGGGCCAGCACTGCGAGCATCCGCTGCTATCCATTCCGTATTTTGTTAAACAGAATCACAGAGGTTCGGGGCGCCTGGGTGGCTCAGTCGTTAAGCGTCTGCCTTCGGCTCAGGTCATGGTCCCAGGGTCCTGGGATCGAGTCCCACATCGGGCTCCCTGCTCAGCGGGAAGCCTGCTTCTCCCTCTCCCACTCCCCCTGCTTGTGTTCCCTCTCTGGCTGTCTTTCTCTCTGTCAAATAAATAAAATCTTTAAAAAAAAAAAAAAAAAGAATCACAGAAGTTCTGTACAGTTACTTAAATATAAACTACAGTAAGACAAAACAAACACGAATTTTAAAGCTGAACGAATAAATATAACTCCTATAACAAGGATCTTTGCTTTTGGCTGGGAAGACAGCCAAAGTGATATGTACTTTGGATTAATTTTTTAAGGGAAAACAAATTAATTACTTAGTAAATATAGTTTGCTAGACAAGATCTCTCAAAACGTGGGAGAAAATTGATAAAGAATGATTATTAGTGATTCAAGCAAAGTCTATTTATTATTTAAAAGTTGGTTACTTTAGCACAAGGGGCAAATATTTGCCTTTTTATATCGGCCTGAAAAGTATTGATATATTTGAATAAAGATTAGGCTGACAATTAATCAGTTAACATCCAAAATTGGCTTGAAGCTGGAATTAACTGAAGTCCCTAAACTCTGATGCAGGATGGAAATCCCGGAGCCCTAAGAAAATCATTGAAAGGTTTAGGAGGTTGCAGCATTAGTAGGTCTTTCTGGTTCGTACTGGGTTTCTTCTTAGCCTCTGAACAAGCCCAGGGGATGGCCCTACTCAGTTACTCCACCATTAGATCTTCCCTAAATGTTTCTGATGTATTTAAGGAAGCAAATTTTCCTGGGTGAGACTGCTTTTCTGAATTCTCCTGGAATACCACTTCGAAGTTGTTTTCAACCAGCAGCTGAACCTGAGAATGCCAACCTGGGGCCCCACATGTTTTTATATAAAGATCCTTTCCCCTGGGACCCACCAGGGGACGGTGATCACCCGTGAAGGCAGGAAGTGATGAGTTACAGGGCTCTTGCCTCCTGCAGCTGGAAGGGTTCATCTGTTCCCGCCCCCTCGATTTACTGATCTGGGAACAGGGTGAATAGAGTGCTTGGTCCCATTTACTCTTGAGCAGGCTTTGAATCCATGTGTCCCGAATTAAATCCAAAGTGCAATCTACTTCATTATGGTTTTGTTTTGTTTTAAGATTTTATTTATTTATTTGAGGAGAGAGAGAGTACAAGAGTGGGGGGGGCGGGGGGCCAAGCAGGGAGCCCCACGCAGGGCTGGATCCCAGGACCCCGAGACAGGACCTGAGCCGAAGGCAGACACTTAACCAACTGAGCCACCAGGCGCCCCTTCCTTATGGTTTCTTAAGCCAAGTTCCTCAGAACATTAGTTCTGTATGATACTAACAGATGCCTCCCACCTCCCAGATGAGACTCTGTGGTCAAAGGCTGGTTGCAACAAATTTAAACTGACTGCTTTTTTCTCTTACAAGAACTCTCAGACCTTTAATATATTCATGTACGTTGAAAATCTCTAAGAGGAAAATAGGTCATCTTATGTTAGAAAATTTCATGATTTTACACATACATAGCCTGTGTTTTCCCTCTGAGACTTTATGGAAGGGCCGGCAAGACATAGTTTGTTATGTTAACCATGATTTGTTTTACAAACTGAGGAGCCCCTTCTGTCAGTTCCAGAGATATAATTTTTCATGCAGAGAGCTGGGAAGTATGGGAAGTTGAGGAAAAGGGGGACTTGTGTCCAGTTTTAAGTGATCTTCCCCTTTAACTTCCCTTTCTGCTATCAGCTGCTAACAGCTGCTTGCTGTTTTCAGTGAATCCTACTCGGAGCTTGGGGGCTGGAAAAGCTGGACTGTGAGTAAGTCAGGGCTCCCGTTCGCAGTGCGGGCACTGGGGCACACAATTTAAGGAGGCACTCCCTTTTGGCGTTGTCAAATGCCGACCCCGCACTTACCGGAATCCAAGAGTAAGTACTTCCTTAAGTCATGTATCCCAAGTTCCTGGCCCTGCCCCTGGGATGAGTGGTATGTAGTGGGGTGTAGAGTGTGGTCCCCAGAGAAATGAGTCCCCTGGGATGGGGTAACTCCAGATGTGCTGACTGAATCAATCACACTCTGGTGAATAAATACAAATCAGGTCATCAGGCCAATTGCATGGGACCTGAGGCACTAGCGACACCATGATGGCAGGAGGTTGCCAAGAGAACAGGCAGGTCTAGGGGACAGACTATCATCTACAAGAATTGCCATTGGTTTTGTTTTTTGAGGCTTTTTTTTTTTTTAATTTTTATTTTTTTAAGTTATCTCTACACCCAATGTGGGGCTCGAATCTATAACCCTGTTATCAAGAGTTGCATGCTCCACAAACTGAGCCGGCCAGGCGCCCCAAGAATTGACATCGTTTCAAGAAGTGCCCTACCTGTGGCTCAGAAAACCCATTAGCTGAAAGGGAATGGGAAACTAAATGCCTGAGTATCAGGGAAGGTGCTGGGCTAAGGGACAGAATGACCACGTGAGGTGGGAAGAAAGGGTAGATGATAGCAGGCTTCTGGATGTGCGCGGATCAGCACAGAAGAGATACAGGGTCTAAGAAGCAATTTCTATGCTTTCAACATGGGGAGTCTCCTCTACTGCTTACATGATTTGGAAGTGGGCACTGTGTATATAGGTTTTATTAGATAACCTCAAAGGTTTATTTTTATAAACCAGAATTTAGCACTTTGCATTTGCAAAGCAATTAATAGTGTATGTGTTAGTTAATATCCCATTTTTGGTTCAAGAGCAATATTTTGTTACTTAAAAATTAATAGCAATATCACAAAGGGCTTATAAAAAGAGATCTATTACTCCAATAGGCAATTCTATATAATGCTAAGTTTTTATTTGCCATTACTTTAATTACTTAGATATTATTTTATATGTTTTCATTATTTTAAAGTGCCTTGGGAGCATGAAAGATGTCTTCCAGATAATGTATTCCGTTTTAGCCAGAACAGCCTAATCATAAGTAGCTGTAGATTAATGCATTTATCACTTAAAATTTCTTTTTAATGTTCTGTAAGCAAGTGAAATTGATGTCTCAGAGAAGACTGATACCTCCCATGCCACGGAACTCCTCTGCAGCGAATATTTCTTCATTAGATTATGAATATTCCTTGGAAAGGAAAAGAAAAAAAGCCAACAATGAGTAGAACGAGCTATCCAGCGGTGTGACAAACATTAGTTAAGAGTTAGGGCTGAGAACATAGTGCTTCTCCTCTGGGGATGGAATATCTATTTTAGACTAAACTGGGTCTTTAAAATTGCACGTGCTCAAGTTCCTCTGCATTTCCTCCTGGGTGGGTTGGAGTGACTGTTTGCTCTGCAGAGGTGCCAGTGTTTCAGGGAAGGTTTAAAACATCCACAGAGCCATGTGGTTTTCCTTTGGCTGGCAAGCTCCGGAGAGAAATGTGACTCATGGTCATGATCTCTCACGGTGAGGGTTTTTAAAAATAACCTATAGCCTCTATTTTTAGCAAACCTGCCAAGCTGCAGTGCTGCAGGCTCCCTCTTTCACGGAAAGTAATTAACAATGTCGAATCCCTCAAGGGGACGGATATCCCTGAAGTGCCTGATCCGGAAACAAAATGCGCGGTCTTCGGCGGACGGGACTCCTGAAACAGACAGCCGCCCTCATGCCACAGTCTGCTCAGCAAGAGGGAGCTAACTCCGAAAGGATCCAATCGGTCACAGAAAAGCACAGAGTTTTAAACATCTAAGAGGTGTTATAAATGAGGGGGTCTGGAGCAAAACCATTTAAGGGCAGCTCCGTCCTTTCTTCTCAAACAAGAGCTCCCCTGATGACTTGAGCTCATTTGTTACTCAATTTCACTTCCAGTCAATGCTCAAGGTTTGAAAGCTTTTGGCAGGTTTCAGTGGAATAATTGAAGCGCTCTAATAGAAAGACCAGAAGGGCAAATTACACAAATTCATTCTGAGAACCTGTGGTTTGAGGAGAGGGAATACAAACCAGTGGGAGTGTGTATTAGCCAGGATGTCCTTTCAGTGGACAAAGACTCTTGGTCCCCGTTGGCAAATACCCAGGTAAAGGGCTCCATCCAGACCCTCATTTCACACCTCCATATCAACAGAGTCTTCATGTCATGACTGTGCTGGACCCTTCTCTGTGCATTTACCAATTTTCAGAGAAGTTCCTTAGGATGTTACAGAGCCTATTCATTTGGAAATGTTCATTGCTTGACGCTTTCTTCCAGGCTGATCGTAAGCAAAGCTGCAATGGGCTGCACATCATAAGTGCACAATAACTGTTCAATAAATGGGAATCCTGATTCATTCTTGTTTTTCTTAACATTACATTGTACCAGTTTATTTTCTCATTCTCTGCTGTTCTGTTGCTTTGTCGACGACATTCTCTAACAATCCTTTCAAACAGGGTTTGTGAGTGGTACGTTTTCATTTTCTTGCTCATCTGAAATGCCTATATTTGTTCCCCGTGTGAATGACATTTTCACTTGATCTCTGCTCACAACCTTTCTCCATCAGAATTTTAAAGATCGAGCTTTAGGGTCTTCCGCCGTCAGCTGTTGCTGATGTGAAGTATGAGGTCAGTGTGATATTCTTTTCTTTTTTTTTAATCCTGTGTATAATCTGCTTTTCTCTCAGGGAGATTTAGGACTTTCTCTTTGTCCTTGATGTTCTGAAATTTTACAGTAATGTCAGCACGACACACATGGCACTTTTCATGTTTCCTGCTTGGGTCTTGTTCGGGTACGTTTGTTCTGAGGACTCGTGTATTTTATTAACTTTGGAAATTTTCTCCTGTTAATCACGGCAGTATTTTCACCCATCTATACTCTTTGTCTTCTTATTCTGAAAATGTTATTAGCTGGATGTGGGAGGCTTATGAAATTATTTCCCATGTCCCTAACTTTTTTTTCATACTTTTCATCTCTTTTCAGTGATTCATTCTTCACCTGTTCCCATTCTGCGACTTTATATATCTACTTTTTTTTTTAATGTCAGTGATCAAAAACTTGATCTTCAAGACCTCCATTTGATTTAGCAGATGTATTATCTGCTTCTGTGCCCGTGGAGACACCGATTAAACATCTTCTAGAGTCCTCTTCTGTCTTTTTCGATTAGCTTCATTTTCTGTTTGTTCTTTTATTTGTTAAATTTGATGTCTCCTTTCATGGGGTTAGTTTTCATGGTGATCACTGTTGTGAGCTTGAAGCAGGGGCGGGCAGGGCTCCACCCACCTGCCCTGGAATCCCTCTGCCATTTTTGTCGAAACAGGCTACTGTGTGCTTTAAGCCCCGACAGCCAGCCCCTGAGCGTCTGCTCAGGCCAGACCGCAGACTGCTGGACCACACTTGGCCAGCACGTACCAAGAGCCAGAACTGCCTGGGCGTTAATGTCCCTGGGGACCGTTTGGGTACCGATGGGTACAGGGGATATAAATCCTCCAGGTCCCTCCCTCCTTGATGGGGACAGCTCTGAGGTATGACCTGTGTCGTCTCCAGAGCTCCCTGCATTGAGCCGGTTATCCTCTGAGGGCTTCTGTTTGCTAGAACACTCGTGCTCAGCCTTCTCCCTTCCTGGTCACGCGTCCCCATTCTTCTGCCCTTTCCTCCTGGGAATATTTCCTAATAAAGCAGCTTCCCACAGATCTCTGTCTCAGAAGCTGCTTGTAAGAACCCAGTGGAATACTGTGCCTATCTTCCCATGGAGGCTATGCGGGGCTCTCTGTGAATATTGTACTTCACCACAGCCCGGGAGCAGTGACGGGGAGGGCTAAGTGGGACGTGTAAACACACACACACACACACGGATATCTGACATAAGGCATATATATCTTTTAAGTCTTTTCTAGAAATTTGGAGGGGGAGCCTGGAATTTGTGCTCAGTTTGTCTTTGTAGCTCAATCTCCATAAACATCTATCCAGTTTTTGTTTTGTTCATCAAAAGCCAAAGCTACAAAAGCAGAGTGATGCAAAATATCCATTCCTGACGGGGGTGTTTCTATCCTTGGGAGCACAACCACTAATTCAGCTGCAAACCTTGAGCTGCAAACCTTGAGCTTGGAAGTCAGTCACGCATTCCATTACTGAGCTCTTCTGTGTGCCAGGCACTGCGGACACAGTAATGGGCAAAGCAGACCAGGCTCCTGGCCTCGCAGAGATGACGGCTGCTATCTGTGCCTCCTCGTGTTCTCACACGCGTGCATGCACGTTCTCCCTACCACTGTCTCCCTCCTTACTCCTTTTGGAAACCAATCTGGCAACTTTTTAAAAAAGATTTTATTTATTTATTTTTGAGAGTGAGAGAGAGCATGGGCGGGGGCGCAGAGGGCAAGGGAGAAGCAGACTCCCTGCTGAGCAGGGAGCCCGACATGGGACTCGATCCCAGGATCCCGGGATCATGATCTGAGCAGAAGGCAGACACTTAACCGACTGAGCCACCCAGGGGCCCCAATTTGGTGACTTTTATCACAAGCTCTAAGACTAAGTATTCCCTCTGACACAGGAAATCTCTCCCTTCAGGAGATTTATCCTAAGGAAGTTATCTGAAAAAAGAAGAGGATAAACGTGTATGTGTAAAGATGTTTATGCTCATAAACCTGAAAATTTATAAAACAACCCAAATGTGTAAAGGATAAATACTGTATGTGAGGCCCACTGGATGGACAATAATGCAGAAATTGAAAATTATAATAGTCAGGACTATAATTATCACAGAAATGGCTCTAAAAGTTAAGTGAAAAGAGCTGACTACAAAATCATACATACAGTTGATTATGATCAATTATATAAAATACATATGTATGTGGGCCCAGACTGAGTGAAATGCACTCTAATCAAAAGTAGAAGTGATGTTAATGTAGTAAGATTACAGGTGGTTTTTCTCTCTTCTGTTCTCAAATGCCCTTTGTTTTCCTATTTAGATTAAAAAAAAAGTTTGGCTATAAAAAATGTTATCAAGCGATTCTTAGAGCAGCCCCTAATTACCCCCCTTACCTAGCTTCTGGCCACTCTCCCCCATATTCTGTTTCCTCTATTTATTTTTTTAGAAAGAGAGAGCAAGGGGCAGAGGCAGAGAGAGGGAATCTTAGGCAGGCTCCACACCCAGCATGGAGCCGAGGCAGGGTTTGATCTCGTGACCCTGAGATCACGACCTGAGCTGAAATCAAGAGTCAGACACTTTGAGGCCCCTGGGTGGCTCAGTCTTTAAGCATCTGCCTTCGGCTCAGGTCATGATCCCAGGGTCCTGGGATTGAGCCCCGCATCGGGCTCCCTGCTCAGCAGGAAGCCCGCTTCTCCCTCTCCCTCTGCTGTTCCCCCTGCTTGTGCTTTCTCGCTCTGTCAAATAAATAAATAAAAATCTTAAAAAAAAAAAACTGTAGGGGCGCCTGGGTGGCTCAGTCGTTAAGCGTCTGCCTTCGGCTCAGGTCATGATCCCAGCGTCCTGGGATCGAGCCCCGCATCGGGCTCCCTGCTCCGCGGGAAGCCTGCTTCTCCCTCTGCCACTCCCCCTGCTTGTGTTCCCTCTCTCGCTGTGTCTCTCTCTGTCAAATAAATAAATAAAAAAAAAATCTTTAAAAAAAAAAAAAAAAAAAAAACTATTCACCCACTCATTCATCCTACCGTCTTGATAAGTCAGTGACAAAATGCCCTTCACGTCATGTCGTAGACTGTAATATCGTCTGTGATCTGACTTTTGCCTCCTCTCTCCTTTTACTTTCTCACACCTCCGGCCTCGGATTTTAAGCTCTAATGATTCTGACTGCTCCAAGTTTCCCTCACATGCCACACTATGCCCAGGACCACATGTTCTTCCTTTCTTTCCTTCTTTTTTTTTTTTTTTTAAAGATTTTATTTATTTATTTGACAGAGAGAGAGAGACAGAGAGAGAGGGAACACAAGCAGGGGGAGTGGGAGAGGGAGAAGCAGGCTCCCCGCTGAGCAGGGAGCCCGATGCGGGACTCCATCCCAGGACCCTGGGATCATGACCTGAGCCAAAGGCAGATGCTCAACGACTGAGCCACCCAGGAGTCCCCAGGACCAGTGTCTTATTCACTCTTACAATGACCTGCTTCCCTGTCAGTCCCTGGCCATAGCAGGTGCTTCATAAATATTCGTTGATCCAAGATTTTGCATTAAAACCCACATGCCTGGGCTCTCCTGAAAAATGAATAGTTCTAGCCACAGGGCAGTGATTGATTGGAACTAAATAGACATGCTTTCCTGACTACACAAACACACAATGGTCAGTTGTGCAGAACCCCACCACTCTCCACAGTCTCCCAGTCTAAGGTCGGCAGTCAACGTCTTAAGAAAAATTATGAAAACTTGGAAATAAGGTGATAGCAGATCCTTTCAATGTTGCATTAGAACATGGTCTCTCAGTCCCTGTCAAGGGTTACTTTGTTCTCCAGGGCCTTATCATCCAATATTGTAGCCACTAGCCACCTGTGGATATTTAAACTCTAATAACAATGAAATAAAATTCCAAATTCTGTTTCTTAGCCACAGTAGCCACATGTCAAGTGCTCCTTAGTCACACCTGGCCTGTGGCTCCTGGATTGGCCAGCCCAGAGAGAGAAGATTCCATCCCTGTAGAAAGTTTTATTAGAGAGTGCTGGTCTAAGACATATACTTTGCTTAATTTACCACTTACTATCGATCAGGGAATTTGTAAAGTCATGTGCTAACTTACAGATTTCTGTGGAAAAAGATAACACCAGGTTACAGTTACACTTTTATTGCCCTGTGAGACATTAACCATTCGATTTGTCTCCAACTTAGCAAAGCTGTCTTAGCGTGCCTTTGCTGACTGACTAGATAAACCCCTGTTTCTCAAATTTTTCTTTAAATTTACTTTACCCTGGTTCCCTCATTAATGCATGTAGTGGATTGAATGGTGGCTCTCAGAAGCACACGTTCTGTCAGAATCCCTGTAATTGTAAATGTCACTTTATTTGGAAAAAGGATCTTTGCAAATGTAATCAAATCAAGGATCTTGAGATGAGATCATCCTGAAACCCCTGCGTGAGCCTTAAATCCAAAGATAAGTGTCCTTATAGGAGACGGAAAAGAAGAGGAGGAACAGGCGCAGGATGAAGACAGAGGCAGAGGGCAGAGAGATGGCCACAAGCCGAGGAGGCCATGGAAATGCCAAAGTCACTAGAAGCTGAGAGGCAAGGAAGGAGGCTCCCTTAGAGCCTTTGGGGGAGTGCAGCCTTGGTGGCACCGTGATTTGGGGCTTCTGGCCCCAGAACTGTGAGAGAAATAAACTTCTATTGGTTTGAGCCATCTGGTTTGTGGTAATTTGTTATAGCAGCCCTAGGACACTAATACAGTCAGTTAAACATATGTTTGGCATATGCTCATTTTACATTTCTATGAGAATCATGGTTTTTTTTTAATTTTTTTTTTTAAGATTTTATTTATTTGTTTGAGAGAGACAGCAGGAGCAGCGGGGGGAGCAGAGGGAGAAACAAACTACCCGCCGAGCAGCAAGCCTGACGTGGGGCTCAATCCCCGGACCTGGGCTGACGGCAGATGCTTAACTGACTGAGCCACCCAGGTGCCCCCATGAGAATCATGTTTTTAAGTTTAAAAAATTTTACTTTGAGATTTGCCATTTATATTCAAGTTTGTGCTATTCTTTTCTCTGATATTCTTATATGTATTATTCCTATACTTATTATTACTATTATTTTTTACTTTCCTGAGCCTGATAGTTTTTGAGATTGGGACACAGTCTCACACCCCAGCCCCATAGGAAGAAATAGTCAGGAGACAAAGTACTGAGAGGAAGGTGAGTGTGGTGCTGAGAGCACAGATTCTGGAGCCAGCCTGTCTGGGTTCAAATTCTGGCTCTGCCATCCGTTGTGCCATGTTGGGCAAACTGCTTGTCCTCACTGATTCTTGCTTGCCTCACCTGTAAAGTGGGATAATAGTAACTACCTCTTAGGACTTTTTATCTCCACACGATGTACATAAAGATGCGCACTGAGGACTGAAGGAATTTACTGATGCCATACGCAGTGAATCAACATTTTAACAATTAATTTTATAATTGTCCTGTGAATATAAAACTATAGTGCGTAGTCGTGTTTTAAAAAATATGGGACACTTCACGAATTTGCTCAGGGACCAGGCGAATCTTCTCTGCATCGTTCCAGTTTTAGCATATGTGTTGCCAATATGACCACCAGCGCGCAGTATTTTTTGGTGTTAGGAGCGTTAGCTCGTGAGTCAACAGTCTCTGTTCCTGGGCTGGGCTCCCTGGGAGGTGGACTCAGAGAGAGTTTGTGAGCGGGGTGTTTATCAGGCCTCACCCTTGGGACCACCACCTGTGGAAGAGAGCAAAGGGCATGGAGCAGTGGTGCTGAGACGCAACCCAACAGCAGGCTTTGTGAGCCCACACCTTCCAGCATTATCCCGAGTTGAGCTGACATGGCCAGGTCCTTAGACTCCTGCCGCCCTCAGACCCTGGATGTGGGGCACCTCTGGAGGAGTGCTACCCTGGTCTAGGTGGCTCTCTGCGGCGGAGGTGATCCCTGAAGAGGCTGACAGGCAAGGCTGCCCACTGACGGTCCTCCTCCTAGCAGCCGGGTGACAGCAGAGGAAGCTGGCGGCGAACTGCGGTGTCCACCACACCCTGGAACCCTCCTCTTGGATGTCTTCATGAACCCTGGAAAATGAGGGGCCCCGCCCCAGGTGTGCTGACATCATCCTTCCCCTCCCCCACTGCAGGTGACATTTCAGTGTCATTTTCTTCCACCCACCCAGTCCCTCTCTCCTCTTTTTCCAAGATTGTTCTTGGTGCTGACTAGTATAGAAATGGAGGGGAAGATGGAGGAAGGGAGGCCAGATCTGAGCAGAGAGCCAGAGCCCCTTTCCTTCGGGCTGCCTGAGCTTTCCCCTCCTGATGCGATGCAGCATCGAGATGTGTGTCTGTGTGTCCCCACACAGCCCTGGGCCCGCCTCCGAACCCTCTCCCTGAAGGCCGAGGAGGACTGCCTTTCAAATAATCGAAGGAATTGCTCTTTAAAAGCTTAAATTCCAAAAGGATTATTCCTGGGGAGGGGGGGGGTAAAGGAATAAAAGGAATCCATTTCTGTAAGCATGAAACAAAGATGAGAATAAGGGTTTCAAAGCAATGCTCAACTAAGCTGCCGAGAGGCCTGGAAGATTGTACTGTGTTCTGCGGTGGGTTTTCACTTCTGATCTGAAGAAATGGTTCAGTGAGCGGGGTAAACATAGGATTCAGCAGGTCGGAGGAGGGCAGGGGTTTGAGGTGGATCAATCTCAAGCTGCCTGGTTGATGCTGTCAAGAGAAGCCGAGGGCTGTGGAAGGGTCTGTGTATTTCTGCTCATGACGCATGCCCATGTTGTCCCCTGGCTGCAAGGATGGAGACAAAGTCCCAAGGCAAGAGTGATGTTGGTGTTACCAAAGTCAGGTTTGATGTTGCCTCTCCCTTTGCATGGATTGAGACTAAGTTCTAATCCTTATTCTCCTGCGTGACCCCAGGAGCATCACTGAACCTGGGCCTTGGTTTCCTTATCTGTACAATGGGGATAATATCCAGTGATTCAGGACTGGCCTGTTCGCAAGTACAGAAACCAAGTCTGCCTAAATTAACAAGAAGGGAAGTTATTGGAATTGATGGATTCCTGGAGGTGGGGAAAATGGGCAGGAAGTTAGGATGCTCAGAAGGCAGTTTGTCTCAGGGGGCTGGCTGCATCAGCAGGATGACCTTCCATCCCTGAAACAGAATAAACATGTAGAACACTTTTATAGCAAGTTGACATTATGACCTCCAAGTGTGTGATCAGAGGATTAGTCTCTTCCAACAAGGAATAGACTATGTTGGGTATTGCTGAACCCCTGTGGTCATCACAGTAGGAGTTCATATTGGTCTGCTATGGACTGGGGGAAAAGCAGTTTTGGAAGCACTGCTCTAAGCTGTTTTCCTAGCTTACAAGCCACTCAGGGAAGGGCATCCCACCACCTGACCCCGCACCCCCAGGGTTATTACTGCTTCCATGTGGCCCACTTGGAGTATACTCAGTGAATCTCTGTGCATTGGTATTGATTTTAGGCCTGATGCCTCTGGACAAATAAATACACTTGCCAGGACTAGGCTGCTCTAGCCCTTAGGATTGTCTCGCACCCAGGAAAAGCCTAGACAAAGCAGGGAAGTGTAGACAAAACAGGCATTCTCTTGAGAGCCTAGAACAGCGTCAGCCCAGATGTTGTTCCAAGCCCAGTCATGACCTTCATGTCTTGCCAAATGCAGAAATGGCTAGTTGTCACCCCCAGGATTCCTTCTCTACTCCTCACTTCCTCTTTACTTGCCCCTATTTTTAGCTGGGCACATTGTGACTAAGAAAAAATACTGATTTCCTAGGCTCCTTTGCCTCTAGATGTGTTTATGTGACTTGTTTCTGGCCAATAAGATAAATTCTGCAGGACTCCTAGGAAGGCAGTCCGAAGGGAGCTGACTCAGCAGGGTGGAGCCCCTTTTTGTCTTTACTTCTTCTGGTCTGCAGCAGCCCATCATGAACCCTGAGGGAACTTTGAGGATGGAAGCTATAAAACAGGATGGAGCCCCAGAAATACGGAGCTTAGATCCCATCGTCCTTGGACACTTGCCTCCTCACTTTCTTTATAGAAGGAAGACATAGGCTTCTATCATGTTTAAGCCATACTTTGATTTTTCTGTTTCATAGGCTAAATCTAATCCCGATTGATACATAAGCCAAAGTTTCTCTTTTCTCCTTCTTTCACTGACAATAATGCATAAAGCAGCATTGGCCTATCCACCCTTCATCCTGGAAGTCATTGAGGAAAGCAAGCTAGTAGGACAGCAATCTGATTATACATTCTCATGGGCATATTTGTACTTACAAAAGGATACCAGAAAACACAATGCTTCACCCAAAAGCAGCATTATGACACTGAGTTGAAGTAAAATTTAGAATCTTGTAACTCTTCTGCGTAGATCTAGATACATGTAGGGACTCTGGGGAATGTATCAAGTGCATCCTCTGGCTTTTGGCAGCCATATGGAGGTACTTGGACACAGTTATGAGAGGAGCAATGACAGCTGAACTGTTACTTCTAAGATCCAGGCAAATGTGTTTGGAAAGGCTATAAATTAATGGCTTATTAGAGGGGAACATTATGCAAGTTAAGTTTCCATAGCCTTTGGAAAGCATTTTTTTTTTTTAAGATATATTTATTTATTTGGGAGGGCAGAAGAAGAAGGAGAGAGAGAATCTTAAGCAGACTCCCCCTTGAGCACAGAGCCTGACATGGGGGTCGATCCCACAACCCTGAGCCGAAACCAGGAGTCAGATGCTTAACTGATTGAGCCACTCAGGTGCCCTTGGAAAGCATTTTCAAAGGGATATTATATTCCTTAGCTTATCTGCAGGTTCACAAAACAACTACTCCTCATATCCCAACACTTAAAAAAAAAATGTTGGTTTTCTGCAGAATAATTACATGTAAGTTTGAACTCTTCTTTTAAAACAATTGAATTTTTTTTACAGAATCAGTAAAGAAATTGGTTTTGAATATAGAAGTTGAAAGCTCTAAGATTTACAAATGATTAGAGAAATATATTCACTGAGAAGTGTCATACGACTATAATAAAATCCATCATTCCTCCAAATACTATAATTTGTATATAACAGGTGGGCACCGTAACTGATTTATGAAACTATTTTTGCTCCCCATGAACCATGAGTTTATTACAAACAGGTATATAAATTGTGCTTTCTTTTAATAGCTTTATCCTTACCAATGACATCATCACCTTCATCATAAACGAATGTATTTCCAAAAAGGTACATATATACATGCGTGCACATACACCCACATGCACACAATCGCTCACTCTCTCACAAATTCAGTCTGATATTGGGCTAAAAAGGTTTTCGAGTATTCTAGATGATTCTAACTTTAAAAAATTAATTATCAAGAGATACTGTTTAATTCACAGGACTTCTAACTCCCTATGAGTAAGACAGTGGAAATTTTATCATGATTCTTTATATATGTATGCAAACACATAGGCCTGTGTCCTTGCCCCTGCCCCTCTCATAATTGCTATCTCTATAAAATCCAGGACATCTCTCTAGATGTCCAGAAACTAATTTTGAATACCTTGATAAAATCAGATGAACATATTCACAATCGGAAAACAGACCCCAGACTTGCCCAGCCCCCCACTGTGTGATTGCATAGGACACCGAGCCCTGCCTTATACATGGACTTCTTCGATTTGAAGAATGAGAGTTGCCATAAAGAAAGCGACAAACGAGAGAACTTTTGACAGAATGCTGGGTAAGATTACTTGCAGCAACATTAGGTTATTTACATTGAACTCTCCAAATTCATTTAATAGACATTTTTTGGTTGCTATGGTTTCTTTCTGAACTTGAGATTTCCTGCATTTCACGTCCATTATGAAAGGAGTGGTGTAACAAAGAAGTGTAGTATGTTCGATGACAATTGCCAGAGAAAAGCCTGGAAGTATAATTTCATCTGTGATATTTTCGTTTTCTCCGGTAGGTACCTCTGGTTCCATGAGCTGGCATGCTTAATGCCCAGCCAAAAGCACAAGGCAAAAGTGACGTAAGCCTTCAATTGCTTAATCAAATAAACAAGTCCAGAGCCTGAACATAAACTTCATGCCTTTTATTATAATCACAGTTGAACAGGCTTGGCTGGACTTGAGTCATTTATCACCAGCAGTTTGTGCTTGCATTTGGGAGGGGATCATAGATGCACCATCCTCTTCGCAGCCCAAGCCCATCCCCTGGCACTAACTGTGCTGCTGACTCTTGTCAGTGCAATGGATCCAAACCCTGGGTTGCCATCTGAACTGGCAGGGCTGGCAGAATGAGTAGATGCACCCTCAGTGATGATCACAAGGTTGTTCCCCACAAACACCTCCTGCCTTGGCTCATTATTGCTTTGAAAAAACTTCATCCATTGTTTTTGTTTTGTTGTGTTGTTATTTTACAGAAACAATACATGCAATGCATGAATATATTGCCTTTGTAAAAATTTAAAACGTCTGAACTCAAAAGCACCATCACTTAACTGGATATAGTTGACATCTATAGATCCCTTCATCTAACAACAGCAGAATAGACATTTTTCTTAAGCACACGTGACATATACAACAAGATAGACCACCTTTGGGGCTATAAAACACACCTTAACAAATTTAGAAGAATGGAAATTATACGATGTATGCTTTCAGACCACAGTGAAATTAACTAGAAATCAATAACAGAGAGAGAGCTGGAAAATCCCCAAATACTTGGAGATTAAACAACACACTTCCAAATAATACATGGGTCAAAGAAAAAATGTCAAGAGAAATTTCAAAATATGGTGAGCTAAAGGAACATACAACTTCTCAAAATCTGGGGGATCCAGCAAAAACAGTGCTTACAGGGAAATTTATAGCAGTGAATGGATATATTAAAAAGAAAAAAAAGAGGGGCATCTGGGTGGCTCATTTGGTTAAGTGTCTGCCTTCGGCTCAGGTCATGATCCCAGGGTCCTGGGATTGAGCCCCATGTAGGGCTCCCTGCTCAGTAGGAAACCTGCTTCTCCCTCTCTCTATGTGTGCGCACATGCTCTCTCTCTCTCTCAAATAAATAAATAAAATCTTAAAAAAAAAAAGTCTAAAATCAGTCACCTAAGCTTCCATCTTAGGAAACTAGAAAAAGAAGAGCAAATCAAGTCCAGGGTAAGCAGAGGAAAAGAAATAATAAAAATTAGAGCAGAAAAAATTCAATTAAAGCAAATCATATCCAAGAATGTATAAAAAAAATTATACGCCACAGCCAAGTGGGCTTTATTCCAAGTATGCCAGGCTGGTTCAACATTAGAAAATCAATTAGTGTAATCCATCGCATCAACAGGCTAAGGAAGAAAAATCACATGATCATATCAATAGATGCAGAAAAAGCATTTGACAAAATCTAACACCCATTCATGATAAAAACTCTCAGTAAACTAGGAATAGAGGGGAACTTCATCAACTTGATAAAGATTATCTACAAAAACATAACACCAACATCACACTTAATGGTGAGAAACTAGAAGCTTTCCTGCTAAGATCAAGATCTTCCTCTTGGGGTGACTGGGTGGCTCAGTCAGTTGGGCGTTCCACTCTTGGTTTCTGCTCAGGTCATGATCTCATGGGTTGTGGGATCAAGCCCAGTGGCAAGCTCCATGCTCAGTGGTGGGTCTGCTTGAGGATTCTCTCCCTCTGCCCCTCTACCCACTCATGCACATGTGCTCTCTCTCTTTCTCTAAATAAATAAATAGATCTTAAAGAAAAAAGATCTTCCTCTCATCACTCCTTTTTAATACTGTACTCTTAAAATGTCTTATATGTAGTTAGTTTTTCTTCCTTATCTTTTGTAGAAGTAGAGGATGATGTGGTCTGAAGCCATGGGTTTGTCTTTAACATCCTGAGGATGGTATCTGAGGATGGAATTGCTCTGAGTTTTATCACATGCACACCCTCATTCCACATGCTGTCCCTACACTTAAAATTTCAGCCTGTTTCTGATTACATGGTCTTTATTCTTAGCATCTGCCCAGGCCTCTCCTTTCAGTTGTCTGACGTGGCTCTTCCTCCCCAAAGCGGTGGGATAGACCTCCTTCTCCTCTCCCTTCCCCGAGCCATCACCTACACCATCATAGCTCCAAGGGCATACAGAAGTTCCTGGGGTCTGCTGGGTCCTTCACACACTTTCCCGCTCTATTTGCCCACACAATCAACCTTTTAAAAGTAGAGTGGCCATAGTTGTGGTCTCCAGCAGGCAAGGAGGTTTCCTTCCTTCTTTTCTTTCTTAAATAACTTTTTAAAAAAATATTTTATTTTATTTTTTAAAGATTTTATTTATTTGACAGAGAGAGACACAGCTAGAGAGGGAACACAAGCAGGGGGAGTGGCAGAGGGAGAGGGAGAAGCAGGCTTCCTGCTGAGCAGGGAGCCCGATGCGGGGCTCGATCCCAGGAGCCTGCGATCATGACCTGAGCCGAAGGCAGATGCTTAACAACTGAGCCACCCAGGCGCCCCGCCTTCTTTTCTTTCTTAAGATTTATTTATTCATTTATTTGAGAGAGAGGGCACTTGTGGGGAGGGGCAGAGGGAGAAGGAGAGAAACAGACTCCCCGCTGAACATGGAGCCCACCACAGGGCTTGATCCTAGGACCCTGAGATCAGAACCTGAGTCGAAACCAAGAATCGGCCACTTAACCAACTGAGCCACCCAGGAGCCCCAAGGAGGTTTTGGAAATAGTGAAAGATCACTTCTGACTTCTGACTAAATGTGACAGACTGAATAAACACATTAACTCTGCCCTCTGCCCCCCCTTCCTATTAAGTGACAGTAAATTAAAAACAAGGATATAAACCCACAAGAAAAAGAGAACAAAAGAGAAGTTGGCAGCAGATGAGCAATATCAATAAAATTTTAGAAAAGTGAAAGCAGATGGAAAAATGATAACTGACTTCACAGAACAAAGAAACTGAAACCTACTTCTTACAAATTAGGAGGCATATTTGCTTGGCTGAACTCAGGATTTGGAGGACCACGTACCTCTAAACACTGCTGTATGGGGTGGGGCTAACCCTGGGATTGGCTGAAAGTTTAGTTAATGAATAGTTAGACCCAGATTCCCTTCCCTAGCCGGGTCAGCCAAGTATCCCTCCTGTATCAGTTATCTACTGCTACATAATACATGACCTCATGATTTAGTGGCCTCAGGCAAAAATAAACACTTATTCCCTCACAGTTTCTGTTAAGTCAAGAATTCTGGAATGGCTTAGCTGGGTGGCTCTGGCTCAGGGTCTCTCACGAGGTTGCAGTCAATATGCTGGTTGCAAACAGTTTCAATGGTCATCCAAAGACTTGACTGGGGTTAGAGGATCCACCTCTTGGATGGCACACTCCCATGCCTGGCAAGTTAGTGTTTGTTGGCAAGAGGCCTCAGTCCTTCACCACATGGACTTCTGCACACTGCTGCTTGAGTAACCTCACAACATGGCTGCTGGCTTCCCCCAGAGCAAGTGGTCCCAGACAGCAATGCAGTATTATCTTGGTGACACGGGTTGCTCTAGTCAATACAGGAGGGAACTACACAGGAGTTGCAAATACCCGGGACTGCGAATCACTGGGTGCCATCTTGAAGGCTGGCCACTAAACCTCCTTCATCTCTTTAAGTGTCTCACTTTTTAATATAAACATAGAGACAAAGATCACCAGGAAAGCTTCTCACATGAAAAAGAGACCAAAGCAAAGAGAAATGAAAGAATTCAGAGAGAGAGAGAGAAAAAAAAAACCCAAAAAAGCAATAGGCAGGAAACAGAAGGAACTTAAAAAAAAAAAAAAAGGAACTAAGTCTTCAGAGAGAAAAAAGTAAGATATCATAACCATGAAAGAAGACCAGATATAAAAATAGTGGTAATAAAAATAACAACAAAAATGACACTATCCCCTTGCCACCCCACCCCAACACTTATGGAGTCTATACAATGTGACAGGCCCTCTTCTAAATAGGACTGTACATGTATTAACTCACTTAATCCTCAAAACAACCATCCCAGGAGGTAGGTTCGATTACTATGTTTTATAGAGGCATTAAATAATTTCTCTATTGCACAGCTGATAAGTAGAAAAGTCTAGAGTTGAACCCACAGCCAGAGCTCTTAGAAAAGAAGCCTTCAAACGCTGTAATCAGTTCCCTTTCCAGAGAAGGAAAGAACACTGATTTCAGAAGCAGATTAAACTGTGAGAAACTCAGCTGGGCCCATACGGCAGGCAGGGTAAAGCTGGGAGAATGGGACGAGCCGGTCTGTAGTGCCTGCCCTGGTGGAGAGGGGGTTACAGGGCTGAGAGGCAGAGACGGCCGGCATGAGCTTTGCACAAGGCCTGGCTCACTGCCCTGGGCATCGCCCCAATCTTCACCACAGGCCTATCTTATAGATAAAGAAACAGCAGTTCAGAGACTTTCCCAAGATCTCCTAGCCAGTAGGTGGTAAAATGAGGTCAGACCCTCGGCTCACCTGGCTTTTGACTCTGCCTTTTCTCAGTATGAAAGATCGTTTGATTCAGTTCTTCACCCTTCCTTGTGGCCACATTTTTTACACTTCTACGTCCTCGTGTTGCATTTGACCACGGCTGCTTTGGCTAATGGAACATTAGTTTGCGTGATGTGGCCAAAGGCTTGAAGTTGCCTATGCATTGCGTCTTGCTCTCCTGCACCTCTGCCATGGTGACAATAAGGACAAGCGTCTGAGGACCGGTCTGCAGGTCTCAAGAAGAGGATGAGAGACACATGGAGCAGAGATTGCCCCAGCTGAGCCAGCCGGCATCAGCTGTCCCCCAGCTGACCCACAAATCCAGAGGAATAAATGATTGTTATTTTAAGCCACTGAATTTTGAGGTGTTGGTTATGCAGCATTTTGCAGCATTAGTGAACTAATATACCACGTGATAGAAATGCCTGCCATCAAGGGAAATAAACAGATGACTGACGGGAGTAAGGAAAAGGCTCAGGGTCTGCCTGGCTAGGGTTGCCTGATTTAGCAAAAATATAGGACCTAGAGACGTTTAAATTTCAGACAGACATTAAATAATTTTTTAGTATAGGTATGTCCCATGCAATATTTGGGAAATACTTGCACTAAAAAAATTCTTGTTTACTTAAATTACACGTTTAGCTGGGCATCCTGTATTTTTTTTTTTTAAAGATTTTATTTATTTATTTGACAGGGAGAGACACAGTGAGAGAGGGAACACAAGCAGGGGGAGTGGGAGAGGGAGAAGCAGGCTTCCCGCGGAGCAGGGAGCCCGATGTGGGGCTCGATCCCAGGACCCTGGGACCACGACCTGAGCCGAAGGCAGACACTTAAAGACTGAGCCACCCAGGCGCCCGTGGGCATCCTATATTTTATCTGGCAACCGTATTCTGGCTGATTTACAAGAGTCAGACTATGTAGAAAACACCTGTGTTTAAATGTGGGCCTGAGCTAGAAAACGAGAGGTGAAAATCAGAAGTCACCTCCTCTACTCTCCATCAGGCAGTAAGTACATGCTCAGGGCAGGCATTAAGTCTCTGATGTAGCCTTTCCTAGTGGGATGGAGTCAGGGAAAAAGCTGCCTGAAATGTTAAGAAGGGTGGGCTTGCCAGTGGTTGGGGAGAGTCTCTTGCAGCCTTATTATTGAACCACTCTAAAACTGGGGCTCCTGGGGAGGCCTGGTTCCAGCAGCCCATGGTACCACAGCAAGCAGCCCTCCCAACCTGAAACCTGCATCCCTTTTGCTGGATCCAGGAAGCCTTTCCCAGGTTACTGCACCATCTGTCTGCAAGGTGCCTGCAAGGGAAAGGCACGGTGGGGGCAGGGGAGAAGGGCTGCAGCCCGGGCCTGGGAAGGGACTGTCTAAGGACTGTTCGTGAAGACATCAGGCTGGTAGGGAGCAACCAGTGAAGCCAGGGGGGCTGGATGAAATCAGAAAGTAGAAATTGAACACTGAAGAGGTCAGAGTGCAGAAAAGCCACAACATGGGGGGACTCAGTCCACCCTCCACCTCCATCTCTCTCTTCAGCACATTCGGACCAGTCGCTGTTTTTGGCTTTGCACAGGCTAACTGGCTATTTTTGTGAATAATCACCAACTCATTCCAGGAGGAAATTCCATGCTGTCAGCCAACAGCAGACTGTGGCAGGAAAAATGACACAACTCCATCCTCTGGGCAAACCTGCCAATTAGCACAAGTTTCCCCGTCTCTCCTCCACTCACAGCTGGCCGGACAAGGGGGTCAGTTTTTCCATGGAGATAGGAGATTTTTCTGCATGTGATTTCTCATGATCCAGCAAATCTTAAGGGCTCTTTACTTTCATTCCTGGTTCCCTTTCCCCTGACATCGAAATCAGACCTGGGCAGCCCTGCTCCAGAGCACTTGTCAGGATGTGGGCACCGGGCTCACCCACACATGGTCTTGGGCAAAGAGAGATTTCTGAAGGGGACGCTGGCCAGCTAAAAGTTTGCATCCCCTGATAAATGACATCATGAAAGTCAAATGTGCATAATGTGGTCATCAGTGCAGAAGAGTCTTTTTTTTTTTTTTTTAATAATATATCCTTTTTTGTTTTTTGTTTTTTTTTAGATTTTATTTATTTATTTGACAGAGAGAGAGACAGCGAGAGCAGGAACACAAGCAGGGGGAGTGGGAGAGGGAGAAGCAGGCTTCCCGCTGAGCAGGGAGCCAGATGTGGGACTCGATCCCAGGACCCTGGGATCATGACCTGAGCCGAAGGCAGACGCTTAACGACTGAGCCACCCAGGCGCCCCAGTGCAGAAGAGTCTTGACATAAACCATAGCCCGCTCATCTGAGGACCAAGGTCGACCTAACCACTGCCTCTGAACGCTGACAGAACCCACTACTTGGCTTTCTGCAGACCCGGCCTCCCACTCACATGTTGCTTGTAGATTTCATACCCTCTCTCCGCTTGGATTCAATTCAATTCAATTAATAATTATTAAGCCCCTATGGTGCTCATCACACCATACTAGGCTCCAGAGGACTACAACAATTAATAATGCACAGGGTGTCACCTCAGCAAGTTTGCTGTTTAGAAGGAAAAGAGATCTACGAATTGCTGTCATGCGGGTAGAGCCCAAGAAGGACCTGCATGGTCCTAGCGGCTACTGGAGCAGGGGATGTGGAGAGATGCTCCTTGGCAGGGAAGGCCGGGGGTGGGCAGGGGTGTCTTGTGGAGGAGGCAGCATTGGAGCTGGGCCATAAAGGGCTTCAGTCATGGCCTCTAGGAGCTCAGGGAAGTCTAGGTACCAGGAGGAACAAAGCTGTGGAGGGAGGGTGGCCCCAAAGCATGGGGTTGGTAAAGAGAGGAAAGAGAAGTCAGAACCTCAGAAACACTTGTTTAGAGGAGCACCTGGTCTTTGGTTTGTGTCCCCAGTTGGACCCCAGAGAGTGGGGGTTCTCTATCTCCCAGGGCACAGCCTGAACCTCATCCTTTCCTTTCTTGTTTGGAAAGCCAGATTCTAAAACAGTTTATCCCGATAGCTTAAAGAATGAATCCTATGTATATCAATGTTACGTTGCAATCAGGATTCCTTAGGTGGTTTCTTTAGAAGATCTCAAGTAGTTTAGTCCTGAGTTCCACCTCTCTCTGTTAATAAAGTAAATTCTCCCTGTTGCAAAAACTTTTGGAGCAGCAGGAAACCAACCTGTCAACTGACATGGATTTATTCACTCAACTGGAATGACCTGACCCACTTAACACATCCCGTGAGAGGGAGCAGTTTACTTCATTCAACCCATAGGATGAGGCCTGATTATCACATAATAACGTAACATCTTTATGAGGAAGTCATTGTAGGGATGACCATTTCCACTTAGTAAATGAAGGAAATGAAGTACAGTTTTCACAGTTACCCAAGAGAGATACTCACTTTTAGCCCAATAATGTGTTTACCAGATCATCCCAACAGAGGATCATCCTAGCACAGTTTGCTTAGGTATAGCATGAATTTTAGCCTTCCTTTGCATCCCTATGTGTGTATTTCTCCCGACCAGAAAGCCAAATGCCAGATCTTCTTGATCCTTATAGGGAAAGGGAAATCCAGTTTTACAGTTTCCCCCCCATTCATTCCTAAGTATCAGTAGCCTCTGTTTCTTCCCTTCATGACGATTCCTCCCCATCTCTCTTACTCTTTAGAACGATTCTTTGGAAGTTCTTTCTGATTCTGCAGCTTGCAGGCTGCGGGAGAGCTCGGAGCCCCAACAGGCTAAGTCTCATTCTGTGACAAGCCCCCTCCAAGGATTTGGTCCGTGAGGAAGTGACATGTGCAACCGTGTCAGCTTCCAAAACTTCCACCTGGCCTTGATCACCCAGGGTCTCCAGACACTTATGTGTGTTGATCTTGGGATGCAAAACAGCTGCTGGCCTTTGAGGCGTCTCGGTAACTATGGAGACGGGAACATAAACATCAATGCGGATGTCAGGAAGCAGGCGCCGGTCTGAGGAGTGAAAGCATCAGCGGGCTGATTTGGCTCTGTAGGGTTGTGTTGCAAATGATGAAAGCAGGGTTCCCAGGCTTCTTTTTGATCCAGCCAGATGACTGTGACTTTAGAGGGAGGCTCGGCGGCCGCTCAGCTTCCTCTTTACCCAGGTGCTTAGTTATTCATTCGTTTACTTTGCAAATACGTCCCAAGGGGCTGTGGGGTGCGAGATGGAGGTCGAAGACAGAGTCCCTGCCCTCAGAGAGCTCCCCAGGGTGTGGGACTTACAGAGCTAAAACTGTGAAAGGCCTGGGCAGATTGGGACAAGTTGGTCATCTCCTCGGGGGGACGGACACAAATGAATGCTTTCAGTTCAAATAGCGATCACTACAACGGAGGAAATGACTAGTGTGATGTGATACCGAGGGAGCGAATGAGCAGAGGCTGGGGGGCAGGAGGAGGCTCCTGCTGACAGCAGGGTGAAGGGGTCCTCTCTGAACCGAGGCCCCAGGAGCCAGGGACGTGTGCTGAGGGTTGAGGGAACAGGGACAGAGTTGGCAAGTCTGAAGAAAAGAAAGCGGGCCAGTGGAGCTGGAGTGGAGTGAGCAGGGAGAAGATATGGTCGGGAAGCCCGCTGCAGGCCGCGGTAAGACCCCGGGGTTCTCTAACAATACTAAATCCAGCGAGCAACCTGGCATTTCTGTGGCCCAGATAACGCTCAGGGGTTTTACATACTTTAACTCATCCTATCCTCACAACAAAGGTACGTTCCTATCATTACCTCCTCTTGCTGCAAATGAAGAAACCCAGGCCCAGGGAGGTGTGAGAACACTCCCACGGTCGCAGAGCCACGGGGGGTGTGCAGAAAGTGGGGCTTCACGTCCAGGCGGTCCCGCTCTCTTATTTCCCCACACTGCCTCAGGTTGTAAGCAGCGGGGCACCATGATCTGATTTATGTTTGGGCCAAACCCTGTCTGGAGCCTCCCTGTGTGACTGACCCACCCCAGCGCCGCGGGATCCCCGTGCTTCGCAGACTGCGTTCAAGCCCCAGATTAGCAGTAGGCTGTGCCGCTGTAATATTTTCATAATGGGCTTCAAATGGAAGAAACCAGGGAGGTGAAAATATTATGGCATATTGCCTTTTTAATTTCCACTTTGCTTCTTTATAACCACCCTTGATGTGTTATTCTTGCCCCTTGTTGAATGTAGAAAACAACATAACCATCCGACTGCAAAGACTGTAATATCAGCAGCCAAATTACTTTATTGGCTGTGGTTAACAATGGGTTTTCTCTCCTCCACCGTGTCTGATAAAATGTTTGCACAGCATTATATGGGGAAATAGAGAGCTGCAGCAATAAAAAACGAACAAGGATAATTTGTGTGTTGGCATTTCCACAATAGAATGTCAAATATTGGGGCGCCTGGGTGGCTCAGTCGTTAAGCGTCTGCCTTCAGCTCAGGTCATGATCCCAGGGTCCTGGGATCGAGCCCCACATCGGGTTCCCTGCTCGGTGGGAAGCCTGCTTCTCCCTCTGCCTCTCCCCCTGCTTGTGTTCCCTCTCTAGCTGTCTCTCTCTCTCTGTCAAATAAATAAATAAAATCTTAAAAAAAAAAAAAAAAGAATGTCAAATATTTCATAACCGGCCGATACTGAGCCTTTCTACGCTTACTGCTACTTTCTTTGAAAAGAATGCTTTATGTTCATTTTATTATTAATCTTAAGTTAAACATATACATTACATACACTCTTCTGTATGATGTTTCTCAAACAATATTTTAAGGTCTGTAATAAAAACAACTATGTCTTGAGCATTGAAAATGATACGGTGTCAGGTGAACTGCAGTTGCTGACAGAGAACATTCTTTCTACAGACCACCCTGTCCTCATTTCATGTAATGCCTACGTCCTTTTCAGAATTCCTTGCAGTGATCACTTTTACAAAAGGAGTTTGTTGCTTTTACGGAGCATGATGATCAATCAACGTGGACTCATTTCTTTCATTATTCTTCCAGTTCTTTATACAGAAACTTTCTAGCTGGTAGGGCAGGATCATCAGATCCCAAATTTAACTAGGAATCATCACATTTTAAGATGTGATACCGAGGGAGCGAATGAGCAGAGGCTTACAAATCACATATCGTAAGATGAATTGAAAAGCAATCCGTATGCATCATTTGAATGTTAGGGCTTTTTTATTCTTAAGAAATAGCTTTTAAATTAAACCACAATAGTGTTCGCTTTGGCAGCACATATACTAAATTAAACCACAATAGATATTTTCAATAGAAAAGTATCAAAGTGAAAAAAGGGGGCAGGAGAGACCTATAGCGAACTCCAGTTTTGCATTTCAAAAAGGACACTCAAAAGCAGAAGGGTCCCATCCCCAAGACTCCCTATACATAGGCACCTGGTGAGGATCTCGCGTGGGGCACCTGGTTTGCTGTCCAGGTACAAGTCTGCAAAAGATATGATGGGGATTCAGGAAGCCTCCAGGGGGTGAGAACCTAGAACCTGAGCTAAATGGTCTTCAGAATTGCCAGCAAGATCAGGTAGTTGCAGACCTGAGTATACACCTCATATCTGGTGCTAAATGTTTTATTTATTTATTTATTTATTTCATGGCAAAGACCAAAACAAATCACCTTTCATACCCCAGTGTGAGCAGTGGGTGAAGATGTCACAAACACCTGCCATCTGACAATTGGATACTTGGTACCCAGGTCGTGGGAATGTAGACAGTGGGGTGTGTTTGGTTGAAAAGTGGTTTCCCAAAGATTTGTCCACATGCAAATCTCCAGACCTGTGCATAATACCTTATACGGCAAAAGATGTGATTAAGTTAAGGATCTTCAAAAGAGGAATCTACCCTGGATTATCTAGGCAGACTCTAAATGCAAGCATCCTTCTTACAATGAGGCGGGAGTTTTGACACAGACCCACACAGAGATGAAGTGATATGAAAACGAGGCAGAGACCAGAGTAATGTGGCCACGAGCCAAGAATCGCTTGCCACCACCAGGTGAGGCAAGGAATCTCCACAAAGTCTAGGTAGGAAGTTCAACCCTGTTGACACCTTGATTTCAGCCTCTAGAACTGTGAGAGAATAAATTTCTGTTGTTTCAAGACACTAAGTTTGTGGTAATTTGTTATAGAAGCCATAGAAAACTAGCACAATGGGTAACAGGCGGGGGGAGGGGAGAAGGAAAGGGATTTTTTTCTTTGAAAAAGAACTTTTTAAAAAAGATTTATTTATTTGAGAGAGAGAGAGCAGGGGAAGGGCAGAGGGAGAGGGAGAGAATCTCAAGCAGACTCCCTGATGAGTGCGAAGCCCGACACAGGGCTCAATTCCAGGACCCTGAGATCAAAACCTGAGCTGAGATCAAGAGTCAGACATTTAACCAACTGAGCCACCCAGGTGCCCTTATTACTTTTATATACAGAAAATTCAGAAAATTATGTACAGAAAATATCTCATTATATTTGTCATTGTCATTGGTCCTGACAGCTTCCACCAGCTTAGCCAGAGCTCCTTTGTCTTCCAAGTTACGCTGTGTGAAGGCGACAGTGGTGCAGGTCTTCCTGTGGACAGGTGCCCCAGCCTGGCCTTCCCCCTGATAATGCGGTAGGGAACCCCCATCTTACAACACAGGGCAGGCAGGAAGACACCCAGCTCAGTGGGATCCACGTCATGGGCAATCAGTACCATCTGAGCCTTCTTGTTTTCCACCAAGGTGGTGACAGTATTAATCCCAGCTTGAAGGACAGGAGGCCTCTTAGTGGGGACATCCCCTTTGCTGGCAGCTTTTTTCTCAGCCCAGAACAACAACCTCTGCTGCTTCTCTTGCTTTGTCTCTGGTCTGTGTTTGTGGGTCAGCTTAAGCAGCTGAGTAGCTGTTTGCCGGCCCAAGGCCTGGGTGACCTGGTTAATCGCAGGAGGCATTTTAAAATTTTATAGAGAAGAGCCCTTTGCTGTTGCAGCCAGATGTAGTGGGGCCATTTGACAAAGCGGCTGAGGTCCCTTTTGGACTGGATGTCCTGTCTGATGCCAAAATGCTTGGCCTTTTCTCAAACAGGGGATTGGCACTTTTGGCATCTTGGATGGCCGGAGGAGAGAGAAGGAAACTGTTTCTTAGCTGCATACTCAGGGAGGCTAGAACCTTCTATTAAGTCACTGAGCAAGGAGTCTGGGAGCTGGCAAACAGCAACAACATCCTGTGGCAAGCAGCATCCTAACATGGCCATGATCTCCACTCCCTGGTGTTTCTCCTGTGGCTGTCATTGCCCATGGCCTAGAGATTTTGCAGCTGTAGTTCAGATTACTAATCAGTTAGTTTTAGAACAGATTCTCCCTGAGGCTCCAACCTAGTCACATAGGCACTGTGAATGCAGAGAGTCTTCTCCAATTGGTAACAGAAGAGAACATCAAAAAGAGGAGAGGAGGAGAGGAGGGAGAGGGGAAGGGAGGGGAGAGGAGAGGGGAGAGAGGAGAGAGGAGAGGGGAGAGAGGAGAGGAGAGGGGATAGAGGAGAGGGGATAGAGGAGAGAGGAGAGGGGAGAGAGGAGAGAGGAGGGGGAGAGGGGAGAAGGGAGAGGGGAGAGGGAAGAGGGGAGATGGGAGGGGAGAGGAGAGAAGAGAGAGGGGAGAGGAGAGGGGAGGGGATGGAGGAGAAGAGAGGGGAGAGGGAGGGGAGAGGGGAGGGGGGAGGGGGAGGGGAGAGGAGAGGAGAAGGAAGAGGGGAGGGGAGGGGGAGAGGGGAGGAGGGGGAAAGGAGGGGAGGGGAGGGGAGGAGAGGAGGGGAGGGGAGGGGAGAGGGAGGGGGAGGGGAGGGGAGAGGGAGGGGGAGGGGTGGGCGGGAGAAGGAGGGGGAGGGGTGGGCAGGGGAGGGGAGGGGGAGGGGAGGGGAGGGGATGGTGGAAGGGAGGGGAGGGGATGGTGGAGGAGGGGAGGGGATGGGGGAGGGGAGGGGAGGGGATGTGGAGGGGAGGGGAGGGGAGAGGGAGGGGGAGGGGAGGGGAGGGGGAGAGGGGAGGAGGGGGGAGGGGGGAGGAGGGGGGAGGGGAGGGGAGAGGGAGGAGGAAGAGGGGAGGGAGGGGAAGGGAGGGGAGAGGGAGGAGGAAGAGGGGAGGGAGGGGGAGAGGAGGGGGAGGAGGAGGAGGGGAGGGGAAGGGAGGGGAGGGGGAGGAGGGAGGGGAGGGGTAGGGAGGGGATGGTGGAGGGGAGGGGAGGGGTGGGGAGGGGATGGTGGAGGGGAGGGGAGGGGAGGGGATGGTGGAAGGGAGGGGAGGGGATGGTGGAGGAGGGGAGGGGATGGGGGAGGAGGGGAGGGGATGGGGGAGGAGGGGAGGGGATGGGGAGGGGAAGGGAGGGGATGGGGAGGGGAGGGGAAGCGATGGGGAGGGGAGGGGAGGGGATGGGGAGGGGAGGGGAGGGGATGGGAGAGGAGGGGAGGGGAGGGGAGGGGAGAGGAGGGGAGGGGATGGGAAGGGAGGGGGGGGAGGGGAGGGGCTCTAGCAGCTGAGAATGATGCCCATGTGACAGCAAGGAAAAATGGAGACCTTACTCCTAGAGCCATAAGGAAACAGACTCTGCCAACAGTTCTTGAGAAGAGAACCATGAGGCCTGGATGAGAACCACAGCCTCAGCCAATACCTTGATTTGACCCTGTGATGCTTGGAGCAAGCAAGAACCCAGCCACTCTGTGCCTGACTTCTGATCTACAGACCTGTAAGCTAATAAGTGGGTGTTGTTTTAAGCTGCTGGGTATGTGATAATTTGTTACAGAGCAAAGGTCACCGATACACACCCCAGTTACAGAACTGACCTGGAGGGGCAGAGAGGCTGCAGGTATGACAGAGTTCTCTCCAGTGTCCTGCCCCTACTCGGTCCCCACCTTCCTCCACCACCAGGGCACACATACCACTAGATGCCGGTACTGTAAAGGATCTACCAAAGCCCAGGACACACTTTCTATCATCTGATCTATCCAAATTAATCCTGAAGGAATCAAGTTCTTAGCCTAGCGGATCTTGTAGGCAGGTGCTAAAATCATGCAATACGGAGAATAAACTTGCCCATTCCCAAATGGAATCCCATTTGTGGCACGTGTGCACGCGTGCGCACACACAATTGCAGAGCTAAATGTTACCATATATTTTGCCCATTTTCAAGAGAAAGAAACTACAGATATTCACCACTCTAACAAAGAAGAAAACTGCACTGGACTCAACTCAGAGAATAAATCTCATCTCTCTCCCCTCACTCCAGCCTCCCTAATTTGCTTTAAGACTCTGGAATGTGCTAAGCCCCTCCCTGCTCTAGGGCATTTTCATTTTCATAAACTTTCCTCCTGCTTGAAGTAGTCTTTCCTCCACTCTTCAAATGGCTGAGTCCATCCTTAAGGTTTCAACTTAAATACAATTCCCCAAAAGCTCCTTTCTCTGACTCCCCAGTCTAAAGCTGGTCTCCACTTTTTACTCTTCCCTTAGCATTTTATCACATTCTGTAATTATATATTGATTTCTCTGTCTGTTGGCTGGACCACTAGAATATAGCTTTATATATTATTCAGCACTCTCTTGGTGGCAAGCAACAGAAATCCTCTCTGGCTTGATTAAACTATAAAAGAGGAGTAGCTTATAGGATTCAAAGAAGACACAGCCTCCACAAGGGCAGGAATGATGGATACTGTAGACCTTCTCAGTCCTTCTCCCACAATTCCAGCCACTTCAGAAATGTGGGCACCACCACTCACATTTCAGATTCCTAGGAGAGGGCTTCTGGTAGGTCAGGTTGGGTTGAGTTTCTGCCCTTGGACGTGACTGCAAGTACCAGTGATGGGCTCAGTGTGAGAACAAGAAAGCACAATCTGTTACTTTGTTATTAGGGGGGAGGAAGGATGAGGTAGATGGCTTTCTGTAGGGAACACACCAGCTTTACCACTTTGTCTGAACCTGGATTGTGGGTAAGGCTCTGGACTGAGCCGTGTTACTGTGTCTGTTTTCAGTATCCCTGAAGGTCTTTCAGTCTTTAGAGAGTACACGTCTCCAGGAGGTGTTACCACCATCAAGAGGCTCTATGTCCCTGTGCCTAAATGCTACAGATTAAGTATTTGTGTCTCCCCCAAATTCATATGTTGAAACCTTATCCCCAGTGTGATGGTATTAGGAAGTGGGGCCTTTGGGAGGTGATTAGTGTCCTTATAGAAGAGGCCCCAGAGAGTTTCCTCTTCTGCTACAGAAGGACACAATGAGAAGGCACCTGTCAACGAGCCAAGAAATGGCTCTCGCCAGACAGTGATGAATCTGTCATGACTTTGATCTTGGACTTCCCAGCCTCCAGAGCTGTGAGAAACAAATTTCTGCTGTTGATAAGTTACTCAGTCTATGATACTTTGTTATGGCAGCCCAAACACACAGACAGAAACTGGTACTGAGAAGTGGGGTGCTGATCTAACACACCTCAAACGTGAAGGTAGCTTTGGAACTGGGTCATGGGCAGAGGCTGGAGGAGGTTGGAGATGTGTGCTAGAAAAGCCTACACTGTTGTGAATGAAGTTTTAAGGGCAATTCTGATAGAGCTCAGAAAGAGAGCCAGAGCAGAAGCCTCGATCTTCCTAGAGAATACTTGAGTGATCCTGAACAGAATGTTCATAGAAATATGCAGGTTAAAGGCCATTCCAATGAGGTCTCTGATGGAGATGAGGAACATGTTACTGGAGAGTGGAGGAAAGGCCATTCTTGTTATCAAATGGCAAAGGACTTGGCTGAATTGTGCTCAGGTTCTAGTGTTTTGTGGAAGGTAGAACTTGCAAGTGATGAGCTTGGATATTTAGCTGAAGCAATTTCTAAGCAAACTGTTGAAGGAATGGCCTGGGTTCTCCTGATGGCTTATAGTTAAATTCGAGAAGAGAGAAATGACTTAAAGATGGAATTTTTCATCAGAAAGGAAGCAGAACTTAAAGATTTGGAAAATTCTAGCCTATTTATTTTGTAAAAAATGAGGAAGGGTTTGGGGCAGAGAACACTAAGGGTGTGGCCTAACGACATTTGATCAGGAGATTGTATGAATCAGCCACCTCATCAGAAGCCCGGAGCTATTGTCCAAGACAATGGAAGAACCACCACCTAAGGGAACTCAGAGGTCAGCAGAGTGGTTATAAAAAAGGGGCTTCTAGTGCCTGCAGGACCTCTGTCTTCCCATCAGCAGCTCTGTTTCCCACATTTACGGTAGAAGTGGGGGGAGATGTCAGTGTTTCTGAGCTGCCCCAAGTGTGGCTCCCGTGGACCCAAAGCACCATGGCCACCCCTCCAGAGGGAACCGGCAGACTTCGCTGGAGTCTGTGTGGTACTGTTTCTGCAGAATGCTTGAGCTGGGGGACTATGGCTGCCGCCACCCGATTTCAAAGGATGCCCAGGCACAAAGCTGGGGGAGGGGCCATTAGGCTAAGCCATGAGGGCAGGGCCACCTGGGGTCTCCCTTTGGAATGGGAATGTCTATCCTGTAACTGCCCACCATTGTATTTTGGAAGCACATAACTTGTTTGATTTCGTAGGTGCACAGCTGGAGAGGAATTGCCTGAAGACAAATTGGGACTTAAGCCTCCGCTGTATCTGGTTTAGATGATATTTAGCGGAGACTTTGGACTTTGGCTTTGGAGTTGATGCTGGAACAAGTTAAGGCTTTTGGGGCCGTTGGGATGGAATGAATGTACTTCACATGCCAAAAGAACATGACGTTAGGGGTCTGGAGCAGAATGTCATAGAATATTTGTGAATACCAGTTTTTAGACTAAGACAACAGATGAACCAGATACCATATGCTAGCCCAGGCTGTGCACTCCACAGAGCTGGAAGGGTCCATATGCACCCTTGACAAGACAGCAGGATGTAGCGAGAAAAACTGGGCTCTGGAGAGACCACTGAGTAGGAATTCAGCCTTACCACTGTGACGTCGGCCCAGTCATTTAGCCTGAGCCTCGATTTCCACATCTATAAAATGGGTATAATTATATATACTTGTGAGCACATGGCTTTACATGGCTGCCTAATAAAGCCTTTCAGGGATTCCTTTCTACAGTATCACCTTATTTTCTGCACACCACCTATCACCATGAGAAATTATTTTATATTTTATGTATACATTTATACCTTTATTTCCTTACCAGAATGACAGACAGTTCCAGGAGAGCAGGAACTTACTTGAATTATTCAAGGCTGTATTTTCAGTGCCTGGCACATCATAGCCGCTCAATAAATATCTACTGAATAAATGAATCGTGAATGAATAAATGGGGACACATGAGGGAAACAGAAGAGCACACAATGGGGATCGTTTTATTTCTGGCCTCTTATGTGGAGGGAAGGGACAGCTCTAGCAAATAGGCTGCACCCTATGAGCCACGTTTTCTGTGTTCCTGGTATTCTATTTGTTTTCCTTTTGTTGTCCCCATGGCCTTAGTCATTCTTTTTAAACATTCCAACTGGGTCTCAGCAGTGCCACAGGGTAATAAACGAAAGGCTGAGGGTCAGAGGACCTCCCACCTCCGAAGATGCCAGGACCCTGGTGGCAATAGCTAAGGAGCCAGGAATCCTGCTGGAGGTGCCCCCTCTGTCCTGAATCAACCTGGGAGCTCCCAGGTAGTTCATCTGAAGAAAGTAGCAATCTCCTCAACACTTCCTTACAAGTCTGAGGATCAAATGACATAATGTATATATAAAAGTCCTCTATTAAGGACCTGACACATAGCAGGTCCTACATGTATGTCTGTACTAGAAACGACCCTAAAACTCCGAGATCCCGGCTCAGTACATATTTTTCCTTCAGAAATTTCTAAACATTACCACTCAGTGATAAACTGTACTTTCTCAGAATTACTGACAGCTCTTGGCCCCGTGGCATTTCCTCTTTTTCAAGGAAACAAAACAAAACAAAATGGTCTCTTCTTTCCCAACATTGTGGCAACTCTGCTCCAGCAGAGGAAATGTAAATCGCCCAGCAAGCAGCCAATCTGAGGTGTCATCTCGTGGTTCTCCCGTAAAGAAGTTAAACAAACAATGGAATGCCTGACCCCTTATTCTGAAGTTTTTCCACCTGCTTTGTAATTAAACACCCGTTTATGGCCCTGGGGGAAGCAAGGGTGAGTCTTGAGCCCCGAGCCACTGCAGTCCGTTTGCAAGCAAACTTCTTGGTGGGCCTGACAAGATTCCTCTGAAGAGTCAGGACACCCCACCCATTGTTCCTGGGGCTCTGGGGAGACCCAGACTGATTCATGCCTGTGAGGACGCTGCCCAGACAGCCCACTGGGGGCCAAGAGCACTGTCTCCTGAGCAAATGCAACTTAGAGCAGATGGGCCACCTTTTAGCCCTGGGGCTTTAGAATTATTTGTGAGCTGTTTTTTTTACCTTTTAAAATACTTCAGCCTGTTTGATCTTGACAAAACTGCAGGACTCCGCTGGGAAATCTCAAATTCTAAGACTTCAGAAATCCAAGGAAGCTGGGGGTGGGGGCTAGTGAGGTTCAGCAGATTTCACTGGTCGAAACTGCTCCCTGTGGGACCTTGGGAGAAGCTACTTTAAACCCTGCGTGAAATGGGAATAATAATAGTACGCCCTCTCGTGAGTGTAGAATGAGGATTGATTTCTTGGAACAGTGCCTGGCGCATGGTATCATTCAAAAAATACTTCTTTCTCCCTTTTCCCTTTCCTCTGTTTTGCAAAAGGCTATCGTCAGGGATTGAGTAGGAAATACTGGAACATAACTCCTAAAAAAATTAAACTCATGCATGGAGTACAGTGAAAAGAAACTCTCCTTCCTATCGCGAACCCTCATTCCCCTCTCAGAGAATGTCAGTTTCTTGCGCATCCATCCAGATGGTCAATAGAGACACACATTTGTATTTGCATGCACTTTAAAAAAGACAAATGGTAGCACACATCATGCTACTATGCCTTACAAAAAAAAATCACAGCTCTATTGAGATATAATTCACATACCACACAAGTCACTCATTTGAAGTGTGCCTTGCTTTCTTATCTATCAGTTATCTCAGATAGTTCCACATCAGCATGATTACATCTGGCTCATTCTTTTCTATGACTGCATCTCATTCCACTGTATGGATGTACCATGATTTTATTTATTTACTCCCATATTGCCAGGCATTATGTTTGCCTCCAGCACTCCCATGATAATACCCTTGGACTTGGGTCTTGGTGCATGTCCAAATATTGCTCTGTTTCTCTTCTTGTCCCTATCCCTTTCCTGGGAGATTGGATCTGTTCCTCAGTTATATCAGTATCATCCCTCACAAACCAACACGTGCATGATGCTTGCAAAATAGATCTCCACATTGTTCTGTTGCTTTTGGCCTATGGTTTTAACATATACTGGGTAACATAGGTTATTACTATTATCGCCACTATTATTGAGACTGAGCATTATGACAGTGGCTTGGCAGGAAAGCAGCAGGGACAAATTGGGGGATATTTGTGGCTTAGTTTCAATAGAACACTAATTGTCTACTAGTTGTCGAGGCTGGGTTTGGCAAGAAATAATCATGGACACATCATGCAGGTTGTAAAGCCCATTTCTCTCCACTTCCAATCCCCCTGCACTTAGAGATGAACTTACATGGGCTTGCATAAAACTTATCCTTAGTTACTGGAACAGTTCTCCTAGATAACCCAAGGCTGAAATGAAGACTCCTGAGAACCTGTCTGACAAGGGACCAGGGGCGTTTTTCAGTCTGTTTTAGAATAGCCAACAGGAAATACTTGCAAGTTTTTGCCACACGCCAGGCATGACTCTAAGCTCTTTACACATAGTAGCTCAGTTGCTCCTTACGACAAGCCTGGGCTGTTACTGTCACAACCACCCCATATTGCAGAGGAAGAAACTGAGGCATACAGAGGCTCTACAGCTTGTCCGAGGTCTTCCAGCTAGTGAGGCAGGAAGCCAGCATTTTTGCCTGGGAGTCAAGCTCCTTTACCTCATTAAAGAGACTGCAGGGGCGCCTGGGTGGCTCAGTTGTTAAGCGTCTGCCTTCGGCTCAGGACATGATCCCAGGGTCCTGGGATCGAGCCCTGTATCAGGCTCCCTGCTCTGTGGGAAGCCTGCTTCTCCCTCTCCCCCTCCCCCTGCTTGTGTTCCCTCTCTCGCTGTGTCTCTCTGTCAAATAAATAAAATCTTAAAAAAAAAAAAAAGAGAGAGACTGCAGGAGCGGCTTGTTTTGTGTCTAAGTAACGTTGCACAAGAGAACCAGACCGCGGGCACCACGAGGGGCACACAGAAGACACGAGATATATTACAATTAATGTTCTTATATTATTTCTGAGAGCCACATTCTCCCGCTTGTTAAAATTCTTCATCAGAGGTGTATTCTCTTGAGCCTTAAAGGCTTTGAGGGTTCTCGGATGAAACATGCCTGGGGAAAAAGAAAGGATCCCTGGTGGGAGTGAGTTCCCTGAAGGGAGCCAGGCCCGAGGCTGAATTTCTGTGGCCTTGGGCAACCCTCTTCGTCTTCAGTAAGCCTCAGTTTTCTCACCTGAGAAAGTGGGATACTAAGCATGTTGCCGAGGCCTCGTGGACTGTTGTGAACATTGAATAATGACCTTGAAGCCCTCAGCATGGGGCCTGGAGCAGGGAGGCTGTGGAGAGGGGAGGTAAACACATAAACACTAGAGACTTAATGCTCGGTTTCAACACCTGCCTCTACCATCCACTAGCTGGGCCAAGTCGGGCAAACCACTTCTAAGCCTCAGTGCCTCATCTGTAGAATGGGGCTCTTGATGGGACCTCCCATGAGGACACTGAAATAGTGAAATGAGATACATCTGCAGGGTGCCTACCAGTACGGAGGAGAGTCAGGCATGGCTATCTTTGTTGTCTGGATTTTGTTTTTGTTTTTTTACAGATTTTATTTATTTGACAGAGAGACACAGCGAGAGAGGGAACACAAAGCAGGGGGAGTGGGAGAGGGAGAAGCAGGCTTCCCGCTGAGCAGGGAGCCCGATGCGGGGCTCGATCCCAGGACCCTGGGATCATGACCTGAGCCGAAGGCAGACGCTTAACGACTGAGCCACCCAGGCGCCCCTGGATTTTGTTTTTAATGCTTGTGTCAGTAAGGGTGCTCCAGGGAGACCCTCCACGACCCGCTGGAGTAGTTTGCTTGGGCTGCCTAACAAAATACCCCAGACTGGGAGGTAAGACTGGGGGGCTTCAACAACAGAAATTCATTTCTCACAGTCTGGAGGCTGGAAGTCCCAAGATCAAGGTGTTGTCAGGTTTGATTTCTCCTGAGCCTCTCTCCTTGGCTTGTCGGTGATGACCTTCTCCTCACATGGTCTTTCCTCTGGGTGCACACGTCCCCGCTGTGTGTCCTCATCTCCTCTTATAAAGACACCAATCAGATTGGATTAGGGACCACCCTAAAGGCCTTATTTTAACTACTTGTTTTTGTTTTGTTTTGTTTTAAAGACCTGGTCTCCAAAAGCAGTCATATTCTGAGGTACTGAGGGTGAAGGCTTCCGCATGTGACTTGGGGAGGGACACAGTTCAGCCCATAACAATGGCGTAACATCAACTCACAAGGATTGCTTTGAAGATTAAGGAAACGAGGCACAGGGCAGGTTTGGGCCAGTGTCTGCCCACAATAGGCGCTCAAGAAATGCTACTTTCTTTCCGTCCTCTTGAAAACCCTTCAAAATTGTACCAAATGATGAGTTTGGTCCTCAGCTGGGGGCAACCATTAGAAGGGAATTTGGAGGACTGATGGGAATCCTTGCCAGCTGGAAAAGACAAGTGTCCCTTTCCAGGGCTTGCCAAACTAGTGGTCCTCCAACTCAAACATGCATCTGAATCCTCTGGAGGGCTTATCAACACCGGGAGTGTGGAGTCAGTAGGTCTTAGACCGAGGATGGGCATTTCCAACAAGTTCCCAGGTGCTGCTGCTGGTGGGTGTTGGGCGGACATGTTGAGAACCGCAAGCTAGAATATTCCTTGTGCATCAGAAGCTATGGATTACTAACAATGGGTGGGGATGAGGAGAGAGGGAGGGAAGGCTCCAGGCAATAAATAATGCCTTACCTAGGTGTCCTGGGCTGTATTCTGAGATATCCCTCATGATGACCCCAGGTCTATGCCCTATGTCTCCACTGTCCCCCAAGGACAGGACTGAGGAAGATTTTCCAAGCACTTTGCAAGAAGTTAACCTGGCTTAGCTTCGGTGCCCTCCTTTGCTGTCTGGGTCCCTTCCTCCCCCTGGTCCGCGCTGGAGGCAGCCCCAGCAGCGCTCCCCAGGTTGCTATAGGCTCAAGGAGAAGACAGGTTCACAGGGAGGGGCTGGTCCCTTCCCAAAGCCACAGCTCCCCCGGGAGGGAACGAAGCCCAAAGCCCGAGCCTCTAGAAATGTCAGCTTTTTCCACAGAGTAGACTGGATGATGTGAGAAGGGAAGGATTTTCTCCTTCTCATTTAAGTACTTTTTATATGTCTAAAGATGTTTTATGGAAACAAATTGTACCTGATAAAGTGCCAGCATTAATCCATTTGATGTGTTTAAGGGAAGCATTTTCACAGCAACAGATCATGTTAATGTAATGCTGATGGATAAGAAATGGCAGAGGATAATTTCAAAAGATCTTTTTTTTAACACGATGAGAAAAAAGAGAGGGTGACTTCCCATTTTATTTTTCCCTGTAAGTGTATCTTTAATCCTAATAGTATTTGCTGAAATAGTGTTTTGGCTAAAATCCAAAGGGAGCTTTCAGAGCTGGGCAATTTCTTTTTACATCTGCTTCACCGACTCAGCCATCAGACAAGCAATTCAGTTCAATAAACATTTATTGAGCCCCTACTGTGTGTCAGGCACTCCGCTGCCTTCTAAGGAGCTCACAGGTGAGACAGGAACCCAACAGATGGCAATGATTCATTAATTGTTTTATTAAATAAATCATTACTGAAGGCCCTGGTCTCCGTCGAGCTCCGCAATAAGGAAGCACACCATCGACTTAACTTGTACTAAAACCTTGAAAATTTTTATATTTTTAAAGGCATGTCTATCCCCATGAAGTCCCTGAACATCATCTTCACTGAAGGAAGCACAGAATTACATTTTTAAAGGTGTTCCGGATTCAGGTTAAAGTTTAAGGGGGCTCTGGTTTAGAGTACTTGGATGCATTTTGATTCGTTGTTGTTGTTGTTGTTGTTGTTGTTTTAAAGTAACAAGTTGGGCCCTGGGTGGCTCAGTCATTAAGCATCTGCCTCCAGCTCAGGTCATGATCTCAGGGTCCTGGGATCGAGCCCTGCATCCGGCTCCCTGCTCCCACTCCCCCTGCTTGTGTTCCCTTTCTCACTGTGTCTCTCTCTGTCAAATAAAATCTTATATATATATATATATATACACACATATATATATGTATATGTGTGTATGTATGTATATATATATGTCTATATCTGTATCTATATATATATATCTATATATATATATCTATATATATATATCTATGGCATGCTCCCTGGGGACAGCCCACAGCCCTGAGTGCACTCGTGGGAGGGCAAGATTGAGACTCTCATCCATCATGGGTGGTTTGGACAGAAGAACAGGCCTAGGCCAAGCTGACCTGGAAGGGACAAGGGTGTGTTCCAGGTGAGGGCTCTCAAAGTTGGGCTTGTGGTCATGTGTAAAAGCAGGGCTAGGGCTCTGATTTAGTCAAGTTACACCAAGAAACTTTGAAAAGCAGCCAGCAGAATGGAGAGGAAAGGGGGAGTGAGTGAGAAGAGAAGGGGGAGAGCGGAGAGGAGGAGGGGACAGAGAAAGGTCACGGTGGAAATAATGTCTGTTTCATCTTCCTTTGGGATTGAACTCCATATTGGCAGAAAAGCCACCTTCTAGAGACAGCCCCCAAAGGTCGGGGTTCAATGGTCTCCCCTTCATAGTGGGGTATGTGCATATTCATGTCCAGTGAAAAATGTTTCCAATCTTTTAAGTAGTCCCTACACCCAACATGGGGCTCTAACTTATGACCCCGAGATCAAGAGTCACATGCTCCACTGACTGAGCCAGCCAGGCGCCCTTTTCCAATTTTTTTTTTAAGATTTTATTTATTCATTTGAGAGAGAAAGAAGTGAGAGAGAGCAAGAGCAGGGGGGAGAGGGAGAAGCAGGCTTCCCGCCGAGCCTGGAGCCCGACGCGGGCCTCGATCCCAGGACCCTGGGACTATGACCCAAGCTGAAGGCAGACGCTCAACCAACCGAGCCACCTGGGCACCCCAGCCCTTTTCCAATCTTTATGACACAGAGTCATTATTTTTGAATTAGCACTAGGGGCTTTTGAGAGTTACCAGACGGAAAGGATGTGTTTGGTTAAGAAAGCTTGTTGTATCATCCTTTCATTTTCTAGTGACCCTTCAACCACTCCAGGAGCCTAGGCCAGAGCTACCGTAGGGTGTCTTGCAAAGAAAGAATTGCCATCCTGAAGACCCAGAATGGAATTGCCCTATAAAGCTCTGACCCTCCACCCTAAGGTATGTCTAGGGTGGGTGGCTCATTTCCCTTTTCCCTCTTCCTTTAGTCATTCCCGGCCCCACTCCCATCCCACCCAACCCATTCAAATGCGAGGTTAGTTCCTTCCTATTTTGTGAGTAGTTATGTCGCTAGATGCTGTGGGCACACGGGGTCAGATTTGTGGGGAACACAGAACTGCCAGCTAGGGTGTTCTCACTGGACCACTGGGTTGGGAGGGGCCAAGTGGCTGAGCATTGCAGAGGGAGGGGGGCAGGAGCACAGCTGGTGGGAGGGGGGCCGGGGCAGATTCGGGGACTGCACAGAATCCAGTAGTTTGGAATGGAGCAGGTAAAGGCAGGGGCTGGGGTGGCTGTGGAGGCCTCAGGTCCTAGAGAAAGCAGAGGGAAGAATGGGAGGGTTTACTCAAGGACAGAATTAGATTTTGCATTTCAGAAAGAGCCTTCTGCTTGTGTCTTGGAGACGGAATGGGATAGAGGCCATTCAGAAGGAGGAAATAAATCCAGGAGAGGTTTTGAGAGACTTGTTAGAGGTTGAAGGTGCTACCATTTCCACAAATGTTGTATTTTTAAAAGGACCCCAAGGCGAGAGTGATGCTCCACGAAGAGAGGAGCCCCTCACGATGGCATCCTGTGCACCCGGAGAGACGTTTGCCAGCCTGGCCACCCTCCCTGCGGCTGAAACCACACCGGAGACCCTGTTTCCATTGGGAAGAACAGCAGTGAGGAGAGGGGGTGGGGAGGACAACAGATAGGAGTGGAGACTGCCAGGCGGGGGGGCCAGAGAAACATGGACGGAGACCCTGGGAGTGTCTTGGGCAGTGGTGCCCAACCAGCCGTACACGGGGCTCGCTGGGGGAATGCCTGATGCCGACACCCCAGCCCAGACCAACTAGATAAACATTTTTAGGACAGAGCCGGGCATCAGCCTTTTTCAGGCTTCCACGAGGATTCCGACATGCAGCCAAGATTGAGAACCACCGCCCTCAACCCGTGATCCTCAAAGTGTGGTCCGTGGACCCGCAGCATTGCCATCACCTGGGAGCTGGTCAGGTCCCCCCACTTCAGGCCTGCTGAATCAGAATCTATATTTTATTATTTTTTAAAAAGATTTTATTTTTCAGAGAGGGAGAGCGAGTGAGCACAAGCAGTGGGAGCTGCAGGCAGAGACAGAGGGAGAAGCAGGCTCCCCACCGAGCAGGGATCCCGATGCGGGGCTCGATCCCAGGACCCTGAGATCATGACCTGAGCCGGAGGCAGATGCTTAACCGACTGAGCCACCCAGGCGTCCCAAGAATCTGCATTTTACCAAGATCCCACTACCAAGTATGACGGCTATCATACTGACTGCACATTGGAATCGCTTGGGGAGCTTTCAAGAAAACATCTCAGTGCCTGGGTCCCACCTCTACAAGTTCTGATCTGTTGGGTTTGGCATGTGGGAGGGGCAACGGGACTCTTTAAACCTCCCCAGATGATTCCCCAGGGCAGCCAGGGTGGAGAAGTGGTATGAAGTCCAGCAATTCTACCAGCGTTCTCCATGGCCTCAAAATGAAGAGAGGAGGGTGGGGCCTAGGACTCTGTAAACACAGACCCTTAACACTAAATGCAAAGTTAATTTGGAAATGTTATTAAGAGTTTAAAATACTTGAATGGGATCTGTGTCCTTTGCAGCAAATCAGTCCTGGAATTGAAATTCCTGAGGATGCAGAGCAGCCAGAATATTCAGCTGGAAGTATGTTCCACCCTGTCTGTTACGTCTGACGCCATTCAGGGCACGCTGCCGTACGTGCCTAAGCGTGTGCATCTGTGCAATGGGCTTGGCCGCAGAAGGTCAGCGAGGGGGGCCCCGCAGTGCAGGCAGCCTCTAAGACGGCCCCGGGGTCCTCGCTTTTGTTCAGGCCCTGGTTTCCGCCCCTCGAGCCTCTGCTGGACCTGATGACCAGCTTCTGACGAAGAGAACATGGCAGAGTGATGGGATGTCACTTCTGAGGTTAGGTTACAAGAGGACTGACTTCTATCTCTGTTTCTCAGAGCCCTCGTTGTGAGGAAAGCAAGCTTCCACGTTGTGAGTGGTCCTGTGGGAGGCACATGGGGCAAGGTCCTAAGTCATAGGGGTGAGCCCGACCACGGCCACTCCCCAGTCAAGCCTGGAGGTGACTGCAGTCATGTGAGAGAGCCTGAGTCCCGTGTGGCACCTAAACTCAAAAGCCACACAGCATCACTTCCACTGGGTCCCACGGTTTGGAGCAGTCCGGAAGCCAGTGGGTCAAGGGGAGGCAAACAGGTCCTACCTCTCACTAGGAGGAGTGTCGGTCTCATTGTAAGAGTATTTGGGATGGGATGTATATGTGTGTGTGTATATGTATACTTATGTGTATAAATATATGTATACACATACACATGTCTATATCACTGCATGGCTCTAAACCCCTCTGAGGAACTCTTCAGATTACAATCAGGGTCTGTGTGCAAGATGAACAGCTCCCACAGAGCAGCCCCTTCCACCAGCACTGATCGGTTCTGATCAGAGCCTTGTGTCTTATATTTACATAGTTTATCCATTTTTGCAAAATGCAATCGGTCACCAAGTATCAGTGCTCCTATTATCACTACTATCATCGGAGGAGCCCAGGGAGGGATGAGGAACAGTATTCCTGGCATCGGCCTTTGGATAAAGACAGATCTGGGTTGGAATCTCAGGATGACCCCAGAGACTGGTTCAACCTTATTAACAGCAATCTCTTGGAGTCTGTTTCCTGATTTGTAAACATGGGGATTATAATACCTACCAGTGGGGTTGTTGTAAGCATGCAGGGAATCTACGAAGCCTCTAGGTCATGATCAGAGTGAAATAATGGCAGGGTCAGTTAGGAAATGCCCTTCCTTTGACCAAGCTGGGAGGAGGGCTTGGGCCAAACAGTCCCGGCTCTCCCAAAGGCTGCCGGGGCGGGATTGGGGGTGGGGAGGGGGGAAATGCCTGAAGCCTCCTAGGGCCTGGGCTGAATCTAAAGGGTTAAGGTCTGAATTCAGACTCAAAGGGCAGAGGGGAAGGCCAGGAGGGAGGTGGGCTGGCCTGGGCTGGGGCTGGGCACTATTAGCATGCAGCTGGTAAATGCTGCCCCCCGATCCAGGCTCAGCTGTTACTCCTCCCAGAGCCGAGGTTGAAGGATGAAAAACAGCGGGCAGAACTGTTGGTGGAAGGGGTCTCTCTGTGGGAGCTGTTCCATCTCGCACAGCCCTGATTTAAATCCGAGGAGGAGCCCCTGGAGGGGGGTTTGTGAGCCATGCAATGCTAATTAACTCCATTGTTATATTTTGTTTTCAACATTAGAGTCCCTCTAGTATTGGAGCACTTCTTTCTCTTGCAAGAATTTTAAATCTTGCTCCTGTGTACAAAAGTCTATGCCAATATCTTGGGCAGAGGGGCCTGGAAGTAGAGACTGCAGAATTTTCTGGGTGAAGATTTGGGTGGAGACTGGTTTCAATCAAGTGAGAAGTTGATAACCACCGTAACCAGAATCTTCTTTCAATTTTTCATTCTATTTAAACCATTCTTCAGCTTCCTCAGTTAGCTTATATTTTAATGGCTAAGACTTTTTCTTTAAAAGAAAGAGAGGGAGGAAAAAACCAACAAACCAATGAACTAAACCTTGGGAGAATGGAAGCCACGTGAAGGGGCTGATTAGCTTATGCCAAATTCCCTGCAAAAGCAATTCCAGAAAATTCAAGCTCTCTCTGCCAAATGCCTGGACTAGTCTGGGAGCCAAGAAGGAAAGGAGGGACCAGATGTGAGAAATCTTGGCAGGGAGCCCTGGTTGGTTGGGCAGAATCAATTTTCCCAACTTGATCTGATCCCAGAGAGGATCGGGTGATTCAAAAGCTAGTCAGGAAGACAATTGTTCCAGGGCCTTCTGGGTTACTCATAACTCATGCCCTGACTCACCAGGCTGGATGCGCTCCAGGCAGAGGGAGTGAGCAGCTCAGGGTGAGCCCGTAGAACTGGCCGCCCAGCCAGGGGCAAACCCAGAGCCCAATCTAGACAACAGGGCCTGTGGAATCTGGATTTCTGTCCACAGAGCAAAAGATCTGTGCGGTTTATGAGGCTGGTGGTGAGCCCCCTCCCTACCCTCCAAGGCTGAGTTGAGAGGGAGCCCATGCATTCTGATAACTGAGTGGCGTCCTGAAGTGGGTATAGCTCAGCTGTTCCCGATCGGGGGCGTTTATTGTGCGTAGGAAATAAGAGCGTGGCCAGGGTATCTCTGTGACGAAGGGTGACAGGGAGATGCTTTAGACCTGAGCTGTATGGCATGGTAGCCGCCAGCCACCAGCAGTGTTGGAGCACGTGAACTATGGCTCGTCCCAGCTGAGACTCGCCAGGTTGCAAAGACTTAGTATGAAAAAACAGTTTCACAATTGTGTTGATACAGGCTGAAAGGATATATTTTTGGATATACGGAGTTAATTATTAAACATAATTTCGTTTTTCTTTCCTGTTTTTAATGTGGCTACTAGAAAAGTTAAAATTATGTATGTGACTCATATCTGTGGCTCACGTTTTGTTTTCTTGGAAGGACTCACTGCTTTAGACACATTCAAGTCTCATCTCTCCTAAGGCAGAGCGATGAAGAACACGGGCTCTGGACCCTGACTGTTTAGGCCGAAATCCCCAATCTGCCATTATCTGGCTGCAAGGTTTGGTTAAGTCAGATGAAGTCCCCATGCTTCAGTTTCCCCACGTCTAGAATGCGGCTGCTGCTAGCATACAGGCAGGTGAAGCTTCAGTAAGACGGACTCGAAGCACGTAGAGCAGTGGCTGACACAGAGTAGGCGTTTAATACATAGTCGCCTTATTATCTACTCTTCACAGTTTCTCTTAACATCAAGAGACAGACAGGGAGGGGTGGGGGAGAGCGGGGCATGAGAGTGTTGCTCTTGCTATCCATCTTCAACCCATTAGTCCCCCCATATTAACCAGTGAGAAGCACCACCCTCCTCACAACGATTTCATTTGCAAATTTGGAAACTGCAGTCAGAGAGGCCGACTTTCTTCGTAAGGCAGAATAAGTCAGCCAGCTCAGAATGGACACTTGAAGTTCTGCCTTGAAACGGGAAGGCATGGGTTCAGGTGCAAAGAAGAATATCTGACTCAGTAGCAGAAGACTTGCTCTAACTCCTGCTGTTTGACCCTAATGAGATTCTTATCTTCTCTGGGCCTCAGATTCCTCACCTCTACACAAAGCTCTCTGGGAACCTTTTCAGTTCTCTTACATCAGTTAGAGTGTTGACATGGTTTTCATGAGCACCTACTATGTACCTGCCACTGTGGGAACACCAAGGAGTCCATATGGAGCTTCCAGTCCAAGAGGGAAAACATGTAGCTATTAATGACATAGTGATGCAATTTAAATTATATATATATACACACACACACACACACACACACACACACACCAACAAATGGGAAAGAAAAATATAGGAAGCTGGGTAGGGTCATACCAGTCAGGGGTCCTAACTAAGTTGGAAGAATCAGGGCTTTTCTGTTTATGTTGAGACATCATGTGAATAGAAAGGGGGGAGAGCTTTGCAGGCAAAGGGAATAGAATGGACCTAGGTCCTGAGGTGCCAGAGATGGAGAGAAAGGTTAGGCAGGGAGGGCACATGAAGTAAGTGTGTCAGGCAATTTTTTGTGTCACCTTGGTTAGGCTAGAATGGCCAGTTTGTGTGGCCAAACACTAGTCGAGATGTTGCTGTGGGAGAATTTGTAGATGTGATTAACATTTACAATCAGTAGAGTCAGAGTAAAGTAGATTACCCTCCATAACATAGGTGGGCCTCATCCAATCAGTTGAAGGCCTTAAGAGCAAAAACTGAGGTTTTCTGGAAAAGAAACTGAGGTTTTCTGTCTCATGACTTTAACATAGAAATCCTGTTGGCGGGGCCATGCTCACTCTGAAAGCTCTAGAGAAGAATCCAAGCCATGCCTTTCTTTTAGTTTCTGGAATTGCTGGCAATCCTTTTATTCCTTAGCTGGTTTGCACATACATCACTCCAGTCTCTATTGCTCTTTCATATGGCATCCTCCCTGTGTGTCTTTGTCTCATCTGTTCTTAGAAGGACACAAGTCATACTGGATTAGGGTTCATTCTACTTCAGCATCTTAACTGGATTATACCTGTAAGGACCCTACTTCCGTAAGAGATCATATTCACAAGCACTAGGTTAGGACTTGAACATATCTTTTTGGGGCACACAATTTAGCCCACCACATAACTTACCAACTTTTTAGGTAAAATCATACCCCATATTTAGGGACACATTTACCATTCTCCAGAAATCATTGTTTAAAAACAACAGAAATATAATCATTTAGGGACTCAGAACATCATATAACTTACTTGACTCAACAATGTCTAAAAGGTGGACTTCTGGGATGCTTGGGTGGTTCAGTTGGTTAAGCGGCTGCCTTTGGCTTGGGTCATGATCCCAGGGTCCTGGGATGGAGCCCTGCATGGGGCTCCCTGCTCAGCGGAGAGTCTGCTTCTCCCTCTCCCTCTGCTCCTCCCCCCTGTTCATGCTCTCGTGCTGTCTTAAATAAAAATCTTAAAAAAAAATAAATGTGGACTTCTGATAACAATTGTAATTGATCCCTATTTTAGCTGAACTTCACTTTAATGAATATCAAAACAAAGTCTTTGCAATTTTAGTCTGTCACTGAGCAAATTGTCCTCTTGTTTCTGAATCAGCATTGTAAGTGATTCGATGCGGCACCAGCCAGGTCTGGGATTGCTAATTAGCCCGGAGCCATGTTCACTGTAAACCCCTAAGGCCTTGGCTGGAAACTAAACAGTAGAAAGATGCCTCAAAGTTTCCTTCCCTTCTGAGAGGGAGCAACAGTTTTGTCTGTTTACTCCTGGGTAGTATGTACTCTGCTTCTAGCTCTCCCTCATGGCCTTAAGGTCATCTATCTGAGGAGGAGATTTTTAGTATCTTTTTAAAAACTCATCTTCAGTCGGCTTAAACAGTTTTATTAGAGCGTAAAATAAAGTTTTCTTTTTCCATATCACAAACCAAGTTTGTTTTTGGTTGATGTTAACCTAAATACTTTATATATAATTATTTCACATAATCCTCACAATGACTGTCATTTGGCTATCAGTATTAGCCACAATTACAGACAGGAAACTGAGTTAGAGCTGTCATTTGCTGATGGTCACCCGGCCAGTGAGTGGTAAAACTGGCATTTGAACACAGGCTTATAGGACTTTATTCCTGACCTAATCATTTGACTTTACTGCCACTTCCTCTATGCCCAACGTCTCAACTGGTGGCTCACGGACCTAGCCCATTCAGTAGAGGAGTGTTGGGCAGTGGAATTTTTTTTAATTTGAATAATTTTTGGCAAGCTTTTTACCTTCTGGTTCATTTATTAAAAGATTTTTAAGGTTGTCTGGGTGGCTCAGTCAGTTAAGCATCCGACTCTTGATTTCGGCTCAGGTCATGATCTCATGGGTTGTGAGATCAAGTCCTGAGTTGGGCTCAGTGCTCAGCAGGGAGTCTGCTTGAAGAAGATTCTCTCTCTCTGCTCCTTCCCCCACTTGTGCTCTCACTCTCTAAAATAAATAAGTAAATCTTAAAAAAAAAAAAAAAAAAGATTTTTAAAGTATTCTCCACACCCAATGTGGGGCTTGAATGTATAACCCTGAGATCAAGAGTCCCATGCTCTACCAACTGATGCAGCCCCTTCTAGTTCATTCTAATTCCTATTTTCTTATACTGTTACACATTTATGCTTCACTCAGGAGTACATCTGATTTTGCCTCTGTCTACTCTTACATGCTAATGCAAGAGTTTAATGGTTTTTTCCTCTGTTTTTTCTCCTGTTTATTTCAAGGCCTTGTTGAATGTGAAGCACTACATATTTCCACTTGAATTCTGTAAATTTGTGACAACTATAATCACTATAGTTATAGCCACTCCTGATTTATAGATATGTTCACTGATGAGAAGGCATTTTCATTTTGTCACAGATGCCATGCCTATTTTTAATCTGAATAATCTGTCATAGAACCATCTACTTATCTAGCTAGATTTTAAAGGACAGGACAGGACAGGAACTTGGGGGATAATGTTTGGATTAAGTAGCTAGTATCCCACACAAGTGGGACTTTTACATACAAAAATATGTAACCTGTGAAAATGAATAAAAGGGAACCTCATTTAGAGTGGATTCAGGAGGCTAGAAGGGGGGAGCTCTCACAAGCCCACCACAAGCCCTCAAATGAGGACCAGGCAGGGAGAGAAGGACCTTGCGTTCCCCACAGGAAGAAGCCTATCTATACTTCACTACTCCAGCAGGAGGAACAAAGGTTTTCTCCCTGTCTGGCAACAGCCCAGCCAATGAGAGACTGTCACAACTCAGCCAATGAAAAGCCACTAGACTTAGAACTCCCAGTTTACTCCAAGGCACTTTTGTTTATAAGAGGCTCCCCCTCCTTTTTCTATAAAAGAGCGTTCCTCTCCTTTGCTTCCTGGACTTGCCTATGGTTTTGCCATAGCTTGCATGTTCCAAATAGCAATTCTCTGCTATTTCCAAATAAACCCATTTTTGCTGGTGAGATAACTGACAGTTTTATTTTTAAGGTTAACATACCTTATATAACAGTCTTAAATATGGCTTGATATTGGGAAACTGGTGTGAAACTACTTTTTAAGTTCACGGAGCTGTCTTTTCAAGCCCACAAGCTGGGACTGTTCAAACTGTCCCCCAACCCACCCCAAAGGGGAACAAAAGAGTTTGGTTTGGTGTGGCTTAAAAATAAACAACTCCTCGGGACACCTGGGTGGCTCAGTCAGTTAAGCATCTGCCTTTGGCACAGGTCATGATCCCAGGGTCCTGGGATCGAGTCCTACATCGGGCTCCCTGCTCAGCAGGGGGCCTGGTTCTCCTTCTGCCTGCCGCTCCCCCTGCTTGTGCTCTCACACTCTCTCTCTCTCTGGCAAATGAATAAATAAAGTCTTTAAATAAATAAATAAATAACCAACCAACCAACTCAAGTTCAAAGATCTTCTGCTTCCATAATACCAAGTGCCTTACATCAAGTAGACCATTCTCTGTATATTACATAACATATAGTTCCATACTAGCTCTCTATAGGTTTGATATAGGTTAATGATTGATTACTGGCTTAATTCATGTGGGAAGGGTATCTGGAAAGCCCCAAGTTCTAAAACACTTCTCAGAATGAAACTGCCTTTGAAAGCCATGATAGTGATGTGTAGAAAAGAAGATGTTAGGTATCTACAGAAGGGGCTCAAGGCTCCCTACAAATACCAGGAAAAGCCATACAATCAACCCAATCCAGAGGAGAAGTCATGTTTCATAACTGCTGTTAAGTTCCCGGCCAAGCGGTCTTCATGTCCTTCACAAGTCCAATCATGTTTCCACAGGGCTCTGAGTGAAAGTTACTTCCAAAATTTAAGCCACGTACTTTTCCTTGCCAATTACACTAAAAATCAAACCAAAGACTAATCAGCTTCTTCCCTTGACAAAACACATTTAATATCTCATTAGCTTTGGAAAGTTTCACAGCAAATTGGCATTAATGGACACTCTAGAAAGAGCATTATTGTCTTTCTGTCTAAATAGCTACTGACACTCTTTGTTCTTCCCTTCTTTTTCTTTTTGGACAGTGCACTCTGCACAGCAGCTTTATAAAAGGAGTGTGTGGTGGTATTAGTTCACCTTCTTTCCATCTTGCAGCTGGGGTAGACAAATAGGCTGTCAGACCACTGCATTTCCTTCCACTGCTCTGTCTTCAAGTGATACTGTGGAAAATTAACTTGAAATATTATCAAGAACATTTTTGCTCCTTTTAATTCCAGGTACGGGAGTTATGCCTCATTGTACTGACTCATTTCAAACACCTGGCTCCATTCCAGCTGTCAGATGAAGAGTAACTGCCTAGCAATAACTCTTTTGCACATAGCTACTGCAAAATAAAACCAGTGTAAGGAGATCTCAATTTCAGAGATTCCTTCAAATCTAGGAGTTTCCATCCAGGGAAGATGCACCACTACACTTTAAGAAAATGTACTAAAAGTCAGACTCTTCTCTAAAAAATAGCAAAATGAAAAGCAAGAAATTCCAAGTTAAGAGCTAGAATGGAGAGAAACCTACTAGGGTCTGGGTGAGTAGGTGTTGTTGTTGTTGTTGTTGTTGTTGTTTTCTCATAGTGGCCACTAGAAGAGAATCATCACAGATTTGGGAACCACTAGGAGAAACCCAACAGGCCAGCCCCCTATCACCAAATAGCATGGTGTCTACTCCATCTCCATTCAATTTAATTCACAAGTTTTTAGCAGAGTTTAATATGTCCAGATCATCATGCCTGTTGTTCTAAAATTCTTTAGAGAAAAATACACGATGCTCTCAGTCACACATTTCAGCAAACTGTAACTCTTGGAAGGGATGGCAGGGCAGCTTCCACAGAAGGAAGATGAAAGGCACTTCTGCTGGAAGCATGTTGCTATAGTTGTAAAACGGGTTGCTAACACCATCTCTTATGGTATCCAATTCCGAGGAGTTCAAAGTTCGTAAGATTAAAAAAACACACACACAAAAAAAAACCCAACAACAAAAAGCGAGTTTACAAGATAAATTTCTATTTAAATTTGGGGCAGGAAAAATTTTGTCTTTCCATGTAATCTCATATGCTTCCTTTTCATGTATAAAAGAAACTGTGTTTGCAACATAAAGCTAAACTTACTATAGAAGTGCAATAATAAACTACTCCAGCTATTTGGCAATGCCTATTTTTTGTTCATTTTATTTAAACTTGTTTTCTTATTATTTTTCTTAAAGATTTTATTTATTTGAGAGACAGCGAGCAGAATTGGGGGAAGGGGCAGAGGGAGAGGGAGAAGCAGATTCCCTGCTGAGCAGAGAGCCTGACATGGGGCTCGATCCCAGGACCCTGGGATCATGACCTGAGCTGAAGCTGGATGCTTAACTGACGGAGCCACCCAGGCACCCTTGTTTTCTTATTATTTTTATAAGGTATTTTCATGTGATTTAATATCATGAGCCATCCCCCCCCTTTTGGGCATAGAGTACTTTACTTAAAAAATTACTCCAATTAAAACAAGTTACCACCACACACCTATTAGATGACTAAAACTGGCATCTTTTCTGACCATAATGCCATGAAACTAGAAATCAACCACAAGAAAAATCTGGAAAGAACAAAAATATATGGAAGTTAAATAATATTCTATTTTTTAAAATTAACATATAATGTATTATTTGTTTCAGGGGTACAGGTCTGTGATTCATCAGTCTTACATAATTCACAGTGCTCACCGTAGCACATACCCTCCCCAATGTCCATCACTCAGCCACCCCATCCCTCCCACCCCCTCCACTCCAGCAAACCTCAGTTTGTTTTCTGAGATTAAGAGTCTCTTATACTTTGTCTCCCTCTCTGGTTTTGTCTTGTTTCATTTTCCCCTCCCTTCCCCTATGATCCTCTGTCTTGTTTCTCAAATTCCTCATATCAGTGAGATCATATGATACTTGTCTTTCTCTGATTGACTTATTTCGCTTAGAATATGGAGGTTAAATAATATTCTATTAAACAATGAATAGGTCAACCAAGAAATCAAGGAAGAAACAAAAAATTACACGGAAAAAAATGAAAATGAAAACACAAAGGTCCAAAATCTTTGGGATGCAACAAAAGCAGTTTTTTTTTTTAAATATTTTTTTTATTTTTTGACAGAGAGAGACAGCGAGAGAGGGAACACAAGCAGGGGGAGTGGGAGAGGGAGAAGCAGGCTTCCTGCTGAGCAGAGAGCCCGATGTGGGGCTCAATCCCAGGATCCTGGGATCATGACCTGAGCCAAAGGCAGACGCTTAATGGCTGAGCCACCCAGGCACCCCAACAAAAGCTCTAAGAGGGAAATTTATAGTAATACAGGCCTACTTCAAGAAACGAAAAATCTCAAATAAGCAACCTAACCCTACACCTAAATGAGCTAGAAAAAGAACAAACAAAACCCAAACCCAGCAAAGGGAGGGAAATAATAAAGATTAGAGCAGAAAAAATGATATCGAAACTAAAAAACCAATAGAACAGATCAATGAAACCAGGAGCTGGTTCTTTGAAAAGATCAACAAAATTGATAAACCTTTATCCAGACTCATCAACCAAAAAAAAAAAAAAAAAAAAAAAGAGAGAGAGAGAGAGAAAGAGAAAGAGGACCCAAATAAACAAAATAACTAATGAAAGAAGAGAAATAAAAACCAGTGCCACAGAAATACAAACAATTGTAACAGAATATTTTGAAAACTTATATGCCAACAAATTAGACAACTTAGAAGAAATGGATAAATTCCTAGAAACATATAACCCACCAAAACTGATGCAGGAAGAAATAGAAAATTTGAACAGACCAATTACCAGCAATGAAATTGAATCAATAATCAAAAAACTCCCCAAAACCAAAAGTCCAGGCAGCTTCACAGGCAAATTCTACCAAATATTTATTTTCTACCAAACATTTAAAGAAGAGTTAATATCTATTCTTCTCAAACTATTCCAAAAAATAGAAGAGGAAGGAAAACTTCCAAATTCATCCTATGAGGCCAGGATTACCCTGATTCCAAAACCAAATAAAGACACCACAAAAAAAGAGAACATCAATATTTTGTTGAGGATATTAACAAACCAAATCCAATAATACATTAAAAAAAGCATACACCACAATCAAGTGGGATTTATTCTTGGGATACAAGGGTGGTTCCATATTCATAAAACAACATGATACATCACATCAATAGGAGACAAGATAAAAACTGTATGACCATTTCAATAGATGCAGAAAAAGCATTCAACAAAGTACAACATCCATTCATGATAAAAACCCTCTGCAAAGTAGGTCTAGGTGGAACATACCTCAATATAATAAAGGCCTTATATGAAAAACCCACAGCCAATATCATATTCAATGGGGAAAAACAGAAAGCTTTTCCTGTAAGGTCAGGAACAAGACAAGAATGTCCATGCTCACCCCTTTTACTCAGCACAGTACTGGAAGTCCTAGCCACAGCAATTATACAAGAAAAAGAAATAAAAGGCATCCTAATTGGTAAGGAAGAAGTAAAATTCTCACTATTTGCAGATGACATGGTACTCTATATAGAAAACCCTAAAGACTCCATCAAAAAACTACTAGAACTGATAAATGAATTCAGTAAAGTCACAGGATACAAAATCAGTATATAGAAATTTGTTGCATTTCTATACACTAATAATGAAGCAGCAGAAAAAGAAATTAAGAAAAAATTCCCATTTACAATTGCACCAAAACCAATAAAATATCTAGGAATAAACTTAACCAAAGAGGCAGAAGACCTGTACTGAAAACTATAAAACATTGATGAAAGAAATTGAAGATGACACAAAGAAATGGAAAAACATTCCATGCTCATGGACTAGAAGAATGTTGTTAAAATGTCTATATTACCCAAAGCAATCTACATATTTAATGCAATCCCTATAAAAATGCCAACAGCATTTTTCACACAACTAGAACAAGCAGTTCTAAAATTGGTATGGAACCACAAGAGACCCTGAATAGCCTAAGCAATCTTAAAGAAAAACAAAACTGGAGGTATCACAATTGCAGACTTCAAGTTATATTACAAAGCAGTAGTAATTAAAACAATATGGTTACTGGCATAAAAATAGACACATAGATCAAAAGAATAGACTAGAAAACCCAGGAATAAACCCACAATGATATGGTCAATTAATCTTTTTCAAAGGAGGGATGACTACACAGTGGGAAAAATTCTCTTCAACAAATGGTGCTGGGAAAACTGGACAGCTCCATGTAAAAGAATGAAACTGGACCACTTTCTTTCACCATACACAAAAATAAACTCAAAATGGCTTAAAGACCTAAATGTGAGACCTGAAACCATAAAAATCCTAGAAGAGAGTATAGGCACTAATGTCTCTGACATTGGCCATAGCAACATTTTTCTAGGTATGTCTCCAGAGGAGACAGGGGAAATAAAAGTGAAAATAAGCTCTTGGGATTACTTCAAAATTAAAAATTTCTGCACAGTGAAGGAAACAATCAACACAACTAAATGGCAACCTACTGCAAGGGAGAAGATATTTGCAAGCAACATATCCAATAAAGGGTTAGTATCCAAAATATATAAAGAACTGATACAACTCAACACCCAAAAAACAAATAATCCAATCAAAAAATGGGCTGAAGACATGAACAGACATTTCTCCAAAGAAGACATACAGATCGCCAACAGACACATGAAAAGATGTTCAACATCACTTATCATCAGGGAAATGAAAATCAAAAGTACGATGCGATATCACCTCACACCTGTCAGAGAATGGCTAGAATCAAAACCACAAGAAACAACAAGTTTTGGCAGGGAGGAGAAAAAGGAACCCTCTTGCGCTGTTGGTGGGAAAGCAAACCGGTGCAGCCCCTGTGGAAAACAGTATGGAGGTTCCTTAAAAAATTAAAAATAGAATTATCCTACAATCCAGCAATGATACTACTGGGTATTTATCCCCCAAATACAAAAATACTAATTCAAAGGGATATATGCACCCCTATGTTTATTGCAGCATTATTTACAATAGCCAAACTATGGAAGCAGCCCAAGTGATAGATGAATAAAGAGGTGGTGTGTATACACACACACACACTTAAATATTATTAGGCCATAAAAAGAATGAAATCTTGCCATTTGCAACAACATAGAGCTAGAGAGTTTAATGCTAAGTGAAATAAGTCAGAGAAAGACAAATACCACTCATATATGGAATTTAGGAAACAAAACAAATGAGTAAAGGAAAAAAGAGAGAGACAAACCAAGAAACGGACTCTTCACTATAGAGCACAAACTGCTGGTTACCAGAGCGGAGGTGGATGGGGGGGCGGGTGAAACAGGGGATGGGGATTAAAGAGTATATTTATCATGATGAAAAAAATTTTTAAAAATGACTAAAATCCAAAAAACTGACAATACCACCAATTGCTGGTAAGGATGTACAGCAATGGAAGTCTCAATGGAAGTCTCATGGTGGGAATGCAAAATAGTACAGCCACCTTGGAAGACAGTGACAGTTTCTTACAAAGCTAAACATAGGCTTACCATATAATCCAGAAATTGTGCTTCCAGGTATTTACCCAACTGATTTGAAAACTAATATCTGCATTGCATGTGAATGTTTATTGATGCTTTATTCATAATTTCCAAGAATTGGAAACAACCAAGATGTCCTTCAATGTGAGAATGGATGAAAAAATTGTGGTATATGTATGTTGTTCAGTGATAAAAAGAAATGAGCAATCAAGCCACAAAAATCTTAAATACATATTGCTAAACGAAAGAAGCCAGTTTGAAAAGACTACACAGTTTATGACTCCAATTATATGAAATTCTGGAAAAGGCAAAAATAGAGAAATAAAAAAAGATTACTGGTTGCCGGGGCCAGAGGGAGGAACAGAGCACTGAATGGGTGGAGTGCAGGGGATTTTTAAGGGAGTGAAAGCATTCCATATGATGTTGTAGTGGTGGATACAGGACACTACGTATTTGTCAAAACCCATAGAAATTTCCAGCACAGAGAATGAATCTTAATATATGCTGCAAACAGGTCCTTTAGTAAGTTGGGAAATCCTAGGATAGAATGCAACAAAACAAATCATGTTACAAATATATGGAAAACCTCACTGAAGGAGTGAGGGACCTAAGTAACTTTGGAAATGAGTGGAGTCTACAAGACTAAAGGCAAAAGAACCTGCACATAAGCACTGTCTCTAATTAATAAAGTTGTTTCTATGGGGTGGGTATGGGTTAGCCATGGGTTAATATGTATACATTGTTGGAATTGAACAATTAGGTAAAGGGATAGTGGGTGAAGCGAACCATCCATTGGAGTGGGAGGTTGGAATATTCCATGTGGTGATGGATTAGAGCTAAAAACAACAGCATGAGCTCATGTTTAGCTTAATATAGATACAGGTAGTTACATGTGGAAATATTTAAAGATATGTATATATAAGCAGGTTAGTATATATGTTCCTTGCCCTGTCAACTGAGAGGACCTATAAGCAAAGATACCCAGTCGCAACAAGCACACCAAGCACCCAAATCTTGATCTCTAATACCATTCTCTAATAAAAGGAACCAGAGCCCTTTGGTTCTTCTAGGACTGGGGCTGGAAATATATAAGATGAACTTGGAGCATCTAGAATGCCAGAAAGTAAGGAAGGGCTAACACAAAACAATCCCACGATGATGAGGGTATGTTAGAGGGACATAGGAGCCAACTGAAAGAGCTCTCAATGGCCAAAGTTGGAATAATTTGAGCAACACGATGAAGTAGTATTATTGGATTATAACTCAAAGCATAAAATATATACCCATGAGGCTACTGGCATACATAAATGACTGAATAAATAAATAAATAGAGAACAGAGAAATCTCTCATGTGAAGGAATTCCAAACATTTTATGTAAATACTCTACCCTCAAGGTGTGGAGCATAGCTTCTTATTCCTTAAGTGTGGGCTTCCTTCCAAAAAGTACAGTATGGAAAGGAAGGAAAAAAGTAACTCTACTATGGGGGAACCTGACAAACACGGCTTCAGGCCAGGTATCCCAATAACAAGTGATGTCATGTTGACAATACATACTTGAAATGTGATGAAAATGGCACTTCCCCTCTGTGGTCTTCATGCCCAATACGCATAACCCCAGGCCAATCATGGGAAAAGCATCAGACAAATCCAAATTGAGGGACATTCTGCAGGATCCCTGACCAGGAATTCTCCAATCTCTCGAGGTTATCAAAAACAAAGTCAGAGAAACTGTTACAGCCAAGAGGAACCTAAAGAGACAACTAGATGTAATGGGGTATCCTGGATGGAATCCCGGGACAGAAAAAGGACAGTAGGTAAAAATAAAGGAAATCTGAGTCAAGTATGAACTTTTTTTTTTTTAAGATTTTATTTATTTATTTTGACAGAAAGAGAGATAGCGAGAGAGGGAACACAAGCAGGGGGAGTGGGAGAGGGAGAAGCAGGCTTCCCGCGGAGCAGGGAGCCCGATGCAGGGCTCGATCCCAGGACCCTGGAATCATGACCTGAGCCAACCAGGCGCCCCAAGTATGAACTTTTGATAGTAAGGATGTATCAATATTGATTCAGTAATCGTAACCAATGCACCCTACTGTTGTAAAATGTTAGGGGTATTAGTACCAGGTACGTGGGAACTCTGTATTACCATCATAATCATTCTATATGATTTAAAATTAAAATTTCAGCAGTGCCTGGGTGGCTCAGTCAGTTAAGCATCTGCCTTCAACACAGGTCATGATCCCAGCGTCCTGGGATCGAGCCCCACATCGGGCTCCCTGCTCAGCAGGAAGCCTGCTTCTCCCTCTGCCCCTCCCCTGCTCGTGCTTTCTCTTTCTCCCTCTAATAAATAAATAAAATCTTTAAAAAAAAATTAAAAGTTCATTTCACATACACACTCCTCCAGAGCATGGGCTTGTGTTTCAGAAGGGGGATTTTGCAAGCCTATCAGGCAAACACTTGGAGTAGCTGGGGCTCTGAGCAGCATCTGTAAGGGCAGAATTTAGACCACCTCGCAGCGGTTCAGAAAAGAGGTGCTACTCTCATCGTCCCAAGAGGTCAAGCCTAGACTTCTCACCAGTTTCCAGTGGGGGAATCCATGCAGCAGGGAATTCTTGGAATTTAGCCCAAGGGAGTAGAAGAAACTCCTCGGAGAAAATAATTTTGGTTAATTAAGTGGAATCCGGTGTTGTCCCCACCGTGCAACTCTTCTCTGGGGGAAACCAGCACCACCGAGCACCACTTTCTGTTAGGCTGACAGAACCGTCACCCACTTTCGCCCCTCAGGTGGGACTCTGGAGCGAGTAATGAGGCCCCAGTGAAGGCACCTGTGGATACACTGGGGAGGTGAATCTAAACGCGGTGTTGCGGTGGGTCTGGGAGGTTCCTTGAAGCCCCCAAGGCCCCTGTAGAGGAGAGGGCCCGTGGGAAGGAGGTGCCGTGTTGCCAGGCCTTCCGACTTTTCATGAAAAGCCAGGCATTCAAAATGTCATGTGCAACTGCAGAACTTTTAACTGTAGGCAACTCATTCAACTCCTTTTTGAGAAAACACTGTGCTGGCTAAACAAAACACCTCTGACAGTGGTACTCAGCTGGGGGAGCCCCGGTCTGTGACCTCTGAGAAAGGGGAACTCTCCTGACAGTGCCCAAGTTTCAAAATTATTCATTTAAAACCCAGGAAGAGGGGCGCCTGGGTGGCTCCGTCGTTAAGTGTCTGCCTTCGGCTCAGGTCATGATCCCAGAGTCCTGGGATCGAGCCCCACATCGGGCTCCCTGCTCAGCGGGGAGTCTGCTTCTCCTTCTCCCTCTGTCTACCACTCTGCCTACTTGTGCTCTCTCTCTCTGTCAAATAAATAAATAAATAAATAAATCTTAAAAAAAATAAAAATAAAAATAAAAAAAATAAAACCCAGGAAGATGGAACCTGCATGATAACCAGGAGCCACTGGGACATGCAGCTATTTAAATTAAAATTAATTTTATTAAAATTAAAATTAATTTAAATTAAATATAATTAAAAGTTGACTTCCTCAGTCACACTGAGCATATTTTAAGTGCTCAACGGCCTTTTCCATCATGGCAGAAAGTTCCACTGGACAGTGCTATTAAGTATATAGAATATATTGGGGGAGCACCTGGGTGGCTCAGTTGGTTAAGTATCTGCCTTCGGCTCAAGTCATGATCCCAGGGTCCTGAGATCGAGTCCCACATCAGGCTCCTTGCTCAGAGGGGAGCCTGCTTCTCCCTCTGCCTGTTGCCCCCGCTCCTTGTGTTTTCTCTGACAAATAAATAAAATCTTAAAAAAAAAAAAGTATATAGCATATATTGGAACAATTGGCAAAATTTGAATATATTTGGTAATAATTTGTATCCATATTAAATTTCCTAATTTTGACCACTGTATAACATAGTTATATAAAAGAATGTTTTTGTTTTTATTTTTTGAGGGTGGGGGGACAGAGGGAGAGAGAGAATCTTAAGTAGGCTTCATACCCAGCACAGAGCCCGATGCGGGGCTTGATCTCATGACCCTGAGATCATGACCTGAGCCGAAATCAAGAGTTGGACACTTAACCAACCTGAGCCACCCAGGCGCCCCATGAAAGAATGTTTTTAATCTCTGGACGAACATGTGGAAATATATAGGGGTAAAGGAGATAGGACATCTGCAACTTCTCAAAATAACGCAAAAAAAACCACACAAAAAAACCACCTAGAATGATAAAGCAAATGTAGCAAAAACACTAACAACTGGTGAATCTGGGTGCTATTCTTGCAACTTTTCTGAAAATCTGAAATGATTTCAAAAGTAAGAGTTAAAAGGGAAAAAATGGAGAAACAATAAGTACTGCAGGGAAGTCAAGAAAGTTATAAAGTTGACTCCATGAAGCAAGTGGTGGTCCTCAGCTGTGGGTGGTGGTGTCCTATGTCACGGCATATTTCAGGGGGCTTCACTGCATACAGAGTTACCCCCTGTGCCCTCCGTAGCCCTTCAGAACTTCTCCGTTCCCTCGTGGTGCCTTCTTACACGCTCACTGGGCAAAGGGTCCCCAGTTCGAGTAAACTCCTTTCTGGTTTCCCGGTTGACATCATCATCATGTTACATGTCTTCTTGCTGTAGACCGTCCTCTGACCCTCACTGCTCATGTTCCACTGGGAAGAGCCTAGCATAACAGCAGTCCGCAGCTGTAGCCCACATTGGTTTGTGTGTGTGTGTGTGTGTTGTTTCTTTCCCACATTGTTTTTATACGTTGATTAAAACTGGGCAGTGCACCCCAGAGGGCTTCTTGGCACGGGGCTGTCATGACCTACCCATCTAAAGGATCACTGCTCTAAGAGCTTTTTATTTTTTTAAAAAAGACTTTATTTGCGAGAGTGAGAAAGAGAGAGAGAACAAGAGAACACAAGCAGGGGCAGAGGGAGAGGGAGAAGCAGGCTCCCCGCTGAGCAGGGAGCCCGATGTGGGGCTCAATACCATGACCCCAGGATCACGACCTAAGCCGAAGGCAGACGCTTAACCAACTGAGCCACCCAGGTGCCCTCTAAGACCTTTTTAAAATTGGTGTTTACATCTTTATGTACAATTATACTTAAATGTGCCAATGCAATGGTACGCGTGGATTTAATTTCAGTGCCATTGTTTTCTTTTTCCTCTTTTGCTTGTCCTCCCTGCAACACCTTTGTCTCTTCTTTTGGCTTCTACCCAGGGTGCAGCAAGTCCTGCTACGTTTGCTTCTATTGTGACCACAGAGCCCCCCACGTTGGTCACATCCAGGTGTCTGTCCACCTTCCCTGGCATTGGGAGTGGAGACGAAAGGATCTGTGGTCCCAGAAGCCCCTTAGCTGGTTTTCTAGGTAAGCCTTTTATTCTAAGAGCACCTTATTGTTATTAAACTTTGTTAACTAGCAGGGCACTGGCTGGTGCTGTGGTCATAGATCTTGGATGGTGTTTTAATTAAATTCAGCAAACATTTCTTGAGAGCCTACTTTGGGGGGGGCGGTGTCCAGGCACCCTGCCAGGTGCGGCTGATACAAACATCAATAAGACCTTGCCCTTGAAGAGTTCCCAGGTGGCAAAAACCAAAACCGTTAAAAGTGCTGTTTTTACCAGCCGTGCCAGGGGAAACTGGGCATGGCGCTAGAAATAGGATCTCCTCCTCCGGGGGAAGGCACCCTGCCTTCCCTGCAGCATGCCTTCTCTCTCAGTATAATTTCTGACATCATGAATCTAGCACCCTGTGATGTACACTCCTCAAACTTTCATCTCACATGTAATTCCTGCCTTTTATACTCTCAAGCTCCCAAACTTGCTCTTTCTCCCAACTAACAGGCAGTTTCAAGTTCAACCAATTCGGGTCCAAAATAAAACATCCAAGACAGGAATGCACCTGCTCCCCAAGCCCCTCTTTGTGTAGACAGAAATCATTTATTGCTCAGCTCCCTCCTCTTTCATGAGACCCACACGTGTCTCTCAAGGCAGTTCCCATCTTTTCCAGGATATTCTATTAACTCCTTCCCCACACCCACTCGCAGGCTTTGAACGTATGGATAATCCGACACTTCCTCCCTGTACGAGTAGTACCCTGTGTGCGGCATCAGATAAAACTCTCCAGATCGGGTGTGTGCATTTTGCACGGTGGCTCGGCCAGCAAAGCTCAACCACACAAGGAGTGACGCCGACTACAGAAATACAGCCATTAAACTCAGATTTAATCTGTCTCAAGCTTAACATCCCCTTAGCAGAATTTCCAGAAATACCCGGGGACACTCTAACACCCCCCACGTGACAGGAGGGCAAGTCAGAAAGGAAAGAGATAGGCACCTTAACCTCCAACAGTAAAAATAAATCTTACCTTTACCCACAACAAAACCTGCGATCCTGTGAATATTCACTGGGCCCCTCCCAGGGCCTCCAGGGGCAAATGAGGGCCTTCAGAGCTCAAGAGCTCAAGCTTCCATAGCTTCCTGGCAGATCCAACTCTGCTCCCATCAAATATTTTGAGTCACTCCATAAGATCCCTGAGCATTTCCTGCAGAGAGCCTCTGATTTGAGCAGGCTGTCTCTGGGGAGTGCATTCCTGGGATCCTTATCCTTCTTTTCTCCGGGACATATTGATGAACCCTCAGTTACTCACAGCCAACTGCGACACCAAACTCTTTAAGTCCGAGCCACGGGGCTCAGACCACGTTGGCCAGCCCTTCAGCTCTGCTTGTCCCAGTTTTAGCTCCGAAAGTCCCACCTCCCGGGAAACCCCCTCAGTCCCAGGAGAACCAGGGTGGTTAGCGACCCTGGTGTGGGCTCTAAGAGGAGGCATAGAGTGGTGTGGACTTCACAAGCACAGGACTTGGGGACTGCACCCCTGCCTGCCTTCCTGGCACGATCTGGAACATCCTGACCTTCCAAGCAGGGGAAACTGACTCTGACCAACTAATGCAAAAAAGGAATTTTTTTGAAAGAGTATTTTCCTTTGCTTGTCTCTTACTTTGAGATTTGAAAAACTTGGGTAAGAGCATCTGATGTGCTACACTGAGCCACAGGTCAACAAACGCACAGTTGGGACAGGAATGCAGCTAGAATTTGCCCTTTTTGGCTGTGATGGGAGGTGGGCTCTGTGGATCTCCAGCCGCATACAGTGAGGAATTCCCCAAACTTGGGAATGGGGTTCAGATGACTGCCAACAAAACCATGAAGTCAAAGGTTAAGAGTTTATGTTGTAGGGGTGCCTGGGGGGCTTAGTCGGTTGAATGTCTGAGTCTTGGTTTGCTTAGGTCGTGATCTCAGGGTCATGGGATGGAGCCCCAGGTTGGGCTCCGCACTCAGTGGGAAGTCTGCTTGGGATTCTCTCTCTCTCCTTCTCCCTTTGCCCCTCCCCCACTCAAGCTCTCTAAAATAAGTAAATCTTAAAAAAAGAAAAAAAAGAAGAGTTTATATTATACATGCATCAAGCATGAACAGGTGGGGCTGAGAGTGGAAGGCAAGCTATGTGTGTCACGGTTCGCCAGAGCAGGTTTATAAAGAGCCAACACCTGCCTTACAATTTTTGGGGCGGGGGGTGCCCATGAGGAGGGACTGGGATGTGGTCTGTGTGCTCAGGATCTGTTTGAATGAGAACGGGCAGCCAGCAATGGAGGACTGGTGGCAGACAGGGTCGGAACAAGATGGTGTGCTCTAATCCCAAAATGCTCCAAGGCTTGAAGGCAGGGGCATTGATATTCAGGGGACGTAGGGGAAAATTACAAGATCTTCCCCTTTAACTCAGGGACTGCCAAATTGCTTGGACACATTAGATAAGAGGGGAGAACTTACATTTTTTTCTTTCCAAGAAAAGTGTTAGTATGCTTGCTCCTTTGGGTTTGTCACAGTTTCCCCTTTACCCGACGCCAGGAGCAGCAGCTCAAGTCAGAACTTTGGTTTTTTGTTTTTTTTTTTTTTTAAAGATTTTATTTGTTTGACAGAGAGACACAGAGAGAACATAAGCAGGGGGAGTGGGAGAGGGAGAAGCAGGCTTCCCGCTGAGCAGGGAGCCCGATGAGGGACTCAATACCAGGACCCTGGGATCATGACCTGAGCCAAAGGCAGACGCTTAATGCCTGAGCCACCCAGGCACCCCAGAACTTCAGTATTTTTCAAAACCCATCTGGCTCTACTTATTCAATCTGTTGTCACACCCCTATGTCCCTTGTTTGCAAAGGGAGAAGTCCCTAGATATTTTCAGAAAGCTGTGCTTCAAGTCAAAAGCCTGCTAGGCTTTCCAGGGCACTGGAAGCCAGAGTTCCACACCTGCCATCCCAGCCCCGTGCTTTCTCCTGGTTGCCCTGCCAGCCTCCAGCCTCCACAGGGAGCGACTTGTCCCAAACATGTGCCTTGTGTTTGGACTCTGTGGGAACAAGATGTGGTTGTTTTCCTGCTGAAATGCACTTTCTTCCCTTCTCATCTTTAATATTTTTTTTTTTTTAAATATTTTATTTATTTATTTGAGACAGAGAGAATGAGAGAGACAGAGCACATGAGAGGGGGGAGCGTCAGAGGGAGAAGCAGGCTCCCTGCCGAGCAGGGAGCCCGATGCGGGACTCGATCCAGGGACTCCAGGATCATGACCTGAGCCGAAGGCAGTCGCCCAACCAACTGAGCCACCCAGGCGCCCCTTCCCTTCTCATCTTTAAAACCCCACCTGTCCCTCATGTTTCTGCTTTATTGCTTCTTTTCCCTGAGACCCGCCTCCTCTCGCCCTCCCAGCTGGCTGTCAACCTTCCAGCCTCCAAAGACCCAGAGAGTTTCACATAACCCAGTAACAAGCCGGGTCTCCCAGCCCCTTGAAATTGAGACCTTGCTACTTTCTAGATCAGAACATAGACCCCACCTGACGGCAGGTTAGAGATGCTGAGTCTCAGCCCCGCCCCAGACCTGCTGCATCAAAATCTGCATTCGGAGATTCCCAGATGACTTGTATTAGATGTGAAAGTTTGAGTAGCACTTCTTAAGATCATTAGTCCCCAACTCCAGTTGCCCTAGAATCTCTTGGGGGAGTTTTAGAACGTACTGATGCCAGGGTCCCGCCCCTAGGGATTTAGATGAAATAATCTGAGGTGCCATCTTGACATTGTGGATTTCTATAAACTTCCCAAGTGATTGGAATGCACAGCGAAGTTTGAGAACCACCGGCCTAGCATGATCACTCAATCCCTGTCCCATGCCCTATGAATTTCCAAGACCTTCCATAAGATTTCTGTTCTGCAACTGTCTTGGGGAGTGGTGGGGACGTGGGCATATTCTCACCATCACCTCTTCCTCTGGGGTCCTTCCTCACAGCTTACGCTGGCACTGCATCGGCTTAGCCAGTTCTTGGAATCCCAACCCCCACCGGCCAAAGTAAACTTTGATTCGCATGTGACCTCTGTGGGTGTGGTACACCGAAGATCTGGGAACAGCGGTGAAGCAGGGGAGGAGTCTACATGGGCGCACAGCAAACACCCTCTAAGAGGGATTATTTTGTCAGTGGTTAAGACAATAAAATGTTTCAATATATTTATGTTTTTATGTACCTGATAATTCTGCCTTGATTTTATAGTTCTATGGGTATGTTTCTTAACTAGATTCAAATGCTCTGAGGGTAAGAACCGGTGTCCCCAGTTCTTAGCCTATATTGGTGCTCAACTAGTGACTCCTGAAAAACTGAATTAATAGCTCAGGATTTAAAAACAGATGTGTGAGAGGGACAGGCTTTGGACCAGAGATTAATCTTGAGACAGGAAAACTTTTCAAGGGTAGGAGCAGAAGGAGTGAGGTTCTTGTTAGTGGGAGGGTCGCAAGCCTAGCGTGGGACAGACACACCCCTAAACCTATACTGTCCGACACACAGGTCACTCTTGAGCGCTTGAAATGAAGCTAGCCCGAATTAAGATGTAAAAATAACACCAGACGTTGAAGATTTAAGGTGGAAAAAAGTTGTAAAATATCTCATTATAGATCATATGTTGACATATTTTTAGGTAAATTGGATTAACTAGGATATATTAAAATGAATGTCACCCATTGGTTTACTCTTTCAATGTCGTGACCACAAAGTTTAAAATTACATAGGTGGCTCACATTCCATCTCTATTTAATGGCTCTACTGTCAACACTGCCCTCCGAGAGAAAGACGGACACACCAGGAGGTAGAAGGGGGCTGCCTTTGAGGCCAACTGGGTGACAGGCTCTGTGCTGGACCCCACAACCCCCTGAACAATGAGCTGTATCACCACTTTGTGGATGACTAGGCGCAGGTTCACAAAGGCTAAATATAGGGGCGCCTGGGTGGCTCAGATGTTAAGCATCTGCCTTTGGCTCAGGTCATGATTCCAGGGTCCTGGGATCGAGCCCCACATCGGGCTCCTGGCTCAGCAGGGAGCCTGCTTCTCCTTCTCCCTCTGCCTCTCTCCCTGCTCATGCTCTCTCTCTCTGTATCTCTGTGTCTCAAATGAATAAATAAAATCTTTAAAAAAAAACAAAAACAAAAAAAAAAAACAAAGGCTAAATATCACGAAGTGCCCAAACCACTCAGCTGGTGAGAGAAGAGCTCATATTAGAATTTCTGCCTGCTGAATTCTAAAGCCCAAAGGTAGGGCCCCCCAAGAGAGGAAACCCACTGGGGAGAAGGTCAGAACCAAGCCACACAGCAGGTGTTACAGGAGTGAGAGGTGTTTAGTTTGGAGAAGAGATCTCAGGACGGACCACGGAACACCATTTTCAAATTATCTGAAGGCTCAGCGGTGGTCAGATGGCCTCTGTGTAGCTCCAAGGGGTAGGAGGAGAGTGTAGGAAGAAGAAGCTGTGAGAAGGATTTCCCGAGACAAAGGAAGAATTTTCAACAGAGTGGCCCAATTCGGTTGCTTTGGAAGGCAGAGAGGGCCAGGTGCGGGAGAGGACCAAGCAGAGGCTGACACTCTGCAGACTCCAAGCACTGCGAGGCTGTGTGGTGGTTCTGGAACATTGTTCTGTGGAGTGGCTGCGTCAGGATCACCTGGGTGTTATTCAAGTTAAACAGGTCCACGCAGGCCTATTGAATCGGAATTTCACTGGGGTGAGGCCAAATGAGTTTTATTTTGAACAAGTGCCTTCAATTATTCTGACGTGCGGCCAGGTTTTGAGGCCAGTGGTGCATAAAGGACATTTGAGCATCCATTGGATGGTTCGACTATATGACTTTTCAAATCTCTTCCAATGTTGAAATTCTATTATTCCGTGTCACATAACACTTGCCAACAAAATTATGGTCTGTGAACTTGGCAAGATGAATCCTTTCCTTATTTGGCCTGTTTACTATTTAATGGGAGGATTTCTTTAGTAAGCCAAAACAGTAAAACTCCTAGCTGCTTACATTAATTGAAATGAATTAGATTTTACTTCTTTTGTACCTTTGGTGAGTTAGGGGTTCCAGAGTAGGGGCAAGATAAAAGAAGAACTATTTTCTCATCTCTTCTGCTTAATAGAAACACCAAATTTTAGCCCTCATTGCCGGGAACCTATTCCAGACTCTGTAATAGAAGCCCATTTGGAACTTTGGTTGTTTTACTACGGATGAGGATAGCAAGGGGCTGCAAAATTCTGTCTGTGGAATGAGACGGTATTAACAATTTCCAAGGAAGCGGTTTTCACAAGCTTGATTCACAACACACCAGTGACTAAAAGAAATAAGTGCCAAGTCCCATCAAGTTGAGGTATTGTTGAGAACACAGCTGGGACATAGACAGAGTTGGAAAATGCAACCAGAGGAAAACCAGCAGCAGCAAAAAGAGAACCAGGAAAGGGGACATTTGTTCCAGAGAACGAAATTGGTGGCGCTCAGTCCAAAAAGAAGGGAATCATTGAGGACTGAATTTAGCATCACAGGACATCTGAATCACCCAACTCAGGTGGTGTATGCTTTGCTTTCGTCCCGGTCACAGTGGGGACCGAAGAAAAGTAGGATGTGAGTCCCCTCTTTAAAAAGCAAATGAGGGGACGCCTGGGTGGCTCAGTTGGTTAAGCATCTGCCTTCAGCTCAGGTCATGGTCTCGGGGTCCTGGGATCGAGCCCTTCATCGGGCTCCCTGCTCGGCGGGGAGTCTGTTTCTCCCTCTCCCTCTGCTCCTCACCTCCTGCTCATGTGCTCTCTCCCCCTCAAATATATATATAATAAATAAAATGAAATTGTCACTTCTTTGGATAAAGCAGTTTGTCATTTTGCTGCCCTTTTCATTAAGGGATGGCCTCAAGGACAGGTACTGACCTGAAGAAATCAGCTAAGGACACTGACATGAGGCCAGGTAAAAAGCAAATGTGGAAGCAACCGTCTTAACTTAAAGTTTGAGCCAATGACTGCTCAGTTGGGAAAAGTCATAAATGTAGAGTAGTCAGTTACTGGTTTCAGCTTCTCTATTTCTCCATAAAGGGTATTATTTTGTTCTTTGTTTCATTCAGCTATTAAACATGGTCTTTTGAGAACAATATCTGGATTTAGGACATGTGGAATCCACTTTTCCTTTGAGAACTTCAATAAAGTCATTCGTCTCCACTCCTTCTAGCTTATCATATTTCTGGCACAATTATAACAACTGTTTTTATCATTCCTTCTTGGATAATTTGATTCTGGTCCTCCTTGCCCCTTCCAGTTCTCGGTTCAGATTATCTCTTTTGAAATATGTGAGTGGGCTGTGGTTATTTCGGACTGGTGTGTGCAGTGTGTGAGCCTAGATAAACTACGGCCTTGTTGACAGTTCAGAGAAGATGAATGGGGAATTGTTCAGGTACGCAGTTGGTAGTAAATGCTCCAGAATATTCCCAAACTAGGATTTCTACTGGAAATTTGGAGACACCCAACACAATCGGACTTTTCTTTTGTTTAAAGAAGTGATTCTCCAAGTCAGATCTTCCGTGTCTGTGAGTTAATCCAAAAATTCAACTCCTTTCACTGATTTCTATTTTTATGTAGCACTCAGCCCCACTTACCAGTAATCTATAATCTTAAAATTAGAACCATACTGGAGTATGCAGAAAACTCTTTGTCTTCTCCTAAGAGTTCCAGCTATGACAACATTTGGCATCACTAATTTGACTAATTTTTTTTTTTTTTTTTTAGATTTTATTTATTTTTAGAGAGAGAGAACTCTCATGCCACTGCACAGGAGTAGGGGGGCAGAGGGAAAGGAAGAGGGAAAGAAACAGACTCCCCACTGAGTGCAGAGCCCCAGACACGGAGCTGCTCTCACGACCCTGAGATCACGACCTGAGCCAAAATCAAGAGTCGGAAGCTCAACTGATGGAGCCACCTAGGTGCCCCGCTATTTTTTTTTTTCTAATGAATAGATTTTATATGTCGCATGCATTGTGCTTCAAATATGAATGAACCACAGCTACAGCTAAATAAAACATATACATCTACATGTAAATAACAATTTCTTCCTCTAACCTGGTTGCTGTTTCACTGGGAGGTTGAAATGGGTGGGCCGTTGGAGTCTTTTGTCTCAGCCAAATGGTCTGGAACCAGGCAAGTTTGTGAGGCGCTGGTCTAAAACAATGGGCTGCAGGAAAACTAGAATCGCTGGTTGGAGTCAGACCAACCTAAGGGCAAGCCCTCGTCAGGGCCTCTGTTCTAATCTGCAGGCTGCCGTTGCACAAGGCCATGGTGGGGAGGGGCTCCTGGGGTCGAACCCGTCTGTACTCTGCCAGCCAGGCCTCTTACGTTGGGCTGTATCTACACTGGGGGAGGGGGTGGGGGTCGGAGCTGTTTGTGTGTTTTAGCTCACGTACATAAAGGCATATAGGCCGTCTGCAGCCCTGGTAGTATATCTTAGTAGCATTTAGGAAAATGCTCACATCTCTGCAGCTCAGGCTTCTCCTCTGCAATTGTAGAATAAGTCCTACTGTGTAGGATTGATGTAAGGTAATAAGATAATGTATGCAAACGGCCTGATACATAGTAACAGAAGCTCAGCAAAAAGAGTATGGTTTAGTCCCAGCCCTGAGCTCACATGGTAGCGTGAGATGGGGTGTTGGGACTCCTCCTAACTGAGGTGCTGGCCTAGCAGCCCATTCTTTAACCTTTCTGGCCAAGTAGGGAGGTCAAGGTCTTTGGAGACAGACAGGCTAAAGGGTCAGTTCCAATTCTGCTGCTCACTCATTATGTGACTTTGAGCAAGTTATGAAACTGCTCTGGGTCTCCTGTTTTCCTCATCTATAAAGTAAGTACAAAAAAAAAAAAACAAAAACAAACTTAAGTCAAAGGGCTCTTGACAATCTGAAATGAGTTAATAAGCTAAGCCCCAGAATACAGCCGGCACATTTTAGGGGCTTGACAAACTTGCCTTCCTCTCTCCCACTCCTAACCCCTCCTAATCTAGTGCTTTGTTGTATTTCATGTTTACTAAACCCCATCCACGGAGAAAGTCAGCCCCGGCTTTCATCACTGCGCTTTCCTTAGGCCAAAAAAATTCCTTACAGCTTTCCATGTAAATTTTAATAAAACCAAATAACCATTTCATAGACTTAATATATCCTGGCAGCCATGTAGATAAGCTGGGTGGAAAGGGTAGGGAAAAGACACAAAAACTGATACTAAATAGAGAGCTGGAAAACCATCCTAGATACACGGGGGGCTCAGGATGGGGCAACAACGTCCCTATGAATCAGCGATGCCCAGACGGCTGGCGATCCCAACGAGAAAAATGGAAATAGAAAAACATAAAATTACCCATCCTGATGTAACTGAACACCTATATATGAAAAGCAAAACTTTAACATATTTTTATAACCTTAGGGACAGGCAAAAATCTCTTAGTGATGACACAAAAAAGCAGAACTCAAATTAAAAGGTGGATACATCCAAGTTCATCAGAATGAAAACCCTTTGTACTCGAGCAGCACCACAAAAGTGTTAAAAGACTAATGGCAGACCAGAAGGAGATATTTGCAACGAATAAGACAGACGAAGGATCACATTCAGGATATGCAAAGAATTAAAAATAAGACAAAGACAAACCAACAGAAAAACAGCAAAAAACAGGGACAGGCAGTGCACAGAAGAGGACGTCTGGATGGCCAACAATCCCAGTTGAGGAGGTACTCAACCTCCTTGATCATCAGGGAACCAAAGGAGATTTAAAACCCCGAAGACCTCCCATCAGATGAGCGGGAATCAAAAAGTCGGAGAAAACCAAGTGAGAGGATGCCGGAAAACGGGAGAGCTCAGGCGCATGCAGGCGTGCGGGTCCACGCCGCTCTGCAGAGCCATTTGCCAAGACCTAAAAAGGGTGAATCCACCTGCGCTCTAGGAAATCACAGCCTTGTCGGAAATAGCTACACATTGGAAACCGCCTGATCCGCCATCAAGTTGGGAATAAATACACGGAGGAATGCTCACACGGTGAAACCCCACAGGGCAATCCCAGGAATGAGCAAAGCCTGTTTGTGCCTGTGTGGGTCTAGCTCCCAGCGGAGTGAACACAGCAGCCCCTGGAAGGAGGTCCATTCATGTAAAATGATAACCTAGCAGTACTGAACCCTGGTTATCACACATAGCCACGCAGTCTACAGGAACAAGAGGGACACAGGTTCAGGATTGAGCACGCCTGGGGGAGGGAGGGAGAGAAAGCAGGGTTTCCTTGGATCTGTAATATGTGTTCTTTTGTTTTTATTTTTTTAATGACAAAATGTCAACATTCGCTCATTCACTCTAGGTGGTAGGCATATTAACATTTTCACTCGGTTTCATTTAAAAATGGTCTTCAAGCAAATAGAAAGTATTACTTAGAACTATGGAACTTTGCAAATGGATGATGAAGATCAAGTTTGAGCTTTGCCAGATGGAAGTGAGTGTACAACAGTTACGGGATCTTAAATTATTAAGAAATTGGGTTGGAGGGGGAAATGGAAGGAAAGGAATGAGAGGGGAGAAGGGTAAGAAGATGAGAAGCTGAATGAGGTGGGGGGCATGTTCTGACAACACTGCCCGATGCTGGGAGTGACAAGGCCACAGCAGGGCCCCAGAGCCCAAAGGCCCCCCTCTCTGCGTCTATGCTCCAACCTCATGTACTTAATCGACATTTGTTCACCCAGGTCACCCAGAGCTTCGCTTCCTCCAGCCTGTTGTCAGCTGAAGCTTTCACCCACTTTCTCCCTTCCTTCCTATTTAGCATTTGGGTCCAAGCCTGTGCCCCCTTTTCCTTACCCCTAGGACACTGTGATCAGGGCTTTTCTGTAGCAGTGCGTATAAAAATATCCTGTTATTTTGCCTCAGAGTTTCTTAAAATGTCATCAATTTATACTTAAAATCCCTTTATGCCAATTTACAGCAAGGCTGGGCGAATGCAGTCATGCCTCATCATCAACACCGGCATCTCTCGAGGGCCCGCTGAGCACCGGGACACGGGCTATAAATGTACACCCTGCCGGCTGGTCCACCAACGCTCTTCTATTGCCGTAGCTCTACTTATAAGAGGCGCCTTTCCTTTAAAGGACCCAGGGATCGGGGTCCCTGGGTGGCTCAGTCGTTAGGCGTCTGCCTTCGGCTCAGGTCATGATCCTGGGGTCCTGGGATCGAGCCCCACATCCCTGCTCAGAGGGAAGCCTGCTTCTCCCTCTCCCACTTCCCCTGCTTGTGTTCCCTCTCTCGCTGTGTCTCTCTCTGTCAAATAAATAAATAAAATCGTTAAAAAAAAAAAAAAAAGGACCCAGGGATCTAACTACATGGTCATCGCGAGCACTTAAGTATATAATAGATCTAATAATTTGTTATTAAGTTTGTGGACATGCTAACTACTTGCATGGCTGAGAGGCACCACAGAGGCCGGAGTTAGAGGCAGTGAAAATGAACCGATCAAGTTGCCAGCATTGTCAGAAACCACACTTGAGTAATCACAGCCTTAATAAAGCAGTTTATGCTTCGATGCATTTGTAATTTAACAATGATTTCTTTCTATGGGGTAACACCCAATAATAACATCCAAAGACTAGGACCTTTATCACGTAATTAAATATCTTTAGTTCTAATATACGGACAGTTCAGAATAGGTTCTGGGGTGGGGGGGAGGCGGCGATCCTTAATTTTAGTTTCTCCTAATTTTTTTCAGATTATTTAATAAGCAGCCTACCCATCTTCTTTGTATGCCTTTTCTCCCTGAGAAAAGGGTAAGTGCTATGGATGTACACCTTTTCCCAACCAGCTCCTAGCAAGTTCCATATGTCTAATATGAAAAAAATACACTGTATTTATTGTTTAAGAAGGTGAAGCTTTATTTAAAGGGTGTATTTTTATTGCATCTATCTTTTTGCTCATACCAGATGCTTTTAAAGAAAAAAGCAGGGAAGGACAGGCAAAGAAATGTTAAAATACCGAGAGAACACTCTCCTTCCTGGAATGTGTCAAGTGATAAAATATAATAGATTGAACCGTTTTAACCTAAGGCAGCACTTTCATATATTTAATATTATGTAATATAGCCATGGCTCGATTTCCATAAATGGACCATGTTTAATTGCTAATTGTAACCTATTTCGCTCGGCTCCTCTACCCTGGGCTGCGGATCCTCCCAGAGCAGAAGAGTGGGGACCGTTTCACGGCTGACAAAAACAGTGCTCCCGGGGCACCTGGGTGGCTCAGTCGTTAAGCGTCTGCCTTCGGCTCAGATCATGATCCCAGGGTCCTGGGATCGAGCCCCACGTCAGGTCCTCTGCTCAGCGGGAAGCCTGCTTCTCCCTCTGCCTCTCCCCCTGCTTGTGCTCGCTCTGTCAAATAAATAAATAAAATCTTTAAAAAAACAAACAAACAAACAAAAAAACAGTGCTCCCTCCCAAGCTCTAAGGGGTGCCTCATTCTCCAAAAATGGACAAATCCTCACAGTCTGGGAGAGCACGGAAGGGCCTTTGTGCCTGGCCCGCCTGCCACTCCCACAGTGTTTGGGAGAGAAGTTTAGCCAGGAGACACAACTTGTCTGAGCATTGGGATGAAGTGGTTCTCAGGCTCCGAGGGGCTTGAGCCACTAGGATTCCCACAAGTATTTTCTTACCAGTAACAGCGGGAGACCTGACCTTTGCCCAAGGTGAACTTAACAAGTGATGGGAACAGAGAACAGGGTTTCCTTCAATAGCAACATCATGTCAGTATGGCTCTTTGATGGGGAGCCTGGAGACCATCTCTCAGGCCTACTTTATCCACACTACAGGCCTTGTATGGTCATGTGCTAGGTCACCCAGGACGAGTGTCAGTAGAGACCTGGACAAGCCCACACTGACATAGTCCAGCAGGGTTCTCCATGTGCCTTCCATAGGTCACCCCTACTCTACATTGGGGAAGTCAAGGCTTGAGCAGGCTGACTTTGCCTGAGGTCATAGCACCCTCAGCAACAGCAGGTGGTCTCAGATCCAGAATGGGGACTCCAGGCCTGCTCTGTCCACACCCCACCTCCTCACTTGCCTGCAACAGCATGGCTGGGGCTGGGGGCCTTTGGCTCTGTGCTATGGCCGGCCGTCTATCACCGGGGCTGTGGAACATTCCTGCTTGACCACCCACTTTTCACCCAGCACTAGCTAGCCCGTAGCGAGCGGGGGCCGGGACGCCGGGCAGGAGCTCTTTCCCTCCCATCTTCCTGTGTTTCCCAAGTCGATGGCACTAGCCTGAGGCAGTTGGGAATGAGGCAGACCTAGATTTTAATTCCCCAACTGCTACCTACCAGCTGTGTGTCCTTGGGAACCTCTGTGTCTTGTAAAGTTTTTTTCTTTGTATAAATGAGACTATAAATACCTCCTTAGGGCTGTGACAATTAAATAAGTTAATGTAGGTGTGTTGCTGGTACATGATCAAGAGAAATGTTTTTTTTTTCCTTTCTCTTCTTTATTGCCCCCCCTCCACCCATGCTCCCCTTCTGCATATGGAGAGCTCTTTCCCAGGCAGCGGAGGGAAACGCGGTCTGCGGCTGCACCACATTAGTTGATTTCTTATACAACTCTAAAGAGTAAAACTCTCATTTAGCCTTGGCAGAAATTTAGTCTTTTTAGATCTATAAAGGGCAGGTTGCTGAGTTCAAGTGCATTAGTAAGGCCAGGCCAGGCTTCTGCGGTGGTAAAAACCCCGAGTCACAGAAGAGGTTATTTCTCATGGTGGGTGGGTAGTGCACCATAGGACGAGGGGCTCCCCACGGCAGCTGCTTCCATCCTGTGACTCAGTGGGCCCTGCTGTTTTTTTTTTGTTTTTTTTTTAAGATTTTATTTATTTGACAGAGAGACAGCGAGAGAGGGAACACAAGCAGGGGGAGCAGGAGAGGGAGAAGCAGGCTTCCTGCTGAGCAGGGAGCCCGATGCGGGGCTCGATCCCAGGACCCCGAGATCATGACCCGTTAAGCAGATGCTTAACGACTGAGCCACCCAGGCGCCCCTGGCTCCCCCTGTTCCTATTGGGTAGTTCCAGCACCAGCTCCTCATGGCCTCCGCTCACACTGTTTTGGCCAAAATTAGCCAGAGGGCCCTATCTGCATGTAGAGGCATGACAAGTGTATGGTCCATGTTCCCAGGAGGAAACACAAGGCAGCAGGTGAACACACAGTCTTGTCCCTGTCATATCAGGGTAATAGTTCAGGGAGAACACATCATTTTTAAACAGGTTCGAGTATCTTCAAATCTATTTATGTACATAAGAAAATTAAGATACTGAAAACCACCACCAGCCGGTAAATGGATAAACAAATTGTCATCTATCCGCACAACAGAATACTACTCGGCAGTGAAAAGGAGAGGACATCTAAGATACACAAGAGCAGGGCTAAATCTTCAGAGAGTTATGCTGAGTGAAAGAAGCCCAGTGAAAGGGAGTCCTACCAGATGAATCCATTTATATGGAATACTGGGAAATGCAAGCAAATCCACAGTGACGGCACAGCAGTGGTTGCTCGGAGACAGGGACCGGAAGAGAGATGGGCTACAAAAGGACACAAGGAAACTTTGGGAGGTGATGAAAGCTTTACCTTCATGTGGGTCTCCTTTCCCAGGCATTTACATATACCAAATTTTATACTTGAATATGTGCACTTTATGTTCCTCAATGATACTTCAATCAAGTTGAAAGAATGAAGATGGAGATTCAAAATTATTTTATGTATTATTTATTCCTAAAGAATGCAGTTGTCTCTCTTGGGTGTTCTCTGTATTTGAAAGCCATAAAATGGCAATTCATTACACATACTGAGTAGTTGGTACACCACTCCCATGCTCTCTTCTGTTTACTCCTGATTCATGGCAGAAAGAGACTGCTGCTCAGGGCTTTGCAACTGAGAGAAAAATCAGATTCAAATCTTGGCTCACCACTTGCTAGCTGCCTGGCTTTGGGCAACTTATTGAATTTCTAGGAGACATGTCCTACCTCACAGAATTGTCGTGCAAGTGTGTGTCGAGCCCTTCCTGGGAGCCTGCCAGAGCGCTGCTCAAACCTCAGACACCTGTCTCTACCCGCACCCCCACCCCCCCACCAGTGTCTTGCTGCCTTCCTGCCCCACCATTTGAAACTTCCTATTTGGTTGTTCCTCTGGTTTTGAAAGTGGTTCATCTCCACCGGTTTCCAGATCGTGTACTAAATGCAACAAAATTTAAGGGGTTGCCAAAAAAACCTCAGTAATCAGATAAATCATATTTTAAAAACATCTAAAATATAAAAATCCATGATGAACAACAGGAAATAGAGACAAGCTCTGTCCCTCCCAAGTTCTTGTCAAGCCCTTTCCCCAGTTCTGGCAATTTGCACTGAATCTAATGCCTTTACACACCTGAGGTATTAAATGTAAATACCCCCAGAATAAATGAGTTCTATTTCAAGACTTTCAAGTATTTCTTCAAGAGCAAGGCATGAAGGAATTGGGAAAATTGCTAGAATTGGGGAAAGGGCTTGAAAAGGAATCGAGAGGGACTAACCTGTACTTCATTTTTAATATCTTATTCACCATGGATTTTTGTGTTCATTTTTACTTAAAAAATATTTCATGGCTATTATTTATTTTGATTACTGAGGGTTTTGGAGACCCCTTAAATTTTGTGCCTGAGGTGAGTGCACCCTTGGCCTAGAGCCCTCCAAAAAGACAAACCTTTCATCCCAGAGTTGCTTGGGTCAGAAGGACAAGCAAAGGGAGGTGGTCTAACGTGTAGGTGTGTGCAGGACTTAGAAATGATCATCTGAGTTTTAACTCTTTATTCTGCACTCCCTACTAGCTGTGTGAGCCTCAGGAGACAGGTGTGGGTCTCTGCTTTCCCAACTGTGAAATGGGCAGGACAATCACCCACCGGGGTGGCGAGGGAGTAAGATTGTCCTGTAGTGGTTAAAGGTGTAGACCCTGGAAACTTGTTCCCTGGGTTCAAATACCTGCTCAGCCATCTCTTAGCCATAGGACCTCAGTTTTCTTGAGTAAGGGGATTAGAAGAGATCCCAATACAGACCTCAGAGGACCACTGTGTGGATCAAGAGTCAATACATGTAAAACTTGAAACCAGGACTTGACGCAGAGTAACCATTCAGTATATATTTGCTACTATTCTTATCACCAGCCAGTTGTTTTAATGATCAAATTTCTCAATATTCCCAATAAAAGGGTAAAAGCCCTTTAGCAGCCTGCAGCCTGCAAAATCCCACGGTTAGCTATGATTATCACATGGTCTAAAATGAAATCTGAAAATCGATTCTTTGGTCACCTCTGTGGCCGGCAGAGTTTTGGTTGAGCCCAATTAATCGCAAAGGACAAGCTCTAAGTCTGACAGATCATGACTAAATGGAGTTATATTAATCTCGAAGACAAGAGGAAGGTCGTCTTTCTCCAGAAACCGCCCCAGTGGTGCAAATGATTTTCTTTCACATCCATTTCTGGCTTTCCCCTCCTTTGAAGACAGCACTTGAAACCTCTTTTGCATAACTGAATCTTCAAAAGTTTACAGACCCCATAAAAGCAAGCAGCTAAAAGGAACCATTCAAATGAAGCTCTTTAGAAAAGTAACTGTGGGAGTTTCAGAAGGGGAGGACTTTCTGTGGATTAGAAACTGAAGCTTAACATTTGAAAAAGTAAAGGGACACTTAGGTACTTGTTGATTTGATTTTGTGTAAGTAATCTGAACTTTTCCATTCAGAAGAAGAAGAAGAAAACAAAACAAAAAAAATGCAGTGAGGTTTTCCTGGGCCCAGCTCCTCTCCACAGATATTGAAAAATAACCCCTAGAAGAAGACTTATAATTCAGTCCCTATAGATTTATTCTTTCCCGTTGAGCAACTGGAGACTAAAAACTCAGTGACAATAGGGATAATTTCTTAGGGCGGAAATAAAAATGATGGACCTATAGACTGTCTCATTATGTAAATACATATATGGAAGTTAAGTAGGAACTTCTGAAAGATTGGTTCCATTGTATTTGGGAGAAATTTAAGTTTGAATTTCAATTCCCAATCCTTGAAAAAGTAGAAACATTTATTTTAAAAACAGACTCCGTTTGACTTTTTTTTGAGTGAGGGCAAACATGTGTCTCCTTCCCCTCAGGCAATGACACTCCCCGGTGCTCCTGGACCAGCTGGACTCTGCCCTGGGGGAGGACAGAGGCAAAGTGACCCCCACCATGGCGATGTAACTGCCACAGTCAGAGAAAACTAGAAACTTTTAGAGTGGGGACATGGGGCTTCCCTCACTGCCTCGTCCCTTCCTCATGCTGTAACATCACAAGGTGGTTTTTTTTTTTTTAAGATTTTATTTTATTTATTTATTTATTTGACAGAGAGAGACACAGCGAGAGAGGGAACACAAGCAGGGGGAGTGGGGGAGGGAGAAGCAGGCTTCCCGTGGAGCAGGGAGCCCGATGCGGGGCTCGATCCCAGGACCCTGGGATCATGACCTGAGCTGAAGGCAGACGCTTAACGACTGAGCCACCCAGGGGCCCACAAGGTGGCTTTTGAATCACTGAATGGTTATGAATAACTGGAAAGAATTGCCTCGAAGAAGAAAAGCATTTCAATAGGGTGCCTAATAGGACTGTTTCCAGAGTCCAAAAGAAGCAGCAGAAGAAAAAAGCCTCTTCAGAAAGGTTCCCACTTGGGTACAGGCTAGTTTATAGCTTCGCTCTACTGGCTCGGATTCACTCTTCTTTTCGTCTCTGTATTCGGCCTCTGTACAAAATCTCCGGACTTCCACCCTGCTTAGGAAGGAAGAGCTCATCTGCCACCTCAGGAGTTGGTCTTGACTCCACCTATGCAGACACAGGACAAATAACCCCCACCAATACTTTGCCCCCAGTCTGGGTTATTTGCTCTAGAATACTCCAGGGAGGGCTTTGGCACCCCTAGGTCACACATACTCAAGTTCTGTTAGTGAGGTTAAGTTATGCTTCCTTATTCTTTCTGGATTTCATTGCATGGCTCAGCTGTGAACAAGATTTACATCGTCATAAAAATGTAAATACTGAATGTTGACTCAACCAAAAATTGTGATATAACCATACTGGGAAGACAGGAGAGGAAGAGTTTGTGTGTACATGGTGGTGGGGGCCAGCACCAGGAGGGGAAGGGAAGGTGTGACCATGCTAAATCCTCATTTTCTGCAATAGAACTAAATGATACTTAAAATGGAAAAATCCAGAAATAACAGTATGAGCACATTAAAGTATAAACACCATAAGAAATTGCTACAAGCTTTCAAAGTGTCTCTGGAGAGCAATATTTAAAGATAGGGAGGGTATGATGGGAGATTGCTCTGTTTCAGTAGTTTTGTGGTACGATTTAACTCAAAACTCAACAAATGTAGGCTTTGAAAACAATAAAAATAAAAACAAAGCCACCCCTCGCTCCATCCCCCCTCCCCTTTTCACTACCTAAAACCTTGAAGTTATCCCTCATCTTTCTCTTGGGCTACATCAAGTTCATAGATAGGATGGGTGTTCTATTTCTACCTAAAGTTAGGGGATAAAGGGATAAGTGGGTTTGGTCTCCCTGTTGGGGGATATCTATTACTGGTGGCTCAGCATCTTTCTGGGAGTAAAACACAGTGACAAAGATGATCGGTCACCATTTGTCTTTTAATGAGCTGCTATCCATTATGCTCTGAAGAAGAGTGACTGTAATGAAATGTAAGGGTGACATCAGCACAGTATTAGGAACTTCCTAGCAAGGGGAATAGGATGCCTTCCTACCCTGGAACATTTTCAAGGGAAAGCCCATCAGGGGCATTCTGGAAGGGATTCCTGCCTTCTATGGGTGGGAGACTAGACCAGCTGCCTTCCCAATTCCACCCAATTCTAAGATTTTAAGTTGCTTTAGAAAAAAGGTCTTAGGCTCTTGTCAATTATACTGCTGCATTCACAATCCTTTTCCCCACAGTATGAAGTTTCAGTGAAGACTCAGGGCCTACTCTCCACCCACACCCTTCCCACAGGTGTGGACATTTGTCAACTGTGATAAGAGGATTGGAAGCCACTACCATATATATTTGTTTTATACTCTTTCATTATTATGGCCTATTTTAACAAATAGAGGAAGAGTACTGAGGTCACCCCCAAAACTGGTAATAAATCTGCTCGATTTGGCATTAGTGTGATTTGTAAAGTCTTTTGATGTTCTGGAGATCCCTGTTACACAGGAAATGGCCCACCTCTGGACTCATTGAGTAAGTACAAAAAGTCAAAGACCAGTTTTTTTTAGTAAGTTCAGCATGTCTGAGCTGTTCTTAGAACCTTTGAAATATGTGAATCAGCTCTCCCAGTGAAAAGCCAGGTTAATTGCAGGGTGTGGAGCCAAGAGTCAGACCTTGGTTCCAAGCCCAGTCCTGCCACACTGGCTGTGCAACATTGGGGAAGTTACTTAACCCCTCTGGATAGAAGTTTCCCCCTCTCCAAAATGGGCATAACATCCGGAGCAGTTAGGTTGTTTTCAGCATAACCAGATTGGCTTCAGCAATAAGGAAATGTATGGGCTCCTATAGCCGGGGGGTCTACAGACTGGGGTTTTCAGGGCAGTTGGTCCAGCCTCTCGGTGAGGTCCTCAAGGACTCCCGCTCTTTCTGCCTCCCTGCTGTTCAGTGTTGGACTCGTTCTAATAGGGTTTCCCTCAGGGTCAACAGGATGACGGCCAGAAGTAATCTGGTTTTCTTGTTCACAGCTAACTGAAGCTAGAAACTGGTCGCCTGTGGCTTTCTCTCTACCCCAAAGGGTGGGGGGAAAAAGATCCAGAAGTCCCAGCAACTTTGCCCTGAATCTCACAGAGCCAAACTGGTCATGAACCCATTTCTGAACCAATCACAAGGGGAGGAGATTGCTCTGATGGGCTTAGATTAATCCAGACCACCCCACGGATCTGGCATCCATGTACCAAACCCCATGGCCGCCACCCAACAGGAGAGGCGGAGTAGACAGAAGGAGACATGCCCCCGGCCTGAAACAACATCTACCTCGCACACAAGTTCACTGGGAGAGAACAAGAGGCCACATGTAAATGTACCTGGGGTGGTGGCCAGACAACAAAAGTCATTTCCTTTCCAGTTATTGTTTCAGCCTTCCAAGGAGAAGTGAACTCCTTTCCTGGGAGGGGGGAACTGAACCCCATCGTTGGGATGGTAGGTCTCACCAGGATGAGCTATTAGAAAGCATCCCGGGTCACCCCCAGGGAGTACATGGAGCCATGACTCGGGAGCCGGAAGCGCTGGGAGCGGCCGTGGGAGGCACAGCAGGGTCTGGGCTGAACTGCCCGACAAAGGGTCTGCACGGGACTCAAGCACCAGCTTTAGGGTCTTCCACTGGGGCTCAGCGGTAGGCCTTCTGTGGCAGCCACCCAACAGTGGTGGCTGACCCGACTTTCCCTCTAGGCCACCTGGCCACATGCCCCAGCCCTGGTCAAGGAGGCAGAAGGCTGCTGTCAGGCTCCTGGGAAAGATCTGGCTTTCTTCCTAGAGGAGCTGCTACTCAGCCTCCGCCCCCTCCCCCCCACCCCCCCACGATGACTGTGGGTGTGGGACCGGCGGGGGCCATGCTTCTCCCCAAACTACCATGGCAGACCCAAGGTGTAGCAGCGACACCAGCCCAGATGCCAGCAGGTGCCCAGTTAATTCAAACCCCTATCAGGTTAAGCCACCATGATGCCATGAAACAGCCCTGCACAGATCTCGTGCCGCAGAGAGCACAGTGGAAGGCTTTGCTGCTTCTCTTCTGGATCCACCAACACATTTATGGGAGGCCACGCTTCCCACAGGCTGCTCCTGGCCAGTGACTGAATAGAGGCCGCCGAATCAGCATAGGCTCATTCCTGGGCGATGGGGGCCTCCCCCAGGAACCCGACCCGCACTGCAGTCTGAGACTGTCCACTCATCCTCCTCCTCCCCTGCCCTACCCACTCTCACCTTCCCAGAGATCACACCTGCCCTGCAGTCTTTCTCCCCCTTCTCCGGCCCTGAGGCCTTCCCCTCTTCATCCTCCACCAGCACTGTTCCAAGGCAGCTCTTAGATCTCTACTCCTGTCTTGGCACCTGCTCCTCAGAAGACCCCCCACATGCAGCCATTATAGTCTTTTCCAAAGACAGGCTTTCCTGACAGACTCTTGGAAGATCTCTGTTAGGGACAGAAATGTGTATGACAAAGTAAAGTATTAGTTGAGATTTTAAAGGGTTTAAAAAAAAAAAAAAATCACCCCTTCCTTCCAGATTCTCAACAATTTGGGAAACAGCTATGTAAGTCAGTCAGGGATCCAAATATCCACGTTATTCCTGCAAAAGCTGGAGCTGAAGCCAAAATGGTTGTGCCAGGACTTTCCACTGAGTTGATGGAACTCACTGAAGCTCACTCAGAACAGCTGGAGAACTTCAGGCTCCAACCTCCTCCACCACTCCCAACACCCCAGCGTCACCCCCAGGACTAGGGCCCGTGGGGAGGAGAGCCTTGCAGCCATCAACACCAAGAGAAGAGCCCAAGGAGGGCAAGACAATGCATGGGGGGGGGGCGGGAGCAGAGACCCTTGAAAGCATGGACACCCCCCTGCAGAGCAATGTGGGCAAACAGGGCACCTCCACCACCTCCGTGGTCAGCAGAACCACGTCCTTTCCCCAGGGTGGATCCAGGGGAAGGTACATGAGAGCAACTTCTCCAGGGCCTCGGAGAAGTAGAAAAGCTTGTTTCGTGAACTAGGAGGGTTGAAGGGAGAAAGGGTGAAGGTGCATCCTCCATTATCACAATCATGCCATCAATCAAAAACAACTGCAATCATGTCATCCACCACAATCATGTCACTGTGGTTGTTCCGCCCTCAAGTAGCCACCCGCTCGGTGGTGCAGACAAGATGTGCTCCAAAAGGACTTTGATGACCGGTCCTGACTTGACAGCCTCTGATTCTGTGTACAGAGGCGTTACTAGCTCCCTCTGCTTTTTCCTGTTCTTATTTTCCTACGGCCCTGACGTAACCCCCTGTGGATTTTAAATTTTATCTTTATGCACTTCTGCACAGCCTCATAAATTCTTTCCGGAACAAGGTGTGGGTTGTATAATACATAAGCTATTTATGTAAATATGAGTGGGGTTTTAGGGGTCAGGCGGCCTGGGTTCAACAGCTTTGTTATTTCCCACTGTGTGGCTTTACCCAAGTCTGTTACCCCAGTGCGTAGAGGTGAGGGTTCAGTTAGCTAGCTCATGGAAAACCCTTAGCACAGTGAGCCCTCTACAGAGGCTAGTTATGGTTTTTATCATAGCAGACACACCCTGGTGTCTGTGCCCCACGTATTCCTGCCACAGGGGAGTAAGGCAGACCTTCCACAAGGTGACGCATGGGCAATAATTACTGATGGATCAAGGGAACCTCACTGATGGATCTTGGACTAGACTGGCCAGAGGAGAAAAGCCAGTCTTGAGAGAATGACTACAGGGACTCAGGGAAAGTTTGGATCAAGGCTATTTTTCCAGAAGGGCACAATGTTCCCTCAAACAGCTGAAAAGCTGTAGGGTGGGGGAGAATCTGTGGAGGTGGTGGGTGCAAGGGGAGGTCATTAAAAGAGGATTTGGGGGGGGCATGAGGATGCCAGACACTTGGGGCTGTTCTTCATGCATTCCCATCGGGAGGCTCTACCTTCAAGCCCTAATGAGGCTCAGGTGTGAACAGCCAGGCATCATCCCTGTTCCAGAATCAGATGCTCCAAGTGGAGATAAAGTGCCAGCACCCTGGAAAGAGACTGCAGCCTCTCTGAGTGCCTAATTTAACACAGGAACAGGGAGAATCCTCTAAAATATGCAAAGTGCCTTACAAGAAAGAGAAGCAGCCCAGATCTGAGCAGTAATCCTGTTGCTAATTCTGTCTCAGATATTATGTATAAAGAACATTAACAACTGGGAGTGTTGTGAGTTTCTTAAAAGCCTAGAAATTCAATCAAGGCTCCCCCAGCTAGAGTAACCAGCCCCTCTTGTTTGATGTGCAAATTATAACGAGATTTTTCATTACACCGAAGTAGGAATTTACAAGCTGCCAACGCGTATCTAAGAGTGTCAAGTGAGAAGCAATTTGAACACACACGTACACTTAAAGCTATTTCCAATGTCTTCCGGAAATAGAAACACCTATAAAAACTCAGTTTAAGATCACAAAAACCCTTTAAAAGCCCTACCTGGGATATTAGAAGTTTCCGCCTCTTCTGGCTATGGCCAATTATAGAACTTCCTCCACCGTAAATCACAACGAACAGAGCTGAGCAGGTGAATCACACTCTTTTTTACAGTAATGACAAGACATAAATTACCATAAAGACTTTCAATCCCCACATTTCCAAGTGCTGCAATTTGAGAGAATGTGCTTGTCTCTTTTCTCACTTGTTATTCACGAAACTCCGTTTTGGAAACGCACTTAGACAACCCGGATTCGAACGGAAAAGCTAGCCCCCTGTCCTCGAACTGTGAACGCCAGTGGGGTTCGCACCGCCAGGGCTTCTAACGTCTCCAGAGAATCTGGAAACCCTAATTTTTCTGAAGGAAAATCTCTAGATTTTTACATGTTGGCAACTAAATACAACATCTACGGGGATACGGTGGGTTCGACAAGACGTACCTGGGGCTGAGGGTCCAGTGTGCCACCTCAGTCTGCAGGCTTCTGGTTGGTTCTCTGCCTTCTGGTCCCCAGAACCACGTCTGAACCGAGGCCGGCCCCTCGGATCTGGTGAGCCTCCGAGTGCCCCTCCTGGCGTCCGAAGCCCCCAGGTAGCTCTGCGGTTTGGGTCTCACTAGCTCGGCAGGCTTTGGGTTGCTCCCTTTATAGTTGTTTGCTCGGGCTGCCATTTAAAATCCCACACACCTGGGGGCTTCAACAACAGAAACTTATTTTCTCACAATAGTGGAGGCTGGAAGCCCGAGATCAAGGTGTCCACAGAATGGGTCGTCCCTGAGGCCTCTCTCCTTGGTTTGCAAGGGGGTGTCCGCTTGCTGCTTCTTTAGACATGGTCGTCCTTCTGGGCAGGGTGGGCTGCGCGGGGGCTGGTGCCTCTCCTGTGTCCTTATCTCCTCTTTCTGTAAGGACACCTGTCAGATTGGATGAGGGCCCACCCTAAAGGGGCTCTTTTTATGTAATTACCCCTTTAAAGGCCTATCTCCAAATACAGTCGCATTCTGACATACGACTTCTGAGATGGATGTAATTCAGCCCGTAGTCCTTCTACCTCAGTGAGCCCCGTCCCAATTCCCAATTTCTTCCCAAAGGAGAGGGGAGTGGGAATATGGGCATGCCTTATCTGTTCAGTTGCCAGAGAAGAATATTTCTGGAAGACGTAAGAGGGCAAGAGAAGATGTGAACTGTAAGAAATTTCCCATGCAACTCTGTTCTGCAATTCGATTCACTCTCTTTCACGTGAAGGTCATCATTCCCTTTCCTAACATTGAACTGAGCACAGTGATTGAAATACTGGTAAAAATAGTAGAAAGAACGGCAGGATTATCACTGGGAAGAGGTGTTTCAGTATTGCTGCATAAAAAACCATCCCCAAGAGTTAAGGCCTTTAACTGGGTGGGACATTTTTGTAACTAGACTCACAATGTACTGCTATCTTAGTCCACCTGTGAGGCCATGGAAATCATTGCTACAGAGAGATGCTAGGGAGAAAGGGTGCCACTGGAAGTACCATATATTACTTTTGCTTTTGAAGTTTCATATTTAGGGGCACCTGGGTGGCTCAGTCAATTAAGCGTCCGACTCTTAATTTCAGCTCAGGTCATGATCTCAGGGTTGTGAGACTGAGCCCCGAGTCGGGCTCTGCGATGGACGTGGAGCCTGCTTAAGATTCTCTCTTCCTCTCCCTCTGTTCCTCCCCCCTCCTGCTCCTCTCTAAAAAAATGAAAAAATAAAATAAAATAGCAGTCCCTCTATACTTTAAAAAAAAAAGTTTCTTATTTATTAGGCAGTCAGCTGGTCTTTATTGCATCATATTGAGGTTCGGAGGTGTTTTGTTTTGTTTTTTAAAGTGAAAACCAAGGCACAGAGAGACTGAATAACTTACTCAAAGGCAAAACATGGGCAGACTTCAAGGAGGCTCCTAGATCCTTGGTGTCAATATTGAGTCAGTCCTTTGTGGTGTAGACGTGTGTAATAGGAAAGAATGTGAGGGGCCACCATTTGGCATGCAAATGCCCAGAGGGCAAGGCCTTGTCTTGCTCCTCTTCATGGCTCCTGCAACTCCTCAGTTTGTGTGAAGTTCCACTGACTTCCCCTCGGTGTCTAAAAACACTAATTTGTATGAGAAGATCTGGGTTCATGCCCTGGTTCTCCTACTCCTTGGCTGGGTAATGGCCGTCAGATCACTAAAGGAAGTCTCCATTTCCTCTTCTTCAAAATGAGACTATCAATAGTCTTACTGCTGCACCTACTACTACTACTTTCTACTTCAAAGGATTGTTAAGATAAAATTTAGAAAAGGAATGTGAATACCCTGTAAACTGAAAAGACCAAAAATAACTTTGTTATTATTAAATGTCCTGTTGTCCACTTTGCATTCTCCTTGTCATTTCAGAATATAATGTGCCTCACTTAAGACAGGGAAAAGGACATTCATAGGGAGTTGAGAGACAGGTTTTCATTTTATCTTTACCAGTTATTGACTCTGGGTCTTGGGAAAAATCACTTAATTTCTTTGTGTCACTTTCCCCCGAGGTCAGAATCTTAGGATCCTATGATTTCCTACGACACTGTTATTTCCAGTGATTGACAGAATGCTGCTAGGCCATCAGAGAATAGCTGCACAATCGCTTGGGGCTGACAGCCACTGGGCTGCAAAAATGGGCAAAATTATTAAAATTATCTTCAATAAATTACAAGCATATTTATATACCACACTCTCATATAGGTAAAAAAAAAATTGGAAGCTCTTGCAAATGGAAATATATTAAAGTACACCATTAGAGTTATTTCAATATTTTAAAATAGTTAATTCGCAACTTATCAGAATCAAGCACTACTATCCCAGTGGAACAAGTATGGCATAGATTATTAAATATTGTGGTTTTGATTTCCCCCCAAAATATTTCCTAAATATGATTACTTTCTTTTTTAACAGAACTGACATGACAACTGTTTAAGTAGAGAACGATCTTTCTATTTTAACCTGTTACATGTGAGTGCCCTTAGATTTCAAATTGTATTCTTCTTCAAACTGAAACTTCACAATTGTTGCTGATGTAAGGAAATGTCTTAATTCAGCTCTTTGTCTGTTGGGCCCTGTGTCTCGGGAAACAAAATGCATTCTTTGGAGAATATAAAGCTTGCTATGACCCTGCTGAGTTATGAATAATTTGTGCCATCCAGAAACAGTACTCAGTTTGAAAATACCATTTTAAAGACATCATTTGTTGTTTGACTACCATTTCCTATTTCATACAAAAATTGGAAAACTAGAATAGCGACTTCTGTTCTCTTGGGACTTATATCCTCATTTATTTGATGTCTGCTTCCAACTTGAAAATGTCGTGAGCTACCAGCATTCTGTTTTGATAACTTTGAGGGGGAGGAGGGGGAAATATATGATATCATATGAAATTTTAAAAGGCAACCAGAGTTTGCATGAAGCAACTGCTGTTTATAGGGAACGTTCGCAAGTCATCATTTCCCATCCTCTCAGTCCTTGATGACTTCCTTAGCTCTCAGTCCTCTCAAATGGAGAGGTCAAGGGCTCATCAATCCAATTAAATAGAGACGTTAAAAAAAAAAAAAAAGTCAATGTAGGCCAGAACTTCCAGAATTGTGAAGTAGGAACTCAGCAGACCCTCTCTCTAGCAAAACAATAGTTTAACTGGTAAAAATTATTTAAAAAGCAATAATTTAAAGTCTCTGGAAATTGTTTGAAGGGCAGCAAATGGGGGAAAAGTCATTTGGGAAAATCTATTCAACCTTAGTAAGAACAGTCAGAGTCTGTGGCGTTTGAGCCACATCCTGCTTCCTGACCCTCCTTCACCCCAGCTCCAAATTAGGGAAGTGCTACTGGGCTTCTGCTCTGGGCAGGTGTGGCCAAGAAGATGGGGCTTACTTCTTGCCCCAGCAACCAAGCTGAGGCTATGGTTTCACCCTTGGAAGGGCAAGTTCAACAACACAACAAGCTCCCCCGCTGCCCCCCCCACCACCAATGTTGCAGAAGTTGTCTTCTGAACGGTACAGCCATCTTGCTCCTGAGGTAGAAACTCTACTCCAGATGAGAGTACTGGGGTCTCTGTCACTCGCATCCCTGGCCCAGTGCACGGGCTAGGAGGGTGGACATTTCATGGTGCAAGAGATAAGAAGACCAGGGGCTGCCACAGCCCCCCCCCCCCCAGGGCACACTTGTAGAGGGGGACATTTATAATTTTGGGAAGAGTGGGTCTCTGCCCCCAGTGCTGTGCAGTGGTGAGGAGTTCTGCTGGGGGGTGGAGGGAGGCAGCGGGTCATAAAGACAACAAGCTCTGCAGCTCAGCTGAGGCAACTATTTGGAACAGAGTGGAGAACTCCATGTCAGAAATAGTGTGGGTCTTTTTTTTTCTCTTTTTTTTTAGATTTATTTATTTGAGAGAGAGAATGCAAGCACGAGTGTGGGAGGGGCAGAGGGAGGGATTCTTCAGGCCAACTCCCCGCTGAGCACGGAGCCCACCTCAGGGCTCGATCCCATGACCCATGAGATCAGGACCTCAGCCAAAACCAAGAGCTGACGCGTCACCGACGGAGCCACCCAGACACCCCAAACAATGGAGGTCTTAAAAAACAAAAAACAACAATAAAAAGCAGTGGAGGTCTTGGTGGAAATTAAGAGGCTGGTAATTCTGATAAAAGAAAAGCAGCAGAGCAGCCAGAAGTTTAATAGAGAGAAGTAGGAAAGAGACCACCAAGGAGAGCCCTCCTGGGATCACAGTCAATTCAGGGGTTGGGAAGGCTGTGCGTATGCGGGGCGCTGCCTAGAGCCTCCCCTCGCCCTGCCCCCATCACGGCCCCCAACGGAGCAATCAGAGCAGGCGGTAGGCCTGACTTGAAAGCATCCCACAAGTCTCAAAGAGACCCAACAACACAGGGAGGCCTCACTGACTTGAGGGGCTTAAATACAACCTCTGATCAAGCAGTGACCGAAAACTAAGTCCCTCTGACACAGAGACATCTGAGGAATCAGGCTTTAAGACAGTTGTCATAGTCATTCGTGGCAATCTGGAAGACTGTGTGCATGTCCAAGGCTGCACCCAGCCAGGGAGCATTCAGAGAGGAGCAGTCAGAGGACTCGAAGATGCTAGAACATAGGACAAAAAAGTAAACACTCTGAATTCCAAGCCATACACATAAACCACCGAAAAGGGTCAAAACCTAACTGGCTAAGGGGGCTTAAGCACAACCTTTGACCAATAAATGGCTTATACCCACTGGAAGTGATTCCTAGGTGGCCAGGCTAGAAGAGAAGAACAACGTGAGAGAAATCGGAGCACCATCATCAGGGACTGTGCCCTGCAGGGGAACTAGACTTCCCAGGATTATTTTAGCCAAGTCCCTAAACAAAGAAAGAAACAACCCAGCAAACAGTAACCACCACCACCACCCCTGGGAGTAGTGTCAGTATCCATTATCTAAAATGTTCAGTTTGCACAAAAAAATTACAAGACATGCAGAGAAACAGGAACCTGTGAACCATACACAAGAAAAAAACCCAAACAGTAGAAACTGACTTTGGAAGGGTCCAAATAGTGGACCTAGCAGACAAAGACTTCAAGACAGCTATTATAAATATGTTCAAAGAACTAAAGATAACCATGCTTAAAGCACTAAAGGAAGGTATGATGATACTGTCTCATCAAAAAAAAAAAAAAAGCCAATCAAGAAAAAAGAACCAAATAGAAATCCTGGACTAAAAAGTACAAACCCAAATGAGAAATTCACAGAGGGGTTCAACAGTGAACCTCTGCCAGCTCAAGTGGGCAGAGAAATCAAAAGGAAAATCCTTTGAGATGAATGAAATACTTTGAGATGAACGAAAATGAAGGTACAACATACTAAAACTCATTGGAAGCATCTAAGGCAGTGCTTAGAGGAAATTTTATATCTGTAAGTGCCTATATGAAGAAAGAAGAAAGATCTCAAATCAATAACCTAACCTTCTACCTTAAGACACTGGGAAAAGAAGAGCAAACAAAACCTAAAGCAAGCAGAAAGAAGAAAACAATAAAGAGTAGAGTGGGGATTTATAAAATAGAAACACAACAGAGAAAAATCAATGAGACCAGAACCTCGTTATTTGAAAAGACTAACAAAATTGACAAACTCCTATCTTAAATTGACCAAAAGAAAAAAAAAAAAAAGAAGACTCAGATTACCAGAATTAGGAGTGAAAGAAGGAGCATTACTATTGATCTTACAAAGGATTCTGAGAATACCTTGAAAATAGTATGGCAAAAAATTAGATAACTTAGATGAAATGGAAAAATTCCCAGGAAGACACAAACTATCAAAACCAATTAAAGAAGAAGTGGTGGGGGGGCACCTGGGTGGTTCAGTGGGTTGAGTGTTTGGCTCTTGATTTTGGCTCAGGTCATGGTCTCAGGGTCGTGGGATCGAGCCCCGCACTGGGCTCTGCACTCCGCACAGAGTCTGCCTGACATTCTCTCTCTCTCTCTCTCAAAAAAATAAATCCTAAAAAAAAAAAAAAGAAGTAGAAAATCTGAATGGACCTATATCAAGCAAAGAAATCAAATGAGTCATTTAAAAAATTCCCAGAAAGGGAAACCCACGTGCAGTTGGCTTTACTGATGAATTCTACCAAACATTCAGAGAAGAAGAAATACCAATCCTTCACAAACTCTTCCAAAAACCAGAAGAGGTGGGAAGACTTTCTAAGTCATTCTCTGAGGTCAGTATTTCCTTGATACCAAAACTAGAGAAAAACATCACAAGAAAATGAAAGCTCAATATCCCTTATGAAAGTAGACAACAAAATACTAGCAGACAGAATATAGCAACACATAAAGAGGATTATACACCATGAAGAAGTGGGATTTATACCAACAATATAAGACTGGCTAACATCTATTAATGAAATACACACTGTTAATAGAAAAAACATCCATATTATAAAGGAAGAATTAAAACTATCTCTATTTGCAGATGACATGATCTTACAGATAGAAGATCTTAAGGAATTCACTAAAACACTATTAGACCTGAAAAACAAGCTCAGCAAGGTTACAGGATACAAGACAAACATCAGATAAAGTCAATGTTATTTCTATACACTAAAAATAACCCTCCAAAACTGAAATTAAGAAAGCAATTCCAGTTACAATGGCATCAAAAAGAGTAAAATATGTAAAAGAAATGCACAACTTGCACACTGAAAACTACAAGACATTGTTGAAAGAAATCGAAGACCTAAATTAATGGATCAGAATGGTCTACATCATGGACTGGAAGATTTAATATCATTAAGGTGGCTATGATCCCCAAATTGATTTACAAACTCAGTGCAATCCCTATCAAAATCCCGGCTGCTTTTTGCAAAAGTTGGTAAGATGACCCTAAAATTCATATGAAGATGCAAGGGACCCAGAATAAACAAAGCAATCTTGGAGAAGAAGAGCAAGTTGGAGGACTCACATTTCTGGATTTAAAAGCTTGCTACAAAGCTACAGTAATCTACCAGTTATCATAAGGATAGTCACATAAATCAATGGAATAGCATTGAGAATCCCTAAGTAAATCCTTATATTTATCGTCAACTGATTTCCAACAAGGGATCCAGTATAATTAATGAGGAAAGGAGAGTCTTCAACAAATACTGTTGAAGTAACTGGATATCTTCACGCAAAAGGAGGAATTTAGAACCCTACACAAAAATTTTAGAACCATACACAAAAATTAACGGAAAATGGATCGTAGGTCTAAATGTAAGAGCTAAAATTAGAAAACTCTTAGAGGTAATTTTGTAGTGATTTCTTAGAAGTGACACCCAAAGCACAAGAAACAAAAGAAAGAATAGATAAATTGGACTCCATCAAAATTAAAGACATTTCTGCATGGAGTAGTATTATCACAGAGGTGAAAAAGCAACCTACAGAGTGGGAGAAAATGCTTGCAAATCCTATATCTGGTAAAGGACTTGTTTCCAGAGCAAATAAAGAACTCTTGCAATTCGATAATTAAGAGACAAATAACCCAATTAAAAAGTATTTGAGTAGGCTTCTTTCCAAAGAAGATGTATGAATGGCCAACAAGCCCAGGGAAACATGATCAATATCATCAGTCATTAGGGAAGCCACAATGAGACACCACTTCATACCCACTAGGATGGCTGTAGTGAAAAATGCAGGCAATAACAAGTGTAGTAAGTATATGGAAAAATTGGAAACCTCACATATTGCTAGTGGAAGCCTAAAATGGTTTTGGCCATTCCTCAAAAAGTTAAATATAGAATTATCATACAACCCAGCCATTCCCCTCCTAGGTATATGCCCAGGAGAACTGAAACATATATTCACAAAAACACTTGTATATGAATACTCACAGCAGCATTATTCATAATAACTAAAAATTGGAAACAACCCAAATGTCTATCAACTGATGAATGGAGAAGTAAAACATGGTGTTCTTCATCAATAAAAAGGAAAAAGGGGCTGATACCTATTATAACCTGGATGAACCTCAGAAACACTATGGTAAGAAGCCGGTCACCAAAGACTACATGTTGTATGAATCCTTTTATAGGAAATGTCCAGAGAAGGCAGCTCAATAGAGAAAGAAAATAGATTAATGGGTCCCGGTGCTGCATGGGCTGAGGGCAGGGAATGAGGAATGGCTACTAAAGCGAACAGGGTTTTTTGTAGGTTTTTTTTTTGTAAGAGACAAAAATGTTCTAAAAGTAGATTGTGATGATGGATATACAACCATGTGAATGTACTAAAAAAAATTGAATTGTATATATTAAATGAGCACATTGCATGGCATGTTAATTATATTTCAATAAATCTGCTTAAAAAAATCAATGTATGTTTTCCTTGATGAAGATGGAGAACTAATGTCAATCTTCCAAGCAGTTAAAAAATCTTAATGTTAATATCCCTTACTCAAAACACACTCATATGAATGTCAAAACAGTATTTATTTTTCCAGAATGATCCTTACTGGGGAAAGATGACTAGAGAGATTTTCCAGATATGTAAGATTGAAAACCAACGGGAACAAGTGGCCTGATTTAGTCCCACTGAGTGTTACCAGAGGGACCTGCAGAAAGGGTTTCTGGATAACAATAAATTAGAAGAAAAATACCTCATTTGTCTTAAAAATAACACAATTACCAGGAAGCTATGTGTTCCTATTTGGAGGGATCATTTTACATGACCAGTTCTTGCTATGAAATGAAATATCTTTCGACTAAAAATTCTGGCAGATTTTTTTTTCCTCATGGGGATTTCAAAATTTTATTCACACGCTTTTTAAAAGGAGAGAAACTCCTTTGTAAACATGATCTGTTTCTTATACTTTCCAGTGGCTGATTACATCCACATTTTTAAAGCAGATGGCAGTTGAGGATACTAACAAAAAGAAAACACATTTTAATTTCCTTTATTAAATCGGTGTAGGAAGATAATCTCCCGATGATTAAATTAGATAACTTCAATAACTCATTCTTTAGAAAAAATATGGCCCAAATCAGGGAGCTATTTGTGTAGTGACAGTAGAAATTGAGTGGTCACAGGACAGGGAAAAGGCTGATTTTCTTTAATAACAAAGAAGGAGCAACCACGTCCCGGTAGACTCAGCCACGTCGCCCCTCACTCTCGGAGCAGTCCGGATACGGCAGGAATCGCCCACAGCCCTGGTGTTTGGTACACACACAGGGGATGAGCCTCAAGTCAGCACATTCACACTTTCTCCTGTTACAACTGAAGAAAACATTAAGGGCTTGCTCGATTTACCGCCACCCTCAGGAGAACGCCATGTGTCGTGTGTGATGTGACCATTAATAGCGACCTACCATTCTCTTTTCAGAGCAAAGATGCCATAACCTCTTCTTCAAGAGCCTTTTTCACTTTATTACATTTTCTTACTCAGTTGCAGAAGTAGATATTTCCCATCAGGACAAGGAGAATAAGTCATTTGAACTGTCAAATAGGATGTGGGCTTTATTTCTTCGCGATATGAATTACATCTGCCTCACTGCAGGAATGTAAACCAGCCAGACGGGTTCTCCCTGCGCGGATGCAAGAGTAACACAGCGCCCCCTCCCCTTTGCCCGCCGGGCTCTGAATTAGGCAGCTACAGCTCCCCACTGAGCTGGTGCTGCTGTGGACCGAGCCGCGGCCCCTTGCTCGCCTGGACGTGCTGGGTTCAGGAGGCAAAGTGAAGCACAGGGAGGAGCTGACCCATCTCCCCGGAGAGAAAAACACTGCAGAATTTTAGAAAATGAGACTTGGCTGGATTTGTAAGACGGCCCGCGTATTCAGTGTTTCAAGGGCTGATGACATTCGAACGGGTAGAGAGAAGAGCATGGTAGTCGTGGTACAGTAGTTGAAACGCATAGTGACTGCAGTGCTCGCTCTGCTTTCATAGTGGATGCGCGCGGGTCGAGTCCCTTCCCCTACATTTTAATTTCTTTTTTTTTTTTATCTTCCCCTACATTTTAGTGGGATCCAGCTGGTTCAAGAGAATCAACTTCCTTCCATGATAGAAAGAATACTTATCACACTGTTTCTTTCTTTCTTTTTTTTCTAAAGATTTTATTTATTTATTTGAGAGAGAGAGCATGAGAGGGGAGTGGGAGAGGGAGAGGCAGACTCCCCGCTGAGCTGGAGCCCGATGCGGGACTCGTCCTGCGACTTCAGGATCATGACCTGAGCTGAAGGCAGTTGCTTAACCAACTGAGCCACCCAGGCAGCCTCACACACTGTTTCTCAGGATCTGTGGTAGATTAGACATGTACCCCCTGCCACTTGGTTTCCTTGCAATAGGTCACTGACATGCCCCCATGGAAAGGGAGGCTATTTCCTCCCCTGGAACCCAGGCCAACCTTTATCACTGCCTTGACCTACAGGATGAAGGAAGTGACACTACGTGACTTCTGAGGTCATATGAGGCAATATGGCTTCCCCCTGACTCTCTGCGGGGGTTATTCGCCCCGGGATCGCCGCTAGCGTGTTGTGAGCATGCCCAGGCTGACAGTCCTCCGGGCAACACCCAGCACCAACTGCCGGACATGCGAGGGAATGTTCCTCGAGCTGATGATCCCAGCTCTGGGCTTCCAGTTCTGTCGCCGAGCTGCCCCCCCCCCCCATCTAGTGGAGCAGGCACAAGCCATCCCCAGGCGTGCCCCAAATTCCCGAACCACAGCAACTGTGTGGGATAATAAGAGAGTCATCTTTAAAGCCATTTTGTGTTGGGTAAGTCGATATGCAGCAATACGTAACTAATAGAAGAGCTATGCCTCTTCCCAGTAGGAAGCCAGTGGGCGAGGGAAATTAAAAACATCTTAGAACTCAAGATAACAGTATCTCAACAGGGAATGTATGATATCATGGCTCGGGTTGTTCCACAGAAAGGATTTGGTCGTCATCTGGAGCTTGATCTTCCCAGAATGCAAGTCAGTCAGGTATTTATTTATACACTAAATGAATGAGTTTCTTTCAACAAATACCTGTTGGGTAATTATATTCTAAGCATGAGAATAAATCACATATGATCCAAAAACTACATCTAGTCTAGTCTGCCTGCATTCAAATTGTGGCTGTTACATTTATTAGCAAGTCACTCAGCATCTCTGTGCCCCAGGTTCCTTGTCTGTAAATAAGGACAACATTCATATCTACCTCACAGATTCGTATGGGGATTAAAGGGGTTAATGCATATGAAGTATTTAGAAGAGGGCCTGGCACTAGGAAAGTGTTAGTATTATAATTATTTTCTTTAATAATTTGTTGCATAAAATGAGACTTAAAGCAAATATGGCAGTGTTAACATTTGTTAAATGCATGGGATGTTTTTGTGAGTGTTGTATTAGTCTTGATTGCATTTTTAAATAATTTATAATTTAATTAAATTACACATAAAAAGATAGGGTCTCAGTTCTAGAGTAGTTCACATGTTAGGGAGGAAGAGAGATAACCTATCCTAGTCATAGTGTGTGTGTGCATGCGGATGCACGTGTATGCACATATGTGTGCACGAGGAGCTAAAATCTTTATCTTACCGCCTGGATCCAGAATTCCTTTTAGAGAAAGAACGTGTTTGTTTTGGAAAAACAACTTGATAAGCCACTTCAACTTGGGGTTGAAGGTGGGATCTTGAGGACTGGGTGCTGGCACAAGTTCAAGGATGAAGGAGACTGAATTAGGCTGCTCTACATGAGGAACTAAAGGGAGGAAAGGGGAGAGAGGAGACAAGAAGGAGGAAAAGGAAGGAGCAAAGAGGGGAGCTCTGAAGGGGTGGGAAGCTGGGCTTTAAGGGCATATCTGTTAGGAATGCATTCAGCAGCAAGTTACAGAAAATGGGACAAGGGCCTAGAGGCAAATAGGAGTTTATTTTTCTCTGATAGCAAGTACTCCAGAGGAAGTTAGTTTTTGGCTATGGTTCAATAGTGCAAAGATTGGTGTTGGGGCTATACCTCATAGTCCTCCAGCTACGGGGAGCATAACTGACCAAGGGCTCTAGCTGTTTCTCTTTAAAATCCATCACGGTGTTTGGGCCAAAGCTATGCCTTCCATGGACAGCTCCCGACCAGTGACAGTACAGCAGGGAAACCAACGCAGGTGCACTCCTGGGAGATTTGGGACTCCTCTGACAACCAGCTTTAGTTTGAAGACCTCCTGATGGCTTTGCTGAACTTTCTTTAGACTGCAGAACCTTCTCTCCTTTTCTTCTTCACCTGGTGTCAGACTTGATCATAATTTGATGGTTCTCCCAGCCTTCTTCAGCTCCCTCCCTATTTTCTCTCACACACACATTTTCCCTAAAGAAGATCCTTATACATTTAATCCCATATAGGTATCTGTTTCTTGAAGGACCAAGCCTAACACAATCGGTGACTCTGAGATTCCTTTGGGTTTTCCCCATGGTTGCAAAAAGGGGACCAGAGCTCCTGCCATCCCATTCACATCCACAACTAAAAGGGCAAAGAAAGAAAGGCATCCAACCCTTTTATCAGGAAAGCAAAAGGTTTCCTAGGAGCCTTTACATACTCACATCCTCATACCCAATGAAGCCAATCGAGGTAGCTTTCCTTGGACATCTGAACTGTAACGTGAAGCATTGAAGAAGGAGGTCCATGCATGTCAGAGTTCTGACAGCACGTTACACACTAAAAGAAACAGTCTCCAAGAGTATTGTTAGTCATCATCCAACACTTCATGTAGTCACTTATTCGTTATTAAGTTCCAGCAGTGCGTAAGTGGTGCTCCAGATTGAACAAATGTGGAACAGACCGAGCCAAGCCCCGCAGAGCCCTCCGCAGAGCGGCCCAAACAAGCCATCCCAGATCAGCCCACCTCAAGCAGACCTGCAGACACGTGAACGAATTCTGGGGGTATGCAGGGTGGCATTATCGTGACAATAGCTAACTAACCAGCCTGGCCCTGAAGCCCATTCCCCCTAGCCTTTTCTGCCCTCTGCCCCAGACCGTCTCATGGCCTTGGTTGTGACTCTTTCCTTCTTTGGACCCCTCAGCACCAGGCACTTCTCTTACAGCTCCTGTCAGACCCCTGTCGTGGCTGTCCCACACCCGTATTTGGCTGTGCCCTGCTCGAGGACAGGAGTTACATCTCAGCCACCTCTGTGCCCTGCGTTGTCCTCTGCCTTGCACTCTACTCAATAAATCTTCGCGGAACTCCAGTCTGATGTGGCTCTGTCTCTGGAGGCTTGGACGAGACACCAGTGGTCGATGTCACCAGCGTCAAGAAAGAGAACGGAGAGCCGCCGCGGAAGAGCACCGTTTGTTTAGCTGAATGTGTGTTTCCTGCAGTCGATAAGCTCCTTTGTTTATTACCCCTGCGAGAAGATTCTGCCAAGGCCGTGGGAGCACCTGAGATTGAGGCCTGAAGCAGCCAGGCCCGGCCGGCGAGCTGCACTCGCATCCCCAGCGGTGCGTGCACACAAACCCCTCTCCGCGGCTTCCCACTGCCTACGGGGGCTGAAGAAGTTAGAGGAAATCGGACAGTCAAAAATGGAAACCAAATGAAGAACGCCGGGCCCAAGGAGCCCCTGTCGTCGCGGGCCAGTGTCTCCGTGCGGGGGCGTGGGGGGGGGGATTTCAGGGGCGGCGACCATCCTCAGGGCCCGCCGCTCCTCCTCGGGCCGGGCTCTGCCTGGGCCCTTGGCGGCGGCGTCCCGTGTGGCCCACAGCTCCCCGCGTCCTGCCCTCTGACTCCCTAGCCTCTGCTGACGCACCGGGCCGTCGGTCACCAATGGAATTACCAGCCTCGGAAAAATTTCCGGGGCCGTCAAAGCCCTGCTCACCATGAAAGCAGCCAACTGGAGAAAGGTCTTGAAATGGAGAAAGGGAAAGAATGGACTGGAAAGAAGCGGCCGGCCTCCCCCTCTCACCCGCTAAGAAGGAAACGTAAACCCGGTGCTCATTACACTGGAAGAGAAGGGAAGGTGTAGAGCACAGTTGGGCAACGTTTTTCTGTAAAAGGCCGGTGTGTAAATATCTTAGGCTTTACAGGCCAGGCTATTTCTGTCACGACTGTTCAGTTCGGCCATTGCCATCCAGAAGCAGACAGAGACGATCCAGAAGCAAGTGAGCACAGTTGTGTTCCAATAAAACTTTATTTAGCAGACAGGAGGTGGGTCCTAGTTTACCCACCCCACTTACAGAATTGCACCGAGACTCAATCACATGGGAACACAGAGTGTTGTAAGATTTCCTCTGCTGGCAGAACACAAAGAATCCCTTTGCACACTAATCCCAGAGCAAAATCCTCCCTAGGTCTTGGCTTCCAAACACTACGTTTATTTTTCAAGTGTAAGTCTATAAATCTCCTGGATTCAGTGGTTTTCCTCCTCTGATCTCTTCAAACGATACTGACACCATTCATACAAACATCTCCTAGGAATGCCTCCAGCAGTTTTGGAAGGGACCCCAGAATACCCAAATCAACCCCCTTGTTCTCCACCCTGCAGATCTGAGGCCCAGGTCACAATGCCAGTTGATGACAGAGCAGGACCAAAGCACATTTGACCTTCCATTGTGGGTCACCAATTCATGTGCATTGTTAATGCCATTTTTATTGGCAACAACCATATAATGAAAGGTGTGCGTGCATGCGTGCGTGTGTGTGTGTGTGTGTGTCTTAAATTTCCCATAAAGTCCACAAGGGAAAGATCATATTTTGTGGCACTTTTTCTTAAGTTCTTAAATTAAAACACACTGTTACAAAAATAGTATATGCTTAATGAAACAATTAAGAAGCATACAGAGTAAAATAAGGTCTCCTTTCATCCACTCATCATCTCCCCCATGGCTTCTCTAGAGGTAACTACATTTCCCCCCCCACCATGTTTTTGTGAAGAATTTCAAATATACAGAAATAACAGTTCTGCAGTGAGTACCTGTATACTCAACCTAGATCCTACGGCTCACATTTACTAGTCTGCTTTATCACACATCTGCCCGCCTTCCCCCGCCTCTCCCCACCCGTCAATCCATCTTTTTTCTTTTGAGTATGTATTTCAGATTAAAGTGCATTCCCCCTCCTCTTTCCTCTTCAGTACCTCCCTCCAATCCTTTAGCAGGCAAATCATTATCTAGAGTTTAATATTTGTTTACATTTTTTTGTCTGTTGAGGTAAACTCTATATGCAATGACGTGCACCATTTTTAAGTGGTTTTGAGAGAAGAAACCAAACACGAATATCAAACCCACAAAGTACCTACCTTCCTTTTCAGGCAACCTTTGTCCTGATATTTTCACACCATATATTAGATGATTTTTGCCTGTTCTAGAGCTTCATTTACACACACTCTTTTGTATAAGATAGTGCTGTTGGTTATCCCCTCCCCTCCCCCCGCCACACAAATAAGTAGATGTGTTTGCTTTCTTTTACCAAAGGGTCATGCTCTGCACAGCCCTGAGACTGGCTGGGTCGCCAGAGGCTGACGAGAGTCTAGAGTGGAGTGTCTGGTTGGAAACCCTCCTGACACTTACTAGCCGAGCGTTTTAGGCAAGTGATTTAACTCCTCAGTGCCCTCGTTTCTGTGATTGTTGTGTGGCTTCAATGGCCAGGGCCTGGAAGCACCTGGAACAGGGATGGCCACGGTGTGACCACACTGATCCCGCTGGTGACCCACCCAGGCACCTTGGACCCCGGCGACTGACTGTGCACCATGTCCGGGTTCTGTGTGAGTCGCTGCTAACGGCAGCCAGCTGTGACCCTCAGGGGACTGCCCCGAGGCCACCGGAGCCCATCGCCAAGTACACAGAGCTGACAGTGCCCCTTTTCTATTCATAGTGGGACATACCACAGAGTAGAGAAAATGGATGTACCCATCCATGCCTCCACCTGGGAGGAGTTTCTGTCCCCTGGGGGGGGGGGGTCTGTTCCCAATAACCCACAGGTGTGGGAGAGCGAGGGCTGGCTCCTTGGCCCCAGGGTGGGAGACACTGAGAGCAGCTTATGCTCCCAGGCCTGCCTGCGACGGCCCGTTCTGTGGCCTCCTCACCTTCCCTGTCCCGGTCCCCCATCCCTTCCAGCATCACCTGGGAGCACTTGTGTAGTACATCCCTTGTCCACGAGCCTGCTCTCACTGGCTGTGGGACCCCAGTTAAGGTGGTGCTCAATACCCTTCTGTTGACTGAGCTGCAGACTCAGCCACATCTGTGGGTGTGCAGGAGCCCCAGGTGGGGAAGTGCTCCTCGCGCTGAACCCATCTGCCCTTTTGTCTTCCTGGGCCCTTTCTTTTTCTTTGCTGGGGTGGGGGGCACTTTCTTTTTAGGGAGGCGGAAACCAGATTATCTGAAAGATCCCATTAAAGGACTCTGTGAGTCAGGTGAGGAATCATCAGCCTTGCTTCACGTGACTGTGGTGAGTTACCGCAAATATAAACTTGTGACGGGTAAAGCATGCTTGGAAATAACCTTTAGAAAGTGAGTGGTGGGTGGGGGTGTGTGAGCGATAGTGGTGCATTGGAAGGTGATGAGTTAGAAAGATAAAAGGGGAGGACTCTGAAAGAGGCAAAAAATAAAAAAGTGGAGACTCTGAATCAACCGGAGGGAGAGGCGGACAGCTGCTGTGGGAGAGTGCAGGGCGTGGGGGGGGGACAGCCGCGCCCCCCCCCCCCCCCCCCCCCCCGTCCCGGGCAATGCTTGCCAACACTGCTGTTACCGCGCCTCAGTGTGGACACTGAAAATCCTCCTAGGATCACACGAGGTTTTTACTCTCTAAAAACAGATAGCTGAATGCATTGATGTAAAGTAATACAGAGATCGGCTCTGAATACAAGTCAGGTAGGAGTTTCAATTCAACAAATACTCTGATTCAGGGGCGCCTGGGTGGCTCAGTCGGTTAAGCGTCTGCCTTCGGCTCAGGTCATGATCCCAGGGTCCTGGGATCGAGCCCCGCATCAGGCTCCCAGGTCAGCAGGGAGTCTGCTTCTCCCTCTCCCTCCTCCCCGCTCCCCCATTTGTGCTCCTCCACCCCCCCCATGCTCTCTCTCTCACTCTCTCTGTCTCAAATACATAAAATCTTTAAAAAACCCAAAAAACAAATACTCTGATTCAAACGAATAACAAGGAACTTTTCCAGTTCCCACTCCATGTGGGGCTCTGAAAGTATAAAGAGCAGTGTCCCGCTAAATCCCCCTTCAAGGGCTTTTTCAGCTGAAGACAAGAGCTTCTCCCCTGGTTACGTGGAGCCTCCAGGAACGCCGGGCCTGGGCGGGAAGGTTGCCACCTTCTGAAGTGGAAGATTCACCTTTTCCCCGGGCTTATCTCTTGGTTCGTAGGAGTTCCTGTCCTGGGGAAGCAACCTAGGACAGAGCCCAGGGTGCCGCGGTGAGAGGCTAGCTGGACCCCACCTCTCTCAGGACATGTGAGGGGCAGAACACCGCACTGGCGGAGGGCCAGATGACAGAAGGAGTTCCTCAGGAAACACATTAGCGTTTTCCTCTGCCCTCAGCCCGGGGAGGCCAACAGAGGGAGAAGTCATGAAGAACCCGCTCAGAGGGAAAGGGGATGGAGGGATGGTGGGAAAGGCCAGCCCCGGGGAGGGAGTAGGAGAGCTTGGGAGTGGGTCATGTTTTAGAAGGATCCACAGTTCCGCACCACAGCGCCCCCGCGTAGAGGCTCTGGGGTGCAGCCAAGAAGGCTGGATCCAAGGCTCTGGGACTCCCAGTCTACAAAGACCCTGTGTCCAAGCTTGGCCCAGGAGTAACAGAGCCCTCCGAAAGTCAAGGACCATCTTGACCTTGACAGTGAGTTCATGAGTCACTGTCCCTGTCTCAGTCCAGGAGGGCTGCTATAGCCACGTTCCATACACTTGGGGGTTCAAACAACAAACAGTTATCTCTCACAGTTGTGGAGGCTTGAAGTCAGACCGAGGCCCCGGCAGATTCGGCGTCGGGTGAGGAGGGGAGAGTGGCCTCGTTGCTCAGTTTCTCGGGCCCAACTCCGGCTCGAGCCCTGTCCTTGGCACGCACACACACACACTTTCTTCTGCTTGGAACTCACCTTGTCAGTTCAGACCCACCCTTCAGGTCTCAGGTTAAATGCTCCGCTCTCTCCCCAGGTTCCAGGCTGGCTCTCTTGTTATTCCCTCTCCAGCACACTCCCTGCGGGGGCCCTTCCCAGGGCTTAACAAACGCACGGATTCCTCGCTAGCCCTGAGCTCAGGGCTCAGGCGCGCGTCTGTCTTGTTCGTTGCGGTACCTCTGGTTCCCAGCATGGCGCTCAGAATCTAGTCTTCCTGCCGAAATAGGAGGGGCAGAGTGACTCTACAGGGAGATAATGTTTTAAATTCTCACCCAGTGGCATCTCTTTCCTGGCAACTCCTCCCTCTCCCTGCCCCGCCCCCCTCCCCCTTCACCATGAAAACAAGAGAAGCTGAGGCCGGTCCCGCCATGGCAGGAGAAACCCATCAAAACCAGAAACAAATCCTGACAACATGAAACTTTTTGTGGTGATCATTATCTTGATTGTGGCGATGGTTTCCCAGATGTATACATAAGTCAAAACTTATCAAACGGTACACTTTACATATGTGCAGTTGATTGTAGCCAATTATCTCTCAATCAGGCTGTTAAAAAGTAAAGCATGGTTTTTGAGTTGGTTCTCAGGTGGGCCTATGAATATTTAAAGCCGAGATAAGTTCTGAAAGCCTAGTGCTTCAGAAGGGAAAGAGGCTTCTGTATCCCAGACTTGGTTTAAACTCCCAGGTGCTGGATGTGGAGGGTGAGGGACTCTGGAACTAGAGTTTCGCTCAAACTCTGGCTGGGAGCACCTGGGGGCTAATAAGTCCTCAGGAGATGTTACTGCGGGTGTCGGTCCAGAGAAAAGAACACTGGTCTAGAGTATAGAATGAGTGAGGAAGAAAACACAACTCTCCTGCCTCAGAAGAGAAGCAAACTTGAGGGGAAAGGAGGAAGACTTGCAGTGGACAGGACCAGAGCTTGGAGGGAGGGGGTCCCCACGGGATGCCCAGTGTTCTGTGATTCTGCCTCAGAGAAATTCCAAACGGCCGGTGGAAGTGGAGGGTGGATGCCTCAGAGAGGTCAGGGGACTGGAGAGCAAACTGCAACTGCCTGCCTCTTCCAGGTGTGGCCTGGGATACTAACCCTCCTGGGGAAGCCTGGAGCCTGGTAGTGTCCTGAGGGCTGAGCTCAGGTGAAGCCTCAGAGGCCTAGGGGACGTGGGTGTGGCCCTCGGAGGGCAGCTCAGAACTCCCACTCCTCAGGGAGAGGCCCAGTGGGCCAGCCGGGGCCTGTGGTTGGGAAGAGGAGGATAAGGAAGGCATGCGCCTGACAGCTGCCAGGATATCAGAAGAGATGCTCACATGGCCGCACAGGCCCCACTCACAGAGGCCGGGAGAGACGCACATTTTAGGCAGCCTCCCGGCACTTGGCTCACCTGAGGATCCAAGGTTGCTCACCCGAGGTTACCCAAAAGGGCATGATTTTTATTTTTATTTATTTATTTTTTAAAGATTTATTTATTTGAGAGAGAGGGGGGGAGAGGTTGTGCACGTGAGCGGGGGGAGGGGCAGAGGCAGAGAGAGACTCTCAAGCAGATTCTGCACTGAGCGTGGAGCCTGATGTGGGGCTCGATCTCACGAGCCTGAGATCATGACCTGAGCCGAAATCAAGAGTCAGACGCTCAACTGACCGAGCCACCCAGATGCCCGCAAAAGGCATGATTTTTAAATTGGAATTGACTAGTTGCTTTGGATTGGTGAGATTGAGTTTTCCACTCAGCACAAATGAGGGGTTAAGAGCTCAGTTAATTTTTTTTTAAGATTTTATTTATTTACTAGAGAGAGAGAGAGAGCACAGAGGGAGAGGGAGAAGCAGACTCCTCGCTGAGCAGAGAGCCGGGACGTGGGGCTCCAAGTGCGGAGTTGGCTTGAGATTCTCTCCCTTTCCCTCTGCCCCTCCCCACCGCTCTCACTCTCTCTCTCTAAAATAAATAAATAAATCTTGGAAAAAAAAAAAATAAGGCACTCTCTTTAAGAACACATCTGCACTCAAACTTACACCCCGCTCCATACTCTTTGATGACTGTGAGAGTAGCGTCTTCCATAATACATTTTCCCCCTCTCTGGCAAAACCTGAAAGGAGAAAAATACTATACCTTCTAAATTGCTCACTGGAGTAACTGGAATGGCGTATAATAAATTCTTTTTTATAATGAAAAGGCAAGAAGCTTCTTTTAGAGTTTGGGGCATCCGTTGAAGAGGGTGATTGTCAATCATATTCCTGTCTTAAAGAGGGTTTAAACAGTTCCTCTGATCTTTTAAATATTCAAAAAGATTATTTTTGAAACTGATGTTTAAATGGAGAGAGGAGGATTTCAGAAGTTGCGGCTTCAAAGCCGGAGTTCCTGAAGCTGTATGGGAGTTATAAAGCAGTATCACAAAATAAAATTAAAGTGTCTGTAACTGTTAGGAGGAGATTGTTTTGTGCATGAAAGAATTTCTTAAAGGGCTCAACCATATCTTGGTGGACTAAAGGGAAAGGCAAAAACATTTTGCATGTAGATTTTATTTTAGAGGAATGATAGTGTCTGCTAGATCTTACTTCACAGGGATTTTTGGAAATCAAGGAAATACATGGGAATGTGCTTTGCTCCCTCTAAAGAGACGTGACATGTAAACCCAAGACACTATTATCTTAATTCAATAAAAGTTTATGGAAATGATATTAAATCACCTGGTCAATTCCAGTTGGTGCTCAAATTACTCTACACAAAACATTTTTCACTCACTGCATAAAAGGGTTGTAGCCCTGTTTCTTTTCATTTGTGAGAGCTTGAAATGAAATCAGCTCACTCCCCGGTAAGGAGGTGAAGAGCTGTCGGATGCTATGAGAAGGACAGTTGGAGCCTTGTGAGAGGACACCGGTTGTTACACCCGTATGTTCATACCTGGTGCCCCCCCCCCCCCACTCCGCAGCCAGAAGCTTTCTTTTCTTTTTTTTAAATTCTAAACATCTGCTTGAGAAGTCGTATTTACATACTTTTTAAAACAAGCTAAGCGTGAGCTTGCTTTCCCAGCATGAATTGAGTTCAGGCTTTTCTCCCTTTCCCTCTGCCTCTCTTTTTTAAACAGAACCAAATTACTGGAAACATGGCTTTCTCAAAACACTCTGAAACAGAAAGACGGAGTTCTCCTTGCCTTTCCCTCTGGCTCTGAGGAGAGGTAGCCAGTTCAGGGTTTAGGGCCCTGGAATTTTCTCTGAGCGGTCTCCAGCTTGGAGTGGGCTCTGCCCACGCGTTCCTTTGGGGCTGGGCTCTTCCGAAATAAGCCGGGCGATGTCTGTGGCCTGAGGGACACAGGAGTCTCCTCTGACCAGGTGAGGGGGGACCCTTGGCCTGGGTCCTTTCACACAGACTCCCCACCCCTTCCTGAACGCCTCGGGCTCCCTGTCACTTTGCACCAGCCACACCCGGAGATTCGCAGCAGTGCTGACGTCCACGCTGGCTTTGAACCCACCCGGGGATAAGAGGAGGGGCAGATTTTTTCCTCTCGATCCAGCTGCACCTCCTCCTGACCCTCTCCAACCCCAATTCATTTGCTCTGGTTTGCCCGGATTCTCCTTTCTATGTTACACAATTGGCAGCGTGTGTCAAAGCTCCAGAAATTGCTCCTTCCCCACCTTGGCAGAAAGTTCCACACTCACCTGCTTGCCCTTGAAACATGCTGCCCCTTCTTAAATGCAAGACCACCTCAGTCCTTAACAGGACTTCACCAGGCCCTCCTTGGCAAGCTGGGAAAGGAAAAAATTCCTAGTTTGGCTGATCTGTGTTTTGCAGACTGTCCATAAGCAGTTTTTTATTTTTAAAGATTTTGTTTATTTATTGGAGAGAGAGAGAGAGATGGCAGAGAGAGCAGGAGCAGGGATGAGAGGGAGAAGCAAGCTCGATCCCAGGGCCCCAGGATCACGACCCGAGCCAAAGGCAGACGCTTAACCCACTGAGCCCCCCGGGCGGCCCTCACCAGCAGTTTAGGACACACCACCTTTGGCCAGAGGCTGTGGCTCCATTGAAGCACAAGAGTGAGCTCCTGGCTTCAAAGAAACGTTCAGCTAAAGGCCGCTGAGAGGAGCAGGGCGGGCTGGCCTGCAGGAGCCGGGCAATGAATTCTTAAGGCCTGTCAAGCACAGCTCCTTCATGGGGTGACTGGGCCTGGTTTTATTTCGTCCTTCTCAAATTCTGGCTAGAGTTTGTACTCGTGTTGCCAGCTCATCCTTTCTGCCCGTAAAATAATAATGCTAGCAATAATAACGAATACTAACAACAACAGTAGATCTCATTTACTCAGCACTTAGCATGAGCCCAACACTGGGCTAAATGTTTACCCTAAATTTTCTCATTTAATCCTCATAAACTCATAGAGGTTAAATAACCACTCCAAACCCATGCGAGCTAGGAAGCTTTGCTGGAATTCAAAACCCACTGAGGACTCTCTCTCTCTCAGACATGTGGCTTGGGGCCCTAAGAATAAGGGCCTTGGAGCCCTGCACTTTCAAATCCCCAGAGGACTGAACTTACAAAGGCTGTTCCACCCCAGGCCCTGGGTCACCGGAGGGCTGTCATTGTTAGCGAAGTCCTAGGTGCAGAGAAATGGCAAAGCCCTGTGCCCACCTCTTCAGGTCAAAGGTTAAGGGAAATGTCCCTTTCTCTCAAATGTTAGAAAATCAGTTGGGAAATTGGTATCAGAGGAAAGCAAAGTCTGCCTTTCCCATAGTAGATACTCAAAATTGCTTTCGGAACTCCAAGCAAGGATTCTTCCCTTGCGCTCAGTGGATGCCTGTGCTGTCCCTGGAAGGGAAGTGTTTCCCAGGCGTCTTTTCTCCCACTGTCAGTCTCCAGTTCTTGAGCTGTAGATTTTCAGGCTGTGAACAATTTGGGTGGAAAAGCAATTTCTCCCTTAATTTCTTTGTCTCTATTATCTTGCTATTTAAAACACTCCACGGAGCCTAAACGATTCATGTATTTGTGAACATTGTCATCATTAACATTAATATTCTGTTCTATTAACAGAAACACTTAGTGAATGAATCCTAAATCTCCAAATAGGAGAAACCAAAACAGGACAGGCCCTCGTCAGACTTTACACAGATGCAGATGGAGGGTTTCCTCTCGGGAGTTTTCGGCACACACCCTGACTTCCAGGCGCTGTGCTTCCACCATAGTGAGGTGAGCTCTGCTCAGCTGTAGCTTCTTCCCCTCTGGATTGTAAAACTAACCAGCTTTCTGCTGCTCCCCCTCCCCTCCTCCCTGCCCTCCTCCCCCCCCCCACCTCTCCAGGCCACGAATCCTGTGTCCTTTTACCTAAGTTTCCTTCAGGCCTTGTACATCTTTATCTCCGTTTTATTTCTTTGGCTACAGCTGTTCTGCTGTGGGGGCATCAGCAGCTACAGGTCATAATACGGGTAATTCAGACCAAACTGCCGCATGGATTCAGGTAGGGGACAGACAAGGGACAGCACTGCCCGTCCCCAGGTTGCTGGGTGAGCTAAGTGCCCAGCCCCAAACCGCTGCCAGCCGTCAGGCGGCTCACACAATCAACCCCGAGGGCAAGGGCCCAGAGCTGCTTGCAACCTGGGCTCCCTCCCCTCACGCATGCAGCGCTCTCGGGGCACCTCTCCAGGCCTTGCGCGGCACCCCCTTCCTAAAAGCCTGCCCTTTCTCCCTTCCCATGTGGTCAGGATCCTGCCCAGCAGATACCGGCTCCCTCATGGCCTCCCCCGCCCCCGCCCCGTCCTAATGACATCTCTCCCACTTCCGGTTTCCATCCCCTCCCACCCACCCTCCTTCCTGCCTTTCTTTAATATTTTATTATGGGAAACCTCAAACATATTCAAAAGTGGACAAAATGGTACAAGGAACCCTTGTGTTCCAGTTGCCCGGGTTCGACGGTATGAGCCCCCGGCCACAGGAGTTCCATCTATCGACTCCTCTCCCTCAGATCATTTCACAGCAAATCCCAGATTTCGTCCATGAATGTTTCAGGATGTATCTCTGAGGATTCTTTAAAAACAAACCAACCAACCCACAAACCATAATACTATTAGCATACCAAAGGCAATGAATGCTTCCTTACATCATTCAATTTCCCTCAATGTCTAAGAAATGTTTTTGTTACGGATTGTTCATTTATTTTTTATTTTTTTAAAGATTTTATTTGTTTATTTGACAGAGAGAGACACAGCGAGAGAGGGAACACAAGCAGGGGGAGTGGGAGAGGGAGAAGCAGGCTTCCTGCGGAGCAGGGAGCCCGATGCGGGGCTCGATCCCAGGACCCTGGGACCATGACCTGAGCCGAAGGCAGACGCTTAACCAACTGAGCCACCCAGGCGCCCAATACAGATTGTTTAAAATGAGAATCCAGATAAGGTCCAAACATTGCAGATAATGGATTTGTTAACTCGGCTGCTCTGAATTTATAGCTGCCCCACCCCTTCCCTAGTCTCTTCTGTTGAAGAACCTGGGTCACTGGGCTGGCGGGCTTCCAAGCCTGTAGTTGGCTGGTCACATCCGCTTGCTCTCCTCTCATCTCCCTCGGCCCTGGCGCTCCCGGAGTCAGAGTCAGCAGGTACCCTGTGGGGCTGGTTGTCCTCACGGCTTCAAGGGGCTTTGACTGGGGGCCGAGAGAGGAAGGGCCCAGCCGGGTTGCGGCTCTTTGAAGAGCATCTGGAGGCTTGCCCTGGAGGCAGGGTCCTCAGGGGGAGGGCATTCTCTTCTGGGTCTCTGAGGAAATGTCCTCAGAGGTCTGTGGCCACTGTGACTGAGTGTCCCAAACCTTTGGGGCCCAGCAGTGGCCCTGCATGGGGCAGCAAACTCCTCGGTCCGGCCAACACGGGCACTGGCCAGGCCCACGGGCTCCGGCGATGGCATCCGAGGTGACTGGGGAGGCTCACCACCTTCATTCTGGCCTGGCCTGGTTTTCTCCCATCGAGCTAAGGCCCAGCTTGGCTGCTCTTCCCGGAGTCACGGTCCCTTCTCTAAGCAAAAGCCCGTGAGAGGAAATCGCAGTGTTTGTACATCTTCATCTTTCTTGTCTCCCTGTTTCCTTCCCACCTGTGGGCCGGCGGAGGGACCAGCTGTTCTTCTAGTTCCCCTTTCTGTCTGGATTGCTTTTATGTGAATCTCCACCCACTGATACACCACAGGAGTGATAAAGGGGTGCAGATGATTCAAGATTGCTGTCTTGCTGAAAAACCCGTTTTGAAATGCAGAAGTCTGAACCCACCTATCCCTGCTTAACCACCTAATTCAATCCTGAAAATTTTGCTACTAAAGGATAAGCATTTAATGATAACTTTTTTTTTTCTCCCAAATTGCGGTGGGAAAAAATGATGATGTGTTTTCTCCCAACCCAAGATACCTTGGTAATGTTCACAGATAGAAAACTCTATCAATTGAACAATGAAAACAAGTTTATACAAGTAATAAACAACATGACGATAGATAAATCTAGTTTATACGTAAAATGGAATGTAACAGAGGTTTTTTTGAACTCACCAAAGGGGCAAGAGTGATTGATGGAAGAGGGCTGGGAGAGAGCGCTCCTTCTTTCTTCGTGTTTTCTTAAGTTTTCAACCTTTGGGCTCATCAATATTTTGCTCTCATGCTGTGCTTAAAGTATAGGCAGATAAACGTCGTTAGGGAAAAATAAAGGATTGAGCACAAGAGTTCTTGGAAGCGTGGGAACACTACAAGGCCACAACAAGCTGAAGGCGTAGGGAATGTACTTGTCCCCCTTTCTTGCCTGGTTTACTCTGGTAAGCTAGCTGGGTCCATGCAGACATGGTGTGCAATTCAAATCTGTTCCAGGTGGTACTCTTTGACAAGACACTGTTGTGTTGACTAAATTGCTGAGTGTGTTTTTGCCTGCCTGGGTGTCAAGATATCACAGCTTTTAACGTATTTATTTAGTGCGCTTTTGTATAAAAGGTTATTGTACTGGGAGAGAAAAAAAAAAGAAGCCATTGTCCAAAACTGTGGTTTTAGGTTGAAAAGCTAATTCCACAGCCATTACGTAAGGACAGTCTCCTATTACCTTGGTCTTTCTCTTGGCTTTTCTTCAGCAGTTGATGCTCTACTTTCCTTTCAGGCAAGTGGATGCTTCAGGTGGACTAGAGAGGTTAGGTTCTCAGAAAGCCAAAAGAGAACAGCCTATCGATACTTTCAATAGGCTTGAAATGTTATTACCAACATAGTACTCACCTGCTTCTCAGGGGACCCGAGCTAAATAGTGCTTTGAATTATTGATACACACAATAACATGGATGAATGCTCAAAAGATGCTGAGTGAAAGGAGCCAGACACAACAGAACACATACTCCATTTATATGGAATTTAGAACAGGCAGACCAATCCACGGAGACAGAAATCAGAATGTGTTCCCTGGGGGTTGGGGAGGGAATTGACAGGAAAGAAGCATAAAGGAATTTTGTGGGATGAATGCAACGTTCTTTCTCTTGTTTCGGATGGCGGTTCTACAGATGTTTGCAGCTGTCAAAATTCATCAACCTCAACATCCAAGATCTGTGCATTTTAATTGTACGTTTAAAAAAGTTTGAACTAAGTAGAAAAACAAAAAAGGATTCAGGAGTCCCTTACATTAAACTGTTATTAAATGAGTTTGAATCAACTTCACATGCTCTGGGGTTGGAGGGCCTGGGTTCGAATCCCGACTCCACAGCTCAGTCCCAGCTGGAGGACACAGGGCAAGTTAATTCACCTCCCTTAGACTCTGTTTTCTCACCAACGGTGAAAACAGCACTCACCTCACAAGCGTCGTGTGGTAAATGGGCTAATGCCCGCAAAGCTCCCAGCAACTGGTGAGCAGGTATAATGTTCCGCTTCCTCCCTGAGCAGTTTTAAGGTCCCTCACTGAAACTCCCATGTACTTGGTGGCGTCCCCATTCACATTTCCCGGTGACCTCACCTCGTCCGCCCATCCCCCTCAGAGGCCCCGCTCCCTGGTCTCTCCAGGTGCCTGCACCTTCCAGCACTGCGGAGGTCAGACCCTGCAATCTCTCCCCTGAACGTCTTCAGTGTTTCCCCCTGGGTTCCGCTGCCTGAAAGTGATGGTGCCCATGGTCCAACCGCCTCCGAATCTGTTGTGTTTAGAACCCTCCTGCTGCTATCGAGGCTTCTTCCCAGTCCGGTTTCTTCCCGGTTCATGCTGACCTGGAATTCTTGTGGGTCTGGCTCATGCCTGGCCGTCCCCAGCCCTGCATCTTTGTTCACAGTAGTCTCTTTATATGAAACATGCTTTCCCACTCCTTCCATGTCGCAAGGGCTGGGAAGCCTTCCCTGACCCTCTGGCCTACGGTGACTCCTTCCTTGCCGGGACATTCTAGCTCTTTATTTAATTCAACTTTACTTTGTTCAGCATACATGAATCTTGGGTGGTTGTTCTTGACAAATGCTATCTTCGCAGAGGAAATGTTCCACGAGGGAAAGGATTTGAAGCACTCCCGTGTTCTCCTCACTGCCATCCACTTAGGAAGTCCTCAACAAATGTTTGGTGAAGGTCTCTTACTGTTTTTTAAAATTTCAAAGCCCCTTTCATGAAGACAATCTCCAGAGATCCTCACAGCAACACTTTGAGGCACTAAAGGCACCTGACCTGCTTGTGATGAATGAGGAGCTGGAGCACAGAGAGGGAGGATTGTGCAAAGTCACACAGCTAGCCCGAGCCCCCAGCCGGGCTTTCTAACTCGCGCTACCCTCTCTCCATCATCCGGGCACTAATGAGCCAGGATGCTGCCCTGGTGTTCCGTAGTAACTCAGACTGGGCAAGGCAGCGCCGAGGTTAATGGTATCTAAAACTTACCACTGTGAGAAAAGAGCATGGTTACAAACCTCACGTCTATTGATGGTTGTAGTTAGCTTATTAAAATGCTTTTAGGGGTACTGGGGTGTTTCAGGCAGTTAAGTGTCCCACTCATGATTTTGGCTCAGGTCTTGATCTCAGGATGGTGAGAGCAAGCCCTGCATCAGGCTCTGCACTCAGTGGGGAGTCTGCATGAGATTCTCTCTCTCCCTCTCCCTAGTCCCATGCTCTCTATCAAAATAAAACAAAATACAAAATAAAATAAAATGCTTTTAAAAATGGTTAATAATCCTTGATGTGAGGTCCTGGCAAAGTGAGGGATGAGGCCACAAAGTTTCCCAAGAACCCCACTTTAGGCCTACCACACCAGCTCCTGGCAAGGAGACTCGAGAAAGCCTCTCCAGGGCGGGAGTGAGTTCACCTGGAGAGGCATGGTCCTGAAATCAAACCCAGAGGAGGAGCAACGTCTTCTCAGGCCCTTTGAGTCAGCTGCTTCCCCTAGTCCCGGACACAGACACCCCCCTTGGGGCCACCGACATCAAGGCAGATAGGCCGCCTGGCAGTTTGGGGATAGCTCCAAGCCCTACAGAGCTCCCTACTTCCTGGAGTCGGTTCAACTTGCACGTTCCTTTGGTTCCATTTCTCGGGGGCAGTGCAGTGCCCTACATGAGGGTGTTCCTTTCCTCGGGCTGCCAGGACTAAGTGCCACAAATGGAAGAGCAGAACATGCACAGCAGAAATGTAGTGTCTCACAGTTTAGGTGGCTCCAAGTCTGAGAGCAAGCTGTCAGCAGGGCAGGGCTCCCTCTGAAGGTTCTGGCGGAGGCTCTGTTCCAGGCCTGTCTCCTCACTGCTGGTGGTTCTTGGGCTTGTGGCTGTGTCACTCTGTGTTCTCCCTGTGTGCGTGTCATTTTTATAGGGACGCCAGTCATACTGGACAAGGGGCCCGCCCTGCTCCCAGTATGACCTCATTTTAACAAACTGCATCTGCAACTTATTTCCAAATAAGGCCCCATTCTGAGGTACTGGTTAGGACTTTAACATATTAATTTTGGGGGTACAGTCAGTGTTCCTCAAATGTTAGTCACTTTTTTTTTTTTTAAAGGTTTTATTTGACAGACAGAGAGAGAGCAAGCACGACCACGGGAGCGGCAGACAGAGGGAAAAGTAGGCTCCCTGCTCAGCCCAACGCGGGGCTCAATCCCAGGACCCTGGGATCATGGCCTGAGCTGAAAGCAGACGCCCAACCGACTGAGCCACCCAGGCGCCCCATGTTAGTCATTTTTTAAACCACCTTTGTGACTGTTCTCATGAATAATATGCCACCTATACTGTTATTTACTTGCTATTAGCTCTTGCGTCTTTACCTAAGATCATAATAAACTGTAGCTTAAATGGAAACCTAGTGTCAAATGGCATAAGGGAGTTAATGGTGAGCATAATACATGGAATACATAAATATAATCATAGCTAGCATAAGAAACATAAGTACATAAGTATTAAAATAAGGGTTTGTCAATATACTGCCCCAAATCATTTTGGTATCCCTCTGGCTGAGAATGCCGTTTGGAAAGCACATACATCTAATCTGGATGGGGGCTGGGAAGCGTTTCTAGAAATAACATCGCAAGCCCAGAAGGCACTCTCAGCATGAGGATTTCAGGCCCTTTGATAGGGTGGGAGCAGAGAGCCGCCACGGTCTACTGGGGTTTGGGCGGGAGTAACAGAGGTCTAACTACTCTGCTGACCCAGTACCACAGATCAGAGCGACCTCACAAATCACATTTTATAGAAGAGAAAAAGGAGATGCAGAGAGGTGAAAGGCAGTCAGTACCAGGGCCAGGGCTGGAACCTGATCCTCTGTCTTCCCAGGGCCTCTTCAGTTTAGTTAACCCCTTGGTACTCTGGAGCCTCCATCGCCCAGGCCTAGAGCCTGTTTCTTTGCAACCTGCTTTAGATTAAAAATGCGTTTGTATTGCAGCTGCGCTCTGTCTTGTGGGTGATGAGGATGCACCAGGCGTTTCAAACTCTTTGGCCATCATGCATCTTTATGAACTAATTTTGATTTATTGTTATCAAGAGAAAGGTATGTCTTGGATGAAGGAAGTTCTCTTAATTGCCCTCAGACTGTGTGCTGGAGAGAATTCTGTGTTGTTATGTTGGTAACTTTTTTTTCTCGGTGAAACTAGTAGTAGTTACAGATGGTTAAAATTCACATAATGCTAAAAGTATGTGATAAAAAGTTGTCTTCCTAATTCTAACTTATAATACCCCCAATCCTGTCGTCCCGAGCGGTAACTGCTGTTACTGTTTCTTATGTATCCTTCTAGGGATGTGGAGGTGGAGGGGTAGCACCAGTGAACTATCTGAAAGAAATTTCACTAGAATTAGTAACTTTGGGAAAAACCACTCAATCTTCACTGATCCCGTGTTTCTCCCCTGCCCCTTATGTACTCACGTTCTTCCTTTTCTCATCCCCTTTTAATTAAGTTTTAACCCTTTTGTATTTCTGGGTTCACAATTCAGGAGAGGGACAAGGCAGGCAGCTTCAGCCGCTACCAGGGGCTCATGAAGGAGGTTCTGGCTGCACACATTCAGTGATTCACTCGGGAAGGGAGAGAAGGTGGGCAATAGCATTTATTCAGCAGGTACTATTCGACAGGCACTGGAAAATCTAACCTCATCAGGTGGGTGTTTTATTTCGTTTGTAGACAGGCACACAGCAGCGAGGGAGGTTATGTAACTTGCCTAAGTCCCGGCTTGTCTGCTTCCCAAGCTCTCTCGAACGTGCTTCCTCCTGGAGTGGGAACTGCGGCGGGCCAGGCCTGGGATTCCACCAGCGAGGGGACAGATGAACATGGTCTGGGGCAGATCTGGTTCCCTGCGGGATGTGCTTTGTCTTGATCTCCGTGGTCCTCCTGCAGCTGTAGGTGATCCAGGGATGTGATAAACCCATCTTGAGTGCGTGAATTCAACTCAGAAACATACAGAGCTGGCTATGCTGGTGGGATTCCCAGACAACCAGTTTTCGTGGGAAGTGGGGAATTTAGAGCCGACGTTTGTGATTCCGAAGTCATCAGAAAACATGAGCTGAGATTGTCAAACGAGGGGAGGTGAGAAGACAGGACAGAAAACCAGGGATCCGATTCATTCAGTGGGTGTGAAAGGCTGCCCTGGGGGTCTGTGGGATTCAAACCTGAGCCAAGGGAGAAAAATTCAGGAAGGAGGGTTATGGCATGGAGTGCTCTAGAGTCTGAAGATGAGCTTCTAGAGGACACTATTGGCTTTGATGATAGTGATATTTGGGTGATTGGGTTCAGTGAAGTGGCAGAAAGGAAGCCAGACTTGTGTGTGTGTGTGTGTGTGTGTGTGTGTGTGTGTGTGTGTAAGGCAGGAAGGGGGGGCAGAGAGAAAAAGAGGGAGACAGAAGTCCACTTAATGTTCATGTTCACCTGGTGTCTTGTTTTTGGTCTACCGCAACTTTATGAGGTTAGATTTACCAGCCTCTATTCTGAAGCCTGGCATTTCTCCCAAGAGCACCAGTTCTGCCTAATGAGGGCAACTCAAGTGAATCCACGGGAAAGAAAAAGCAAAGTGATATTTTAATTTTATCCAGCCTGAAATGCAAGGAATGTGCCTGCAATTCTGAATCACAAATGTATCAATGCATTATTTTATGGAATAGAGATGTGTTCTGCCCAAACTGGCTGTGAAGTGAATAAACATTACTTTTCTACTGAATTCAGCTATAAAATGACTAGAAATCTTCCCACAGGGATTGGGGGGGAAAAAAAAAGAAAGAAAAGAGAAAAAAGCAGAAACTTGCTGCCAGAGGGAAGAGAAGAAATGGGCACGGAGCTGACTTTGGTGGGCTTGTGAAGTACAGAGGTGACTCTGTGCTCTCTGGGACTGATCTGTGTTGCTTTCTTCCACATACCCCAGCCTGTTAGGCTCACTCACATTTCCTCCTGCTTTGTTCTCCTTGTTTTCCATTTGAGGGGCTATTAAATCCAGTAGAGCTGCATGCAATATTTTGCTTTACCTGGGTATTGGTTGTATTAACCCAGTAATTTCCTACATCATCAACTGGTAAATTCACAATTATGTATATCAAGTTTCCTTGGACTGGGAGGTCGGATCACACAGTGGTTTAGCCCATGAGCTTTGCAGCCACACAGATCTGGGTTTGAGACCCAGCTCAGCTATGTAGCAGTTACATGAGTTTGGATCTATTAAAACCTCTGGGTCTCAGTTTCCACACCCATATGATGAAGATAATACATATCTCAGGGGATTTTAGAAAGGGTTAAATGAGATTGTATGTATACATATACATACATATATTTTCATAAGTGTGTTCCATGCCCTGTGCCGAATATTTACAGAGTAGTGATTGTGGTGGTGATTGTGGGGATAATGATGATGATTACAATGATGATAATAGTAATACAGAATCTTGTCCTAGTAGATTACCCTTTTTATTCACTAAACAAATAAGCCAACAAAGGAGAAAAAGAAGCCCTAAATGTTCTGCCACAGAATTCTACTATTGTTGCCCAAATGTACATAGTTTTCAGCTTCCTAGAATTTCAAGCCTTTGACATTAGTACTTCTAAAAGAATTTTACCCCCATTTGGAATGTCAACTTAAAAAAAAAAATCTACAGATAAGAAATGCTACCATATGCTTGAGAACCCCCACCTTTGGCAAGTCACATCATCACCCAAGAATGTACTGCTCAGGGTGTCTTGTTACTTTGTTAGTTAAACAAAATGTGGCAAGAACCCTGGAATGTGTGTGCTGGCCCACGTGCACCTGTTTGCACACGTGATCGTCAATGAAGTCACTCATCTTACAGGGAGTGGCAGGAAGGTGTAGAGGAAGGGTTCAGAACCCTGACGAGGTCACTCCCTCGCGGGTGACCTTGGGCAAGTCACTGAACCTTTCTGTGTCTGTTGCCTCACCTGTAAACTGGGGCTGATTATGTCTCTCCTACAGGGCTTATCCTAGGGATAGAGGTGAGAGAAGGACACATATGTAAGGAACCTGGCAGGGAGACAGCGCATTGGCGAGTCCTCACTTCCCCTTCTCAGGGCACCTGGTGCTACCTTTACCAGTAATTCAGAATACAGGTAACTGCAGTTTTCAACACTAGCAGACAGAGACAGTGACACCCATATCCAAACTGCATGCAACACCTGAATCAAACTCTTGCATTCAAAATAGGAGATCCGTTCCAATTCTAGTAACTTGACTATGTTGTTAACTAACCTCAAAGGCTAATCATACAGTGAAATTTATCAGTGCCCCACTGCCTCTCACTAATCCGTAATCACCGGTTTTTCCCTTCCCTTGCCTTTGGATCCCCACTGCCAGGATGGATTTCAGGGCCATCATTTAATCAGTTCCTTGTGAGAGCCCTTAATTCTCCGGCCTTTCCCTCGGCCTCCTGACTATGTGGCCCAGCACAGTCCATTCTTGGTTGCTGTCTGTCTTCTCTTCCTGCGCCTGAGCAGCTGAACATGCTGGAGAAAGTCATTCAAGCTGGATGACTAGTTTCAGTTTCTTTTAGCTCAGAGCCCCCATCTCCACATGGGCGTTCCACACTGGTCACTTTCCCCTGAGATGACCATTCCATGTTTTCTCTCCTCTCAAACCTCCCACATTCCCTTTCTGCCTCCTAGAAGGTGATTCTGCTTCATTCTTTACTCAGAAAATAGAAGCTGTCAGATGGTGCCAAATCAATGGTCTTCCTGCATCTGCACCAGCCCCCGGGCTCCTCCTTCCCGCTATGACAAAGCACTCTTCCTACCACAGCCCTGTCCCCATGTGCTCCATCTAAGTGCTGCTTCAACTTCAGTGTGCACATGAGTCACCTGAGGAGCTTGTTAAATGCAGAGTCGGATCCAACAGGTCTGGGCCTGAGATTTTGCATATCTAACAAGCTCCCAGGTGATGCCAATGCTTTGAATAGCAAGACTAGATTCTTATCCCTTCATTCTTTTTCTGGTCATTCTCATCATCATAAGGAGGCTCTAGCATGTTTCATTTTTAAAACCCCTCTTTTGATCAAATCTCTCACACTACGACCCCATTTTCTATATCTCCTTTCAAAACAATTCTTTTTTTAAAAATTTTTTTATTTATTTGAGAAAGAGAGAGTGAGTGTGTGAGTGTGCTGGGGGAAGAGCAGAGGGAGAGGGACAAGCAGACTACGCTCTGAGCTCGGAACCCGACACGGGGCTTGATCTCAAGACCCTGAGATCATGACCTGAGCCGAAATCAAGAGTTGGATGCTTAACCGCTTAACCGACTGAGCCACCCAGGTGCCCCAAAGGGAGTTGTTGTTTTTTTGTTTTTTAAGTAGGCTCCACACCCAGCATGGAGCCCAACGCAGGGCTTGAACTCACGACCCTGAGATCGAGACCTGAGCTGAGATCAAGAGTCCCACACTTAACTGACTGAGCCAACCAGGGGCCCCTAAAACAATTCTTATTGAAAGAATTTTCTACCGAGGCTGCCTATATCCATTCAAGTTTTATCTCCTTTGTTATGTCTTTATTTTCCTTCTGATTTCAAAAGTAATCCACACTCATCATAAAAAAACTTAAGCTTACCAAAATATATCACACAGAAACTAAACCCTCATCCCCTCTTATGTAAGGCTTACTATCTGTTTTTTACATTAGGTTTTTTTTTAATTTGGAAAAATATTTACATATAGAAAAGTCCAGATGATGATGTAACAGACATCCTGTGTTTTCAACCACCCAAAATGTGTTAACATTTGTCATAGTTATTGGCTTTATAGCTCCTTAAAAAAAGAAACGTATCATTAGAGGTAAAACTGAAATCTTGTCTGTCTCCCTAGCGTTGGTCCCTCCCCTCCCCAAAGGCAGCCATCAGCATGAGGTTCGTGTGCATGTTTATCAGGCCCAGATCATGGAAATGGTCATCTCAGGGGAAAGTGACCAGTGTGGAACGCCCATGTGGAGATGGGGGCTCTGAGCTAAAAGAAACTGAAACTAGTCATCCAGCTTGAATGACTTTCTCCAGCATGATCAGGCCTTCCCATACACGGATTCCCAACTTCACAGGAACCCCAACACAGCAGGGCTTAAAGAAGAGAGAAATGGACTTCTTTCTGTATGGAAGTCTGGGCAGGACGTCACAGTTCCTCAGGACTCTGTGGTATTGGGGACCCAGGCTCCTCTGTCTTGGAGCCCCATCATCTCGCTGTCTAAGGTAGCAGGCCCAGTTCTTGTAGTTCAGAAGCAGGAAGGAAGGTGAACCCTGGAAGGGCTCTTACCCCGGAGAGTTTTCCCTTGTGTGAGCTCTACTTTGCCCACACTTCTGCTTATGGTCCATCGATAATTCTAGCTGCTCTGTCAACCTCGTCATTCCTCAGAATATTTCCTCTGCCAATGGCATTTTTTTCCCCACCAATAGTATAGATTATATTATTTTTAAAACAAATGTTTTAAAGTCAATGTATTAAAATGTCATCTCTGGATATTTGAGTTGGGACGGTTGGTAAGCCATGTGGTTCATCCACAAGGCTTGTTCCTGCTCTTCTTTCTCTTCCCATTTTACCCGTTTTACACTCACTCTGAGTGGCATCATCCTCTCCTAAATCACATCTCTTCCCATACATGGATTCCCAACTTCACAGCTACATTCTGGATACTAAGCTTTCCTGACGGTGCGGCCAGTATGTCCAGTGGCCAGACATCTCTAGTTGGATGTATCCGAGGCACTTCAATCTCAACATGTTCAAAACTGAACTTTTTCTGCTCGTTGTTGCTCCATATTCTTGGGTGCGGCCCTTGTCGACCTGGTCCCAGCCGGCTCGCCAGCACCACACCTACATTCCAGGCCATGGAAAGTGCAAAGAGGGAGTGTGAGGCCAGCGACTTCCTCTTACAGAATGAGATCTGGAATTTGCGGCCGTCGCTTTTGTTCACTTCCTTTGGCACTGGTATTAGTTATTGCTGTGTAGTGGGGCACTTCAAAACTTTGTGGCTGAAATCGATACATTTATTACTGCTCACAAACATAAGGATCAGGTGGACAGCCTGTCTGGTCTTAGTTGGGTTGATGCATGCAACTGCTTGTCAGCACTAGGTTACTTGGTTCTGCTGATCTTGGCTGGGCTATCTGGGATAGTGGGGGATGGGTTGGTCTAGGACTGTCTCAGCTCATCTCCACATGGTCTCTCATCTTCTGACAGCCTAGCCTGGGACTTATTTTCAAGGCATGGAAGGGTTCCAAGAGAGGTGGGAAGTGCACATTACCTCTGGAGACCCAGGCTTGAAACCGGTGCAAGACCACTTCCCCTGCAGTCCACTGGCCAAATCAAGTTGTGAGGCCAGCTCTGATTCAGGGGGTGAAGAAAAAGAAAGACTCCTTTTTTTCACGGAAGAAGCTGCAAAAATGTGGATACTGGAAGGACTGAGATTTGGGACCATTTTTTATAATGAACCTCTTACAGGAAGACCTGGCTAAGGTGGTCATGTGTCCCGCAAAAACTTGACGGTTCCACTTATAAAACGAAGAAAGGGAGAATGTGTATGAGGGATAATTTATAGACTCTGCCTCAGAAGGAATTATAGTTCCCTATTCATCTTCCCTAAATGGAAGCTACACTCTCAATCTCTTGCTATACATAATAATATCATCATTCTGACAAAATTTCTGTTCTTAACCAGTGCACAAATTTTTGATTTCTCTTGACTCTGGTGACCCAGCAACTTACTCCTTGACCTCTTAATCCATAAAACAAATCAAGTTAAGGTGCTTACAAACATTTTGGAGTTTAATACATCTAGTCTTTAGGCTAATTCTGCAGTGCCCAAGAGAGCAGTATTTTTATCTAAAACCTACTTTTTCTCTATTTTACTGCACTATTTAAAAAATCCCAAACAATAACATTACCATTCCTCCAAAGTCCAACAGACCAAATCTGGATTGACAAGTACATCCTAGTATTTTATTACGTACCACTAAGAACACAGAAGAATTTGGGGATTCTTTAATAGGGACAGATGTTTTACATTTAAGTAAAAATGCATAGTCATGCTTGAATTTAAAGTAATTTCCTCATTATTGTTTAAAGTGAATGGGGTCTCCTGGGGATTAATAACAGCTTCTGGAGTTTCTCATCATAGGTTTTGAATAACTGTCCATAGCTACTCTGATTTTTAAGTCATGGTAGTTGGAAGCTGCCTGGCGCACATGCAGTAGTCACGAGCCGTCCATCTGAAGGACAGAGGCTCAAACTGTCCAATTGCATGGCGGTGGCCATCTTCATTTATTTGTTTGCCAGTAGTTTCAAGGGGGAGACTGAACAATGAAGAATGTTATCATGTTGTTTCTAGACAAGCTCAGCAGAGGCAGGCTGTACCAGGCGAGCGTGACCTCTCTCTACCCCTTTGTACTGCTCTTGCACTACAGATTAAACAGAAGAGTCTGGCTGGGTGTTTCTGTGTGCTCAGTAGTACCAACTGTAAAGCATCTGTTCCTTTTCTATTGCAGAGCTTGACAGAATTTCTCAGGAGATCTAAATTTCCTACAAACCAGGACGTGATTGTCATCCTGAACTCTGACCTCCCATCCAATTTTTAAAAAAAAGATGGATGAGAGCCTAATGTTGTGTGGGAGAAGGGGATAATGTAAAGGTGGGGTTAGGATTCTTACCAGCTCCAAAAGATGCTCAGGTGACCGGGTAAGGTTTTTTTCTGTAACCAGGACTGACACCAGGAGATCCGGAGCAGCTGGGGTTTGTCCCCACTTTGACGATGTGGATTCACAAACGGGGAAGAGAGAGACATGATCACATTATCTCCTCCATTTTCCTGTGCGGCTCTGATACATTAAGAGATTTTAAAATTCAGGAATTTCAGGACGCCTGGGTGGCTCAGTTGGTTAAGCAGTTGCCTTCGGCTCAGGTCATGGTCTCCCAGGGTCCTGGGATCGAGCCCCGCATCAGGCTCCCTGCTTAGCAGGCAGCCTGCTTCTCCCTCTGCCTCTGTCGCTCCCCCAGCTTGTGCTCTCTCTCTCTCTGACAAATAAATAAATAAAATCTTTAAAAAAAAATAAAATAAAATTCAGGAATTTCCCTGTAAAGAAAATCCTCTCAAAAAGTGTATTGTGCATAAGATTACCTCAGAGAAGGGCACACATACCTTGAGTCATGTTTGAAGATGTAAAGGAAGATTGCAGTTGGCTTAAATCACTCATATGCATCCGAACCAGGGAATGAGTGAAGGTGGCCGGCTGTGAGAGCCATAGAGAGTGGCGAGGATTCTTCAGACTGTAGAGTGTGCGTCTCTTTTAAAAGGATAACTGTATATCAGGGAAGACACTCCTCCAAACTGGCCCTGTGCAATGCCTGAGACTTACGCTAAAATTTAGTATTAGCACAAAAGCTCGAATGACCAACAGCCCTGGTTTGTCCCAGACTGAGGGGGTTCCTGAGACAAACTCTGTTTTAAAACAGGTATAAATAAAATCTTTAAAAAAAAAAAAAAGGCGGGGAGTGCTTGTGTGGCTCAGTTGGTTAAGCATCTGCCTTTGGCTCAGGTCATGATCCCGGGGTCCTGGGATCGAGCCCTGCATCGGGCTCCCAGCTCAGCAGGGAGTCTGCTTCTCCCTCTGTCCTCCCCCTCCCCACCCCACTGGTGCTCTCTCTCTAATAAATAAATCTTAAAAAAAAAAATTAAATAAAACCAGAGTAAGTCCTGGCCAAACTGGGATGAGCTGCTCACCCTAACCCACATTACCAGTGCACACGGTAGAATGTGAGAGTGAAAGGTGCCTTGTGGAGAGGGCATGTTTCAGGCTCAAGGAGTGGGTTAGCTCCCCACAGGTATATGGGTGTACTACTAAAGCAGGTCCTCAGAGGCCAAGCTGCCCTGAGTCCCTGAGAGCGTCAACTCCAAGACATTCCAGATCTGATGTAGCTTTCAGTGCTATGGTTCAGAATATAGTTATCCTATACTCTGCTCCAGATTTCCTCTGAGGACAGCTGCAGGACTCAGGACACGGGGTGTGCCCCTATGGCACAAGAGGTTCCGCCCCACATACCAGAGACCCATACAGAAGGGACATCTTGACAGTGTTATAAAGCCACCTTGAAATAAAATGCATAGGTAGGTCAGGATTCTCTGGGAGGGCTTTTTGTGCAACTGTTTTTGGTGTCAACTATGGACATACCTTTTTTTAAAAACACAACTTATTGGTCGCCTGGGTGGCTCAGTTGGTTAAGCGACTGCCTTTGGCTCAGGTCATGATCCTGGAGTCCCTGGATCGAGTCCCGCATCAAGCTCCCTGCTCAGCAGGTAGTCTGCTTCTCCCTCTGACCCTCCCCTGTCTCATGTGCTCTCTCTCTCAAATAAATAAATAAAATCTTTAAAAAAAAACCCCACAACTTATTATAGAGACATTTAAAAATTGCCATGCCTGGCAATAATTAATGGCCCCTTTTACTGCAGTACTGAGATACAGAGAAGTTTGGGGGTCTTCTAAGGGACATGTTTCCCATAGCTGGTCAAGTCTTAATGTGGCACCTCTAAGGTTAGAAGTGCTGTTTGGTCTTCCACGTAATACCAGGTCCACATTTCCTTCAACATTTTTTTCCCAATTATTGAAGATGGCAAAATTCTTACTACCTAGAAATTGTATGGCACCTTGACTCTAAGGCTGAATTATGACAATTTGTTTCTATAGTATGATCTCATAGTTAGAAGAAAGGTGCATGTGGTTTTGTATAGCAAGGCTCTGGTGTCACATGCTTGGTGGAAATCTCACTTTGGTACCCTGATCATTGTGCATAAACGAGGGCCACTGTCAGTCTGTCCAGAATGTTGTAACAAAACACCACAGACTAGGTGGCTTATAAACCATAGAAATTTACTTTTCATGGTTCTGGAGGCTGGAAGTCCAAGATCAGGGTGTCAGAATGGTTGGGTTCCAACGAAGGCCCTCTTCCTGTTTGCAGACTGCCGACTTCTCACTATGTCCCCACATGATGGAAAGGAGACAGGGAGCCCTCTGGGGTCTCTTTTGTAAGACTATAAGTCTTTTATAAGATATTAATCCCAACCAGAGAGCTCTGCTATTATAACCTAATCACCTCCTAATACCATCACCTTGGGATTAAGATTTCAACATATGAATTACGAGGGTTGGGGGGTGGGGAGGGATACAAATTTTCAGACCATAGCAGCCTACACATCAAAGGGCTATGCTGAGGTTTTATTAGGTAACTTATGGCGTGATACACAGTATATTCTGAATAAATATTTCCTTTCTTCCTAATTCCCAAACCAGTGTTGTAGGATGAACTTCTAGGTTGACTCTCTAATCTTGGAATAAGAAAAGATCGACTACTTCTGCACTTGCTATCTTCAGTGGATTCCTGTAGAAGAGATGAAGAATGTTGTATTTATTTGTAGTTTTATGACAAATTAAGGCCAAACCTTCTGAATTATTTAAGATCAATAAATATCATTTCAAACTACTTTCTCAATGACCAGTGGTCCTGCCTCTGTCAAGGATCTGCCAACATTTTATTTAACAAATTTATAAAATACTATAACTAGCAATAACTGGCATGGAAAGTCAAATATTAAGGTACAAAATCGCTCCTGAATTTTAGAAATGCTATCCCCATGATCATTAGTGAAATGACTTATGCTTTCTGAGTGCTAAACTACTCCCAAATCTTACTTTACAAACATTTTTGAAAACTTAGCTGGAATTGTATTGCCTGCTACAGTTACAGATTCCAAGTAAAATTACCATGTTATCTGGAATCTAGACTTAACAGGCTTAACAGTTGATTGACTCAACTAAGGATTTGTTGCTCTCTCTGGAGTTTCTCTAGCTTTCACATTTTGAGGGGAGGGTACATTTGTTTGTCATTAAGTATTTAGAGTTCATAAACACGGGGAAAGAAATGTTATAGACTTCCTATCAAATTGACATAAAATCTAAAGATGGCTCATGGGAAAGCAAACATAGATTTGTGACAGGATTTCCTATGAGAACTGTTATGATCTCTGGCTCCCAAATAACACACATTTTTAAATGATCTGAAGTATACCCATTTATGAGATGTAGATGTAATATACTGGATATATCACTTAAAATGTGTCCAACTGGAGTTGACTTTTTTGTTTTTTTTTAAAAGATTTTATTTACTTATTTGACACAGAGAGAGAGACAGCTAGAGAGGGAACACAAGCAGGGGGAGTGGGAGAGGGAAAAGCAGGCTCCTGGCTGAGCAGGGAGCCCGATGCGGGGCTTGATCCCAGGACCCTGGGATCATGACCCGAGCTGAAGGCAGACACTTAACAACTGAGCCACCCAGGCACCCCTGGAGTTGACATTTTAAAAGAAGAAAAGCAAACTGAATTTAAACATTGTCAATAAAAGTCAGTATTAATATCGTAAGTCTGGTTTAATCAGTCAAAAGCAAAAAAAATCAGTTTAATAAGATTGCATATTAATATGGCTCAGTGCTTTTAGGATTAAAATTTTAAATCTAAGGTATTAAAGTAAATATAAACCTTTGTGGTCTGAAAGTCTATAGACAATAACACATTCTGGGTAATTTCCTAAAAATGACTCTTGTATTATATTAATTTTATTTTAAAAGAAAGAGATGTTAAACACACATCTGACCCCCCCCCCGTCTATAGTGTTCTACGTATCAGGGACTGGCAAACTACCACTCACAGGCCAAATCTGGCTATTGATTGTTTTGATAAACAGTTTTATTGGAACACAGCTATGCCCATTCACACGTAGGGTCTGTAGTTCCCTTTGCTACGAGCATAGAGTTGAGTAGTTGGAACAGAGACCATATGGTGCTCTGGTATGCTGGAAAATGTCTGCAAATAAAATGAATAGTAAAATCATTATTAAAAAGAGAAAAAATACCCCTAGGTACTCTGGTTTAAAAGTTACCTTTTCAATATTTGAACAATATTTTCTTTAGGACTTCTCTTTAACCACAAAAACCTGCATCTTTTGACTCAGATATTTAAAATGTTTCAAATAAAGATTTTAAATTTGAATCAGAAATATTTAGAGGTGAATGATTTCCATTTGTAAATTCCACTATTTAGTAGTAAAGATGTTCCTTAAATGAGAGCAACTGGTATGGTGGGCTTGTAACTGTAATTAGTGAAAGCAGTAGTTTCCAATATGCCCTGTAACACAAAGAACCCTGAATTTCGATCAGCATATCAGTATGTTTTTCAAACTGCACCACATACAAGTTTCCTCTGCCTCCTATAGCTACATACCTAAAATAGTCTGAAGGTCAAAGCCAGACAGACGTACCCTCGTCAGTGAATGTGTTGACCATGATTGACGCAACTGAGTTTACTTCTTCCACCAAAATTATGGGAAAAAACCCAAATCAAAACTCAAGGGTAATCACTATAACAATCTTAAAAGGAAAAAAGGAGAGAAATAAATTCGAAAGTGTTCAAACACAATGGTCAGCTCAGACTTGACTTTCACTAGAAGGTATTTTTGGAGTCCCATATTTTAACTGTTGAGTAAAGAAGGTTGTAACAGAAAGGATGTCTATGAGAAAGTAATGTCCAGCTAATATGTAAAGTATTTGTGATCTGAAAGAACTGTAAAATCGTCAGGTTATTGACAGCTGGAGAAATTCCACATGCTAAGCAACTCAGCTACAAAATATTAGAGGTTTCAGATGAAAAATAAACTTGAATCTGTAATTGAATTAGACAAGCCCTGCTGCACATAGGGCTACGCTGGTCACCAGGATACAGAGCAAACGCTGGGTTACCAGAAGTGCATTTATCAGCCACAGTGATTTATTGAGTGCTTTAATAATACAAGTGTACATCAACTGATCCACAGTCAAAAGTGGCAGGTCCCTAAGAAATTTACAAGCACTTTAAGTAAATCAAAATACATATTATTTTGTTCAATCCAACAGTCTTCTGTGTGGGGGACAGAAGGCTAGTGATAAACAGAGTCTCAGTAATGCACAGTGATTCTGATTGAAGCTTTTGTACAAAAAACTTGTTCCCAGTAGCATGCACCCACCAATAAAGACTTCAGTACAAAAAATTAACCCTAAGCACTACATTTAAGTAGAAATGAGATATAATTCTGAATTCGTGTTTTCCCAAAGATCACATAAAAGGAAAAAAATCAAAATAAAACAACAAAAAACAAAACCACACAGTAATACAAAGCTTTGTAAGAAAGCTCTTACTATTACAGATCCAACATTGTTTGCACTGAAAACAAAAGTTCCCATTCCATGTTAAGATGGGAAAAAAAACCCCAAATCTTTCAAGTTAATAGAAATCAAAAAAGGGAATAAACTGAGAAGGCAGGGGTTGGGGGGGGGGTGGAGGGAAGAGAGAAGGGAAAGGAGGAAGAGGAGGGAGGGAGAAAGGAGTGGGGGATGGATGACATACCATCAGAAAAAGATTCAGAATTTAATAAAAATAAGAAAATAAGAACCGAGGTCCGGAGGGGTGGGTAGGGCTATTGATGCACTTGGTGAATGTGCTTGCACAGGTCCGGCGGGGGCAGCAAGCAGCAGGCCCCTATGTGGCATACCGCTTGGTCCACTGTCTGGCCATCCGGTCGTGCTCTGCTCTGTTGGTCATGTACTGTGTGGCAATGCTGCCCACCAGAGGGTCAGCTGGAAGGGAAGCAGAGTCAGGAGTCAGTAAACACCAGCAGCACTTCCTCTTTCAAAGCTGGGGGAAAGGAGTGTTGGAAAGCTAGCCCTAGATCAAGGAGTAGATGCAGAGGTGGCAGGAAGCTGCTGTTCTAACCTGGAACAGTGTCACTTCAGCAAAGACCTGTAAATGACCTGCCAGTGACACATCACTTTTCACACCGGCTGCCCACAGAGTCATCTACTTGCCCTTTTACTGATGGCTCTGGTCATTTCTTGACAGGTCGTACTCTCTCTCCCTGTTCCCACTGCACACTTCTCACCCCCCTCCGCTTGTTTTCAGGTAGCTGTTTCACGGAGAACTCTTTGGGAAGTGGTTCCGATGGCCTGGCCAACTCCTTTACCCTGGGGCTTAGACCCTAGGTGGTGGCACTCCCACCCCTCACTGCCTACATTGGGGGAGGCTTCAAGAGCCTCAGCTGAACACATCAACCTTAGTGAGAACCACTGACAATGGGGAAGATGGTCTACTTCTTCCTCCAAACTTGGAAATATCAAGATCCATATAGCTCTTTATTATAAAAATACCGGTAGATATTAAATAGCTAATAGTCACATCCTGAAAGTTTAACATACTAACTCCATAAAACTCTGAGGAACTGACACATCAGGAAACTGAAACACTAGGGGCAGGTAGTAAGTCACCCGCCTAAGACAGAGTAAGCGGTAGAGCCAGGAGCCCACACACACTGAGCCTAGGGCCCACCATGTGCTGCTTGGGAGATTGCTTTCCACCCAGATAGGACTGAAAAAAAAAATGAGAGCAATTAAAAATAAAGTTTTTTTTTTTTTTTTTTTAGGTTTCTGGGGGTCCCAGAACGCATCCCTTTCCCTTCATTCTCTACCTTCACTCCTTCCCTGATTTTTATTTCCTCTGCTTTTGGTGTTGAGAATTTGAGTGTATTAGATCTAGTGGATAAGAAGGAACCAAAATTAGCAAACAATATGTTAAAGATGAAAAAAGTAAGTAAGTGTGCCTGTGGTCTAATACAACCTATAACGTGGGAAGATTCTGAGACTAACCTGGTAAGATACTCATGGTCATACCTTCTCAGTATTAGAGGTGCAACAGAAACACCACCTTTTAACCATTTGCTGAGGCTGGTACTGCTGAAGCTTTTCCAAGCCCTCTCTCTGACTGACAAGATGCTGCTCACATTTTAACACACCTTGCTCATGTGTTCTTGGACTTGTGCTAAGCTTGTTACATTTATTCTAGGGAGAGGCCAGTTTCTTACATTCACTTATATCACACACAATTTAAACAGACTACCCAGTGTATGGGTTTGTTCAGAACTTTTGCCTCTCTGCTCACTCTGTGCTTCTCCTTCACTTGCCCAAATGCTGAAACTGACACCATCACATAAATCAACCAGGTTCAAGAAGATTTAAACTAGTAATACCAAATGCCTGGAATCTGATTAAGATACTTAAAAAAAATGTGGTTTTTCAGTTCAGATTAAGTAATGACTTTAGTCTAAAGGGCCAAAGAGAGGTCTGAGTCACATTTCTCCACCTTTGAAAAAAAAATCATCTTATTCCAATTTTTGGCAGTCTAGAATGCAAAAGTTTGAGTAAAAAATAGGTATCCTCAAAAGCTGGAATCTACGTCACTCAAGACAGGTGTTTAATTGAACAGTATCTGTATTAATGAAATGCACTAAAGATCCATCTGTGCTTTCTAACTCACTGATTGAGGTAAAGGATAGGCTTAATGTCAGAATGACCAGTGATGTTCATGCTCTGCCTTAAATCGTATCCTCACAGTGTGGGCAGATAGGGAACAAGACAGGTCTGTCATTTCAGCTCAAAGGAGGAAGAAGGGGACAGATGAAGGAAAAGGAACAGGAAGCTGTGGGTGGGAAAAGGTGTTACAATCAAGTGTTAATATTATTTCAGTAGGGGAAGAAGGGAGGAAAATCTCAAAACAAGTTAGAACACTGATAAAATTAACACGCATTGTGCAAAGTTTTTTTGTATGCTTAAACAATTAAGATTAGATTTCTTTCATTAGATTCCTTTTACCTTTTCAAGTTTGATTTTAAAAAGAATATTTTTCCACCTGTAAAATTATACATGCTAACTATAAAAGCAATATTACTAATAAAAACTGCCTCAAACAATACACAAGACAGAAAACTGTAAATGAAGACCATCTGTAAATTTACTCAGAGAGAAGTACTGTTAACATTTGCCTTATATCTTCCTGGAATTCTTCTCTAAACACACAATTAAAAAAAGATTAATTTATGGTCTACTTCTGTAATGTTAAAAACTCACTATATGGCAAATAACTTTTTATATCAATAATTACAAATCTACTTCATCATTTTTAGTATTCACCTGAATAACCAACTTCTTGTTTAGAGACATTTAAGTTTCTTCCAATTTTTGGCTTTATAAACAGTGCTGTGAGGAACATTACTGTGCATACACTTTCACAAATTTATGCAAATCTGAAATTTTTTAAAGTATAAATGAAAAACATAAAAGTATAAAATGAAGGAATTTAAAAATCACATGTTATTAACCAAGTATGTCTCAGTGCTAAAATGTGTTGCTGAATAAAAGTTAAGATTGTCAGTTAGTCAACCAAAACTATGTAATATAGGGGCCCCTGGGTGGCTCAGTCAGTTGAGTGGCCAACTCTTGATTTTGGCTCAGGTCATGATCTCGGGATCCTGGGATCGAGCCCTGCATTGGGCTCTGTGCTCAGTTCTGCTTGAGGATTCTCTCTCTCCCTCTGCCCCTCCCCCTGACTCGTGTTCTCTCTCTCCTTCTCATATAAATAAGTAAATAAATACATCTTAAAAAAAAAAAAAAAAGGAAAGCAAAATACCATTAGAAAACCAAAAACAAAACTATGCAATATATATGTAGCGAATGACTATCACAGTGAATTTAATGGAATAAGACACACTTTTTGTAGTGTATTTATAATTACGAAGCTAAGTAAAGATGAATCTTCTTACACAGGTTTCATATTTCATGGACAGTTACGCCAGGGATGTAATAACAGTCTCTAAACATAAATTACTTGCTTATTTCTCTAACAATTTCTTTCTAAAAAAGAAGGAAAAAATTCCTTTTGGCTTCCACATTATTACTTTGGGTTTCCACATTATTACTACTTTCCCAAATCTTTACTGATCTTCGATATTATCCTCTATCAGTCTTCTTCTTCTTTACTAAAGAAAACCCACAAAATTTATCAGTGGATAAGTAAATTAAAATTTAAGTCTTCTGCATTTTTTGCCTTGTTCACAGCAATTATATGAATTTTTGAAAAGAGGAGCATGTTTATGCTTACAGCACAGGGTTGGATGATTTTAAGCGCTTCATTCTCCCAAATACCAATGCTGCATATATTAGAGATTCCCTGAAGCTGAGGAATAGGATTTACAGCATGGGCAATGGAAAATCATGGGAGTGAGAGTTGGTATATAATGCTCTTCATTAACTAGACCTCTAAACCACGTCACCTCACCTGTTTAACAAAAATGCCTTCATTTTTGTTGACACAATACTAGCTATGAAATACTAGCCTGAATGGAAGTGTAAGACTGAAAGACCATCGACAAGGGGCAGCACACCACTCTCTCCTTCCTTGTCTCACCTCTGCCTCCTTACACAGTTCCAGGTGCAAAGAGAAGCTGGTTAGTAAGTGCTTGTTGACTGAATAACCATCATGATTATTTGCAAGTGAGTAAAAGGTGATCATACCGAGTACTCTGCTCCCTCTCCCATTTTTTTAAGATCTGTGGTCTGTGCACCTTTGATTCTGGAAAAGAAAGGCTCAGACGACTCCTGCAACTTCACCTCTAGGCTTGCCTCTCTCCTGGCTGGGGCTACACTGGGTACCCTGGAAGCCAAATGGCTTAAAGCTTGTCCAGAAAAGGGGGGAGAGAGGAATCAGTACTAAAGGGGATAAGCAGCAGCTATATGGCAAGAAGGGCGTGGAAAAGACAGGCAGACTACTGAACTGCGGAGTTATTCTATTTGCAAGGTCAAAGAACATTCTATCTTGGTTGGTAGGTGATACGGGAAAAATTACATGGAAAAAAATTGGATTCCCTTCTATTAAAAAAAAATATTTTTATTTACTTATTTGAGAGAGAGCGAGTGAGAGAGAAAGCACAAACGGGGGAGGGGCAGAGGGAGAGGGAGAAGCCGACTCCCTGCTCAATGGGAAGCCCTACATGGGGCTTGACCCTGGGATCATGACCTGAGCCAAAGGCAGACGGGCTTAACCGACTGAGCCACCCGGGCGCCCCTGGATTCTCTTTTCTTAAGAAAACATATATATTCTTAAAAAAACCACAAACAAAAAATAGTACAGAACAGTGGACAAGGGCATGGGCTTTGGATACAGACTGCATGGGTGCGTACCTCAGTTCCGCTAGTAACGGAGTCACCTTGGGCAAATTACTTAACTTCTCTGTGCCTCAGTTTCCTCAACTACAAAATAGAGACAATAACTACTCCCTAGAATGCTGTAAGAGTTAAATGAATTAATTCTTGTAATGCACATACAAAATTGCTGCTATTATTTTCAAAATAAAGACTGGCAACTAAGTGTTCTTATGCATCATATTTTATTTTAAAATATAAATCTGATTGTCTTCATGAAGACATTCTCTTCAGATAAAATCCAAAAGTCCTTAGTATGGCTCCCAAGATCTTTGGTCTAGACCTAATCTTTCTAGCCTCCCGTCCCCATGCTTGCAGCCAGAAAAAACAACTTGCAGCTTCTTCAACAAGCCCTGCTCTTTCATAGGTCTGCACTTTTACTTCTGCTGCTTCCTTTGCTTGAAGGCTTCTACTCATTTCTCAACATTTAGCTCAAGCACAACATCCTTGAGGATGTCTTCTAGGAGCTTCCTAGCAGTCTTATGCGTCCCATTTCTGTTTTGTCTGTTCTTACCTCTATCACTGCACTGAGAATACTGCCTTTTAGTTGTCTGTTTACTTATCCCTATTTCCCACTGGGCTGCAGCCTACACATTCATTCATTTGACAAATATTTACCGAGTCCGTACTCTGTTCTAGGTACTGGAGAACTAGTGCTAAACAAAATCCTGCCTCATGGGACTCTGCCTGTCACTCTGTTTCCCTCTTGTTAACTCTGTTTACTGCGTGGATCTAAGTACGGACAGAAGAACGTAAGACAAGTAAGTAAGGAACACACACAAAACAGTAACCATAAATAGCAGCTACTCCATATGCATGTGTCCCTGTGTAGCACGAGCATTTTAAGTTGGTTCATCACAGAAGTTTCTTCTCTAGATGTGAATTATCAGCAAATCAGAGAAAGGGACCTGATAGTGATTGTGAGAGCTTTCTTTCACTTTCTCCCATTATTTTTCAAAAAATTATTTTATTGTTGAAATTTGTGCTCTGCACTTTGCCATTTCTTGGATTCCTCAAGGCTGTAAGTGACCGCTTTGCCAGCCGTTCCGTTATGCCTGTGATTAACACCATTCTTTTAGCTTCCCATCAAGTCCCTGGAGGCCTTCTGTGCATCTGCCTTGTAATGAGGTGAAGTAGCTCATTTCTGTCTTTCATGAAATTTTTTGTTGGTGATTTGGTCTAGCTTAGTTTTCTTTAATCTTTTATAAAACGAAAAAGTAACAGATGCTCACATATAATAAACTCAAATAATAAAGAAGTACATATGACGTAAAAAACATTACCTTCTTCCCTCTAATTTCCTTCATCCCCAAACCCCTTCCATCTCAAGGTAACCCTGTTAACGGTTTGATACTCATCCCTCCATACTTTTTTCTTTATTTATGCTTAAATCAAATGGGAATCACATAAAAAAACATCCTGCAACTTGCATTTTCCTCTGTAACAATACACTGCAGTTGCATTTCTAAGGCAGTACAAATAGACCTAGCTCATTATATTTAATAATCACAGGGCATTCCTTTGTGGTTATTCAGCAGTCTGTCATTCCTCTCCTGATGCACACGTAAATTTGATCTGATTTTTTGTTATTACAACTAGTATTACAGTCTTGTATAAATCTTTGAGCACATGGTTAAATACTTCTGGGGGTAGATTCCTCTAAGTAACAGTGCTGGACCAGAGAACACACATTTTAAACTTTGGTAAATACTGCCAAACTGCCTTCACTCAAAGGATGTACAATTTACCCTGTTTCTGAGCATTCTCAACAACACTGCATTACCTATCTTTTTAATTTTTTTGTTAGATTAACAAAAAAAAATCTGTCATTGTTGTAACTGCATTTAACTTGATGCCTTACTAAGGTTTAACATTTTCTCCTGTTTGTTCACTATTTATATTTCTTTCTCTGTGATTCGTTTGTTCATGTCTTTTGTCCATTTTTTCCCTACTAATATGAAGGAACATTTTATACATTATAACTATCAAGCATGCACTGAAGTTTAGCTTTGGCCTCAGTATTCAGCCAAAATCTGCTTTAGTCTTTGGAAGACTGAACAGACAGATGCCTCCTTTGATGTCATTTCCAGCTTTACTTAACTTGTGGAGATCAAAGATCATGTAAGTTGCCATCATATTTAATAGGCACGATACCATCATTTGTACTCAATGCTACTATCTGAACACTGGTTTAAAAAGTATTGGTAAGCATTATGAATGTAACTTGGGACTGAAAATCTCTTTCAGCCAAAGATAAACACTATGGCGTACAAGGGAATAATTTGGAACTGCTGTCTCAGGTATTCAGACAAATGTTCAAAGTGAGATGGAAGAGTAGCTACCGTGTGAAAAAGCTGCTGGAACAAAACGGGTCTTAGTACTGTCATAAACTATGACGGATGGGAAAGGTAACCACCAATGGCTGCTGGGAAAGTAGCACGTCCAGTGACTGTGGGAAGCAGCAAGCCAATGTAAAAATATTAGAAATTAAAACGTGAGGGGAAAAAAACCTTATGTTTGTTTCTTAGATACTTAGGAAGTGTTTTCTTTTAAGCACTGCACACAGCTTCAGTTCATGCAGCACTTCAGTGACATGCACCACCACCGCCAGCCAGATCTTTAAGTCTGGGGGCTGAGAAGGTAAGTCTTCCCCTTTTTATAAGTGTTAGAGGAAAAGGAAAATTCACTGATCCGACAGCAGAATCTCCATGAACGGTAACCTACACTGGATAAATAAGCCTCCCCCTCCTGATTCATGCTTTTCATCCAGTGAAACACCCAGTTAAGTACTCTGCAAATACGCACAGGAGCCATCTAGTAGCTGGCAGTGCTCAGAAATCATATTGCTACATCATAATGACAAAATCCAAATATCCTGAATTTTTAATATTAAAATTATAATATTACTTATATTCTTAAAATAAAATTTCATATTTACTGTTGTATGGAAGAGGATCGTTTTATGATAGGAATAATCAGCCTTGCCTTAGGTTGCTCATTGATTTTAACACTGGCTGTTCAGTATTCAGCCAAAATCAATTCAGTGCACCTCTAAGAATAACAGTATTTATCCATTATGCGCGGAGGAAATACTTTCTCTCAGTGTATCATTTGTCCTTTAACTGAGTTTATAATGCCCTTGCCATACACAAGTTTAAATTTTTAGTAAGTCAATCTTTCCTTAACATTTTCTGGTTTGATGTCATGCTTACGTACAAAGGCCCTCTTCATTCACTCCAGCATTTTAGAAGTATTCCCCTATATTTACATACAGTAACTTTTAGTGCAATGCTAGCTTTATCATACACAAAGTTCCTATACATATCTGGATCGGATTCTGTACTGATGTTCTTTCAATAGATGAATTTGTCTTTTGCTTTATTTGTTCCTCCTGCTTTTCTCACTATAGGTTTATAGTATGTTTTGGTATTGGGTAGGGTAAGTTCTTACCCTTTCCCATTTTTTTTCCTTCACTAAAATTTTATTTGAAGAATCCTAATCTTTTTTTTTTTTTTAAAGATTTATTTATTTATTTATTTGACAGAGAGAGAGACAGTGAGAGTAGGAACACAAGCAGGGGGAGTGGGAGAGGGAGAAGCAGGCTTCCCGCCAAGCAGGGAGCCGGATGCAGGACTCGATCCCAGGACCCTGGGACCATGACCTGAGCCGAAGGCAGACGCTTAATGACTGAGCCACCCAGGCGTACTGAAGAATCCTCATCTTGATGAGGTTAAGACTTGGAGCATTTAAAGCTATTCCACCCCACAGGTATAGGAATCTTATGTTTCTTTTGAAGAATGTTATCAAGATTTAGGAATATCTGAATTCCTGAATTCCTCTGGGTCTACTAATTAAAAATCAAGTGAGTAGGACGGAGTTAAGGTTTTTGTATTCTGGAATGTTGGGGAACCAGACTACTAATTATAGGCCTAGCCCAAACCAGAAAGATTGTTAGGTACCCTGAGAACACACACACGCGCGTGCATGTGTGACTTGAAGTGATTTAGGAGGAAAATTATCATGTCTGTGATTTAAACGAAATGGTGGATATTACCAAACTAGATATAAATTTGAAAATGCTAAACAGAACTGCATATAAGTCTAGCAAGATGTGCTGTTACTCCAGAATTAATAACTAGTGATGTTAAAAGAGGTACTGAGTATCCCAAATTCTAAAGAGACCATCAGTACCTTCCATAGGACTTATTAAGAGAAGATGAGCTGGCTCTGACAACCCCAGGTATCTATCATAAAACATGGGAAAGGAGAGAAAGAAGGTTTGTGGGATTACTGAGCTACCACCTTGGGAGTGTGGTGTGTGGTCGTGGAGCGCCTCTGTCTTCCTCCTCCTCAGCACCACAAGAACAGGGAGAGGATGACTTTTTCTTCTCAAAGCCATGCAAGGAGGGTAACAAGAGACCCACCGAGTAAAGACTGGGGTGTCTTCGAGAAGCAGACTGGAGTGTCATCCCTGGCCAGAGATTTAAACCAGGTATGAGGTGATTTGCCCCTTGACTATCTGATTAGAGAGAGGGAGCACCAAGGAAGTGGTCTATACTGTCCCTGCTATCTCATCAGGGTCCTATCAAGAAGGCAGCTCCCCTAGTAACTAAGAGGCTCTTAGGAGAATGCTATCTGGAACCAGCTTGCAACCAATTTTTAAATTTTTAGGAATTTAAACACAGCCATTATTAAAAATTAAAGTTACAATTAAATAAATTATTTACAAACAAGGGTAATACTTAAAACTCATTTCTTAATTATTTTACTGCTATGATTATTATTCTCATAATTTATTTTTATGCCTACTCTATCCGTATGGTGCAAAAAAAAAAAAAAAAAAAAAAAACCAATGTGCTATCGTGCACCTTGTCCCAATTATGCATTCAGTTTAAGGTCATGCATGTAGCCTGAAATTGGCAAATGCTACAATTTAGGACTTGGATTTATTGTTTTGTTGATTGTCTGGAGCTAAGAAAGTGACGGATAAAATGCTAATAATGCAGATGAAACCTAAAAGTGTAGCATGTCTAGAGTCCTTACATTGTGAATAGCATAAAAATTGGAGGATATATTCTTCCAGCATTTGAACCTAATTCAGCAAAGAAGTTGCTCATGACACTAACAAGTGAAATTCCAACATCCTTCTTTATTTCATTTTTGTCTTAGTTCTTAAATGAAAATATCCAATATTCATGTTAGAACTATACTTACCTGTCAGTTGCAACCATAGGATGGCTATAGATTTTAGTAAAAATCACGGAATCTCTTCTAGGACAATCAAATGACTATATGAAATTTACATTAAAGAGTATTGTATATTTTATTATCTGTAAATTGTATACATTCTTTACATCAGTAAAATGTATAATAAACTTATGTATGTGCATATACACATGCCACATACCATCACTCGACTCCAACCCCTAGCCAGTTGTTAAATATTTACTGGGACACCACAGGAGAAGGGGTTTATTAGGAGGCTGAGCTAGGGCTGGGTCTTCCACATCAGGGAACTGGGCAGTGAGCTCTCCAAATTACCCATGTGAAGCAGCATTTTCACACCTGTCACCCAGAAGGCATGGATGGCAAGACGATGCTTGCCAAAGAAGCAAGGAAAATAATAACCACAGGAAATTAGGTAAAGGGACACTGTTCTCATTCATTACCTAGCCTCCAACTGCTTAGGAGTTAGGCCTTGAAAAGGGAGGAGAAGGCAGTATCTGAGAACCAGACCATGTTCCATCCACCCTGATGGGAATGGAGGAGGAAATTAAATTTAAATCAGGTATGAGAGGGGAGTTTAAAAATGGACCAGATTCACCTTCTAATAACTGAAAGTGACCTGGATGCTATGAGATCTGCTAAATATTATTAAGGAATGGAAAAACAAGATTCAACAAAACAGGGCCTAAGGCAGTGACAGGAGAAAATTAAAACCATTCCATATTAATACCCACTGAATTGAGACTGCTCAATAAACAATACAAAATACACTGGCTATAATCTAAAGTATACTCTTGATAAAATATCTTTAAAAATTTAAAACCTCATCCTCTAAGTCTACATAGCAGTGCTATGTACATTAAATCAATGTGTGTTTTGAAATATAAGCGTTCTATTAGAATAGACTCCTCTAAAGAATGGTACAGATGCGGCATTCCTACTGAGAAGTTATTGGGTTACAATTCCAGGCTTAGTTAAGCAATAATTTCTAATGAACTCTAAGAAAATATCCTTAGAGTGGAGGACTTGTTTAAGATACCAGAGATTCACACATTGCTTTCCCCAAAATACCGCTGTAAAGAGCTGTTGTTGCAGCAAGCAGGAAAGAGTCAAAGATGCCAACATGTTAAAGCTGGGTTTTTTTTAAAAAAAGCAGCTTCACTGAGATATAATTCATATAGTTTACCCAATTAAAGTATACACTTCAATGGTTTTTAGTACATTCACAGTTATGCAACTATTACCACAATCCATTTTAGAATTATTTTCATCACCTCAAAAAGAAACCTTGTACCCACTGGCGGTCACTCCTCATCTGCCCAAATCTTCTAGCTCTTGGTATCCAGTAATCTACTTTCTGTCTCTATATATTTGTCTGTTCTGGACATTTCATAGAAATGGAATCATACACATGATCATCTTTTGTGATTGGCTTCTTTCACAAGACATAATATTTTCAAGGTTCATCCATGTTGTAGCATGCATCAGACTCATTCATTTTTATTGTCAAATAATATTCTATTGTATGAGTAGAGTACATTGTATTTATCCATTCATTAGTTGATGGACACGTGGGCTATTTGCACTTTTGGCTATTATAAATAATGCTACTATGAACATTTGTGTACAAGTTTTGCTTGAACATGTTTTCATTCCTCTTGGTATATACCTAGGTGTGGAGCAGCTTGGTCAGATGTAACCCTATGTGTAACCATTATAGGAACTGCCAAACTGCTATCCAAAGAGATTGCATCATTGTATATCCCTACTAGCAATGTGTCAGGGTTCCAATTCTCCACATCATCATCAACACTTGTAGATTTTAATGAGAAACTAGCTTATTGGCCTATATGTACCAGGTATCCAGTTATTTTTTAAAAAAGATTTATTTGAGAGAGAGAGAGAGCACAAGCATGTGCAAGCAGGGCGGGTGGGGGGCAGAGGGAGAGGGAGACAAACAGACTCCTCGCTGAACGGGGAGCCTGACATGGGGCTTGATCCCAGGACCCTGAGATCATGACATTGAGCTGAAACCAAGAGTTGGATGCTCAACCGACTAAGCCATTCAGCTGCCCCCTGCACAGGCATCCAGTTATTCAAAAATATATATTCTTTCCTGCCAAGCATGGAAAACAAATTATTTTAGAGTATTTTTCTCATGGTCTCTGGCTGTGAGAGACTGAAGATTATCCTGATCCTGTCTTCTACTTCTAACCCTGATGGAAGTAAAAATGACAATAATCTAATAAAACTTGTTTGCAATGCACACCTTTTCTTCAAAATAAAAAGATACATTTTTATTCCATAGTCCTAAATGTAGTCTACTGACTACAAATAAATATTCTAATTGATCAATTTTTCCCTCAAATAGTCTTTTCTGTTTACACTATTCAGTAGCTAAGAGTGGGACAGGAGATGGCTTTCAGATGAGTGTGAGTACTGCAATCATGCCCTGGATACTATCACAGAGGTCCACAATCTCCACTGCATCTGGGAATCTGGACTTGAGTCCAGGGATATAAATAACCCAGCACAGAGCCAGAGCTGGACAAGACTCTCAGGGGTTTCAGTTTACCAGATCATCCTGCTTGCCTTCGAGTGCCGGAAATCTGTAGTTGAGGCAGCCACATGGATGATGTCCCTGCTGAGGAATGACACTGAGGGTGTAGGCTTTGATTTGGGCTGAGGCTGCTCTTATCCTCTCCTCCAAAAGGGATGTTGTTGAATTCTCTGCTAAAGTTAGAACCCAACCATTACCTCTGTCTCTCACTGTGCTTGCCAACTCCCCTCTCTCGGTGAGGGTAGGCAGTATTTCTTTCTCAGTCTTCTACCACAAAACCAGCAGTGTCTGGGGCACGGTGGATGACCAGTCAATAAATATTTAATAAGTGAATTAATGGGTAATTAGACCCAGTGATCAGGACGAAATTTGGTTTGTAGATGGTATCAAGTTCCTGGCATCTTCCTCCTCATGCTTAAGTCTAAATGACATTTTATGCCTATAGGATCAGTGGCTCTCCAAGTTGCTGACTTAAGACAGTAAACATTTGGGCAGCCCTGGTGTCATTTTTTTGTGGTTTAATATTTAGTTATCTCTGCTTCGAGTCTAAAGCAGGCAATATGCTCTATTTCTTATAATTGTTCTCTTGCTTTCTTCAAGCTTCCCTATCTCCTTCTTTTAGTCCTTGAAGGTTTCAATTCTTTTAATTCATAAAGATTCCTATATTTAGTCTGTATTCAGTAGTTTCCCATTTTATTGACATCTTGTCTGAACTTGAACCTGTTGTTGTTTTAACCCCTTGGGCAACATGTTCTCCCCTACTTCTGCTTCAGCCAAGTGGGCAGGTCTTTTTCTAGGACTCAAACTCTTACTGTATCCTTCTAATATAGGTAAAGAACCACGTCCAAACAAATTCTAATATATCATAAGTGGTAAATTATTTTCCATTTTTCTGGTAACCCACTGGCTACCAGAAACTGACTAAATAATATTCACTGGTCTTAGAACGCATCCTTCTTGTTCACCAAGATTGGCTTAGAAATCTTTGGGAGACCAGGCATAGCCAAGTTCACACATGGCTAGGAAACCACGTCCTGGGGATTCTGATTCCCAAATATCTCCTGGCCCTTCCCCTCCTCTTCCTCTTCATGGCCTCTGTCATCTCTTACCTGGACCATCAAAATACGTTCTTGAACATCTGTCTTCAGTCTCTCCACTCTCAGATGAACTAAACTTTAGTCTTTAAAGGCACAAACCTGGTCATGCAAGGTCCCTCTTTCAAAGCTTTCTATTCCTGTCCAACTTTGCTCCCTTCACCACACCCACCCTCCCACCCCAGTAGCAAGGCTAACTATACACAAAGATGCACTTTTGCCATAACCTGTCTGATGTCCCAGATTGTTTCTACACATTAAATTTTTTTTTCAATATCTTAGTCATACTTTTTTCTTCAATAGGGGTTGTTCTAATATTTTCCTTCCTATTTAGTTTTTGCCGTTTCTGGAGGAAATATGTTTTCAAAAGAAGTAAACATATTAATGTAAGAGAACACTATAACATAAATTACTGTGAAATCATTGCCCCAAAAGAATAATTCATGGTAAAAAACTTTGTGCTAAGTGTAAAGTGCTGGCCTATATATTAAAACAATGCATCAGTGCAAAGTGGTTTCCATCTTAATGGCTTAGAACAACAACTCCTAACAACAGTTTGGTTGGTCTATAGTGTCCTTGTTTTCCCTAGGGAAATCAATCTCTGCTGAAGAAGAAAATACAAACCACTGATCTCATGGTGCGGGGGGTGGGGTTGTGTTTTAAAACATAGAAAGGAGGAAAGAAAAGAGGTGAGACAAAAAGCACTTATCAAAGTTATCTGTCTACACATTAACTCCTTAAAAATAATGCTGAACTATTTTTTATTTTTTTTTTTAAGATTTTATTTTAAAGTAATTTCTACTTTATGTGGCGCTTGGACTTACAACCCCTGAGGATCAAGAGTTGCATGCTCTACTGAGCCTGCCAGGTGCTCCAATAATGCTGAATTATTTGGGCACAATCACCTTGTCCCATATGTGAGAAAGGGGAAAAAAAAAAGATCAAACTGCTCATTGTGGGATTTTTCTAATCAGCATTTTAAACTGGATTTTAAACCTTTTCAGACTTAAGCCAATTTCTCTCTCGCCAGATGGCCCCTGTAACTTCCCTAGGATGGAAATCCCAACTCTGCTTCCTGCGGCTTCCCTAAGTAGGTCTTTGATTACCCCTAACAAGCCCTGTTGCACTGGCCTCTCTAACCTGCTGACCTTTCTTTACCTTAACACTTCTCAGTCGAGCTGCAAGCCTCTTTTTTAAAAAAAAACACCTGGCCTACTTTGCGACAAGGACATACATCAAAACTCTCCGACTTTCCCTCTCTTCACCACAGTGTAGTAATTCAAAGTTGGGCCTCTCTTTAACTGACTGTATAGCACCTTTGTAAAGTAGGGGAAATCCAACTTGTATCTGGTTGGCTCCCTCCACATTTGGCTGATTTCCTGGCATATTTTCCCCTCCTGACCCGAAAAGACCTTTCTCTCCCAGAGGAAACGTTCGAATACCTGATCATAATGTGACTGTCATCTAAGGTATCATCTTTTCCACAGGTATGCACATTTTCAAAGAGAACTAGAGAGACCACATTTAGCACAAAGAAATGAAACTAACAAAATATAATTGGAACCAAAGAGTATGTGCATGATTTCACTCTGTGTTTTGACTAAAAGGAGTGTGGGGTTCTTCAGATCACAGAGCTGAAAGCCACCATCCATTCTGCCACGAAGGGGCCCAGCACAGTGTCTGACACACAACTCTATCTTTTCCACCCCCTTCCCAGAAGCCTGGTTTTTGATGACTACTTTTTATGTAGCTAGCTGTGCTAGTCATTCTTCATGGATATCTGACCTGCACTGATGGTTTAGCTTTTCAAATGACATTTTAACATTCATATTCTACTACTTTAATTCTTTCTCCAAGATACATCACTAAAAGTGAGAAAACAGGTTGCAGAAAGCTGGCTTCTTGGCTGTGATTATGCAGACCATTTAATGGGTGGGAGGGACCATGCTTTTTACTCTGTGGATGATGCTGACAGGAGTTCACCGACAGGGGTTTTAACCCACCCCACAACTATATTTATTCAAGACAGGTCAAAACATGGGATTCTTGTTGGAAATTCAAAAGCCACTCCTGAGTCAGCATGAAATGGGACATGCTGAGGCCCTAAGTTTTAACTGCTGTGTGGTGGGCACAGCCACAGGTCCCCAGATGCAAGGCTTCATTGGGAGTATTTTTTTGAAACTAAATTTTGGTGTTAAAATTGAATCTGGTAACCACCACTAAATTATACAACCATATTTAAATTCTAAAATAGTTATTTTTACAGCAGCCTTATAAAGTTTAATTTACCCCCTTGCCCTGAGAGATTTAATGAATGCTTAAAACAACTCCACCTATTTTTCTGTAATTGGCTACATTTGTTTCCAGTATAAACATGCTGACTAGATTTGCATAGTGATTATATGTCTAGAGCTGTATTTTTTGGTGGTGGTGGTGGGGGGAAGGCAATGAATAGACCTACTGCCCCTAAATGAGAATGAACTCACATCTGCATAAACAATTATATTTTCACTTGCAAATTAGGTACCATTTGTATCTATAAGGTTTTCCTAGTTTAAACAGCCATTCTTCAGACACACACATAGTGATTATTCTTAGGGATGATGACTTTAAAAATATACATGTTTTTTTTGCAAGGTTAAATCAGCCCTCTAGACCTGATAGTTTTGCTCCATTTTGTCAGAGGTCATGAGAACAAATTTTTGGTACTGACAACATGCTATACTGTCTTACTTAGGTCTAAAAAAAAACAAAACAAAACATAACACACACAAAAATACCCCCAAATCAAACCAGAAAAACAAAACCAAAAAACCCAAACCAAACCAAAACAAAAAAACCACTCAAAAGCCAAAACCCCCACAAATACAACCCTCTGGAAAATATATACCTAAAGGACTATTTATGATGAAAAAATTAATAGCGTGGATGTTCCTTTTAATTTTATCTACTTGCTTATAGAGTACTTTTAGTGAGGGTTCTTGTTTACATCCCTAAATTATCAATTTGAAATTTACTGAATTCTTCAAAAATTTTTTTATTCAGATAAAACACTAAGTTAAAAGCTTCAAAAAGAAAATCATTACAGAAAATAATATGACCTGCTCAGCACACTAGGAGAGACTTCCAGCTCCATATTAATAAACTGATACAGAGGGATACTGAATAGCCTTTTGGCCTCTAAAGGAGAATATACCCACTATTTGCGTGAACAATGACTATATTTTCACTTGCAAATTAGGTCCAGCCAGGACCTATAGGGCTTTCCATATTTAAACTACTCAGTCCAGGATAATCATAAGAATTAGTAATAAATCAAAATAATATTAGAGAACTATTCTTATAAAGATAACAAAAGAATTAAGCATCAGCATTTTACTTGATCAGAGATTATTTCTACTTGTACATGCAACCAAACCACTGCGGTGTCAACTCATGTGAAGTATTTTAACCAAACTTTAAAATTGTTATCGGAGGGACAAGCAGATGTTTGTGTCTTTTATTCAGCAACGTAACAAAAAAAAAGAAGAAAAAAAAAAAAGGAAGGAAGGAAGGATGTATAAACTGCTCATGGCAGGACAGACCAGGCTGCTGGTATTAAACATGACTACATCTTATTTCTGGAGGCAGGTATTTAAGTTTTGTTTAAAATCGGAAATGAAAATTAGCTTAGTAATTTAAGTCTAATTCTCATTTGTACTAAGTTCAAGTCTCTAGTATATAATATCTGACACAGAAAGACCCTCAGGTAATCTAGTGTGGGGGTGACAGGTCATGGTTAAGGCTGATTGCAGGGCAGAAAAATGAATGTTTAATGTCTTCCATGCTCAATGGCTCTTTAGAATTGCCTGTCCCTGGGAGTGATGTTAAATGCTTAATGAAACGCAGTTGGATTCCTTAAAAGATACTTGGCTGTACTAACAAGCCAACCTTCAGATTTATAATCAAGTTATAAACCAAAACAAAAATGAGTCATTGTTTCCCCAGGGACAACACAGAACTTTAGTGCTTAATTTCATTAGCTGGTTATTTTTAATCCATCAAAACTAAAGTCCATGAGTTGCAATATGTTTAGCCCATACCTACACCAAATCATTACATTACACTTGTGTTGAGACTTCAGTTTTCTGATGATTTGACTGATCTCATTAGAATTTCTTAGGAAATGGTACTTAATTTATCATGGGAATGAAGATGTTGTAAAAATTCGGTTTTAGACTTTGAACTAGTCAATAAATAACATTCAGATGAGCAGATTTTAGTGAACAGAAATGTGGAAACAGGCAAACCAATACGCTCATCCTGAACAGGCATGGAATTATCCAACTAATGGATCCTAAGAAACTATGTCATATTAAAAAAGTTGGTACACATCATCCCTCCCATTCACCTACAATATACCACAAGTTAGAGTAAGGATGAAATTCTCTGAACAGCCACAAGGTGAGTCCACTTTTGAGAAAATCTGCTGATGAGATGGTACCTTGAACCTCCTTTTCCAGGAGACTGATTTCGGGATGGTCCAAACATCATATTACTTTTATTATTTATTTTTATTTTTTTAAGATTTATTTATCTTAGAGAGAGTGAGCGAGCACACACGCACAAGCAGAGGGAGCGGCAGAGGGAGAGAAACTCAAGCAGACTCTGTGCCAAGCGCAGAGCCTGACATGGGTCTCGATCCCACAACCCTGAGACCATGACCTGAGCCAAAACCAAGAGTTGGATGTTCAACTGACTGAGCCACCCAGGCGCACCCATACTATTTTTAAATGAGTCTGAGATTCAAGCATCAAACTGAAAACATATATATGCATACTTATAGATAAGTCTGTGTATGTGTTTGCTGCAGTGCATACAAATCAGGGGCAGAGGAGAAGCAATAATAAAGTACGGTTTTTGTATACTTGAATTTATTTGGGCTTTCACCCTATACTTACAGAATAGAAGATACTAGGCAGTGTACTTCTGAGGTCTGAGAATGAAATGTGCAGATCGGACATGGTAAGTCTGATACTAGCCCGAAGTCATGGTGAAGTATTTAGGCAACCAGGTTTTGTTGGGGCATCAAACCGTTAGTGGCTTTGGAGGACATATCTCATTAGGCGGAACCAACCCTTGCGCAGCTACTATTGTTGGCGTGCCTTTGATAAAATGATCTATAATATAACCTTCAAGGGATATCAACCCAGAGTATAACAATGAGAAATGCAGTAAGACAGCCATTTTGACATGCTCCTCTCAGACATAGGCTGACCTAGTGTATTGATGTCAAGAGACACAAAAAACTAGATTGACTTTCTAATGGAATTTGTCACATCCCTATAAACTCCAAGGAAGGCTACTTAAGCCTCGTTTGTGGACAAGAGGGTAGAGAAATACAATGACAGACTAACTTGCTAATAAAGAACTGAGAATTTACCTTTGAAAAAAGTTATGGATGAGGTCTGCTAGGATCCTTATTTTTGGAAAACTGAGTAAATGACTAGGAAGTTGAATCTCATCAATTGTATGAAATACATTACTGATAGGTAAAGAAAGGAATAATGTTACAGAACATACTGATTCTGTGTGCAATATTCCAGAATCACAAAATGTTAGTATTTGTTTTAAAACTGTGTAGGATTTTATTTTATTTAATTTTTTAAAAAAGATTTTATTTATTCATTTGACAGTGAGAGAGAGAGCACAAGCAGGGGGAGTGGTAGGGAGAGGGAGAAGGAGGCTCCCGCCGAGCAGAGAGCCCGACATGGGGCTTGATCCCAGGACCCCGGGATCATGACCTGAGCCGAAGGCAGATGCTTAACTGACTGAGCCACCCAGGCGCCCCCTGTGTAGGACTTTAATGAGTTAATTTAAAATATAAATTTTGAGGACCCTGGGATCATGACCTGAGCCGAAGGCAGATGCTTAACTGACTGAGCCACCTGGGCGCCCCGTGTAGAACTTTAATGAGTTAATTTAAAATATAAATTTTGGGGGCACCTGGCTGGCTAGCTCAGTTTGTGACTCTTGATCTCAGGGTCATGAGTTTGAGCCCCAAGTTGGGTGTAGAGATTACTTAAAAATAAAATCTTAAAAAAAAATGTGTGTGTGTATGTGTGTGTGTGTGTATAAATTTTGATGGCATTGAGGAAGAAATGCTGGATTCCTAAGATATATAGAGTTTAGCCACTTGAGTGGCATAAGGGATAAAATTCTAAACCCTAAGTTTCTATTATATATTTTAAGGATGAATCTTTAACTTCATATAAACTTAATGAATGTACATAATACTGCTGTTAAAAAAGACACAACAGGCCCAAAATGGAGTCTCTTGTGCTAAGCCCAAGTCAGCAAACCAAGACTGAATACCTAACCTAACTGTCATTTCAGTCCTTCCCAGGAATGGAATCTTAACTGGTCAGTCTGGAATTTCCTGGTCAGTTCTAGTGAGGTATAATCCACCTGACAGGATTTCTTCCCCCAAAGAAAGATGGGGTAATCTGCTTTTTCCTTATCCCTGCCCCCTTCTGCCTATGAGAGCCTTCTCTTTTGTTCAGCTCCTTGGAGCTCCTTTCTATTTGCTAGATGGGATGCTGCTCAATCCATGAATCATTGAATAAAGCCAATTTGAACTTTAAATTTATTCAGCTGAATTTTGTCTAACACTAATTTCATCTTAAATCGAGGATCAGGTGGTTTTTAACACTGATACAATATCAACAATTCTAATCTGCTTTCTTTTCATGTTTATTTCTGAGGTTTTGTCAGGTACTGCTTTTGAGAAAGCCTTCTCATGTCTCAAAAATCCAAAGAACTATTGTTGGTGATTGGAAAAAAAATAAGAATGGGACAGAGGCATATAGAAAACCAAACCATTTCCTCCGGAAACAGATGTCCAATTTTGGATGGTTACGTACAATCCATTTTAAGAGCTGTGTCAGTTTATTCACGTGAATGGGAGGTTAAAAATCATTGACCAAAACAAAAGCACCATAGTTATGGCTACAAGCATACTGAAGTACTGTGACAAGACATTAAAAAAACTTAAGACACTGTGATGGGAAACTGCTTCACTCCATGCCCACAAGTGATGCTTCTTTGTAGTTATCCTCTTTTTGTCTCAAAAGGTTATAAACTTTATAATTGCACTGATTCCTATTCTAGCATTTTGTTTTACTAACATGTGACCAAAGGTTTCTATCATTCCATAAAAAAGAAAATGCAGAGCATTTTGGGCTATGTTAACAATGGAAGCCTGTCAAGTAACTTACTGATTTTGCTACCTTACTTATTAAACTTAGATTAATTTTATGATTTATACAAAAGAACGCCCCCCCCCAAAATCATCTTCAAATTTGATATGAAGACCTTAGGGTGGATATAATCAAGGTGATTAAGAATCAATAAGAAAATGTTTATTATAAATTCATAAAATAAAGGACTTTTTAAACATGAATAATTTTATATGGTAAATACTATTAACATATTTTGGAAAATTCATTTTGTTATAAAATGAATAGCTCCTATGGTAACATGTAAATGTGTTAGTAGTTAAGAGGACTGCCTGAAAATAGCAGGAAGTGGAGGAAAACAGGCTTCTAGAATTTTAGTCATCCTAGAGGTCAGTGTTTTTCTGGATGATTTATGGCCATGGCTACATGTTCAAAGCCTTGAATGGTAACTCAAGAGCATTCCAGTCTGCGCTTCATTCATGTGGTAAAAACTGATGGAGAGATGAAGTTAGCTAGTAGAGATGTCACAAAACCTTATATTCTTAAAAGTTCAAAATTACAATTTGTAAAAAAGTCGTCACAAAATAAGAAACAGTGATCTAGACTATTCATAAAGAAGAGAACCAGGATTCCTGATTGTGCAGACACTGAGCCGCAGGGTAGGAATGCATGCATGAACGTACATCTTTTCTGTGCTACCTCCTAACTACTCAGTTCTTGAGACTGCAGAAATGCTCAAACCCCAAACCTCTCCTTGGTGACTTCCTTGTTTAGGCCCTCTTTCCCTTGTGCCTCAATAATAGCGACATCTTAATTCAGTCAAGCAGATATTTACCAGGAGCCTTCTATAATGCAGGACATCTTGCTAAGAGTAAGTAAGATGAGGAGGAAGATCAATTCCTGCCCTTATGTCTAAAATTTGGGATAAAATAAACACCAGGTCCTCCTTCAAGACCAGTGGGTAGTGCTGCGTCTTAAATAAATTGAGGAAATCCAGGTCTAGTCAACACCCACAGTCCTTTGGAATTGGTATACAATGCAGAATATTTTTACCAACATTCTGACTGAAACTTCATATACACCCTGTATTAGTGTTCTCAGTCCGTCATAACAAAATACCATAGACTGGGTGGCTTGTACAACAAAAACTTATTTCTAAGAATTCTGGAGGCTTGGAAGTCCAAGATCAAGATGTGGGTCAATTCCGTTTCTAGTGAGGACTCTCTCCCTGCCTTGTAGACAGCCACTTTCTCCCTGTGTGCTCACAAGGCAGGGAGAAGAGAGGGCTTTCTGGTGTCTCCTCATGTAAGGACACTAATCCTACTAGTAAAGGCTTCACCCCTATGACCTTGTTTAACCTTAATTACCTCCTATTGTCCTTATCTCCTAATACAGTCACATTGGAGGTTAGGGCTTTAACATATGAATTTTAAAAGGACACAGTTCAGTGAATAGCACACCCTCAGAAGCTGCTTTTCCTGGGCCTGGGGGCCAATTGTAGGAAGCCATGTTTCACACCTCCATCCTCTTTTCCTGACATGCAAGTCCTCTCTGGTCAGCCATCCTTCTCACATTCTTATCCACACATTTTTTTGTCCTATACTCCTTCAGGATAATCCTCTCCAGCTGCCCCCATCCTTGCTAACCACACCCTCTCCAAGCTCCAATGAGACAATATGCTATTTATGTACTTCCCTTATTCCCGACCCACCCTCCATTACATTGTAATAGCTAGAAGAATATTTCCCATAGTAGTAGTGATCATAGCCCTCACAGAAACTCCTGTAGTGTCTAGTATAGTTCCTTCCAAGTTTTGGCGCTAAAAATAAATGTGTTGAATTGAGTGCGTGAGGATTCTCTAAAATTATAGTAATTAATAATAATTGCAATGGCTATTTATTAATGGGCCAATTTTAAATGACTACTTTTATAGTGAATAGGAAAATTATTTTACATTCAGAAATCTGTGAGAATAATTTGTGTGAAGGCAAGTATGTAAATAAAATACTGTGAAAACATTGGGGTAGATGAAAAATAATTTGAAAAGATTGCTAACCCCTGGACATTCATTCAAGACAGACTTGCAGAGTGCTGTTACAATGCCAACAGCAAGATATCCTGTAGCTAGAGGTACCTTGGAAAAGATATTAGAACCTTATAATCACCAGATGTCAATATTGGCAGATGTACTACTAAACACAGAAGAAAATGGAAGCTACACAGAATATATGCAGGGAGCACTTCCACACCACTCCTGTTTGTATAAAGGTTCTGAAGTCCTTCAGAACTACAAAGGTAGTTTCTTCTACCTTACCCTAAGCCAGGCAATCCTGAGCCCACAATTTAAACTGTGTTCCCAGAGGAGATTTTGAGTGATGTGTACATTATAAAATGTGAATGTGAGTGTGCTACAATGGATTTTGGTGATGAATAAATCAGTTAAGAACAATGCCATGTTTGAGGGTGATTTGTCTTAAACCAGCTTCTGGAATCTTGCCCATGCAGAGTTCTCCTCTTTCTCTTCATGAACTCTTTGTACAGATTGCTAGGGTCCTCTGAATAGGGGGGGTTCAAGGAGACAAGTCACCTTTGTTTGGGGCAGATGGAAGGGCAGTGGAATGTGCTGGGTTCACCTCTTGGGTCTAATGTGTTCGGCTATTAAGGACCCACACTGGTAAGGGAGTCTGATGACTAAGAAAGAGTGGAGTTAAGTTATATCATGCCCCATTCCATGCTTCTACCCCTTGAATTAACGGTGTTGAGTGTCCTACCCAGCCAAACGGCTGGACACTGCAGAAATGTTGATAAAAGCATTCTGGACTCCCTATAAGGAGCACCATGTACTCTAGCCTCAGGATTGTGTGGGTGGAGTGGTTTCTACTGCAGGATATCCTGGTGGAGCAGGCATCCCCAAGGCAGAGGGCTTCCATCATTGGTCACCGTGGCCCTCATGGTGAATACATGTTCTGGCCACAACTTCTGGTTTTGTGATAATTTGAGTACTGTCACACTCTTGTATTTTAATCTTCTCGAAAGCAGAGGGACTTTCACAATAGCCAAACTATGGAAAGAGCCTAGATGTCCATCAACAGATGAATGGATAAAGAATATGTGGTATATATATATATACAATGGAATATTATGCAGCCATCAAAAAATGAAATCTTGGGCGCCTGGGTGGCTCAGTTGGTTAAGCGACTGCCTTCGGCTCAGGTCATGATCCCGGAGTCCCGGGATCGGGTCCCACATCGGGCTCCCTGCTCGGCGGGGAGTCTGCTTCTCCCTCTAACCCTACCCCCTCTTGCGCTCTCTCTCACTCTCTCTCTCTCTCTCTCAAATAAATAAATAAAAAATAAAAAAAAATGAAATCTTGCCATTTGCAAGGACATGGATAGAACTAGAGGATATTATGCTAAGTGAGATAAGTCGATCAGAGAAAGACAATTATCGTATGATCTCACTGATATGTGGAATTTGAGAAACAAGGCAGAGGATCATAGGGGAAGGGAGGGGAAAAATGAAACAAGATGAAACCAGAGAGGGAGACAAACCGTAATAAGAGACTCTTAATCTCAGGAAACAAACTGAGGGTTGCTGGAGTGGAGGGAGGTGGGAGAGATGGGGTGGCTGAGTGATGGACATTGGGGAGGGTATGTGCTATGGTGAGCGCTGTGAATTGTGTAAGACTGATGAATCACAGACCTGTACCCCTGAAACAAATAATATATTATATGTTAATTAAAAAAAAAAGAAAAAAAAAGCAGAGGGACTTTAACCTGAGTATTTTAACTACTCCCTCTTTCTTTCCCTGGCCTTGAGCCTAAACCAGAGTTTGGTAAATGTTTGTTGAACAACCAAGTGACTGAGCTTAAGGCATCAATGTGGTGTCCATGCACAGAAGCCACATCTCAGACGTGTCACACAGAGATCATGGTTGGGGCCATGTAACCAGGCTATTAAGAGCTTAGGATCCAGAATCAAACTCCTTACTCATAAGTACGTTCTGACCATCCTTACCTAGACAAATCACTTGAACTCTCTGAGCCTGTTTTCTCATCTATAAAAAGCAGATAACATTAGTGTCTACCTCATAAGGTGGTTGAGAGGATTAAATGAGAAAACTAATGAGAAGCACTGAATATAGTGCCTGGTACTCGGTAGGTGTGTGCACACAAGCAGGGGGATGGGCAGAGGGAGAGGGAGAAGCAGGCTCCCTGCTGAGCAGGGAAGCGACATAGGGCTCAATCCCAGGATCCCGAAATCATGACCTGAGCTGAAGGCAGATGCTTAACTGACTGAGCCACCCAGGGGCCCCTGGATGGTGATTCTTGAAAGGCAATATTTTATGGCTTCCCCAGGGACAACCTATAGGACATTTTCCTTCCCCCTCGAGTCCAGTGATGACCCTGACAACGACCAAGGGCCGCCTGGGTGATGCCTAAGGATCTGCTTCAGTTCAGGCACTGCCCCACATGCAGTCTCCATGCCTTGGTACTAACCGAGATATACTCAGATCTTGGTCTAAGTTTTTTCCCATCATAAAAATATTTGTTTTCATGGGCAGTGAAATCATTAAATGGTGGCTGGTGAGAACCCAACTGTGGTCATGTGGATTCATAATTAAGACATGAAGTCAGACCTAATTTTTATCTCCTGGGCCACAAATAGAAAATCTACACTGTAAATAGATTGTCTGGGGGTGGGATGACAGCATGGGGGATAATAATGTTATCACTTATTTGACTACTTAAATTGCATAACACCTACTGCCTCTATAACTATTTAAAGAATGTTAGACTAGAGAACATTTAAAGAAGAAAACGTCACAGCCATTTAAGAATTTCCTTCTTGGTGTTAAAAATTTTTTTCCATCCTATCTTTTGGTTGATTACTACAAAGGCAATGTATGTCACTGAAATGATATATTAAAATAAACATACAATACACATTTATTTTAAAAGTAAAAATTAAAATTTCTCAAAAAGCATTCTAATTTCTATTAGGAAGACCATAGAAGAAATAAGAGGGCTACATTTTTCCCTGATGCCTAGTAGATGAAAGATGATGCCTGTTCTATGCTCCCTTGTTCTCAAGAGGGTACAGCTCTAGGAATCACTTTGCTGACATCAAAGAGGAGCTGAAGCAACACTTCTTTACTAAAACCCCTTGAAAAAAGTGGAAATTAATTCTTTAATTCTGAAATGTGTTTTTATTTCCCAATGAGTTTCTAAGGCTCTGTAAATTAACACAATACAAGTAAGCAGTAAATATACACATCACTAATTATTCATTAAAAAAGTAATTCCTCAAGACACAGAGGGGAAACTTCATAATTTTAGGAATGAATCGACAACTTGAGTGAATGGAAAAAGCTGATGCTTTGAAACTATAAAGAGGTACAGAGAACATTCACAAAGTACAGTCCTGGTAACAACTTACTGCAAGTTTGAATAGAATAGTTATTTACACCTTTCTACCACAACATAAGTTTTTGCCTGGTTTAACACATGGTATTTTGGTTCTTATTAAGCAAAAGACATACTAGTCAATTCTCAAGCATTTACTTTACATGAAGTTTAAGACCTGGATAAATTTGAACATATTAAAAATTACAAATCCTTCAGAAGCTAACTTAAAAGCTTGCCCTTTCATCAGCTAAAATCTAACTTTAGGCTTTCTCATTTTAATTTATTAATATTATTTAAAACAATTTTTAATTATATAAAAATTTTAAATTATTTACTAACCCTTAAAAATTCAAACAATAAAACAAATATCATGAAAATATCAAGTAAATCATGAAAATCCTCTCTTACCTTACACCTTCAAATTCCAATTCCCCAGACGGTAACTGCTTTTTAACAGTTTTGTATGTATACTTCTAAAAATTTTCTATGCATTTTATAGTCAAATACGTGTGTGAGGGTGTTTATGTTGTATGACCAGTTTTATTTTTTAATAGATCAAACTGCATACTATTGTGGATTTACCTTCTCTCTTTTTCAGGGTTACAGAGCATCTATTTGACCATTCCCTAATGATGCACAGTAAGAACTTCCCCAGTTTGTTGCTATTATAAATAATGTTGTGGAGTATTCCTTGTGCCTATATCCTAGAGCACTTGTATTTTTACAGGATGGATTCCCAGAAGTGAGATTGCTGGTCAGAGGTTACATGCATTTTACATTTTGACAGGTGCCACCAAATTATCTTTAAAAAGGTAGTACCAATTTATGTTCCTAAAAAGTGTATAAACCTGCCTTTCCCAGCACCCTCCCCAAATAGGATGTTATTAATCTTTTGATTTTTGTCAATCCAGTGATTAAAAAAAGAAATCTCATTTCAGTTGGTATTTACTAGAGTCTGAAGATCTTTTGCTATGTTTCTTGGTTATATTTTGGGTTCTATGCATTGCTTGCTTAGATCATTTTCCCAGTCTTTTACCAAGTTGCTGGTCTTCCCTTGTTGATTTATAGTTCTTCCTCTTGGGGCATATTAACTGTCTGCTCATTATATATATTGCAAGACTTGATGCTAACTGACGGTATTTTTGACATATAGAATTAAACAATTTTCACATAGTCAAATCTGTTGATCTTTTTCTTTATGCTTTTTTGGGTTTTTATCTTGCTTATTATAAAGGTCTTTCTCCAATGCCAAATTTTACTTTAGAATGTGCATAGGCTTTGGTATGTTTTATTGAAAATATCTTTTTTGAAATGTATTTCCACCGGGTATAGAATTCTAGGTTGACAGTTTTTCCTTTAGTACTTTAAAGATGTAGTTTGACCATCTTCTGGTTTGAACAGTTTTTCAATAGACATTTGCTGTCATTATTATCTTTGCTTCTTTTTAATAAAATGACCATTTTTTGGGGGGGGGCTGCTTTTAAGAATTTCACTTTATCACTCTTCAGCAATTTGATATAATGTGCCTGGGTGTGGTTCTCTTCATGTTTCTTCTGCTTGAGGTTCATCAAACTTCTTTGATATGTGTGTTTAAAGTTCTCATCAAATTTGGAAAATTATCAACCATTATTTAATCTAATTCTAACATCTGGGTCAGTTCTGGGTCAGTTTCTAGTAAGTGGTTATGCTCTTTACCATGCGTCATCTTTTCCTGCTTCTTTGCATGATGATCATCTTTGGATTCCAGACATTGTGGATTTTACCCTGTTGGGTGCTAGATATTTTTGTATATTCTTTAAAATTAGTTATTAAGTTTTTTATTTTTGAATTCTTTTTTTTTTTTCTGAGAGAGAGAGAGAATCTTAAATGGGTTCCATGCCCAGCATGGAGCCCAACACTGGGCTCAATCTCATGACCCTGAGATCATGACCTGAGCAGAAATCAAGAGTCAGATGCTTAACCAATTGAGCCACCCAGGTGCCCTTTATTTTTGTATTCTTATAGACATTCTTGAGCTTTGTTCTTGGAGACATTTTAGCCCTGTCTAGTTTTGCTTTTATGACGAGGTAGGTAGGCTGAAGCAGTGCATACTTAGTCTAGGGCTAATTATTTTCCATAATCTAAGGCAACTTCTTCCTGTATATCCAAATGTCCCATGAATTATGAATTTTTCTAGTCTGGCTGATGGAAAAAGGCACTATTTCCTTTAATCCTTTAGGATGGTTCTTATAGTATAAGACCTAAAATTAAGGTCCAGCATTACGTGCTGGCTCAACATGTCAGGCAAACCAGGAAGGCTTCAAATGGCATAACCACACATTCTCTTCCTAACTGTTTCCAGGATAAAGGCCCCTACTTGAATAACTCTCTTTATCATGGACACCGGGAATAGTTCCTGCTTATCACTGAATAGTGGAATTCAATTTCCTGCCAGCCTATGGCATTATTCAAACAAACCAATCACATCCTCCTGCAGGAACCAGGGAGTGCTCTGCACTCTTGAGACTACAAAGCCTGCCTCCCACAGCCCTTGGTTGCTCGCTCTGTTTTGGAGTGCAATCCCCATGTGGCCCTGCAAGATGTGTGATGTCCTGCCCCACAAGGCTAAGAATGTAAGTGACTAATAAACTGTTGTCAATCTCATCTGTCCAGTGTTGGGTGTTGTGTGTTTGGTCAAACCCCATAACCCTAGGATGGGAATCCATCCCTCACCAAGTGGCAAAGAGGGAAACAAATCAGTTCCCTGAACTTGGGTGGTTTCCTTGTATGCATGTGATCCATACTCTCGACAATACTTGAGGGGTACCTTCTGCAGATATTTGGGGTTCCCTCTGTGCGTGCAGCTCTCTCCTCTCTGTACTCTGTCTTTTGAACTCTCACTGCCTCAATTTTCTTGGACTCAGTTCTGTTTGCTCAACTTAGAGAGTCTGCTGGAGTCCACCCTGGCTCCCTTTCTAGAACTATGGATGGAAACTCTCACAGGGCAGTAGTCTAGGGCCCACTTTGTTTCCTACCATGTATCAGGGATCACTGACCTTTCCTGCCTGAGCCCTGTGTCTTGAAAACCATTGTTTTATATATTTTGTCTCTTTTGGTTGTTTCAGGAGGGAGGGTAAATATGGTTGTCCCTGTTACTGGAACTGGAAGTTCCTCCCTTTATTTTTTAAAATATTTTTTCTTTCCTAACTTCCTTTTCTGGGACTCCAGTTACAAGTATGTTATATAACCTGATGTCATCTCACAGCTCATTGAGGCTCTGTTCATTTTATTTTTTAGGCTTTTATTTCTCCTGCTTCATTATTGATAGTTTCTATCACTATGTTCACCTTTCTTCTACTTTATGCAATCTGCTGTTAATTCTATCCAATGAACTTTTAACATGATACTATATTTTTAATCTCTAGAAGTTTCATTTCCATCTTCTTCATATTTTGTTTTTCTCCTCACCATGTTTGTGTTTCCCCCTACCTTCTTAAGCATATGGAATTTATTTATAATAACTGTTTTAGCATTCTTGCCTACTAATTCCATCATCTCTGTCATTTCTGGGTCTGGTACTAAGGATTAATTTTTCTCCCGGTACAGATTCTATTTTTCCTGCTTTTCAAATGCCCAGTAATATTTTATTGGATGTACAACACTGAATTTTACATTGTTGGGTGTTGGAATTTGTTGTATTCCCTTAAAGAATGTGTACTTTGATCTAGCATGTATTTATTCAGGCAAAGTTTGATCCTTTCAAGCTTGCTCTTAAAGTTTGTTAGGGTAGGTACAGAGCAGCCTTTAGTGCAGAGATAATTTATCCCTATTAACACAATATTTTCTGCGGATTACATAAATTCCTCCTGCTTATTGGGAGGTCTTTCCCTCACAGACTTGTGTGAGCTCTAGGAATTATTCGGCCTACTCCTTTGTGCAGATTCCTTCCATGGCCCCAAGTGGCTTCTTCTGACATATGCAGAGATCTAAACTTAGCCAAAGACTCGAGGGGCTCCTTTTTCAGTTTCTGGAGCATTCTCTCTGTGCAGTCTCTCTTCTCTGAGTCTCTGCCCCACAAACACAAGCCACTTGGGTTTTCCCAAACCCCTATCTCTGTCTCCTCAACTCAGTGAGACTGCTGGGTGTTCTCTTTGGTTTCTCCCTCCCTGTACTGCAGCCTGGAAACTACCCCTAGGCAGTGAGCTGGGGCAAGTGTGGGGTTCACATCTGTTTCTCCTCTCTCAGGGATCTTGGTCTTGGGCTGAACAACAGTTCAGTGTCTGGTTTTCTAGTTGGTTAAGGTAAGAGTATAAATCTAATTCCTGTTATTTCTTCGTGGCCAGAAGCCGAAGTCCACTCTGCTGTATTTTAAAAACATTACAAACAATCCAGATAATAAAGTATATCTAGGTTCAGTAATTAAATTTACTTAAACCTGGCTAAAAATAGCTAGGTTTCACTTCTACCTTAGTCACACATAGTCTCTGAACTTCAGGAGTCTGTCATCCGATATAATATCCTGACAAATCTTAAGCTGTTTTGGGGTCTGAGACGTATTTTATACAGGGTAAAAGCAAAGGAACAACAAGAGTGGGAGTAGAGGTTTAAAAAGGCTTGGTTGACCTGAAATAAGGCAAAGTTTCTTGGGAAGTTCTTTGGCCAGATGGGGTTGCATACAGTTTGTGCATGGTGTGGACTGTGAATAAAGAAGCAGGCTTCATTTTATAGATGACAGAAGGTAACATTAAATATTAAAATTTTTTAGATTATAAAGACAGGAGCCTAAAGCAAATTGAAATCACTAAGTCAAATTTGAATTATAATTCATTTTTCCTATTAGTTTTCCTTCTAGAAGATAAATTCCATCATATATGAAACTCCAGGGGCACTTGGGTGGCTCAGTCCTTAAGCGTCTGCCTTCGGCTCAGGTCATGATCCCAGGGTCCTGGGATCGAGTCCCGCATCGGGCTCCCTGCTCAGTAGGAAGTCTGCTTCTCCCTCTCCCACTCCCTGCTTGTGTTCCCTCTCTCGCTGTGTCTTTCTCTATCAAATAAAAAGAAAAAAAATCTTAAAAAAAAAAAAAAGAAACTCCAAACTCACAAAACTATGAATAACTCGTTTAAAAGATTTTGTACAAGAAACAAAATGGCTTTTTTTTTTTTTTTTTAAAGACATCTCAGAGGCCAGGTTCACTGCCACTTGCAGAGCTAATACAGACCTTCAGTTCAATACATCCATACAAGGATACTCCTAGACTTCAAAATGTTTACAGAGGTCTATACACACCACTTTATCTTTACAATAATGTTGCAAGATAGTCAGGGTCAGAAGTACTATTTTCAATTCACAAATGAGGGCACCAATTTATCTAGTGAGTGAGAGGGCTGGGCAACACTCTAGGTTTCTTGACATCTTCAAAATTCAGTATAATTTAGCTCCTTTGACTTAATCTTTTTTAACATGGCAAGGTACAACCTTCATTGTGCTCATGATCTATCTGATATTGGTCAGTCTAGCAAGGGGCATCATAAGGTTTGCTGAAAAGACGTATACAGGCAAAGGTATGTCACTACTACTCAGAGAAGTCAGGCATAAATGCAATGAGGGGTAACAGTTTAGAGCTATACAACATAAACCATCTTACACTATAGACTAACTCCAGGGTTTTATTTATTTATTCTAAAAAATATTTTATTTATTTGAGAGAGAGAAGAGAGTGAGTGAGCATGAGCAGAGGGAGAAGCAGACTCCCCACTAAGCAGGGAGCCCACCGTTGGGACTCGATCCCAGGACCACACGATCATGACCTGAGCCGAAGGCAGATGCTTAACCGATTGAACCACCCAGGTGCTCTGCCAGTGTTTTCATTTAAAGCCTTGCCATCCATACACAGGACAGAGAAGTTCAGAACATCAAAATGAAATTATTGTCCTATGCATGTGATACTGCTTTGGCAATGCTACTTACAGAGCACAGGACTTTAATATAGTTTCCAAATTAGATTTTAAAAAGCAGCTGTTTAAAAAAAATAAATAGAAAAGCAACTGTTTAACTGGAGGAAGAAGCCATGGCATTAGGAAGGTATGTACTGGCTAAGAATGGCAACAACTCCAACATTACTCACAGGGTTCAGCCACATTTTCAGAGTTGACACCATACGCTTTTGAGAGGTGATGGCCATTCCTGCCCTGGCACACCAGATGGACAGAAGCCATTGCTTGGCACGTGAAATGAAACGGAATATTCCAAGGTTATACTAGGCCAACAGACACTACAAGCTAAGTCATATGGTTACAGAGAGAATACTAAATAAAGCTCTCTTAAAATAAAAACAAATAAAAAAATAGTCTGGATATCCTTCTTTTTTTTCTTTTTTTGAAAACATTTTTCTGGGTGAAAGAAAGCTTAAAAGAAGAGGGAGAGCAGGAGGTGACCAATTAGGATTAAAAAAAGAAAAGAAAAAGAGAAGCAACAGCAGAAAAACAAAGAGGCTGAAAATACAGAAAAAGAGGAGACTGGCTAATAGGAAAAGGAAGAAAGGAGAAAGACTAACCAAGGATAGATACACCACAAAGCTCTGTCCTAAGGAAATAAATATGTGCTGGTCCATTTCACTGTGCCATTAGCTCCAGCTCAGTGACTCTTACGGAGGATAAGGATACACTTCAGGCTTGAGGGAGGAGTCAAATCAGAGCCTGGGGTGAAGCTGGAGTTTGTACGAATGTACTCTGAAAACACATACAGTAGATCAATTGTTTTTATATTACACACTACAGGAAGTAAAGCACAAAAGAGTCCCTGGGCTAATGTGGACAGGCCAAAGATGAGTAAGAAAGCACTGCAGGGTCACAAAGGCTGGGAAACAGCTATATATAAGAAGGTCTAGTCTCTATCTCTTTCAAAAAATGATGTGGAATTACATTCCTTCTTAGATGACCTCTGATGTGGTTCATTCTCTTTCTCTCAATTGCTTCTTCTCTTGGAATTTGTGAAGGAGGCAGTCTGGAAAAGGCAGTAATGAACAAGCTGATGTGAGAATGTAAGCAAAAGTCCAGTGGTTCACACTGCTTTGGCTATTTCTATTTGCAGTCAGAAGGAAAAATCTAATGCTTCACCTTAAGAGTATCACTATTCCTTCCAGTCTCTACACCTGGTCCCCGAGGATATTAGACAACTACTAACAAAATACAGAGCAGTTTCATTAACAATTCCTCTGTGCAGGCAATACAATGGCACTAAATTCATATCTTTCAATAGTTACCCTGAATGTAAATGGGCTAAATGTCCCAATCAAAAGACACAGGGTATCAGGATTGAATAAAAAGCAAGACCCATCGATATGTTGCCTGCAAGAGACTCATTTTAGATGCAAAGACACCTCCAGATTGAAAGTGAGGGGGTGGAAAACCATTTAGCATGCTAATGGACATCAAAAGAAAGCTGGGGTGGCAATCCTTATATCAGACAAATTAGATTTTAAACCAAAGACTATAATAAGAGATGAGGAAGGACACTATGTCATACTTAAAGGGTCTATCCGACAAGAAGATCTAACAATTGTAAATATCTATGCCCCTAACATGGGAGCAGCCAATTATATAAGCCAATTAATAACAAAAGCAAATAAACACATTGACAACAATACAATAATAGTAGGGGACTTTAACACCTCCCTCAATGAAATGGACAGATCATCTAAGCAAAAGATCAACAAGGAAATAAAGACTTTAAATGACACACTGGACCAAATGGACTTCACAGATATATTCAGAACATTCCATCCCAAAGCAACAGAATACACATTCTTCTCCAGTGCCCATGGAACATTCTCCAGAATAGATCACATCCTAGGTCACAAATCAGGTCTCAACTGGTACCAAAAGACTGGGATCATCCCCTGCATATTTTCGGACCACAGTGCTTTGAAACTAGAGCTCAGTCACAAGAGGAAAGTCGGAAAGAACTCAAATACATGGAGGCTAAAGAGCATCCTACTAAAGAATGAATGGGTCAACCAGGAAATTAAAGAAGAATTTAAAAAATACACGGAAGCAAATGAAAATGAAAACACAACTGTTCAAAATCTTTGCGATACAGCAAAGGCGGTCCTAAGAGGAAAGTATATAGCATTACAAGCGTTTCTCAAGAAACAAGAAAGGTCTCAAATACACAACCTAACCCTACACCTAAAGGAGCTGGAGAAAGAACAGCAAATAAAACCTAAACCCAGCAGGAGAAGAGAAATAATAAAGATCAGAGCAGAAATCAATGAAATAGAAACCAAAAGAACACTAGAACAGAGCAACGGAACTAGGAGCTGGTTCTTTGAAAGAATTAATAAGATTGATAAACCCCTGGCCAGACTTATCAAAAAGAAAAATGACCCAAATAAATAAAATCATGAATGAAAGAGGAGAGATCACAACCAACACCAAAGAAATACAAACAATTATAAGAACATATTATGAGCAACTATATGCCAGCAAATTAGACAATCTGGACGAAATGGTTGCATTCCTAGAGATGTATAAACTATAAAAACTGAACCAGGAAGAAATAGAAAACCTGAACAGACCTATAACCACTAAGGAAATTGAAGCAGTCATCAAAAATCTCCCAACAAACAAAAGCCCAGGGCCAGATGGCTTCCCAGGGGAATTCTACCAAACATTTCAAGAAGAATTAATACCTATTCTTCTGAAACTGTTCCAAAAAATAGAAATGGAAGGAAAACTTCCAAACTCGTTTTATGAGGCCACCATTACCTTGATCCCAAACCCAAAGACCCCATCAAAAAGGAGAATTACAGACCAATATCCTTGATGAACATGGATGCAAAAATTCTCACCAAAATACTAGCCAACAGGATATAAGAGTACATTAAAAGGATTATTCACCACGACCAAGTGGGATTTATTCCTGGGCTGCAAGGTTGATTCAACATCCACATATCAATCAATGTGATACAATACATTAATAAAAGAAAGAACAAGAACCATATGATCCTCTCAGTAGATCCTCTGAGTAGATGCTCAGAAAAAGCATTTGACAAAGTATAGCATCCTTTCTTGATTAAAACTCTTCAGAGTGTAGGGATAGAGGGTACATACCTCAATATCATAAAAGCCATCTATGAAAAACCCACAGCGAATATCATTCTCAATGGGGAAAAACTGAGAGCTTCCCCCCTAAGGTCAGGAACACGGCAGGGAAGTCCACTATCACCACTGCTATTCAACATAGTACTAGAAGCCCTAGCCACAGCAATCAGACAACAAAAAGAAATAAAAGGCATCTGAATCGGCAAAGAAGAAGTCAAACTCACTCTTTGCAGATGATATGATACTTTATGTGGAAAACCCAAAAGACTCCACCCCAAAACTGCTAGAACTCATACAGGAATTCAGTAAAGTGGCAGGATATAAAATCAATGCACAGAAATCAGTGGCATTCCTATACACCAACAACAAGACAGAAGAAAGAGAAATTAAAGAGTCGATCCCATTTACAATTGCACCCAAAACCATAAGACACCTAGGAATAAATCTAACCAAAGAGGCAAAGAATCTGTACTCAGAAAACTATAAAATACTCATGAAAGAAATTGAGGAAGACACAAAGAAATGGAAAAACGTTTCATGCTCGTGGACTGGAAGAACAAATACTGTGAAGATGTCAATGCTACCTAGAGCAATCTACACATTTAATGCAGTCCCTCTCAAAATACCATCCACTTTTTTCAAAGAAATGGAGCAAATAATCCTAAAATGTGTATGGAACCAGAAAAGACCCCGAATAGCCAGAGGAATGTTGAAAAAGAAAAACAAAGCTGGTGGCATCACAATTCTGGACTTCAAGCTTTATTACAAAGCTGTCATCATCAAGACAGTATGGTACTGGCACAAAAACAGACACATAGATCAATGGAACAGAATAGAGAGCCCAGAAATGGACCCTCAACTCTATGGTCAACTAATCTTCGACAAAGCAGGAAAGAATGTCCACTGGAAAAAAGACAGTCTCTTCAACAAATGGTGTTGGGAAGATCGGACAGCCACATGCAGAAGAATGAAACTGGACCATTTCCTTACACCACACACAAAAATAGACTCAAAATGGATGAAAGACCTAAATGTGAGACAGGACTCCATCAAAATCCTAGAGGAGAACACAGGCAGCAACCTCTTCGACCTCAGCCGCAGCAACTTCTTCCTAGAAACATCACCAAAGGCAAGGGAAGCAAGGGCAAAAATGAACTATTGGCACTTCATCAAGATAAAAAGCTTTTGCACAGCAAAGGAAATAGTCAACAAAACCATAAGACAACCAACAGAATGGGAGAAGATATTGGCAAATGACATATCAAATAAAGGGCTAGTATACAAAATCTATAAAGAACTTATCAAACTCAACACCCAAAGAACAAATGATCCAATCAAGAAATGGGCAGAAGACATGAACAGACATTTTTCCAAAGAAGACATCCAAATGGCCAACAGACACATGAAAAAGTGCTTAACATCGCTCGGCATCAGGGAAATCCAAATCAAAACCTCAGTGAGATACCACCTCACACCAGTCAGAATGGCTAAAATTAACAAGTCAGGAAATGACAGATGTTGGCAGGGCTGCAGAGAAACGGGAACCCTCCTACACTGTTGGTGGGAATGCAAGCTGGTGCAGCCACTCTGGAAACCAGTATGGAGGTTCCTCAAAAAGTTGATAATGGAGCTACCATACGACCCAGCAACTGCACTACTGCGTATTTACCCCAAAGATACAAATGTAGTGATCCAAAGGGGTACGTCACGCCAATGTTTAGAGCAGCAATGTCCACAATAGCCAAACTATGGAAAGAGCCAAGATGTCCATCAATAGATGAACGGATAAAGAAGATGTGGTATATATATACAATGGAATATTATGCAGCCATCAAAAAACCCTGAAATCTTGCCATTTGCACTGACGTGGATAGAACTAGAGGGTATTATGCTAAGCGAAGTAAGTCAATCAGACAAAGACATGTATCATATGATCTCACTGATATGAGAAATTCTTTTTTTTTTTTTTTTTTTTTAAAGATTTTATTTATTTATTTGACAGAGAGAGAGACAGCGAGAGCAGGAACACAAGCAGGGGGAGTGGGAGAGGGAGAAGCAGGCTTCCTGCTGAGCAGGGAGCCCGATGCGGGACTCAATCCCAGGACCCTGGGATCATGACCTGAGCCGAAGGCAGACGCTTAACAACTGAGCCACTCAGGCGCCCGATATGAGAAATTCTTAATCTCAGGAAACAAACTGAGGGTTGCTGGAGTGGTGGGGGGTGGGAGGGATGGGGTGACTGAGTGATAAACATTGGGGAGGGTATGTGCTATGGTGAGCGCTGTGAATTGTGTAAGACTGATGAATCACAGACCTGTACCTCTGAAACAAATAATAAATTCTATGTTTAAAAAAAAAAAGATAGTAGGAAGGGAAAAATAAAGGGGGGGGGATCGGAGGGGGAGACGAACCATGAGAGACTATGGACTCTGAGAAATAAACTGAGGGTTCTAGAGGGGAGGGGTGGGGGGATGGGTTAGCCTGGTGATGGGTGTTAAAGAGGGCACATACTGAATGGAGCACTGGGTGTTATATGCAAACAATGAATCATGGAACACTACATCAAAAACTAATGATGTAATGTATGGTGATTAACATAACATAAAATAAAAAAAAGCAATTCCTCTCTACATAAAGATTCTTTAAAAGTCAGTGTGATCACAGAGGGATCTCCTCAGTGCTACATGGGTGGTGTCAGTGGTCTTAGAAGGTGGTACTCCCTGAAAGGTCACCTGAAGAGGGAATGTGACAGCCACCTGGCGAATTGTACTAAGACAGATAGGAGATCAGGGCACCACGGCCTCTAGGCTGAGGGATCCCTCTCAGTGCACAATGGGCAGTCGGCATCCTGTACAGTGTTTTATGCTGTTAGCAATTTTTTTTATTATGTTTAGTTAGCCACTGTATAGTACATCATTAGTTTCTGATGTAGTATTCAATGATTCATTAGTTGCATATAACAACCAGTCCTCATCACAACACTTGCATTCCATAGTACCCATCACCCTGTTACCCCATCTCCCTACCCTCCTCCCCTCTGAAACCCTCAGTTTGTTTCCCAGGATCCATAGTCTCTCATAGTTTGTCTCCCTCTCTGATTTCTCCCCCTTCAGTTTTCCTTTCCTTCTCCTATGATCCTCCGTGCTATTGCTTATGCTCCACATATGAGTGAAACTATATGATAACTGACTTTCTCTGCTTGACTTACTTCACTTAGCACAATCCCCTCCCAGTTCCATCCATGTCGATGCAAATAGTGGGTATTCATCCTTTCTGATGGCTGAATAATATTCCATCGTATATATGGACCACATCTTCTTTATCCATTCATCTGTTGAAGGGCATCTCGGCTCCTTCCACAGTTTGGCTATTGTGGACATTTCTGCTATGAACACTGGGGTGCATGTGCCCCTTCTTTTCACTACATCTGTATCTTTGGGGTAAATACCTAGTAGTGCAATTGCTGGTTTTTTAACATCTTGAGAAATCTCCCATCAGGGAAACACAAATCAAAACCACAACAAGATACCACCTTACATCAGTTAGAATGGCAAAAATTAACAAGACAGGAAACAACAAATGTTGGTGAGGATGTGGAAAAAGGGGAACCCTCTTACACTGTTGGTGGGAATGCAAGCTGGTATAGCTACTCTGGAAAACAGTATGCTATTAGAAATTTTTAAAAATGTATTCAATTTAAAAATTTACATAAAGTCCATGCTATGTCATTTATAAACCAGATAATATTATTAGAACAATTCAATTTACCAATAACAAACCTATTATATTAACAAACCACCACATTATAGACATAGAGTAAATGAGGACAGAAGTCTAAATTGCAAAATAAATTAACCATCAAAGAAATAGCATTTAGAGTTTCGAAAGTGGAAAGTGAGGATCTAAGAGAATTACATGAACCATACTCAGCTACTTAATAATCTCATCACTTCTACATATTTTAAGTGATAGATAAGACACATGTGGTAAATGCCTACCTGGGAATAACACCTGAAACCTTTCTGTTTGTATGGAGAGCAAGAGACTACAGAATAGCTGGACAACAGACACAGGAAAAATAAGTCTCCTTGTTGGAACTGAACCGCTTAGCGGAGCCTGACACAGTTATGTCTCTCCTGACAGAAGCTGTAAATAAACCCAAATAGGGAGTGCTATGGTAAAAAAAAATACTATAGAAGGAAAGAGGACGAATTTTAAAAGGTGACAAACTTACTAGTGGTCCTAAGCTTCTGTAAAAAATGAAAGGAAAAAAAAACAACACCAAAACATTGGGATAGGTCATTTAGGGGAATAGGAAAGACCTTGACCTAAAATATACAGTTTTTGCATAATTCTATCCCTATCATTAAAAAAAAAAACAACCCTCTTTTTATTCTAGAATGAGAAAAAGTAATCTTTTGGTCCTTTTTCACCATTGTAATTTTTATCTTTTAATCATTTCCATTTAAGAAATAATAAAGAAAAAGTTAATTAAAATCTAGACTAAATGTTTTTGGCTCTTCAGAAATTCCTCAAGTAAAGGAAAGAAAGATAGTCTTTGAATCACTCTTTGGGAAAACAATTTTGAGTGAAATACACATTCCCATGTGAGGAAAGAATGGTTCCTATTTATATTGAGGGTCGGCTTCACTTTTCAATTTCTTATTCGTGCTTTCAGAGCCTTCCATTGACAACAACAGAAGAAACAGGTAGCTTCAACAGCTTTATCCAGTCCCCTAAATAGCATCAGATGCCAAAGACTTGAAGATACTTCACGGGAGAAAAACATCTCTAATACAATTTGCTGTATTTTAAACCAAGAAAGACAATCATTAATTGATTTTAGTGGAGGAAGAGGGCAGTTTTGGGAGAATGTAGAAATTGGTAAGTACTGATCTAGTCCATCCATTTCCTTATTAGTGTTTCTCTAAACAAAAAAGAGATCATTGGTGATTTCTAAAAAGGAAAACCCCAAAATGACATTTTCTAAAAAGGTAAATTGAAGAGAATTTTCATCATAAATTAATATATACAGCAGCTTTATAATGAGATCAACTTCCAAACCAATAAATTAGAGGTTATTGTTGCAGGGACAGCAATAGAGTTTTTAACAGAAAACCTGTAGCAATGGCTAATCCCCATGTCTAGATTTATATTAATTAAGGGGCCATAAATATGCATAGGGAAATGCTAAGGAGAAGCGGGTCAAAGCCAGGGCTAAACATTGAGGTCAGTGTGTCTAAATTTACACCAAGATTATAATGAGACAAACTTAACTGACAAATACACTCTGATGAGTCCCATCAAATTTGAGTTTGCAGAGCAAAGAGTCTCAAATGAAAATTAAATACTTAATCTTTAAAGGACAGTTGATTTAAGAGAAATTTAATAAGCACGTATTATTTTTATGAGAAAAACTGGAGTTATTTCCATTTTGAAAAAAAGAAAACTCAATACTGAGACATTATCAAGGAGTAGTACATCTAGACCCTTTTTTCACCTTTAAGATATCCTTGCTCCACCATGAAAACTATGAATATGCAACATAGCCAAAGTTCCCCAAATGCAACTCCCATATATAAATCAATGGCTTCTTTGTCTAGTATGATAACTGCAACTTTAAATCACCTTTCCAGAGAATTAAACAAACAAGCAAATGAAAACCTCCCCCAAACAGTAACCTGTCACTTATAAACTTTCACCAAGTTGGACACAGACTATTTTTAACTCAGATGTGATAAATCCCAACTTGAAGCTATCCACAATACTCTGAATGTGAATCCACTGAAAGGATCCATTTTCTGCAGGAATGGAACCATTCTGAATAAGGCTAATATTAAAATATACCAGCCCTATCAGACCCTTGCCTAGATAAAAATGTATACATTTCTCAGATAGATGAATCCTCCTAGAGAAGACCAGGGTGGCTGGCACTTTTATGTGCCTTTCCCCCCGTGAAACAGGATTATTTATTATTCATGCACTGTAGCTGAGTGATCTTTTGGAGAGCCTTTCTTATAAAAATCTAACTCAAAGCTAGATAAACCATAAAGGCATCTCCTCTAGGTCTCCATTTGTCCTAACTTCCCTTATTTGAATTAGACTGTATATGAACATGTTTTCATCATGGGAGACAGTCTAGACAGAAAGTCAGTCACTGGAGTACAAGTGTGGCCACGATGCTCTGAATAAAAGGTTGTGCACCTCACTGATGTGAGCAGTTGCCCCATAAGGTACTACCTATACCTGCCTATAGGCACTCAGCTATATAGGTTTTTTTTTCTTTTTAAAGATTTTATTTATTTATTTGAGAGAGAGAATGAGATAGAGAGAGCATGAGGGGAGGGGAGGGTCAGAGGGAGAAGCAGACTCCCCGCTGAGCAGGGAGCCCGATGCGGGACTCGATCCCGGGACTCCAGGATCATGACCTGAGCCGAAGGCAGTTGCTTAACCAACTAAGCCACCCAGGCGCCCAGCTATATAGGTTTTTGTAGGCTGCCCTCAGCACTTGAGTATCACAAAAAAATATGACTTATTTGGGGAAATGCTCTCAGAGGAAAGGCAGTTCTGAATTAGGGGGAAAATATCCTTATATTTTCAAGAAAAGATAAATTGGGGCATTCAATATTCAAGCTTATAAGTGCTTTATTTGGCAATAGGTTTCTCCACAGGATACTTAAGCAGGAAGTTCTTCAAATATATCTAAGGCATTTTGATTTATGTTTTTTCCAGGAACACAACCTGTCGTGCAAAGAAATATGCCTGTAGTTTAAAGGAACTCCAGTGCTGCTTATTATGCAAATTCCTCACCAATACGACATGACCAAAAGTTCAACACCTATAAGGAGTATTAAACTCCAGGATCTCTTACAGGACAAATATAAGGAGTAGGAAAAAAGAAAGAAGTTATTGCTGTTGTGTAGGGATAATTAGTCTGACATGTCAAAAGCATCTTCTTTTTAAAATAAGAATTATTGTGACTGTTGTTACTGGAAGCACCCTGCCCAGGCCAGATACTGAATGGAAGGCTTTTAGAAAGTAAGGAAATGTAAAGATAACTGCTTGGTAATTAAGGGTCTCAGACTCAGACACTGGTAGGGTTACATTAATTCTTCATATTTCCATAATTATAATATTTCTCCCAAGACACAATATGATCTCAAATACCCAAATTAAAAAGGCAACATGTTATTCAATCATCCAGGTGTTTTCTCCACACAAGTAAATCCCTGGACAATTAGACGATTTTTATTATGTTGCTTTAGAACTCTCAAATTTCCATATTAAAACACTATAGTGCATTGTTATGATTTCAAATATATATTATTTAAATGCGTTGTTTAAATAATTTATTTTCATTTCTCCTTAAAAAGAAAACCAAGACTACCAGTAGCCTACTTTCCACAGCAACACATTCTGCACCGTTCAGTAACAAATATTAATAGTAATTCTAATGCAGCAACCTATTCTGAAGTTTACTGTATTATCTCTTTTAAAAAGGGTTACCATGAAAGTTAGTAGTATGAAGCAATATTATCTAAGAATATTCAGTCTGTCTGAAAAAAGTCCTTGATAACCTATAAAAATACCCAAACCTTAAATAAAGGTAAGTTTTGAAGCTGACTGAGGAATATATTAGGGTTCATTATAACCATTTTCTCTATTTTATGAATGTGAAAAGCCCACTTCCTCTCTGTCTTTGGTAAAGCAGAGTCTAAAGCCATCTAGTGTAAACATTTTAGTAGTATTTCCTACATGTGCTTAAACATATTAGGTCTTCACTTACTTAAAATTTCCTACAACTCATTAAAAAATTACTAACCTGGTTGACATCCTAATTATACTGAATTGGTGAGATTTTAGTGCTGTTATAGGACACACCAATCAGAATCCTACAAAGGATGAGTGGACAACTCTATAGTGATAAAAAGCAAAACAAAACAAAACAAACCCAGAAAAGATATTGTATCGCCACCCTAGGGATTCATCTTCCTGCTTTAAGAATGCTGGTAGCATAGCTATTACCTGGTTCAGAGCTATTTCCTGGGTCAGAGGTAAGGAAACGAGAAAAATAAACATAAGCATGATAAACACAAAGTTGTATTTTCTTCTTTACCAAAAGGGAGCAATTTCTCCAATGCCCCTCCCCCCCTTTTAAGATTTTATTTATTTGAGAGAGAAAGCATGTGTGTGTGTGTGAGAGAGAGAGCGTGCACACTCAAAAGGAGGGGGAGCAGCAGAGGCAGAGGGAGAAGCAGGCTCCCCGCTGAGCAGGGAGACCGATGTGGGGCTCCATCCCAGGACCCCGGGATCATGACCTGAGCTGACGGCAGATGCTTAACGACTGAGCCGCCCAGGCGCCCCTAACAGGCACATTTTGAATGCAACCCATATAACAGCAAATAAGGTATAGTTTTTACCATTTTTAAAAGAATCAAGCTACCAAGGAGATATATTTAACTAAGAAAGTAACAAAGTTTTTGTAGGTCAGCATTTTTGGACAATGATATATCAAAAAAATAATAAATAGCTAATATTCTTTTTAACCTAGACAAATTGGATGTTCAGGAAAGATATCAAACTGATTGTTATGTTAAATAAAGACTTGCCTACAAAAGAAATATCAAGGTTGATTAGGACACCTGCTTTGTCATGGAGTCATCTCTCCCCTACATCCGGAAGCCACCAATCCCTTCCTGGCAACTCTGACTCAACTTTTTACTTGTTTCACTACCTGGCAATCCAAAACCTAAACCCATAGTTAGATAATTTTAGCTTTCTTTTCTCATTCTGTGTTTTCTAGAAAATCATGATACTTTGGTAAAGTACCATAAAACTGGATCTTTTAGTTTACATTATTATATACTAGTATCCCTTGTAAGACAACTAAAGAGTTCCTTTCTACAGAATGACAAGGTAGGGAAACACATTTATAAATATATAGGTAACCAGAATTAAAATCTTAAAAAAAAAAAGGTATCATTTATTTATTTATTTTAGACGTGGGGGAGGGGGGAGAGACCCATTAGCAAACAGGGGGAGGAGCAGAGGGGGAGGGAGAGGGTTAAGCAGACTCCGCACTGAGCCTGGAGCCCAATGTGGGCTTAATCCCATGACCGTGAGATCATGACCCCAGCCGAAATCCAGAGTTGGATGCTCAACTGACTGGGCCACCCAGGCGCTCTGATACTTTGTTTTTTTCAAACCAAATGTATGATGGTACAGAATCACTTCTGTGAAACTTCTTTAATTCACAAAAGAGAAATGTTCTTCTCCTTAATGATGTGTATTCCCTGATTTTATTCATCCTTTTAATGAATCTTGAGTTCTTCTAGGGCCTCCACACCATAGATGACATATTCCAAGGAGATCTGAATGAGCCTATGGGAACATGTGGTGCCAGAGGGGGCAGTGTGCCAGGATTCTCCAGATAATACTGAGTTAGAACCCAAAGTCCTTTACATTTTTTTGGACTTTACTTATTCTCCTGGTTTTTAAAATACCGGGTAGATTGACTACCTCCACATAAATATAGCTTTTCTTTACATAAGGTGTCAGAGAAGTTAAAAGACTATGAATTATAGCCTATCCACATCCATATTTGGAAGTACTGATTAGAATGACTTCTGGAATTTATCAATGTGACATTTTAGAAGAGAGCCAATTCTTCACAAAGAGAACAGCTTGAAGTTAGCTTTATGTTGTACCATATATTTCTACTTCATAATTTTCTCACTTTAAAAAAAAGTCATAGGCATTAGGAGAAACCTTATGTCTATGCACCCATATTAAATGTCTTTTTTAGAAAAAATTTTTTTTGCATTCCTGCTAAGATAGCCAGCTTTGAAAACAGGTAGGCTTATCGTTTTTACAGCTTTATCTGAATTTCAGTTAAAGAAATTGTTCTTTGCCAGTTCTCAAGTGTAGTAGAATAGGATGTGTAGAAGAAGCAGGCAGTAGAATCCTCTTCAAAGTCCATTTATGTACCTTTCATCAGTCTAACAGCTCACAAGTTTAGTGTAAATAATCTACACAAATATGCCTGTGTTGAAATAATTAATTCTACTTTATGGTCCCCATCACCTAGTAGTCACTATCAATTATAAAATTTTCATGTTTAGTAACACAATTTATTATACAATCATAACCAGGTCAAAGACAAACAATTAATAACAATCAAAGTTAGGTATCTGAGACAATTTATGGATAAGGATTGTATCAGTTGGTTAAAAAACAGGCAATAAGTGATATGAAACAAAGGGCTGGGACGTTGGAGAATGAGGAAGAGGCCATTCTCTGACCTTTTCCAGAACACTATAAAAGAGCCATTGGGAGCAAATTCCTCTTTCCATTTGCTCAGTCCATTTGAGAAGAATAAAACTCTTACCAATGAAGCTGCAGCTGTGCTCACCCTCGGCTTAATCATTGTGTAAGGCTGAGGGTTAATTAGCTGCCATTCTTAGTTCTATTTGTTGTTCTAATAAAGATATGCATAAATCTAAGACTGGGAGTAACCAATACTTGATTTTCATTTGGAAGGTGCTGGGGGGTAGGGGGAAGAGCTCATCCATCTTGAGTGTTGATGTTTGTGGGTATGTTCAGAGCATTTTCATTTGACCTGGTCTGTACAGTTCTGCCTATTTGAAGAGTGGCCAACAAAGACTTCATGGTTGTATGAAAGTAGGACCCTGATGGCCCAGGCTGAACCATGAGGCAGCTTTTAGTTTAAAGGCAGATGACAGGGAAATGAAATACACAGGGCAAAGGTCAGAGCCCAAATGCTTCCCTCACAGAACAAAAGAGTCAAATTACACACCTTTTACAGATTACACTGCTGCTCATCTTTGGCAGTTAAAAAGAAATCCTTATTATGGAAAATTTCAAACATATTCAAAGGTAGACTAGTATAATGAACCCCCCCCACAATGTACCCATCACTCATCATTCAACACTTACAATGGTCAATCTCATATCTTCCACATCGCTATCTACTTCTGATCTTTCTGGATTATTTTGAAGCAAATTCTAGATATCAAAGAACTCTATTTGCAAATAGTTCATTTTTCTAAAAGGTAAGGACATGTAAAAAAATTCATAATCAAATTTCTGTTTTATTATGCCTAAAAATTTCTGGCAGTAATTCCTTAGTATCAAGTGCTCAGTTTTCAAATTTCCAATTATCTCATAAAAGTCATACATTTGGGGCATAATTTTTTAATGATACAGTATCAGAATTACATTCAGAATAAAAGAAGCTTCTAACACTTCAGATAGCAACAGCAGTGGAGTAGAAAAGTAGAACTGAGATAAATAAAAGAATGCCCGATGACATCCAGATTTATATACTTTTCAGAAAAAGAAGAGAAAAAAAGATTAGAAGTATTTCTGAAAATTACTCTGTAAATAAAGCATCTGAAATAGGGAAACTGTTGACCTGCTTGTTTTATCTCATAATTGTCAAGTGTTCTCAGGATAGTTCATTTTGTATGAGGCAAAATACCCATTATTTTTAGGTCTGAAGACCGGAAGATAAGCATATTTTAAATAATAAAGAGACTTCATACAAAGAATGTGATAAATATCTGAGAGTTTAAAAAAGTAACCACAGGGGCGCCTGGGTGGCTCAGTCGTTAAACATCTGCCTTCGGCTCAGGTCACGGTCCCAGGGTCCTGGGATCGAGCCCCGCATCGGGCTCCCTGCTCAGCAGGGAGCCTGCTTCTCCCTCTCCCACTCCCCCTGCTTGTGTTCCCTCTCTCGCTGTGTCTCTCTCTGTCAAATAAATAAAATCTTAAAAAAAAAAATTAACCACAAAAGAGCAAAAACAAGCTTCAAAAGATAAAATCAAATAGGACAGAGCTTAAATTTTGTATATGCTTGGAAAGAGAGTATTGACAAATAAGAGCATTCCATGAAAAATGGAAATCTGATTAGTACTTTTAAACTTCAGCAATTCACGGATTAAATCATGTTCACCAAGGAGGACTAAATTCCCAGAGCCTGGAAGGTTGGTCCTGGCCTTCTGAGCTTATCATCCTCTACTCCTTTCTGCTGCCACTCTGTTCCTCAGCGGTGTGACACAGCCAAACTGGTAGCCAGGTGATGTCTGACAAACAGGAGTGCCCTGGCAGGCTCAATCAACATCACTGTGAAGTGTGAACAGGCCTATAAAGGCAGCAGTTAGACCTACCTAGGCCGCTGCACTGGGAACAGAATGACTATCACCAGTGCACCCGTCCACTGGCTGGTAACTGTTGGACATTTTGCCACCCGAGAGATAATCCTTCCTAGGAAATAATGCAATAGGGACTACTAATTGAAGGTTAGGCTTTTTCCAGAGTTTAAATCCAAGAGTGTCAGTGCTGAGGTGGTGGTGTTTAGAGATTATTCAATACTCTCTTCTCTCAATTAAATTCAACTGAGTAGGGATTTATCAGCCATTGAATGTATGGCTATTTGGAGTCCTAAAAACTCTGGGAAATGACATCAACAGCAGTCCATGACTGTTTACAAAGGGCTTGCACGTGTGCCTCACAGGAATGCCATGATTTAGGTAGGGCTGATGGTTATCTCTGTTTTGTATAAGAAACTGAGTCTGAGGAAAGTTAAGTGACCAGTACAAGTCACACAACTAACAGTGGAGCTGATACTAAAATCTGTAACTGCTGACTATAAACACCAAGCAGTAAGGATGTGCAGCCTCACCCTCAAACATTTAACATCTATGAATAGACCAAAAATTCTTAAAAGAGACAAATGTAAATTATGAGAAAAGTATGAAAATTGATTAAAAAATCAGTTTATGTGGGGAGAAGAGTGAGAAAACCCTTTTAAAATTGGTTAAATTTATATCCTTATGCAAAGCCTACTTCGGAACTAATAGCACTCTCACGTTAAAATAGCTCTACAGATTCAGTATAGGAAAATCTTATTTATTTGTATTCTATCCAACTTATATGTGTGATCATTGAAGATAAGGTTAGATTGAAGTTTAACTTAAATCCGGGGGGGAAAATCTGCAGATCGGAAGTGACCCAGAAAAGAGTGTGAAGTAAATCCATTGAAAAGAATGGACATTTTAACTTGTTTAACATAAACAAGTCTTTTCAAGACTCTAAAAGTGTGAACACACATATAGATGATGTGCCAATTAGGAAACGTTCTTATATGTGTTTAAAACATTTAGTCCGTTGGCATGTATTTTACAAACAATATTCTATTTTTTTATCAGATGGGCTATAACTAATTGGTAAAACTTAAGGTTTTATCTTTAGGCTTATTCTTTACTTTTTCTTTATCCTTTAGGCTTATTCTTACTATCAACAGCATTATTTTAAAAATCTATTTATTTATTTGATTTTGCTTTAGCCATGGTGATTTTATTTTTATTGTTTTGCAGAATGTATCTGTAATTTTCTGAGACACAGCAAAAGAAAACTCTAATTTACTGAATAGAAATCTTTTTGATTGCTGAGAGAAGGCTTTGGTGGGATGAATGTATTAAGCGGGGATTACCTGTATAGAGAACAGTTTCCCACATATGAGCTGATTCAGAGAGATAGGCCCATTTCAGCTGATTGGGAGACCAAGCAGGCCTGGCTACCACTGGGATAAGGAATGCCTCTCAGCATGGAGCTTTTTCTCTAAGTGTGAAGTTATACCTTCTTCCATGTGTAAGAAGTGAGGATATTCATCTAGTGCTCAGAAGTGCCTCATAAATACTACGGTCTCAAAAGTTTCTTTCTTTTCTCCCCCTAGTTTTATTGAGATATATTTGACATAAAACACCACTAAGTTTAAGGTGTAAAGCATGATGACCTCATGTCAAAAGTTTCTTGAATAAGTGACTTACTTCTCAAAATAAAATTTTCTCTGAAAATACCACTCCCCTCTAAATTTCAGCAAAGCCCAGAAGTATTCTTTTGGGAGTGGGGAGGCAGATGCAGTTCCATGTCCACCATTTCCAGGAGGACTACCTGGTTTAGGCCTCATATCACACAAAAAATGTCTTTTGATGACATTACCTCTAAATGAAGTTTTACACAGTCATATAGACAAATGGGATTGAAATAGGAATGAGACAGAACACAGTATTTGTCATTCAGTTTTAAATTAGTGCAGCATTACTGAACTTCACTATCTGGGGTAAAAGTAAGAAATAATTTAAAAAACATAATGATCTTGCACAATTACATTTAATTTTCCTTTTGGTTGAAGTATTTTTATATATCCTTATTTTAAAAAGTTTCTACTATTGAAAAATAACACACAGAATTTGAACGGATAATTTATAATTATAATTTATATTTTATAAACAAGCCAGGAGCCTAAAAGAGACCCTGATTCCCCTTTGTCATTTCTCTCTTGTCTAAAACTTCACTTACCCCCCGTGAACAGAGTTTATTCCTGAACGTGGAAGATAGAACCTCACGAAGTATTAACACTACTAATTAAATACTCGAAGAGTTTCTCATTGAAAACATCAATGAAAACTCTGTAGTGACCTTTGGATTTTTGTAGTTTCCAAAATAAACCGAAATATGTAAAAAATTGGCAGCTGGTCTTCTGGTTAAAAGAAGCTGGTCAAAGACACATAACCATACATCTAGGACAACACAGAAAGTAAGAACTTTCAGCACTAAGCACACCAGCAAAAGCCACAAAGGCGTGGCCATAAACTCTCTTTAGTTTTCCTGGGAAGTTGTATTTCCTAGTTGAGGACCATTCAGCTTTCCTGTTCTATTAGCTTGAAAGGACGCATGGTTATTAAAATGCCAACAAGGTCACGTCTGCACGGTGCTGCCTGGTTGTTATCAGATTTTAATAGCCTACATTTCTCAAATTAACATCTTCTGGTAGGCATCTAATTAAAGATTAAGCCATTCAATTTGAATTTTTATTATTATTTGGCAGCAGAATGTAATGCATTCTTTAAATGCATTTCCCAATCCTAAATGATTTTTCATTACTTTTTACCACACTATGCTTTTTCCTTCTTGGCAAATAATAGGTCTTAAAAAGACTAATGAGAAGACCCACTTAAAAAGAAAGCAGTTACACACCATGGAAATTTAAAATCAATAATAATAATAGTTATAGTAGCAGTAGTAGTGGTGGTGGCAGTAAACAATTCACTAAGGTCTGACATTTAAGTCTTGAATAGACTTGAATTCAGTATTGGACTTAAAGTCTCTTACCAGGGTTGCAATCTGTAAGAAGTGAGCAGATGGAGAGGAGAACTTTAGAAATGGTTAGGGCTGGACTCCAGTTGTCCTTTAGGATGTCCAGACAGATGACGCCCTGGCTGTTAATATTACAGTGATAGATTCTTGTTCGGAAGGTAACCTAGAAGAAAATGTAAAGTTGTTATGAACAGACATACTTTTTATTAGACAAAATAATCCAAGGGTCGCTGGTTGAACCATATACTTAAATTTTCCTCAGGCACATGAAAAGAATCAATAAACAAAATCATTATTTTAGAATTTGTTATTCTGGACACAAAGAACTAAACCCCAATAATGAAATCATGTCCTTTTGCTTTTGATGAAGAGTCCGATTACTTAACTAATGTTCTGGGGACTGAATTTGCTCTTAGTGCAACTGTAGGAATGTTTGTAAGAGAAAAACTGTGACTTCCAAAAACATTTCAAAGAAAAAGTTTCAAAATTAAAAATTTCAAAGGAAACTTGTTGGAGTCCATTTGTTTTAAGGATTTTGTATATTTTAAAGTTGAAAACAGCATGGGAATACTATAAAAAGGACATAAATATTATTTGTCATGGTTTAAAAACATAAATTAGGCATGTATGTAAATAATATACATAGTTTATAAAAATATTAGTTACAGTTTATGAACCTTTTCCTCCTTAAATTCTGTATCTTGAATATAATATTAGCATAACCTATCTCTGTCCTATGATAGCTAGATCACCACTGCACTTTGTTTAGGTATAATTTTGAAACATGTTTATAACATTTTTAAAGAACTTCAATTCAAAAGTTAAGTCTCAATCAGTTTTATAACTCTGGTAAAACTCTGTTTTATAAAAGTCTGAGGCAAGCAATAATAAGATCTTAACGCTATTTATTAATATCATGTTTATAAGTATTCTCAAAATTTAAGTTGAAATATAAAAAAAATCTTGGTGTGTTAAAGAACAGTCTTCTGGTTCCCTAAGTTTAAAATGGCGATGAGCCAAAAAATACATGGCAGATTTTGTTGCCACCTCTCCAGGGCATCCAGCATCCACTCAAACATCAGATTTACTGAATTTGTAAAATCAAGACTCAGAAAGGACAGATCTCGTCTTCTACAATTAGTGAACAACACAGTACCATTCTCAGGCTAGATTAATACTCCTAATAAGAACTGCCCTTCTAGGGCACCTGGGTGGCTCAGTCGGTTAAGTGTCTGTCTTCAACTCAGGTCATGATCTCAGGGTCCTGGGATTGAGCCCATGTCTGGCTCCCTACTCAGCAGGTCAGCGGGGAGTCTGCTTCTTCCTCTGCCCCTCCCCCCACTCATGCTCATGCTCATTCTCTCTCTCTCAAGTAAATAAATAAAATCTAAAAAACAAAAAAAAGTGCCCTTTTAGGAACATGCCAGACCTTACAGATAACTTCAACATTCCTTCTACACAAAGACATTCCAAACACCTAGCAATGATGAAGAAAATATAACATTAAAAAAAAAAAGCATAGCTGAATTTGCACAGAGAATCCCCAGAGGGCAGAATTGAAAACCCCAAATTACAGTAAGTACGTGAGCTGACAGTGTAGCTACCGGGGGGGACCTACGGAAGAGGGGGGGGGGAAGGATAGTAGCCAGTCTGGATAAAATGGAAGCTTGGGTTTTGATGCCCTCATGGAGAAAGGTGAAACCTTAGGTCTACATGTGGCAAGAGGCTGGAATTGAGAGCCCTTACATAGATTAGGACACTTGAGCAGCTAGTCTTTTAGTAAATGGAGGGACTTGAAAAGATAATGCCTTCTGGGAGAGACAGCGAAGACACTTGCTAGAGAAAGCCTAGGCTCTGAAGTGAGGAGAAAAATGTTTCCCCTGAATTCTAAATCCCGGGCATATATACTATGCAAGTACCAATTGAAAAGGAGCTTAAATGGCTATATTACTATCAGATCAATATATATATATGTTTAAGGCAAAATGAATAAAGATGATTGCTGCATTATGATAAAATGAACAATTCATCAGAAAAATACAACAATTCTGAATCTGTTGTACTTAACAAGACAGCCAAAAATATAAAAAGTGAAACTTAGCAGAATTATAAGGAGAAAATGACACATCTACAATCAGAGGGACATTTTGCTGCAGTAACTGAAGTCATGCAGACCAAAACGTAATAAGGATACTGAAAATAGGAACAACCAAATTAACAAAATGAAGGGATTGAACGAAGATGAAATTCCACACTCAACAAAGAATATATATTCTTTTCCAAGCACATAAGAAATGTTTATAAAAAACTGATCACATGCTATGCCACAGAGGAAGCTTAACATATTTCAAAGAATTATTAAGACCACAAAGATTCTCCATCAAGTGTTTGGGAAACTGAAAAACACATTTTTCAAATAATTCTTGGATCAAAGAAAAAAAAATCAGCTACATTTACAACTGAATGACAATTGCCAATACCAAACTTTGTGATTTGGCTAAAACAGTTGTCAAAAAGAAATCTATAGTTTCAAATACATAAAGTAGAAAGGAGGAAAGACATTTAATGAGTGTTTAAGTAAAGAAAAAGAACAGAGTTAATCCCATAAAAGTAGAAATACATGAGCAGAATTTAATGAAATGGAGAATACCTAGTAATATTAAAATTCTGCAGAGAAGTCTGAGTGCCTGTTCCTTTAAGTGCTAGATGAAAAGACAAAATATTTTATGACCCAATGTAAATGATGAGTGGCTTTTATATACAATGTTTTAAAAACCTATCAGATACTGATTGGCTATTCGGAGCTAGTTAATCCTCAAAATAACTCAGAGGTAAGTAGTATTATTGTACCTACTTTTAAAATAAAGAAACTGTAACTCTGTGAGGTGATGGATGTTAACTAAACTTATTGTGGTAATCATTTTGCAATACATACATAAATCATTATGTTGCGTACCTAAAATAAATACAGTGTTCTATGCCAATTATATCTCAATAAAATGGCAGAAAAAAAATGAATGAAGGCACCGAGGGGTTAAAGAACTGGCATGTGGTTGCACAGTTGGTAAGTGGAGGAGCCAGAATTTGAACACAGCTTTGTTGACCCAAAGCCTCATACTCTCCTACTTAGCCTCAATGCCTGTTTTTTTTTTTTTACTTTTAATTTTGAGATAATTATAGATGCATACTGTGTTGTAAGAATAATACCGATGGATCATATATGTTCCTCCATCCACTTTCCCCCAGTGGTAACATCCTGCAGAACTGTAATATGGTATCACAGGAAACTCATACTGATACAGTCCGCTGACCTTTTCCACTTATCACCAGTTTTATATGCACTCATGTACACCTGTTTCTATGCAATTTTATCAGATGTAGATCTGTATGATCACAATTACAGCCAAGATACAGAACAGTTCCTTCACAAACATCCTCTGTGCTACCATTTAACTGGTGCAGTCACCTTCCCACTTTCCTCCCTTGATTCTTGACAACCACTACTCTCCACTTCATCTCTATGATTTTGTCATTTCAAGAATGTTATATAAATGGAATCATATAGAATGTAATTTTTTGAAATTGGCTCTTTTTACTTGCACAATTCCCTTGAGATCCATCTAAGTTGTTGCATTATCAAAAGTTTGTTCCTTCTTATTGCTGGGTAGTATTCCATGGTATGATGTACCAGTTTGTTGAACCATTTACTGTTGAAGGGCAAATGGACTGTTTCCAGTTTTTAGCTATCACAAATAAAGCTGCCATGAACGTGTGTGTGTGTGTGTGTGTGTGTGTGTGAACTTTAGTTTTCATTTCTGAGATAAATGCCCAAAAATGCAATTGTTGGGTTGTATGATAAGCTTATATTTAGTTTTATAAGAAATTGCCATAATTTTTTCCAGAGCAACTGAACTATTTTACATTGCCACCAGCAGAGTGATCAGTTTCTCTGCATCCTTGCCAGCATTTAGTTTACTATGCTTTATTTTAGCCATTCTGATTGGATGTAGTGGTTGGTAACACATTGTGGTTTTAATTTGCATTTTCCTAATTGCTAATGATGTTGAACACTTTTTCATGTGCTTATTTGCTATCTGGATACCCTCTTTCTTAAAAAAGGATGTTCATGTCTTTTGCCCATTTTCTAATTAGACTGTTTTTTTACTGTTGACTATTTTAAGTGGAGATACTTCATTAAAAGTGAAGTATAGTTGGATGAAAAATAAAGCATGAGTTTGCAAAGAATCTTGTGGATTTTTTGGACAGAGAAGGCTTTACACTTTAATGTTTTATAATACTGATTAAAGGATCTACTTTGGTGATGTTTGTTAACTTTTGTCCCAACAGGTACAAAATAAATAAACCATACTGAATCAAACCGGTAGTTCGATTATTCCTATATTTTAATGTTCTAGGCTCCCACAAATAGTACTTATATATATTTTTAATTTGTGTATGGTTGACACACAATGTTACATTTCTTTCAGGTGCACAACACAGACATTCAACATCTCTATACGTTATGCTCTGCTCACCACAAGTGTAGCCACCATACAATGCTATTACAACTGTCACCATACAACACTATTAAAGTATCATTGACTATATTCTCTATGCTGTACCTTTAATTCCTGTGACTTATTCATTCCATAAGTGGAGTCTGTATCTCCCACTTCCCTCCACCCATTTTGCCTATTCCCAACCCCTTTCCCTCTGTTACCATCAGTTTGTTCTCTAAAGGTCTGATTCTGCTTTTTGTTTGTTTATTCATTTGTATAGATTTTTTTAGATTCCACACATAAGTGAAATCATATGGTATTTGTCTTTCTTTAACTTACTTCACTAAACATAATACCCTCTAGGTCCATCCACATTGTGGCAAATGGCAAGATCTCATCCTTTTTTTATGGTTAATATTCTACTGTATATATACATACTACATCTTCTTTATCCATTCATCTATTGAAGGGCTCTTGGGTTGCTTATGTCTTTTCGAATTAGTGTTTTCATTTTCTTTGGGTAAATACCCAGTAGTGGTTATTAAATCATATGGTGTTTCCATTTTTAATTTTTTGAGGAACCTCCATACTGTTTTCCACATTGGCTGATGATTAGTGATGTTGAACATCTTTCCACGTGTCTGTTGGCCATCTGTATGTCTTCTTTGGGAAAACTGTTTATTCAGGTCCTCCGCCCATATTTTAATCATATTGTCTGATTTTTTTGGTGTTGAGTTGTATAAGTGGTTGATATATTTTGGATATTAACCCTTTATGAGATATATCATTTGCAAATATCTTCTTCCATTCAGTGAGCTGCCTTTTTTTGTTGTTGTTGTTGTTGATGGTTTCCTTTGTTGTGCAGAAGCTTTTTATTTTGGTGTAGTCCCAACAGTTTGTTTTTGTTTCCCTTGCTTTAGGAGACATACTTAGAAAAATGTTGCTAAGGTCAATGTCAGTGAAATTACTGCTTGTGTTCTCTTCTAGGAGTTTCATGGTTTCAGGTCTTACATTTGGGTCTTTAATCCATTTTGAGTTTATTTTCCACAAATACCACCATTTGAACCGGAAAAAAAGTTGATGATCGGAGTTTTAAGAAGTGTCACACATTTACCTATTGTAATGTAAGTTATGACCTCTTCAGAGTTCCCTTATCACACTCTTATTTCTAGTATCACACTTGCCACAGGACCTCCTCATGAAACGGTGAATTACCCATGAAAGTATTTTCTTTCAACTGATGTCTAATGCAGTGCTTGGCACATCGAAAGAGCCCATTGTTTGCTGAACAAATGCTAACAAATCACAGGCTAGTGCTCAAACAGACAAGTATCTTTCTGAGGGGTCGTAACATCTTATTGTTCTTTAGGTAAAAGAACATTTTATTTATTTATTATTTATTTTATTATGTTATGTTAATCACCATACATTACATCATTAGTTTTTGATGTAGTGTTCCATGATTAATTGTTTGCATATAACACCCAGTGCTCATGAAGAACGTGCCCTCTTTAATACCCATCACCAGGCTAACCCATCCTCCCACCCCCCTCCCCTCTAGAACCCTCAGTTTGTTTCTCAGAGTCCATAGTCCCCCATGGGTCGTCTCCCCCACCGATTCCCCCCCTTCATTTCTCCCTTCCTACTATCTTTTTTTTTTTTTTTTTTTAACATATAATGTATTATTTGTTTCAGAGGTACAGGTCTGTGATTCAACAGTCTTACACAATTCAAAGAACATTTTAGAACCACAACTTATAGCAGACTGAAAACAGGGGAGAATAACCTGAGAAAGCAAGACATATTTGTTACTATTGCCTATTTAAATAATAAAGAAAATTAAAAAAAACATGTGGCCTGGTCAGATCAGCAAAAGTGTTCCACAATCAAGGTAAAAACTTGCTAATAACAGCTCTTGAAACAGCCAGGATTCTCTTCCAGACCCTATCAACAAAAAGGGGAAATGAAAGAATATATGCAAATTGATAAGGAATTGTCTGTAGTCCTTTTAGACATTAGTGATATAGAAATAGAAAATGATGTTTTGAATATTGACAAATATCAAGGGATTTGTACATGTTAGAAGGAGATTTTTAGAGGCTGAGAGGCCACCATCACTCTACAGAAGACTGCTCATATCTGACTCAATTTTATAGAAAGACCATCATGTTATCTTGTTCAGGGGGCTGGATGGCAGTACATCCTTCATTTCATCCTTCGACAAAAAAACAAATGATAAAAAATGACCGTAAAGAAAATTCCAGTTCCATGCAGCGCTTAATACTCACTGAGTTCTGTATATCACACCTACACCTGCATTTGCATTTATTGCTGTGTTTGAAGCACAGCTCAATACTGATGTTTATGATAGCTATCATTCCTCAAGGAGAGGTAAAATTATATTATACTGTTTTCAAAGGCAGGGAAGACAGCACATTTCAGAACATTTTCCATATATTAAGGAAATTTAAAAAATGATTTGGATATAGTAATACAGAAAACTTGTTTATCCAGAATATCTAATTCCTAGATGACTCTGGATGAGAAGCGTTTTAATTGATGTGTGATATATAAACATACAACAGAGGCATGTGGGTGTGTATGTATGTGGTAGACAGGATAATGCTTTATTACCCCAAAGATGTCCACATCCTAATCCCTGGAACCTGTGAATAATGTTACCCTTACATGGTAAAAGGGACTTTGCAGGTGTGAATAAGTTAAGGCTCCTGAGATGGGGTGATTACTCTGGGATTATATAGGTGGGCTGGATATAAATCACAAGAGCTTTGTGAGAGGGAAGCAGGAAGGTAAGTAGGGGATGTCAAGGAGTCAAAGTGAGGTGAGGAAGCAAGAAGCCAGAGTGATGGGGCCATGATCCAAGCAACGCAGTTGGCCTCAAGAAGCTGGAAGAGGCAAAGAAATGAATTTCCCCTTAAAACCTCAAAAAGGAACGCAGCCTTGCTGACACTTTGAGTTTTCTGACATCCAGAACTGTAGGACAAGAAATTCATATTGTTTTAAGCCTCCGAGTTTGTGTCAATTTGTTACAGCTGTAATAGGAAACAATACATGTATGTATATTTTCCAGCTGCACTATTACTTTACCTTAAAAGGTAACTTAAAATGTAGCTGTGCTATTTCTATACTTCACAGAATCACTTCTCCTTAAAAATAATTTTAGAAAGAGTTAACAGAATTCTTTATGTTGACTATAACATAAAACAATGCTACTAAGTTGTGAATGATCTAGAAGTCACTTTGCTACTCTGAGCCCCTATTTCCTGACAAAATGAGATTTAAATTAGATTATTCTCAGGCCCATTCTAGTTCCAAGATCCAAGAGTTATATTATGAAAAGAATATGTGGCTTTGGGAGCTCAATGGACTTGAGCTGGAATTCTGACTTTGGATGAATCAACGTAGCCTGTTTGAGATTCAGTTTCCTCATCTTAACATAGGGAAAAATACTAGCTATTCCCACAGTGGCTGTGAAGACTGAAGTACACAAGAAATTCTAATACCATGGCTGGCACTCAGCAGAAATTCAAGCAGTGCTAGTCTCTCTTCCCCTCTTCACGTCTCCCAGTTTTACAAGGCTATTTCAAAACCCATGTGTTCATGTAATAATTCCCCTATCACCTGAGTTTTAAATGTATTTTCTTTGTACCACTCCTTTGCTCTAGGGTAAGGACAACATTCCACATACAGACAAAAAGTGGTTTTGTAAAGGCAGAGAAATCACGTAAGGTATGAGCACAAATAGAGAAGAAAATATTTTAATAAAGTATTGCTGCCAAACTGATTCTAGACAATTTAGGAAAATGTTTTAAAGTAAAGAAACACCTCCAAGCTGAAAAGTTGATAACGACATTAAAAATGATCATTTAAGGGGCGCCTGGGTGGCTCAGTTGGTTAAGCGTCTGCCTTCGGCTCAGGTCATGATCCCAGGGTCCTGGGATCGAGCCCCACATCGGGCTCCCCGCTCCATGGGGATCCTGCTTCTCCCTCTCCCACTCCCCCTGCTTGTGTTCCCTCTCTTGCTGTGTCTCTCTCTGTCAAATAAATAAATAAAATCTTTAAAAAAAATGATCATTTAAAATAATATTTCAGAAATAACCTCTATTTTGCACATAGATTCCATTTTTCAAAAAATGTTTCATCAGGAGATAAATGACACAGTGATTTTACTGAGGAAGTATGAGATAAGTGAGAAATACATTCCTCTTAAAAATACTTTTCCGTGGAGACCCAGAGAGGAAATATTTGGAGCTCCTGTGACATAAATCAGTGAATCATGTAACAAAGGTCCAAAAATAGCAGGGTTCACATCATTCAAATGGATCTTGGCTGAAGGCTCACCATGAAACTAGCTTATTTGAATAATTTGTTAGTACACATTTTAAAAATGTCAGTACTACTACCCTTTTTGAGATTTCGAGTGCTCTTTTCTTAAAATGGACTTAAGAGCACTACATCAATAACCACCACATCCTAAGACAAAATAAAAACTGGAATAACCCATCATAAGTGAGAAGAAATCACAAATCTTAAAGAAACTCTAAGAGTTTCTTTGTCACAACATTAGCAAAACCAGACCAAACCCCTTCCCAAATTAAAAAAAAAAACCTGGAAATATATTTCTTCTCTCATAACTGGCAGTAAAGGAATTAAAATTAAACATTACTTAGAAACTATCATGTGTAATGGTGATGCCCATCCTGCTACACCTGACTGTAGGGTATGCTATGTTTAACTATAGGACAGAGCCGTTTTTTAAAAAAGATTTCAAATACTATTTAAATGATGAATAATAAAAAAAACTTTAGCGCATAGATATTTAAATTTAAAAAGTCTTTCTCAGTTCCTTTTAAGTACAGATGAAGAAAAACATGCAACTAGAAAATTTCCTCTCTTGAAGACAGAACATCATATTCAATCCCCAGGGCACTTTCCTACCGTGCAGCACCTGATTACACCCAAGCCCTGCAAGGGAAGATACTTGGTATGACTTTATTAGGGACCAATAATTAGATTCCTTCTTATCTAACTTATAAAAATTAATTTACATAGAATGTTTCAGGAATATATCTGTATTGAATGAGACTCAATTTGATTCTTTGTCCAAATTTGTGTGTTTTTTATTATTTCCTATTCCATTTTTTTCTCTTTTTTGGGGAAGGAGGGGCAGAGAGAGAAGGAAGAGTGAATCTTTAGTAGCTCCATGCACAATGAGGGGCTGGATCTCACAACGCTGAGATCATGACCTGACCTGAAATCAAGAGTTGGACACTTAAATGACTGAGCCACCCAGGTCCCCCTCTATCTTTTTCTCTTTAAAAAATTATCTCACCTTTTTTGACTTGTTCTACTGACTCAAGTTCCAGAAATGGTACTCCAGCTGATTCTCTTTTATGGTAGGATCCATAGGGTGGACTGTAATCTGAATATGAGTTCATCCTCAGTGCATATTATTTATTTTTCTGTAGAAGTCTCATGTACGTTAAACTGTGGTATTCTGCATTTGCTTCTTCATGGGCCTCAAGGACAACACTACTTTGAGACCAGATTGTATCATATATGCCAAAATATAAGGCAATATAGAGTCATCCCTTAGGAAGAGTTGATTTATATTTAAATCTGTATAAAAATCTCTTATAGATGATGTCTCAATTACTTTATTTTACTTTACTTTATACTTTAATTTACTTTACTTTATACTATCTGTTAAAGACACTAACTTGAAACTAGCTCAATCAATGCTTGTTTGGCATGCATACAGAGGTTTCCTTCCTCAATCAGTTAAAAAAGAAAGAAAAGAAACTTTACAAAGCTCTAGAAGTGGCACACTCCTAGGAGTACTTTACCATTTGAAGGCTTGGATTTTAACGGCCTTTTAAAGGCCACTTAAAAAAGTAACATGGTACTTTAAAACAACTAAGGATTTTTTTTTTTTAAAGCTGGTTGTATGAGTTTTCTACAAATGGGTTTTCATGGCTTGGCCAATTTTTCCAGTAACATAATTATATATGGATTCAAAAACTGCTGAATCCCCAGCAATTGAGGGAGAAAGGATGATCTGGTATCTGAACTTAAACGTGTACACAAAATATCACTTAAACATTCCCATTATTTTAGTTCCATTGAGCATATACACAATCAATGCCTGGGGGTCCATCAAAACTAAAACCCAAAGCTCTCTGAGTTTAATATTTCCACCAGAGGCATCACTCCCCAACCCCCATCCCCATAAAATACTAGAACAGCTGCTCTTGAACACTGAACTTAAAACCATTATGTGGGGCTGTGTTGATCCAACATCACTTACTTATTAATTAGTACTGCAAAGAGAAAACATAATTTAACAGATGTCCAATGAACCTACATTTCTAAGACAAGATGATTCATTTCTGCTTTATAACTGCAAAAGTGTCTCATACATAATGACAATTAATTACGAAGCACAACAGCTGAGATACTTAATGGATTAATGGATAATAAATGGCCAACCATATGACACTTGCTATTAAATTAGAGACAGTGAGATAAACATAAACATAAGGAGAATGCCCTCCTTTTTATTTTGTTCACATTTTTTATAGGTCTCACACTACCCAAGGCAATTATATAAAATGTAGCATATTTACAGACTTCCTAAATGTAAAATGGAAATAATATACAGGCTTCCTTTATCCTTTGGGAAAGAAGTACTACATTTTATGTTTGTAGACATATGAAGTGGCAGTTACTTAAGAGATTAATAATTCAATATACATACAACACAATACAAAGTATTCATCATAACTTGCTGGAAATGACAATTTGATTTTTCATATAGCCCACAACAGTGTTGAAGTAAACTATATTTTAACACAGTAGAAAATGAAACAATGACTAATTCTGTTAATGATACAGTAAATTAACAGCAATTACAGAGTTGGCTGAATGCCCACTCTCTCAGTAAGTGCTATATTACACACAAAAGAGACATTCTTTGAAAGTGGCAGTGTTCAAAAGTTTCCAAACTTTGCACGTATGTATGCTAGAGAGGGAAAGGTACTGGTTTTTCTGTTTATACCATGAAATAAAAAAATACAGCATGTATATCATAGAACATTGTAACCAAAAAAATAATAATAAAAATTAAAAATGGCTAACAATTATGTAATGTTTATATGCTCGGCACTGTTCTAAGTGATCTGCATTTATTACATAACCTAATATTCACAATGACCCTGTGAGGTAGGTACTATTATATTCCTCATTTATGGATAAAGAAACTGAGACACAAGTTGATAGGAATTCAAATGTGCGTAGTTGAGGCAATTTCAATAGTAAATAAAGAAGTTATAAGAAGGAAGGAAACAAAATAAACACACACACGCACACAAACACACACACACACACACACACACACACCCCATAACCCCAGAGAGAGTTTTTAGAAACTGGGAAGAGAATAAAGAAATTTATATGATTTTTAGATCTAACAGTTGACTTCACACAGAAAAGCTAATGTTGTAGGGATTTAGTAGCTTCTTCAGATCAAGTTCTAGTAAAATGAGAATTCATGTAAAGTGTTAAGCAAAGAGAAGAAATAATGACATTCACTATTATTATCATTGTTCTTATGCCAAATGACCTGTCATTTCTGAGATTACCGAAGGCAAGAAAAACCAAGTCAGTTAAAAAAAGTAAACAAATAATATTTTAACATGACTTGAAAATTGTCACTTAAGATTTATCTATCTTTGAATAATTTAAATCTCAGCATTTAGAATATCCTAGTGAATAATCTTTAGACATCTGTGGAGAACAGATGTAATGAATGATACTGTACACTATTAATGGATAGCTAACCAGGTAGCTTATTAAAAAAGTAAAATAAGGTCGAAGTCTGACTGAGAGAATGAAGGAGTGGGTGTTGAACGATAAAATAAGTTGTCTGTTACTCTGTAGTTTTTGATCATGGGAGTGCAATGATGAAAGGGGTATTTAGGAATCTGTAATAGGGTTGTTACATAGCATTCCTTTTTTTTTTAAAGATTTTATTTATTTTAAAAAGAGAGGGAGAGTGTGTTGCCTGTGCGCAAGCAGGGGGTGGGGGCACACAGGGAGAGGGAGAGAGAGAATCTTCAAGGAGACTCCCCACTGAGCATGGAGCCCCCACACAGGCTCCATCTCACAACTCTGAGATCACACCGGAGCAGAAATGAGGAGCCAGACACTCAACTGACTGATCCACCCACGTGCCCCTACACAGTGTTCCTTCTTAAACTAACACCTCATGCATGGAATGAATCCTTTATGGCTGATGACACTACTTATTCCTAAGTTCACAGAATGGCTTTTCTATGGTCAACACCATGGGAGTTTTTTTTTGTACACGATTTTAATAGTGACCAAACCAAGAGATAAATGAATACAGGTGAAATAAACAAACAAACAGACAAAAAAAAGGGGGGGAATGGAGAAAAGATGGGCAACTCAAACCACAATCTGAAGCAGGTATGCAGGAAAGGAGGAATCAGATGCTTCAGGCAAAGAACCACCAGAAATGGCTGAAGAACCATTTCTGACCAAGGCCCTAATCACCTCCTGGAACCCACCTTGCTGAGAAGAGCAGAGAGAGGAAAAGGTAAACGGTAAATATATAATTGACAGTCCAAGGTAGCCACTCTTATCTTGATTCTTTGGATTGAGGCATCCTTATAAGGATGAATATGTTTCTCTCATCGCAAAAAAGAGGTATGTAGACTTTTACCTCATATCAAGAACTACCGCCAATATATTTGTTTTTGTCCTCCAGGAAAGTATTCAAGAATTACTTGTTTGTTTTGCTGAAGGAATATCTGATATTAAGAGGGATTTCTTTTTTTTTTTTTTAAGATTTTATTTATTTGAGAGAAAGAGAGAGAGCATGAGTGGGCGGAGGGGCAGAGGCAGAGGGAGAAGCGGACTCCCCACTGAGGAGGGAGCCCAATGTGGAACTCAATCCTGAGTGGAAGGCTTTTTTATAAATAGTGCCAACTTAATTTTACAAAACTGATAACTGTACATATAGCTAAATAAAGATTTTAGAAATGAATTTTCTGTAGACAAGCTAGCAATGAATATTTATAAAGGGAACAAATTTATATAAAGTCCTTAAGAACAAGGATTTTATCTGATACTGATTTAAATCCCCTAGAGGGGAGAGTAGGATGTCAACATGCATGTGTTCAGTAAACAATGAACTGGAAAAATACAGAATATTTACATTTGAAAAGAGGCATACATACGGCAATTAAAAATGATAACCAATTGAGAACTTTGATGTTTCAACAGTTGGGTTTAAGTGACTTTTACTGTGGGGGGGCGGGGGTAGGAGGGAATAATTGCCCAATGTATAAAGTTGATAAAGAAATGTGTTATTTTGGGGGTGCCTGACTGGCTTACTCGGTTAAGTGTCTGCCTTCGGCTCAGGTCATGATCCCAGGGTCCTGGAATGGAGTCCCATGTCTCATGGCGGGCTCCCTGTTCAGCGGGGAGCCTGCTTCTCCCTCTCCCTCTCCCTCTGCCGCTCCCCCTGCTTGTGTTCTCCCTCTCTCTTTCAAATAAATAAATAAATAAAATATTAAAAAAAAAATGTGTTATTTTGTTATTCAAATTTTGCTGTAGGGCAACTTTCAAAGTCTTGTAACTAATATTTTAGTCAACAGTGATTATAAATATCAAACATTAACTGTAGAGTTGGGATTAAGAATATTTCATAGATTCTTCAGATTAGAAAATAGAACTGACAGACATTCTAAAAGTATGACACATAGCCCTACATTGTATCTACTTCAAATAGATAGTACAAAGAATTTAAAAATTTGAGCTGAGTAAAAGTGACTAACAAACTGTCTTTTTTCCCCCTTATAAGAATATTCATGTACTTTTGTCCTGACAATATTAGGATAACTTACTTTTCTTCAAAGGCCTGAATGGGTCAGTTTTTCATGACTTTTTTCCTTTTTTTGGTCAGAAATAATGATATGTAGATTAAAGGACTAAGACAACAACCTCTTGTTTGCAGCAGAAACTAATGTATCATCACAGTAAGGTAGTTATGCTGACCATCACCGTGACAAGTTCTAAGGTCTTCAAAGATGTATGTATTCAGAGGCCCCACAACTCTAACAGATAGATGGTTTGACCTTCTTGGATGTCATAAAACTATAAATTAAAAAGATTCATTTCTCAGGCATGTATTTAAAAACTGTATCACTACTTTATAACCACATAATGGATTATTTTTGGCCTGGTTAGGAGTAACTGTTTTTTTCACTGACCATAAGAATCAATTCATGAAAGATGTTAAGATATCATGGACTAGTTAAATAATATTTCTTTTAGGAAGTTTTCCCTCACTATTCCCAATTTTTCCAATAATAGTGTTCCAAAATAATAGGTGTGTACATGTTGTATGTGCCTTTATGAGGAAATTTACCTAGCTCATTTAGTTTTAGATCATTCTTTTCAACTTTTTATTAAAAAAATTCAAACCTATGGGGAACCTGGGTAGCTCAGATGGTTAAGCATCTGCCTTTGGCTCAGGTCATGATCTTGGGAGTCCTGGGATGGAGCCCTGTGTGGGACTCCCTGCTATGGGCTAACCCCTCTGCGGGGAGTCTGCTTGTCCCTCTCCCTTTGCCCGTCCCCCTGCTTGTGCTCTCTCTTTCTCTAATAAATAAATAAAATCTTAAAAAAAAATTCAAACTTACAGTGTTCAGATTCACTAACTGTTAATGCTGAGATTTTTCCTATTTTCAAAGTTTCAAATGATACCCAAGTATATTGCTCTAAATGTGGTATTTCTCTAAATTCAAGTTCCATATATGTAATAGATTGCTAAGCTTAGAACATGGTTGGTAGAATAAGCTTGTTTTTTCCACACTTCAAAGTTCTGCCATCCTCCATCTTAAAAACTTGACATTTTCTTTTACCTATGGAAATGCTATCCATCTTTCATGGACAGTTCTTTTATGAAGCATTCCCCTGCCATTTCCAATCATAGTACTCAATCCTTTTTCTAAACTTCTTTACATTTAGGCTTACTCTTTTGTGTGTATATATATTTCTTTCTTCCTACCTAGACTGAAGGGAATCTGAGGGCAAGGCATGTGGGAGATTCTTTGTAATCTCCACGATATCCAGCACTGCCACACATCTAATAGGGCGTGGATATATATTTAATGAGTGAATGAATAAACAGTGATTTTCTATAAAAAGCTTTCAGCTATCAAATGTTTGTGTTTCCTCCTCAATCCCCAAATAGGAAGTAGGAGTAAGTGTGGAAGAAGAAAAGTTTTCTGAATAAATTTACTGATTTTCTATTTGATTTGTATTTAAATTTTAATTTAATTTGGAAATTTTAGGATATTTACTCTCAGGAATATGCTTGAGATGACCAGACAGTGGTTTTTGGTATTGGTTAGAGTCAACTATTTTAGATAGTTACGAGTACTCCTCTAGTCCCCCAATACTTGCTCAAATATAACTCAACTCACTTGTCAGCATTTATACAAGTAAATACTACCTAGTAGGTGAGAATCTTTTTCTGAGAAGATGCATTAATAAATATGTCATGAATTTTATTCCTTTCATCTTTTTCCTGTCAAGAATTTCAAAATAATCAATTCTAAAAATAATAAACCAAGAAGGTATTTATTGATGCCTGTAGTCTAAATAGGTCTATGTTAGGTTCTAGGGAAGTATAAATACTGGTTCTGAGGAATGTTTGCTGCCAATTATAAAAAAAGGTTTTGGTTTAGAACAAAGAACACAAGGGATAAATTTTCATTTATTCAGAAGGTATCTGTTGGCTGCTACCTTCACTTGAGGAGTATGGGGCTAATGGGTGGGAGAGGAAGCTAAGATGTACAAGTTTAGGTCCTGACCATCTAGTAGAGAGAAGAGAATCATACAGATAACTATGAAGACATGTCACATGAGAGGACACAGGGCTCTAGGGTTCAGATCAGAACAGATGGTACCTGGTTGGGAAAAATCCCGGAAAGTATCAGAGAAGAGGTAGGTACAGACTGAATTCTGAAGGACTGGGGTTCAGAACCCTTACGAGGGTTCGATGACTATCTTTATTTTTCCTTCCCTGAATTGTTCACCAAGAAGAAGATAGACAACTTCAAATGTGTCTACACCAAAAATTCTTGCTATGTCATGACATACTGACCTGCAGTTATTGACTTCATATACTCTCAGCTGCATAGCAATGATTGTGCACAAAAGCTCAGATCTTCAGAAAAAATACACAGTGATATTAATGCATCCTGCAAGAAATGTGGAGCATGGACATGAGAGAAATATATGAGTAGACACTACCTCCTCAATTTCTCTATCTCTTCATTCTCCTTGTCACCACTCTAGTTTAGGCATTTATCATCACTAGATGAAATTATTACAACAGCCTCTTTCATGACACTATTTCTCTTTGGTCTCTCCTTCCCACCACCATGCACCATATCGCTTCAAGGGTAATCTGTCTAGCATGCAAACATGTTCAATTGTCTATTGCCTCCAGGATAAATCCCTTAGGGTGGAACATCTGTCTATCCTGGTTCTCTATGGACCACACTCCCTTGAAAAGGTCACACACTTGCAGTCCTCTGTGTATGCTATTCTTTTTGTCAGAAATACAGTTTCTTTTCTCTGGGGGCTACTGCTACCATCCTTCAAGTGCTCTTTCTCCAATGTTCCCACTGTATTGTTACCCTTAGCATAGTTATTGGTATGTCTGTCCTCTGTACTGGTCTGTAAGCTCCATGAAGGCCAGGGCTGGGTTTCGCCCTTTTTTGGGGGGGTGGGGGGGTGGGTGTTTCTTTTATTCCAGGGTGGGTACTATTTCCTATCTTTATCTTTTAATTGTCTTAAAATCCTACCATTAAAACCAATTCATGGATTTAGACATATAAAGCAAAAAACCACCATCACCAAAACAAAACCAAACCAAACTACAACTCAAGAAAATAAGGTTTATCCAAGCAAGAATGTAGCAAATTAAGAAAGAGAATCACTCCTTGGAGTAGATAAAGGTGAACTGTAACAGATGGCAGAGTGGAGACAACATTTTCAATTCTATTCAATTATATTAAATTTTATTTCTTTTGTTAACAAAGAAAATGATAGAATTTTTAACAACCTCTAGAAAGGATTATTAAACAGATGATTTGTTAGTATTTAGATAATGATGTGGTGGTGATCAATGGGATTAAGCATGGATATACCAAAACCAAACTGTGCCATGGGTCACTCCATTTCCTTTTCAATACGGCTATTAAATTTCAGATTAAGGGAATAAAGCAGACATATTTGAACTCCAGCATGGTTTATGATGAGGTCTTTTAAAAGTCGTTCAAAAAACTTACAAAGTCAAGGCGTAAATTGAGGGTCATATGCAGATTGTCTTTGAATGCTGGTGCTGTACCAACCAATTATATCTCTGAGGTGACCACATCATTCTTTGTTTACCCCCATTAACAACTTCTTCCCATTCTGCTCAGGCATATACACAATCAAAACTCTAGGAAGTCTTCTTCCTTTATTACTGTCACTGGCCCTGGCCCAGTGCTAAAATAAACGCAGCAGGCTGGCAGTTATAAAATTGACTTTTATGTATTTGGGGAAGTATTTTTATGACCAATGAGATTGTAGAAAGTAGGGTCTAAAAGCAAACTGCACTATGGAAGACCTCACTTTGAGTGTCTCCTTGTGGGCAAGAGGGAGAATTCCAGGCTGGATGATAACTCAGTTTGGTAGATGTGCAACAAGCTCAATAAGCAAATTTTAGCAGATTTTGCTGTAAGACCAAAAAAGTTAAGTAGGCACGAAAAAGCTCTTTAGTGGGTTAATGTGTGATTAGTCCTATCTTTTTCAACATTTTATCAATGACTTAAATGGAGACATAAAAGACATGCTTATCCAAGCTGCAGGTAACATAAAGCTGGACAGTTTACACACAAGTCAGAAACTAATAATAAAAAGATCTAAACAGGTCAAACTGTATGTTAAAACAAATAATACAAATTTATCAGGAAAAAAGAACAACCAACATTTAGGCTCAAAGCATATAATTTTCACAAGATGGAGAAGACCTGGCCTAAATGTAGCAATACAGTGCTTTTTGAATGGAAACTATTGGAAAAATGAAATATATATAAAGAAAAGTACACAGATCATCAGTGCACAGCTTGATGAGTTTTTTAAAAGTCAACAAGCTCAAGTAATAACCACCTAGAACAAGATACAGGATATTGCCAGAACCCCAGAAACCTCACTTCTGTTTCTTCCCAGTCACAACCATCCTCCCAAATGTAACCACTATTCTGACTTCTACTTCTACATAATAGTTTTTTCTGTTTGTAACTTATATAAAATGGAATCATACAGTACATAAATGGAATCATACAGTATATGCTCTTTTTTGTCTTCTTTTAATATCATGTTTGTGAGATTCCTATGTATAGCTCATTGTTCTATTTTTTATTTCACTAATATATAATATTCCACTGTATGAATACACCACCAATTTATCCATTCTCTTGCACATGAACTTTCCCCCCCCAGGAATCTTGTGTTTAAATACAGCTTAAGAAGTAATAGTTGTGCAGTATGACTAAGTGGCAGCAAAGACAGAGTCTACATACTTTCTTTGCCTAAGTGTGCCTTGGGAAAACAAGCACATGCATTGAATTGGCTTTCATGATGTGACTTCAAATTCTGATGCTCTAAAAATGGCACAGAAAAGTGAATATGTTCATACTATACTACTGAAGGTAGATATCTACAGGAAAAGGTACTTAGTTCTTGGATTATAGTATTTTCATGTTTTGCAAAAATTGGCCCATGTACTTAGCATTATTTGAAACTATACTTAAAGATGAAAATTATTTGCTTATAATTTGTGTCAACAGATGGTCTGCATAAAACACAGCCTCAATACTTTATAAAATCAAGAATATACTATTTCAAACAAGATGAAAATAAAAACTCAAGTTTTTTCTTTAACACAGATTCATTTCTTGCCATTACATTTCATGCCAATATATGCAGCTTAAATTAATTTTAAGCATTTTAAGATCAACTGTATTACCATTCACTGTTTTAACAAAAATGTATTACTTTCTACTGGGTCTATTAAATGCCCTTATGATAAATATCTTCATAAAAAAGGACAACCCTAGGGGCACCTGGGTGGCACAGTTGAGCGTCAGACTCTTGGTTTTGGCTCAGGTCATGATCTCAGGGTTGTGAGACGAGCCCCACGTCAGGCTCCCTGGAGGAGTCTGCTTGAGATTCTCTCTCCCTCTCCCTCTGCCCCTCCCTGCTGCACTCTCTCTCTTTCTCTAAAGTAAATAAATAAATAATCAATTTTTTAAGAAAAAGAAAGAAAGGAAAAGGATGACCCTACCCTCCAGGTATATTTAATTCTGTGGGAGAGAATGAGAATGTGCATGCACATACATGTGCATACACACTCCCTCTCTCTCACTCATTTTGAACAACTTTTCAATACTACAACAGCAAAGAAACAAGATTTCAGAAGTGTTAAAGATATGACAAGATAAATGAATATTCACTTGCTTCATCAAACCTACTATTTGTCAGGTATTACAAGACAGATAAGGTCTTTGTTCTTATAGAGCTTAGAGTCTAGTGTGGTAAGTAGAAAATCAACCAACCAACAAATAAGTACAAATGTCAGACTTTGAAAAGTTTCATGAAAGAAATTATCTGATGTGATAGAAAATAACCAGTGTCGAACTATCTATAAAAGGTGGTCAGAAAATGCACCTCTCATTAGATAATACTAAAGATGAGGCCTAAAGAATGAGGTGTTGGCCACGTGAAGAACTGGAACAAACGCGTCCCAGGCAAAGGGAACAGAAAATCCTAAGGTCCTGAAGATAAAAAGGAGACCCAAGAGAGCTGCAGTGTGGTGAGGCTGGTGGAGAGACCATGAGGGCCTTGTAGGCCTTAAGAAGTTTGGATTTTATTCTAGGTGCAATGGGAAGCCACTAAAGATTTTAAGTGGGCAGTGGCCAATCACTGACTGTGCAAAATTAAGGCAATCATGGAGACTGTTAAACTTCCTCTTTCTATAGGTATAGATGCTAAATTCCAGAGAGTTTAGCGTCATCAAAAGTTACATGGTTGGAAAGTATAAAGAGCGTAAGTTTCTATAAGGTTTCTTTTCAATAAGAAAAAGGCTAACCTTCAGACACAGGAAAAGGTGTTATTCTTACTCAGAATAAGAGAAATCCAAATAAACAATCTTTCCTATTAGATTGTTAAAGGTCAAATATTTCATGTGCCACACAACACTGGTGTGGAAGTAGGGAAAAGGCAGGTGCATCTAAGTTGGGAGTATAACTTGGTACAACTTCTTTCAAAACAGAGGAGTCTGGGAAAAATCTATTAAAACTGGAAGAGGCATATAGCCTTTTTTTCTAGCAATCTAGTTCTGGGAAATTATCCATTACACAAATTCACAAAGACAGTATATGTACAAATATTCTCAGTGAAGCACTATTTATGATGGCAAAAGATTGGAAATAACTTATACAACCATTGTAGGATACCTGGTTCAATGATTATGTTATATTCACCCAATAAAATATTATATAGTTATAATGAAGCTGACCTACATATACGAATAGAGGACAATCTTAAAGATGCTAAATGAAAAGGGCAATTGTAGAAAAAAGAATGTCTTGGGGCACCTGAGTGGCTCAGTCAGTTGAGCATCTGCCTCTGGCTCAGGGCATTATCCCAGGGTCCTGGGATCGAGTCCTGCACTGGGCTCCTTGCTCAGTGGGGAGCCTGCTTTTCCCTCTCCCACTGTCCCCTGCCTCTACTCTGTCAAATAAATAAGTAAAATCTTAAAAAAAAAAAAAAGAAAAAAGAATGTCTTTGGAGGGTAATTAAAATGCCAGGCAATAAGAAGGAAGACTTAATTTTACTGTATACCTTTTGTGCTGTTTGAATTTTTTACTGTGTGTATTTAAATATCACCGATTTAAAACTATTTAAAAATAAAACAGTCTGGGAGTACCTGGGTGGCTCAGTCAGTTAAATTTCTGGCTAATAACAGAGTAGCAGAAAGAGATATTAAGAAATCAATCCTATTTATAATCGCATCAAAAAATAAAATACCTAAGAATAAATTTAACCAAGAAGGTGAAAAACTTGTATTCTGAAAACTATAAGACACTGATAAAAGAAACTGAAGATGACACAAACAAATGGAAAAGACATACCATGACCGTGAACTGAAAAGAATACTGTTAATATGTCCATACTGCCCAAAGCAATCTACAGATTCAACACAATCCCTATCAAAAATACCAATAGTATTTTTTACAGACTAGAAAAAAATTCTAAAATGTGTATGGAACCACAAAAGACCCTGAATAGCCAAAGCAATCTTGAGAAAAAAGAACAAAGCAGGAGGTACCACAATCCCATATTTTAAGATATACTACAAAGCTGTAGTAATCGAAGTGTTAGAGCACTGGCACCAGAATAGACACATACCAATGGGAGGAGACAAAGAGCCCACGAATAAACCCATGCTCATAAAGTCAACTACCCTGCAACAAAGAAGGCAAGAATATACAACGGGGAAAAGAAAGTCTCTTCAGTAAATGGTGTTGGGAAAACTGGACAGCTACATACAAAAGAATGAAACTGGGCCACTTTCTTATTCTATACACAAAAATAAACTCAGAATGGATTAAAGACCTAAACGTGACACCTGAAACCACAAAAATGCTAAAAAAAAACAAGCAATAATCTCTTGGATATTGGCCTTAGCACCTTATTTATGGACATGCTTCCTAAGGCAAGGGAAACAAATGCAAAAATAAACAATTGGGACTACTTCAAAATAAAAAGCTTTTTGCACATGAAGGAAACCATTTAGTTTTTCAAAAAATTAAAAATAGAAATACCATATGATCCAGTAATTTCACTACTAAGTATTTACTCAAAGAAAATGAAAACACTAATTCAAAAAGATATATGCACCACTATATTTACTGCAGCATTACTTAGAATAGCCAAGATATGGAATCAACCCATCAACACATGAATGGACAAATAAGATGTGAGATACACACACACACACACACACACACACACACACACACACACACGGAATGGAATATTACTCAGCCACTAAAAGGAATGAAATTTTGCCATTTGTGACAACATGAATGGATGCAGGGGGTATTACAGTAAAGTGAAATAAGTTAGACTGACAAAGACAATTACCATATGATTTCGCTTATATGTGAAATCTTAAAAACAAAGCACATGAATGAATGAACTCTTAAATACAGAAAAAACAAAACAAAACCTGGTGGTTGCCAGAGGGGTGGGAAGTGCGCAGATGGGCAAAATACGCAAAGGGATTTAAGAAGTAAAAACTTCCAGGTATAAAATAAATAAGTCAGTGGGATGAAAGATACAGCATAGGGAATATAGTCAATAATACTATAATATGTTTATACGGTGACAGATGGTGACTACATTTATGGTGAGAATTTTGTAATATATATAAATGTTGAATCACTATGGTGTACACCTGACACTAATATTGTATGTCGAGTATTATTCAATAAAAAAAGAAACAGTTGGTTTTAAAGCAAACCATATAGAAGAGATGATATTTTAAAGTGAGAAATGAAGAAAAAATGTGGAAATGAAGAAAATAGTTGCAAAAACTTGAAATAAACATATTGCTTTATGTATTATTTCCTTTTTGTATAAACTATTGTTTTATATATTCTATAGGGATAGAGTTTAAAATAAATTAACGGCCGTGTATAGGAGAAATATAAATACATAATATACCATACATATATAGGTTTATAATTTTGCAAATGCCAAAACAAAAAACCTTATTTAACCTAATTCTCTACAAAAACAAAAGCAAAAATGGATGTTTCCCATCAACTACGGAAAAGAATGCAAGGGTTCATTTAAAGTATGGCTGTTGGAAATAAACAGCTTAGCTACTACAGCTATAAAGGGTTGGGGCAGCTGAAATGGAAATCAGGAGGCCAGGAGTTCTAATCCTGACCCTGGCACTTATTAGCTATGTGATCCTAATCACATTACTTAAAAGTTTCAGTTTCCTTGATATTGAAACCTACCTCTCAAAGTGAGAGATCAAGTGAGATAATGTAAAATTATAGTATAATGTTAGCATAAAATACTAGGCATTAAAAAATATAGTATGATGTCTAATATACAGCTCTCCATAACCACCAAAATATCAGTAGAATTTGAAGCTGAAACAAAAGGCTCAAGGAGAGCTTGAAGAAGGTCATTTAGTCCATTCCCTTGCAGGAGTAATTATTTTGATTTATTTCAGTCCTTATTTAGGCACTTGTGGGAAGAGTAATTTATTTGACTTGGTATAATTGTTCATGCTTTTATGATTAACAGATGAGTCTTTTAAAAATAAGAATATGATAGTTTGTGAGGCATTATTGTGTACTCTTGCATGGAAAATAACCTCCAATCCCCAAACACCGAGCACATAATGGAAAAGAGAAAATGTGAGTTTTGTTAATCTTTTCAATTATCAGTCTTTCCCTTGGGAAACCCATTCTGGAAATTTCTAGCTCCAAAACCTCAGTTTTAGTTTAAAATTGCATATTTCTGTGGGTGAGGTCATTTATTCTAGAGTTTTAATCCCCAAACCTGTATCTTTAGTTCACATCACTCACTTGAATTCTAGATCTGTAAAGCTGCTCAATGAACATTTCCCATTCAAATGTCCCCCCCACCTGTTCTGGCCTTGGTTACTCAGAGCAGAAACTGGAGAATTCTTACAGATGTCTCTAATCAGTTGCCAGTGGATACCAATACTACTGCTAAAATAGTGCTTCTCTAAACAAACAAAAAGCAGAATCAGACTTCTAGATACAGAAAACAAACTGATGGTTTGCAGAGGGAAGAGGTCTGGGGGCTAGGCAAGATGGGTGAAGGGGAGATTAAGATGCAGGGTTCCAGTTATGAAATGAGTAAGCCACGGGAATAACGGCACAGCACAGGGAATGTAAGAGCATTGTATGGTGACAGATGGTAGCTACACTTGTGGTGAGCATACCATCCTGTATAAAGAAGCTGAATCACTATACTGTACACCTGAAACTAACATAACATTGTGTGTCAACTATACTCAAATAAAAAAAAAATACTGCTTTTCAACCACAGGTGACCTCCTTAGGGCCTCAAGAGGACATCTGACAATATCTGGAGACATTTCTGTTTGTCACAAATTGGGGGGCTGAGAGTGGGGGAGAAAGCCTACTATTGGCACTTAGTGAGTAGAGGCCAGGGATGCTGCCTACATTGCAAAGAATATCCCTCCACAAGAGTGAATTATCTTGCCCAAAATATCAATCAGGCTGAGACTGAGAAATCTTGTTCTATCATTTCTTGAACGTAAATTCTACAAGAAGAGGCATTTCTATACGTTCAGTATCTGGACGGTGCATGGTACACACATATTTACTGAATAAAGGAATAAAAAAAAAGAATTCATATACCATTCCCCTTGTCTTTATCCCCAAAGCAAAGTCTTCATTCTTTTCTAGCTTGGACTATTGTATTAGCCCTTGCCTGTTCTCCTTGTCTACACAGTCCCTGGGGCTGTATCTTATAGATCTTTATATATCAAGGCCTAGAGAGCAGTAAGGGCTCAACAAATTTTTGCTTTAAAAATTAGCCTTAACATAGACATTTTATTTGATTTTTTTAAAAGATTTTATTTATTTATTTGACAGAGAGAGAGAGAGACAGCAAGAGAGGGAACACAAGCAGGGGGAGAGGCAGAGGGAGAAGCAGGTTTCTCACTGAGCGGGAGCCTGACGTGGGGCTCGATCCCAGGACCCTGGGATCATGACCTGAGCCGAAGGCAGATGCTTAATGACTGAGCCACCCAGGTGCCCCAACACAGACATTTTAAAAAGCAACTAAGAACTTAAAGGAATTTTTGGCAGTTTCTGCTAACATACTAATACCATAAGAAAAATGTATCTGATTGCTTAGAATAATTATAACTGTATGAATTAGTGTAGCTATCTGATGCTAGGTCTATTTTGTTCATAATCTTCAACTTTTGTATGACTTTCTTCCTCCTTATTTTCTACAGGGGAAGACCTACACAATACTTGCAAAAGGCCAGCTGATAATATCTTTCCCCTAACGCAGTGACAAGCCATGATTACATACTGACTATGATCCTGGCCAACTGAGAACATTCCTTTCTTCCTGCCTAATTTTTCCTTGGACCTGCTTAAGCAAATCTCTAAGAGGCTACTATCTTATCAAGAGATCCAGATCCAACTTCATGGAAAAAAAAAAAAAATCAAGGAAACTTGATCATTTGCCATAAAGGAGTTGATACTTGGCAGGTAGTCTTAAAAATTAACTCAGACCTCCCCATTCTATGCAACCTTGAACAAAACAGCATTACATGTAGCTATCCAAACAAGTAATACCTTTAAATAAAGTAGAGAATATCATAATTTTCTCTTACATGTAGAATACCATTTCCCCACCTCATGTCTCAAGTGGATGATAGAAAATAATTTGTTTTAAAATTTACAGACACTTAATCAACACAAGCTGTCTGTTCTATGTCTTGATCTATTCTCATCAGGGGCTCTTTTCTACAAGGTTAAGAAAATTGCAAATTTGAAGCATCTTCTGGCTCAGCTGTGCAGAAGTTTCCCTCTTCACAAGACTATCCCTTTAACTGCTTTATTATCCCTGAACTTTCTGTGACTCATGGTATTTCTCTCAGAGTTCCTACTGTTCCCTGTTTTCTGGAAATAGTGGATCCTTGTCCTTCGATGTTTGGTTGGGATCCTGAAGATTTCATTTTGAAGCCACCTGACCCTTTTCTCTTCAGAAAACCCTTGTGAGGGGAGAGCGTCACTTGTCTAAATCTGGGAACCTTTCTTTGGAGAATTCACCTCTCTCTGAGAAGTGAGTTGCCATCTTCCCCTGGCTGTGACAGTAAGAAAGCTCTTCATTTTCTAAACATCTGAATGTCTCACTCCAATTTCCTTTGTTCATTGACCCCCCCCCCCACCCCGTAGAAAAACATCCGTTGTGAAGTAATTTACATCTGCCCAATCCTTTCAGTTATGCTGACAGTAATATCAACAAATACCAACTCCCATTTGGAGTGAGGTCACAGAGAAAGGAACTCCAGAGTATGAAGGAACACTGTAAAACACTTGTTTGAGATCCCCACTTCTACCGCAAGACTCTGAGAGGGGTGTGTGAATAGATTATCAGAGAGGTTGATTATATACCAACTCCATCAAAGCTTGGGCAAAGGTTGATCCAACCCAAATAGATTAAGATGTCTCTTGAGCAATAAACATTTCAGGGAAAACAATGATAAATTAAAGGTCTTTCTCCAAAGTCTGGGACTGCATTAGACTACAGAAAACTAGAGAGAGGGATCTTCATAAAATATGATCAAATTGAACTTCCTGTCAGCCAAATGGCTGATTCCCTTTTAGCTTATCGGCATATTTAGTTTGGCTTAGAACAAATAAAGTTGGTATTCCTTGCCTTGAAAACAAACAAATAAAATACAGTCCTTCTTCTTCGTAATTCTTAAATTGGTGATAGTTGGGGATTGTGGTTGGATACACAAATGGATACAATGTGATCTATTTTTACTGATCACATTCATTTTGAAATTTCACACAACATTAAATTATAGCAGGGTATTTTAAAATGGTTTATCACAAAGGAGAATAGACTAAAAAAGAAATCTTACTGACTCATGAGATACAAGTAATACTGTAGCCCAGTCATGACACTGAGGATGCAAGGCTGTTTTGACAGTAATTAAGTGTGAAAGTGACCTGTGAAATGGGAAGTAACTTCTCTTTTGTTTAGGGCTAACAAAATCCAGAAATCAGTTATTTACTGTTCAACACAGAATTAATACCTCAGTATCTGTGAAGTAGGAATACGTTGGAGAAAAGCGCCAGGTGCCTTTGGAAAGAGGATCCTTGCCAAATCTGAAAGATAGGCACTTGAAATCTCCCCCTGACATTCTTTTCTCCTTGTATCATCAATTTCATCTCCCTCCCAAAAAGCCTGGTTTAGAGAATGATCTGATATAATTAACTTATACCAGAGTGTAAAATCTAAGTACAAGTGCTCCTTCTTCAGGGACATGAGCAACTTAAATCTTCTCCACAATTGAGGAACGAATGGTTCAATTTAGAACTGGGTTTGGTTTCCAGTTTTGCTACCTACCTTCTATGTGACCCGTGGACCACTTAACCTCCATGAGCCTCAGTTTTCTAGTCTACAAATGGGGGGTGATGGTAGTAATGAATACTGTCTTTATGTCAAAGTCGTATGGATTAAATTAATTCAACATCTTTTTACTGAATGCCTACTGAATTGCCAGGCACTGTTATAGGTGCCAGGAATTTAGGAGTGACATCAAGATAGACAAAATCCCTGTTCTCACAGAGTTTACATGCTAACCGAAGAAAGTGAAACATAATAAACCCTTAGACAAAGAAATATATTATGCCAGGAGGGAGAAGTGCTATGGAGAAAAATCAAGTATGGTGGCTGTGATGGGGAACTTTATGGGGAGCAGAAGGTGGTTAGCAGTTGTCACACCAGAGCTTCTCTAAAAACGTAACATTTGAGCAGACACACCTGAAGGGAAAAATGGAGTGAGCCACGAGAATTTTAGGCAGAGGAAAACAATGAAAGCAGAAGGAAGAGCAAATGGAAAGTCTCTGTGGAAGGAACATGCTTAGAGTACTTGAGTCAAGAGTGACAGTGATTTTGAAAATATATTGTGAACAGGGTTTTGCGTGTTTTTATTCAGTGAGCTGGGAATCGTCGAAAAGCTTTAGGCAAAGAATGGACATATCTGACTTACATTATAAAAGGACCATTTGGTATAGGGGTGTACACTGCAGAATGGATAAGGCAGAAGCAGAAGACAAGACAGGAGACTTCCATAATAATTTGGGGAAAGGGAGCAGTTGATGGTGGCTTGGGCCAGAGTGTTTGTTACTAGGGAGGGGTGATGAGAAATGGTTAGATTCTAGGTTCATTTTGAATATTTATCTTGAGCCAGTGAACCTGGATCTGGCTAGGCTGTGCAAGTTTTTAACTTTAGCCACTAGAAAAATGGAATTCTCATTTATTGAGAGGGGGAAGCCTGCAGGAACTGGTCTGGCAGGAGTGGGATGGGGTTGCACAATCAACAGTTCAGTTTTGGACCAATTAAGTTTGAGGTGACTGTTGGGTGTTAAAATGGAGATGCCAAAAAGGCAATTCAATAAGTATGAAAGCACTTAATCTACAGCCAGGCTTCATATGAACGTATGAACTCAGGTTAAACAAGTTAATTCATGTTACTCCAGGACAACTGTGTACTCTACCCCCAAGGCAGAGCAAATGACTGAGAAGTTGCGTTTACACATGCAAACCACTGCTCTTTCTGAAAATCCTAAGACATGTCATCAACTTTCATGTTTGAGCAACAGCAGAAATAGCAACAACAATAAAAACAAGTAAATAATAACAACCTAATTCGAATAAAAAGAACTCCTTGTTGAACTTTAGTTACAGATGTCTCTCTGGCATTTAAATGCTGAATATCACTGCTTACTGTAATTAGCTTTTTTATTCATGATTAGCCTTGACCTGTCAATTTAAGGTTAAAATCTAATGAGGATAATAAAATAAAGATTTTGAAAATCTGATGGACCTAAATTACCTATTTCACCATCTGAAAGCAGTTAAGACCTTTCCTATTTAATGACATTTCATTAGTAAGCAATTCACGGTTAGATTTTATAAAAAAATAAAACAAAACCATAAAACATAAAATATAGTATTCTGAAGTGATCTCTAAGATTTATTTTTAAATCTATCTAATAAAATTTGTAATGAAAAAACAAACTATATTAAATAAGCTTTTGGATATTAATATTAGAGCTTTCTTTTTCTCACACAAATACTTCTACATATGTATGTTAAGTTTTTAAACATTTTAGGCACAAATTTTATTATTCCTTTTTGGAAAATGCCTACTGGCAGATACCATCTTGTCACTACCAAAGAAAATAATGTTTTCCAGTAATAGATATGAACAATGAGAGCAGGTTTGACTTGTACATGGGCTGCCTGAAATACTAAAATAACAAACATACTTCATTTTCCTACCTAACTACTCTTAAATCTGTTTAAAATGCGCACTTAATGGGCGCCTGGGTGGCTCAGTCGGTTAAGTATCTGCCTTGGCTCACATCATGATCCTGGGGTCCTGGGATCGATCCCCACGTCGGGCTCCCTGCTCAGTGCGGAGCCTGCTTCTCCCCCTCCCTCTATCCCTCTCCCCAGCTCGTGCACGCAGGCTCTCTTCTCCCCCTCCTCAAATAAGTGAATAAAATCTTAAAAAAAAAAAAAAAAAGCCCACTAATTTGTTTATAAACTATCTAGATCCACAGACAGAAAAAGCCGAATTATGAATAGGCTACCTTATGCATTTCTACTGTAAAAACAAAGATCTACCTGTTACCTAATGTGACTTAGTTTGCATGTACGTCATTAGAATCTCTGAGACACAAAACAGCAGATCCCGGTGTCACAATATTTTCAAAGTGTTTTTAGTAGAAAAATATAACATATAAATAAAACATATTCTATTATTTTGCTTCTGATTTTTTTCAAGTATGCTTATTAATTTTATTTGGTGTGTAACTTTCTAAGAAAAAACAGTTTCATATTATTCACAAGAAGAGAAATAACTGGGACAATGGTATATGTGAAAACTTCCACATCTTGTTGGTAGTCATATAAATATAAATTAAAGCAACCATGAAATATTACTTTTCATCTACTGGGTTGGCAAAGATTAAAAAGGACTAGGAATCCTCAGAGCTGAGCAGAGTGAAGGGAAGTACTGTATTATCACTATGTTGATGGCCATGATGTCAACTGATAAATTTTTCTTGAGGGCAACTTGTCAACCTTTAACAACACTCTACAAGTATGTATAAACCCATCTACCCAGAAGTTCCATGTCAACACATTTAGCCTCAGGAAATAATTATGCCAAGTATACAAAATATGTAATTAAAAGGATGTTCATCACATCACTGATAACAAAAATATTGGCAATAGCTTATGTCCAATAATAGGAAATTAAATTTGGTATATTTACACAATGGAATACTATGGAACCTCAATAATTCTAATGTAATTATATGTTTATTGGAAAATAAAGAGTAGTGTTGGGCGAAAATAGAATATTAGGTAAAAAGTAATTCTAAAACCAGGGGGAATATGGCCCAGTATTTATGTATATTATTCGTGTGTATGCATACAGTATATTTTAACACAGAGAACAAAATCTCAAAAGAGGGGCGCCTGTGGCTCAGTTGGTTAAGTGACTGCCTTTGGCTCAGGTCATGATCCTGGAGTCCCAGGATCTAGTCCCGCATCAGGCTCCCTGCTTGGCGGGGAGTCTGCTTCTCCCTCTGACCCTCCTCCCTCTCATGCTCTCTTTCATTCTCTCTCTCAGATAAATAAATAAAATCTTAAAAAAAAAAAATCTCAAAAGAGATAGACAAAATGGCATGAATAATTAATTTTGGGGTTAGGATTATAAGTAATTAAAATTCTTCCTTTTTGTTTATCTCCAATTACTTTTTATTCTATCACAAATTTGTAGATTTTGTAGAGTTAAAAACATTAAAGTACTGGGGTGCCTGGGTGGCTCAGTTGTTAAGCATCTGCCTTTGGATCAGGTCGTGGCCCCAGGGTCCTGGGATTAAGCTCCGCATAGGGCTCCCTGCTCAGCAGGAAGCCTGCTTCTCCCTCTCCCCCTGCTTGTGTCTTCCTCTGTCAAATAAATAAATCTTAAAAAAAAAAAAAAAAAATTAAAATATTTACACATTAAACTTACAAAAAAGTGTAGGTTTTGAGCACAGGAGTAATTATCTGTAATATGAATAAGAATATGTAATCCCCAAAAAGATATAAAGCAATTTCTACTTTACAAATAAATAGATATTTGAATTAGAACACTAAAATATCTATCAATACTGAAAGAAATACAGTATCAAAAAACTTTGGGATATACCAGTAATTTATTATGCTTTTGTTTTTTGGCCATAATATGTTACTCCTAGACAGTTTCATTAAATGAATATTTTCCCTGAGAAATAATATTATCATTGATGGTTAAATATTCACCTGAAGACCTGGCATCAGATACTTTAAACACAGTTAACAATGTCATACAAATACAACTCCTGTAGATTTAGTAAAAAGAGGCATAAATATATTGATTATATAAGAAAATCAATGTGCTAAGAATTGTACTAAGATATAGCACTTGCAAGCATAACAAGTACTTGACCTATTTAAAACTAGTATACTAAATTTAGTGAACATTACATAATCAATTAAAAATTGTTTTCCTTGCCTTACTAAAATTTAGATGAATTTTGGAAGAAATTATTGGAATAGCTCATCTGATTTTGAAAAATTAGCTAGTGGAGTGTGGGATATTCAAACTAATGAAGTCCTATTCCCAAAAAGTTCGTATGGCTTGAAGAGACATCCAAATCACTTCACTGACATTTACGTGATATATTGGAGCACTACATATTTATTTACTTTTTCACATTTTAAGTCATAGAGGTTTATTTATTGATATTTTTAAACTGATAAATGTGGTGAAATGGTTTCTATGTTAAATTATTTAATCTGAGCATGAAAGCATTTAAAATCCTCACTAAGGATTCCAAGTGTAAGAGTTTGGGAAAAGTCATCTCATGGATCCCATTATGCTATACACTAATTTTATGGTATGGATATCTGATAACCATTAGATAGCCAATCAAATGTATTTGTGAACCTCTGGTCTCACCAATAATTCTAACACCTACTGCTATCCAGATTCATTCTTCAGAGCACTGGGAAATGTTTCATTAAAATATGTGGCTAAGGTTGAGGAAAAGGACGAGGGTGACAGAAAAAAACAAAACAAAAACAGGACAATTCTAAATGCAGCCTATTTAGAATAATAGGAGATTAGAAAGGCACAGACATGGTACTTCAAAAGTATTAATAAAAAATGCCTTTGTTTTAGTTAACAGCTTCCAAGACACCCACAAACTTTCCCCCACTTAGAATAGCATATCTGCCTACAAAATTTGGCTTCTCAAATTGATAAATTAGGTGGTGATTATTTGCTTTCAAAAACTTCCCACAGGTTTCTAATAAATGTGCAGTTAAATTGTGATTTGAGTTACCAAAATTAAATTTTTCCTTTGTCCTAAGAGATTGTTTATTCAAATTCATTCAGTGGAGGAACTTATTTTTTTCTGGTACTATTCCTGACACGTACTAATTCTGCTTTTTTTTTAAACAGAAATATTGGCCAGTATTTACTCTGAGTAAAAGGAAGCCCACTGTCTCATACATAGAGCTATTCAAAAGCAGACTATGCCTCTGTGGGTCAGATTTTCCTCATAAGAATTAACAACTACTTCCCAGTAACTGACACCCTCCTACTTCTATTTTTGTTCCATCCAGCCATCCAAAATAAGGCCTAAATCCTAACCCACATCATAGTTCCTAAAACATCCGAGGACAGATATCACATTCCTCCTACATCCTATTCTTACTAGCGAACATCTCCAGGTTAGCGGTGTATAATTCAGTGGAAGGTACATGGTCTGTGAAGTCGGAAATCAGTAAATTCTTGGTTCTCTATTATTGGAAACCTCTCTAAGCCTCATCTAAGTTTTCTCATCTGTGAAAGGGAAAACCCAAGCCTTAGTAGGGTGTTTTAGAAAAGAAATGAGTTGGCACAACTGATACCCACTGTAGTGTTTTACCCAGTGAAGAAGTTCAAGAATGTAGATGACTCTCTCTCCCCAGCTTATTCTTGTTTGTTCTCAAAACGAAGAACTTAGGGGTGACTGAGGCACTCCAGATATAGTGCGAATGGTTCGGAGTTCCGAGGATTGTACTCCTAAAAATGTCTCCTTAAGGCTTCAAGAACCTTAAGTTCCCACAGAATTGTAGTCAGCCAAAAGCCCACAAATTTTATTTATATGAAAATAAAGTAGGTTTTTCCTTCATGCATCATGATTTCTTTCTGATTGTCACTGAACACATTTAGCTGTGTTAAATTCCATCTTGTTTTGGACTATCCTTTCAGTCCATTGAGGCCTTTTTGGAAACTGAGTTATTCTATCTAATCTGTTAGATCTCCCTTCTAGTTTTAATCTACACATTTCTGTCATGCAGAACTTGGATAAGCCCACACATTTTCTGAGATGTGTATTTCAGATGTACAGAGCAGCCTATTCCAAACTCACAAGCAGCACCAACTGCCTGATCTGAATTGTCCCTCCCCTTCCCCACTCTGTATTTCCTTTACTGAAGAGGCTGTCAGAGGTAGGTCCTCACATCACTAGCAGTGCAGTCAGTACTCCAGGTGATTTATGGGCTGGTCCCAAGTAGAATGAAAGACAAAAGATTCCCATCCAGTGAAAGGAGAAAATAAATATTAGATGTACTATGGCTTCATCCCTGAAAACCAACTTAATGCAGGTATGGGTGATCACCAGTGCCACCAGCTCTGTCAGCTTGGGTAAAATGTACCATGTAATGTAGAAATGAACATGGGCTTTGGAGTCAGACTTCCTGGGTTCAAATACTGACACTACTATTTGCTTGCTGTGTAATGCTGGGAAAGTTACTTAGTTTCTCCGCGCCTTGCTTTCTTCTTTGGTAAAATTATAGTTATTGCTTTTGCTTTCGTAACAAAACAATATCCAAGCGTCAATGGAAAGGAAGGAAGAACGGAAGAGAGGGGGACAAAAGAGAGAAAGGGTAAGAGGGAGGGAGGGGAATTACAGAAATTCATGCTAAAGGTATAGTCCTATTTTTGCTTTTCTAAAACTGTCCCTTCCAACCTACAACCCAAGCAAGTTTTATTTCCCTCTGCACTGCGAGGTTAAAGTCAGGCCAAATGAGAATTTTTTCTTGGTGGCCAATGCAGAGAGTCACTGTCCTTAGGGTCTTTTCCCTTCCAAAGTGGAGAATAAATTTAAACTCATTAAATGACTGAATTACAGGCAGTAGAAAGGAATGCGAAGAATTCTTAAAGTATATAATCTTGTCTTAAATAAGTGTAAATTCCCCTATGGTTCATTAATCAGTCATTTATAGTAATCAACTTTTACAAATACTTTTTCACTAAATCTTCTTGGCATCACTCTTAAGTCTCTGTAGGTCACACTTTCCCTCCTAGTGCATGTATACTTCATGTGAACAGCCGAACCGTGGAGGCATCAACACTCCATGGCTGGTGCCCTGAGACCTGCCTTAGTGGGGCTCCCTCCGCATTTAGTCTGGCTCCTGGGCTTGGCTCTGGCTCCAGCTTCAGGCTATGTCTGGTTTTCTGGGTTGCAGGGCTGGTGCAGGCCCATTCTCCCTCACCTAGCTCCACCCATACTGTGCTGTTTTATGTTACATTACAACATAAACCACAGAAAGGAGACACTGAGAAAGGATGAGAAAAAGCAATGAAATATGAGTAAGGGGACGGGGTAGGGAAATAGCCTATAATTTTTCACATTCTGTTTCCTTTTACATACAATTAGCCCTGGGAAGTTGTCTATGTTAACAGAATAGACATGCATTCCTAGATATGTATATTTAAGAATATGTATATGTATATACATATACAACAATACATATTGCTAAAAATGGATGAACACTTCATACTGACCTTAGGGGGTTTAAACGGATAGTCTGGTGAAAAGGTAATGTCAAGAAAGAACACCCCTCCTTCATAGACAGATCCTGGGGGTCCCAATATAGTTGACCTCCATTCATAAATGTTGTCTCCTTTGGGTCCAGCACTGAAATAAGACATACAAATGAAATGTGCTTAGAGATTATGTAAACCCTGGAATTTAAAAAATTCTATTTATGGTAACAATAAATTGAGCAATTCCACAAAAACATAACAAATCAGGTAATTCTATATGATGATTCATTTGTCAATATCATCAATACTCTATAAAGAAAAGATGTTGGTATTACTTAAAAAACAGAACAAGGAAGATTCTGTCTTGCCATTCACAACTCTGTACCTACTGAACAAAAGATTCCTAGGACCAAAGACCAGAGGAAGGAGCACAAATATTTAATAAAGCATGAAATTATTTGTGAGATCCTGAAAAAGATGATACAGTCATAGGGTGAAAGAGACAAATTTTCGAAGACAGAGGGGCCATTAGAGAAAAAAAGTGTAATAAAAAGTAGTCTAATTCCTTTGTTAACAACTGAGAATACAAATGAGGCTCATGGATATCAGTAAATGCTCATCATTCATAAAACTCAGCTCAAGTATCATATCCCATCTCAAGCTTCCCCTTTTCTCTCTTTCCAGCCAAAGAATCTCTGTCCCCTCAACCCCCATGTATCATAAATAGTGTGGTCTATAGAAAACAAGATGTATTATTTCATTTTATAACCATGTTTTTAATTAAAAAATTTTTTTAGAGTAAGATCTTTGCCCAATATGGGGCTTGAACTCACAACCCCAAGATCAAGAATCACATGCTCTACCAACTGAGCCAGCCAGGAATCCCCTATAACTGTTTTTAAAGTGTTTACTTTTCTGTCCCTCCCTAGAAGTTCCCTGAGGAATAGATTTTTGCTTTGTCTTAGGGCCTAGTAAGTACATGTTTGTTTGATGATGATGGATTAAGAGGAAAGCAAGTGAAGCCACATGACTACTAGTAGTAAACATCTGTCTCTGAGTCTCAGACAAACTCACTGAGGAAAATAAGGCCCACATGAGTCAACTGAATTATAATCTCTCAAGTGAACAGAAGGGCAAATGAGATTATAATTTAGCTTTTCAGTGTTTTTTTGCTACATCAAGCTAATACCTGCATCTAATAGCCATAAATTACCCTCATACCCTATAGCAAAGTGGGCAGCCCTTTGGGGAAGATTTTATTGCCAACAAAAATTTAGCTACTACTCTTTCTTATTTTGAAATTAGTTTATATCTACAAAAACCTCACTGTTAAGCAGTATATCAAAAAAGCATGCATCTTAACTAAGTTGGGATATATTCTGGGAATGCAAGGATAGTTTAATAATAGAAAATTATTAATGTAATTTACCTAAGAGATTAAAGTTGAAAAAAATGGATAATCTCAATGGGTGCAGGAAAAGTACTCCATAGGCTTAATAATAGCCATTCATGATAAAAAATTTTTTTTAGCAAACTGGAATAGATGGAAACTTTTTTAACCTGATAAATAGCATTTACCAAAAACCTACCAGCAACTAATATATTCAGTGACAAAATATCAAAAGCACACCCTTTAAAATTGAAGAACAATATAAGGATGCCCACTATATCTACTTCTAATCATTCGTGCACTAGCAATCATATTCATCAAGGTATGAAAGACACAAGGAAGGAAAAAACAAAAGGTATAGATTGGGATGGAAAAAATAAAACTGTGAGCATTTGCAGAATTTATGTACACAGAAAAATCTATACACAATTTATTAAACTTAAAAGAGTTTACAAAGTGGTTAGATTTAAGATCAATATGAAAAATCAACTGCATTTCAACACACCAACAAAATTAGAAAACATATTTTAAAATATTTTTATAGTATTAAAAATAACAAAAAACCTATGAATAAATTTCATAAAAATATATAAGATTTTAATGGAGGAAATTATAAAACTTATTGAAATACAAAGAGAATTAAATAAATGGAGAGAGATACCAAGTTGATGAGTAGGGAGACCCAGCATCCTACAGATGTCAATTTTCCCCAAACTGATCCAATGCAATTCCAATCAAAAGTCTAACAGTTACGTAAAAAATGAAACTTGACAACTTGATTCTGAAATGTGTTTGGAAGCTCAAAGAAATCCCTCAAACTTTTCCACATACTTAACACGAATCTGATATATGTCAGAAGTAATGGGGCTAAGAAAACAGTTTTTGTATATGGCAAATAGAGAAACGGGATTTCTACTTCAATAAACATACAAACCTTTGTTGTAGATGGATTAAGCACGTCAATGCAAAAGTCGGAAGTTTTAGAGGTTGCCTAAAGAGACTGACAAGCCACAAACCAGGGAAGATATTTGGATCACATAAAACTGACACAATTCTAGTGTCCAGAGTATACGAATTCCTATGAATCAATAAGAAAAAGACTAGCAATCCCTTAGAAAAGACATAAATAGGCATTTCCAGAAAGAAGAAACATAAATGGCCAAAAGGCGTATGAAAAATATCCAATCTCATTAAAATCAGGGAAATGAAACTTAAAATTACAGTTCAATATTATTTTACACAATGTACAGGCAAAGATAAATGCGTGACAAAACCAAGTGCTGATGAGGATGTGGAAAAACAAGAACTATACATTGCTGAAGAGTGTTCAATCACTTTGGATAAGAATGTGGACTTATTTAGTTAAGCTGAATCTATACACTCCTATATTACAACATTTCAATTGCACTCCTAGGTACATACCCCAGAGAAACTTTTACACCTGTACACCAGAAAACATATACAAGAATGTTCATGGAAGCACTATTTTTAATAGCAAAATTGGAAACAATACAAATGTCTACTGACAGAAAAAGGAATAAATTTACCCAAAGGAATACAACACAACAGTGAAAACATACTGATTAACATGGATAAATCTTAAAAGTGTCATATTGAATAAAAAAGCAAGTCTAAAGGAATATATACAGTGTGATACTATTTTCACCAAGTCTGAAAACAAGCAAACAAGAAAATACATTGTTGAAGACACAAACATATATGATAAGCAAGAAAATGAATGAGAACAAAGCTCAAAAGAGTGGTTTCCTGGGTAGAATCAGATGGTGGAGGAGTAGCACACAGGAGCTTCAATGGTTCTGGTGATGTTCTACTTTTCAGTATATATGGTGGATTCAGGAGTTACCTGTTTTACTATAGGTCTCATAACTTATTTATGTGTTAGATATGTTCTTATATATGTACCAAGTTTTCACATTAAGAACAATGATGTCCCAAAAGTCTACTAAAATGCTATATGAGGAAAGCAAGTTTGCAGCATATGTACAGTGTGATCTTATTATATAAACTAGAAATATAAAATAGTATTTTATATTGTTTATGGATACATATCTATGTCAAAGTCTTTGAAGAAATGAACTGGAAAGATAGGCCTAAATTCATGACAGTGGTTGTGCAGGGAAAAGGAGAAAAGAGGAATAGGGTGATGGGATAGCTCTGAAGATAGGGAACGAAGAAAAGTTCAATTTTATCTCCAGTTTTGATCTCTCTTATTTAAAAAGGATGAAGTAAAAAAAAATCATAGCCAAGTTTATTGCAAAGTGCTGAGAAGCAGAGCAAGGGGCGAGAGTATAACACTCCTGCTGCATGTTTCTCTTGACCTAATCTTTCCTGAAGCTGACAGTGAGGTACAGACAGAATACAGTCAGATGACAACAAAGCTTTGGCAACAATAGCCCCTTGTTGCCAGACAAGCTCACTTATTCAGATGAATAATACACATGGTTATGCCCTGAGCTATAATTAGACCCAATATGAATAGATAAGTTTATCAGAAGGAAGAACTTAAAAGTAGAGTAAATTATAGGTTTGTAGTTACAACATTACTTCAAGGTAGATGAAGAAATTTAATTTAAAAAATACACACAGTGAGAACACGGCTATGAAACAATGTGCATAGACATGTTTCCCAAATACCAAGATATAATTTCTCTGAGTCACTTTGAGAAATTTTAAGATGACCTTCCAAGAATGGTCATCACAGTTAATTATATAATTTAGGCTGAGAAGTCACCAAATAGTGCCACCAAGGAAGGGACTCAGAAATAGAAGTCAAGAGATATCTCACAAAAGCAGGCAATGCCTGTAAATTATTTACATTCAATTAGTGCTCGTTTTAAATTTTATTTGGCTCTCAGTGAGAAAACCATATTTTATTAGTTCTCTGAAATCAGTCACCTATCTATCTTGTTATCAACAATGGATTAAATAACACAGCTAACATTATCACTCTGAGTTGGTTTATTTTTTATTTTTTATTTTTTTTAAAGATTTTATTTATTTATTTGACAGAGAGAGAGACAGCGAGAGAGGGAACACAAGCAGGGGGAGTGGGAGAGGGAGAAGCAGGCTTTGCACGGAGCAGGGAGCCCGATGTGGGGCTCGATCCCAGGACCCTGGGATCACGACCTGAGCCGAAGGCAGACACTTAACGACTGAGCCACCCAGGCGCCCCTCTGAGTTGGTTTATACTGTCCAAATGTGCCTTTAAAAAAAAATACTAGTAGTAACAAACTATCTTGAACACAGACTGGTGTTTTAAAATGCATCTAAAACTTATAATACTTCTCTAATATATACAGATTAAGTCTCAGCAGTCTGGCCTCCTCTATCATCTTACAAGGGGCATGTCTACACCACTTGCGGTTCCAAAGCTTAGAGCAGTGGTTCCTGAACTACACAGCCCTCTGTCCCACTCCCATTTTGATATGTTTCAGTTGAGAAATCCTGGAATAAAAGTACAGAATTGTGTTGTACAATACGGTAGCCATGTGGCTACTGAGCACTTGAAATGTGGCTACTTATTCACATATGCTGTAACTGTACAATATATACCGAATTTCAACGACAATGCAAAGGAAAGTAAAATACATCACTACTTCTTGTTAATTACATGTTGAAATAATAATATTTGAGATACACTGAATTAAAAAGATATTAAAACTTACCACCTATTTCTTTTTATTTTTTAATGTGGCTCCTAGAAAATTTAAAATTACACAAGTGGCTCATATTGTATTTCTATTAGACAATACTGTTCTAGAGCAGTGCTGTCTAATAAAACTTTCTGTGATAATGAACATGTTTTAGTCCTTATCCTTATCTGGTATGGTAATCACTAGCCACACGTGGCCTTCAGGCACTTGAAATGGAGCTGGTGAGAATGAGGAAGTGGATTTTCAATTTCATTTGATTTTAATGAATTTAAATCTAAATAGCTCCATGTAGCTAGTGGTCACATATATTGGGCAATACAGATCTAGTAGCTCCAGTAGCCCATACTGACCAAATGAGTTTTTTTTTTTAATATGTCAGAATTATTTGGATTTATATAAAACAGAAGAATGAGCTTTTATATACTTTGGACCAAAAAAGTGAGAAGCAGAAGCTGCAGACCATCTTATATTTTCAATGATCACTTCCCCCTCAAGCTGACCAAATAAAAGTTAGTGCCGCAGCCAACGGCACTATAGAATGATGATGAAGAACATGACTGGACTCTCAGTCAGACTTGCTTTTCTGAATCCTAGTCCTAGCATGTAAGGCCTGTAAGAGCCCTGGGTGAATATGTAATCTCCCCATATAATCTTTCAGTGTCTTAGTTTCCTCATCTACAAAATGAGGCAATTACAGCACGAACCTTGTGGAGTAAGTGAAGTTTTAGTAGAGCTTGGAAAATGGGGCCTGTAGTGGCTCAAATAGTATGCTTCCAAATGTTTGCTGCTATTCTAGGTGTTGTTATGCTTTGTGGATCATACAGAATTTACCACCACACTCAAAAGATTAATTGCCTGGTGATTTTAAAAGAAGGGTTTCAAGATCCCCGGACTAGAAAACAGGCTACCAAGACCCAGACATTAATAATCATTTTCACTACCACCATTATCACCATCATCATCCTGCAATCTAATCTTAGGGTGTGTATTTAGATAGGGCAGAACTTTGGAAACCATCAGAAATCAAAGCTGCCACTTCCAGGAAATCCAATTTTGCGTTGAATGGAATGTTTATTTAACGTCAGGATTTTTAGGTATGTGGTTATTTAGCAATGTTTTCTCACTTGCAGTATTCTTAATGATCAATACCCTTAATTTTATTTTCAGATTTTATTTTTTAAAGAAGAAAGATAAACACAGCTAACAGAGTTACATTTCAAAATAAAATGCAATTAGATAAATCTATTAAAATGCAAATATCAGTTAGCAAATTACAAATTAGTTGTAACCAAAGTTGCCACTTGGAGAAATTCTGTTAGAGAATCAACCTTGTAAACTGTGTTCAGCTTTTTTTTTTTTTTTTTTTTAAAGATTTTATTTATTTGACAGAGAGAGAGACAGCGAGAGAGGGAACACAAGCAGGGGGAGTGGGAGAGGGAGAAGCAGGCTTCCCGCAGAGCAGGGAGCCCGATGTGGGGCTGGATCCCAGGACCCTGGGATCATGACCTGAGCCAGAGGCAGACGCTTAATGACTGAGCCACCCAGGCGCCCCTGTGTTCAGCTTTCTATGCTGCTGCCTACAGTGGATGAGCCCTTCTACACATATGAAATATTACACATGTACAATAAAAATGCTGAAAAGGACTCAGCACTCACTGTGTCTTTATTTAAGATCCTAAGATGTTTTACATACATCTGAATACTTTCAGTGTGCTGTGCCACAGCTGTGACTCTAAGACCAAGAGTTTTTGGCTGTGCCTGCTGCCTTTTCATTTAACATCGACTCTAAGATAGAAAAAGAGTAAGGCAGCCCAGGCAATGTAGGGATCTTGGCTCCAAAGGAGAAGAAACTTGCCTTTGTAGAGAATCTCTGATGTGCCAACAATAACCTGAAATTGATGGGGACAGAATGGTGAAGAGAAGACAGTACGAGGGATTTCTCAGGAGCTCTGGAAATCTCTGCTTATATGTCAGATTCCACATAGCTGAATTCATCCCTTTCGGTGATGAGCACAATGTTCACAGGCAAATGACATGCTGCACATATGTCCAAAGTCCCTTTGAGAGTAAACAGCTGCAGGAATCTTGAGCTTTCTGCTTATAACACAATAATGTATGTTTCTCTAATGTCAAACTGGAAGGAAAGAATAGTCCCATCCTTTAAAAAAATACGAAAGCAAGGCCCAGACCAGTTACAGATAAGGACAGTAGGAAAAGCAGCTAAAGAGGGGAAATACCACCACTGTATGAATGAAATGAGAAAAAACATGTGGAAATGGGGAGATTCAAGGGGGAAAATGTTTTCAGACTTTTCTCAAGGCCATGAGCTGACCTAATTGTTGCTAAATCCAACAGTGCCTTTTGTTTTCATTTTATTGAAACTGTAGCTTCTACTCCGATTCCTAAAAAACTCTCTTCCCCAGGTATCTCTCCAAGAGTCTCTCTCTACACTTTAGGGTAACTTCTCCAATTCTTTTGTCCTCTTCAGTAACATCTCTTCAATGTCTCCTTTCCTAGGGGTTCTACCCTCAGTTACCTTGTTTCTTCATCTTCATTCTAGGTATGTTATTATCTGCCTCTGACAACCTATCTAACACTGATGGAACCTCTAACCGGGCAGGAAACCCAAGAGTCATCCTTGACTATGCTTCCTTCCTCCTTCTCTTCTCTTAATTCCCCAAAGCCTACAGAAGCTATCTCTATCATCTGTCTACTGGCTGCATTAGCTCTCACTTAGATGATGGCACCAACATGCTATTTCCCTACCTCCAGTCTTGCTTTCCTTCAATCCATCCACCAAACTGCAGATACGGCAATTTCCAGAAAATCCTTTAAATGGGATCTTCTGTTTTCCTGCTTTCTCTGACTTCTTAATACCTTCAAGATCAGGCCCAAATTCCTTTGAAGCATACAAAGTCTTTCAAAAAGATCTGCCTCCAGCTGACCTCTCTGGCCTCATCCCTTGCCACTCCCCTTTCCTCCAGCTCCATTCTCCAGTCATATTGGACCTACTTATAAAACTTTCAAGGGAGCTGGACTTTTTTTTGCCTCCTGGCTTTGGATAAGATTCTCTGTAGGTCTGACCATTCTATTTGTCCTTTAGGCCTCAATTTAGCTACATTCTCCTTGGGGACATCTCCTTTACCCTCAAAGGCTAAGTACTCCTTTGGAAGTGGTAACATCCTATGTAAACACAGCATTATAAAGTCATTTATGGGACCTTTAATACTTGGAAAAGAAGAAATCTTAAGAAACAGCATTATTTGGGTCATAGGAAAAAAAGAATTCATTCTGATAGTGAAAAAAAAAAAAAAAAAATCCCCTATAGCTAAGAGGGTATTGAGAAAACAGGACAGGATTATAGCTCTTGAGAGGGCAAATGAAGAATGGTATTTCATAAACTCCTGAGGTTTCCTATATTTGTATGCAGTAATTTTTTTTTTTTTTTTGAAGACCAGTAACACCAAAGTCCACCACATTTTAGGAGATTAGGATACAACAGTGGTGATAGAAAAGATCCATTTTGTATACTAAGTTCTAAGCAGAACTGAATGATTAATATTTTCTCCTTCATATATTTTTCTTTCCAGTTCTTAGCAGTCTGGTCCTCATTCTTGACGTATTTCAAGAAAAAGAATTATTTTATACTTTTTATCAATGAGTGCTTAATTAAGGAGAAGGATCTCTGTCCTCAATCACACTTTCCAGATTTGAGATGTGAAAAACAAAACAAGATTTCAGTTGACTGTAGATATCTTTTACCAAATCGTACTTTAAAGTCACTACTGTTTTATAATTTGTATCCTATGTTAAGAGGGTCAACAACCTAGCAGAGACGAAAAAACTGGAGAAAAACAGGTTTTTAAACAAAATAAAATTAGCTTAATAACCACAATACTTCCTTTTCCCAGGGAAGGCAGTAGCTAATAAGATAGCGTCCTTAGTGAGTAAAACTAGCCCTCTGTAAGTTACTGAGAAACAACGACTGACACAGTGACTGTCTGATGACACCTTAGGCTTCTTTCTATATTATGTGTATGGTATGTGGGTGGGTGGCTGTGTGTATTTTATTTTCCCAATGTGTGATATATTGCAGTGAGTATGCAACTGCGCAACAGACTTAAAATTTTAAGACATAACTGTATGAAATAATGAGCAAGGAGAAACAGAGAAATTGGGAAGCAGGAAGGAAGACCATAGGGAAAAACTGCCTATGGTTCCTTTTCCTCTCAAGCTGCATTTTTACAAGACACATTCACTTATTATAAGGACAAAGACAGTCACAGTCAAAAAGAACCAAATCTTATTTTATATATGTGGGTTGTTAGAAATAAGGTTACAATTATAAAGACTTGGGAGACCATCTAGTTCAACTTTTCTTCGTAACACAGAAGAAGCAGAAGCATTAGAACTGGACTGGAATTTCACTGAGTTAGACAACTAGGCATAAAATCAATCTTAAAATACTTAAATTACTGAATTATTACTTAAAATACTGAATTATAGGATTTTTAATCCTTTAGTTAGCTGAAAGGATTCTAGAAATAAGTTAATCAAGTTGTTTGCAGCCTTTTTTTTTTTTTTTCCTTTTCAACATCTCCTCTTCTTTTAGAAAAAATTACCTCCTTCAGAAGTGATTCTTGGCATGTATTTGGTGGGGGATGATAATTCCAAAAAATGAAAAAGCTCCTCTCCCAATGAAAATCATTTCTATCAAAGCCTTCATTTCAAAACTGATAAGTTTCTACAAAGTGAAGTGCTTTGCTCAAGACCACACCCATAGAAGAAAACCTGAGCCCTCTGATCCTAAGGAGAGGCTCTTACTGTTTTACAACCACTGTCAACTTAGAAAGGAAGACTCAACTGGAAAAACTATATAGTTACCATTATGATGAACTGCCCGGTGTAAGACAGGAGACCAGAGATCGACACTAACACTTGGGTTTTCTTTTATCTTTTTTTTTTTTTTTTAAAGATTTTATTTATTTATTTATTTGATGGAGAGAGAGACAGCGAGAGAGGGAACACAAGCAGGGGGAGTGGGAGAGGGAGAAGCAGGCTCTCCGCCGAGCAGGGAGCCCGATGCGGGGCTCGATCCCAGGACACTGGGATCATGACCTGAGCCGAAGGCAGCCGCTTAACGACTGAGCCACCCAGGCGCCCCATTCTTTTATCTTTTTATCCTGGGCACGTTTCAAGGACTAGATTTAGGTTTGGTGAAAAGCCATTTTTATTTTAGCTACCCAATTCTTCTTCTTTTTTTTTTTTTTAGCTTTTCAAACTAGAAATACTGATCTTATGCTACTCTTTCCATTTCTTTAGCAAGCATACCACTTCTTGCAACACTGCTTTTGTTGCCCACCTCCCACCCTGATGCTTGTGCCTTTTCTCTATTCTGCGTAAGAGATGAAAGGTCGCAAGGTACTCAGGATTTCCAGGGCTAGCCTCTCTTATCTGCACTGTAAGAACAATACCGGCATGTGAGCTAGCCAATGTAGCAGGTAATATTTCTTTATTATTTAAAATTTCGCCCCATGCACATGTTAGATAGGAAGGCTGTACAGCTTTAACATGTCTATTGATCTTACCTGCAGGTTAAATGAGCTTTTGACAAGAGTGCAAGCCACTGTTGCCCTACACAGTTCTGAGGAAGCCAAATCCTTCCCCAAATTCTTTAGTTCTCAAAAATGTTACTATTCACAGAGGACAGAATGTAAAGTTCCCTGGTATCATTCCAAATGCAGCTTTATTGTTTTCTAACATTTATAATACTGTGTCAAAGTAAAAATTCCATTTGAAAGTTACCAGGGGGCAGATCTTAGTGACAGTTAACTATTCCTAGTATAGTTAAGGTTTATCTGTTTATTTGTATAGAGTTATTATCAAGGCAATTTGTTTTCCAAGTAGATTAAATACCTCCAATATACTCAATACACTTTTCATTGGCTGAGAACATCTTTTGTTTTTGTATAGGAAAATGGTAAACAATAATTTCTTCCTATGTCTAATTTATTCCCCAAAATACTGGCTGTGGTATCCTACAACCTGCATTTTTCTTTGTATCCCCGACATTGCTATCTGGCTCCAAGACCCACCATCACCGTTCTCTTCCAGCAGGTCAACTAAAAGGTCAATGGCAAAAGCAAACTGCACACACAGATACACAGTAAATGTCTGCTGAAAAATAATAAATAACCATCTTTAGTAAAACACTAGTCTATTAGTATAATAGTAAAGACAGTGGGCTTCAGATCAAGACAGCCAGGGGTTGTCCTGGCTCTGCCACTAACTGTGTGAATGAAAGCAAGTTATTTAGTCTCCTATTGTTCCTTTGCTTTTGAAAGGATGGCTCCCTCATAGAGTTGATGTGAGCATTAAATGAATTAATACATATAAACAGCTTAAAATAGTGCCTGGCCCATAGTAAGGGTTATGAAATTTATGCTATTAATATTATCAGGGAGGTGAGAAACTAGTAGAGCTGAATCAGGGTCCTGAAGCTCACCTCATCCTTTACTCCTGGACCCAAGACATGGAAATAAATTTAGGGGGTCTGACTTCCCTTTTCTGGACCTGCTGTATGACACCTTGTATACTAATGTCTGTCTCTCATGCTTCTCCCTACTCAATACTGAGCTCATGAAAGAAAGTGACAAGTGACTGCTAAGTCCCATCTTTCTTGGTTAATAATTCAGTAAAGAATAACTTCAGTTTTACATGTTCCATCCTATAACAACATCTTGAGACTACACCAAGTCCAAATTCTCAGATGCTGTATAATAGTGGCTTTAAAATTCATTCTCTAGAGGCACCTGGGTGGCTCAGTCGTTAAGCGTCTGCCTTCAGCTCAGGTCATGGTCCCAGGGTCCTGGGATTGAGCCCCGCATCGGGCTCCCTGCTCCGCGGGAAGCCTGCTTCTCCCTCTCCCACTCCCCCTGCTTGTGTTTCCTCTCTCGCTGTATCTCTAGATATCTCAAATAAATAAATGAAATCTTAAAAAAAATAAAATAAAAGGGAAGCAAATGAAAGGCTCTAGCAACATTTCGTTCCTCACAGTAACTGGAGGGGTGGAGCTATGACAGCACTTTCATATTGCCTAGTTGTCTAAGAACATTATGCCCTTGCTTTCATGAGAGATTTTGCAGTCTGCCCCTGTAAAACACTTATAGAAGTGACTCCCAGCACTCAACTTAGTGATTTAATATTATACAAAGTTCATTAGTCATGGTATCTACATCAATTTTCTACAAAAGCTATTACCTTTCTGATTTCAGCCATTGCCTTCTCTCTCTGTAAGCAAAACACAGATTTTACTGAAGATCTGTTATTTAAGAACCACCCATTTGTAGTATCCCGTAATAATTCCTGTCAGTGTAGGCTATCTTTGAGGGATTTAGTGGTTTTTGCTTTTTGTAGTGCTACAATGGTGGAAATAACTTATACTGCCCATCCCCATCTTACAGTGTCTGCTAATACGTAGGGTTGTTGGCTGCCAAGCAGATTTAATTTACCCACTTCTCAGCTTGCATTAACCTTTGAATAATAAAGCACAGCTGAGGCTGCTGTAAGAAACAAACCCAGGAATGAATAATTAAAAACACCTCTTCAGCCTTGGAAAGACCAATTCCTAACATTTGGGGAGATTTAATTGTGACTGAAGCATTAAAAAGGCTAATTGTATTCTTTATAAACTGAAACAAATGCTAAGGACATAGTGTGACTATAATATATGTAGTATATGAAAAGCAAAGCTCTGAAAGCACCCAGTAATCAATTCAAATGAAAAAAGTAAGAGTAGTCTGATTCTAAAGAAAAACAATTACTCCTAAAGATGGTCACTCGTATTGTCTATATACAGAAAAAACTGCTACTACTTATAAAAAGTTATTATACATCTGATACAGGTGGACTGGCTGGAATAGCATTTGAAGGGATAGACATGTTACAGCTGAAACAAAAGATTGAGAATAGAATAGATTACAGGAAATCCCTATCTTCTTTGAATCTGTCAAGTGCTTATGACAGCTGGGATTCTTTGCTTTTGATGGATTTGATTTTCCGTTGGGAACCCAAATCTAATGTAGCTGTCATATTTATGTGTTAAGATCACTAAACAGTCGTTACTATTTTAAGCTGATAAGAACAGATACTACACTTGATCTTAGCCAAAAGGCCGAGAAGCGATAGTCGTTACTATTTTATATACTTGCTAATACACTGTTAATATCTAGTATCATATTTGAACCAAAGAGTACCCTCTTTAGCTATAAACAATTATCTCTGTTTCTAGACCTCCACCAAAGGGCAGGACATCTCCCTAAATCAAGGAGGGCAGTTTCCTCCCATTACTGACTTTAAAGTATGTATGTTTAATTCTTCAAGTTAGGAAATTTTTCTTGCACTTAATTATATTTTGCTAAATTTAAGGTCTTTTCCTTTACCTCTGTTCAAAAAACCATTATTGTCAGTGCCCTTCTCCTATAGACCTTTTAATTACTGGGAATTAGGAAGGTAGAAGCAATTTTGTGGCTTTTAAAATGGCTTTAGTTTCATTTATGCTTCTTTTGGTTCTCTGAATCTTCTCTAATTTTTGGTCTATCTAACTAAAGATGACTTTTTGTACATAACAGGTAAAAGGGTGACCAAATGAGAACAGAATTGGATTTGCTATTTTGGTATAGACCAGCTTCTCATTTGGGAGAACAAGAATACTATTTTTTTGTTCTTGTAGGTTATATTCTTTTTTTTTTTTTTTAAAGATTTTATTTATTTATTTGACAGAGAGAGACACAGCGAGAGAGGGAGCACAAGCAGGGGGAGTGGGAGAGGGAGAAGCAGGCCTCCCGCGGAGCAGGGAGACCGATGCGGGGCTCGATCCCAGGACCCTGGGACCATGACCTGAGCCGAAGGCAGACGCTTAACGGCTGAGCCACCCAGGCGCCCCTTGTAGGTTATATTCTTAATATTTTCCTGTATCACATCAATTTTTGATATAAGAAAAGTGTTGGCTTATACTGAACTTGTTTCCTGCTGGGATTAAAAATTTTACAGTTCTTTTTTTATTTTTATTTATTTTTTATTTATTTATTTGAGAGAGAGAGAGAGAGCACATGAGAGGGGGGAGGGTCAGAGGGAGAAGCAGACTCCCTGCTGAGCAGGGAGCCCGATGCGGGACTCGATCCCGGGACTCCAGGATCATGACCTGAGCCGAAGGCAGTCGCTTAACCAACTGAGCCACCCAGGCGCCCAAAAATTTTACAGTTCTATTTGTAGTCACCACTGGAAAACAGTTCTCACTACTCTGGTTTCTTCTGAATGTCCCTATATTCTTGCTACCACCCTCAAATTGTCAGATATTTGTTTAAATTTCCTTCGGTATTCAGTCTATTGTATTTTTCTCAGAGTTAGCCATTTTCTAACACTTGGTTTCATTCCAGCCCCAGCAAAATAAATGATCCCTATCCCTGGTTTCCCATAGGCCATGACTTCTGTCTCCGTGACAGCACTAACCTAGGCTATGTTGTTCTCAGCCTTCAGCAGACTGGAGTCCCTTGGGGGCAGGTACTATGTCTTACTCTTCTTTGCATCCTTGTCAGCTACAATGGTATCTGGAACCCAGTACCTAAAAGAGCATTTTTGGATTCAATGTGATTTCACAAAGAATTGACACTTTTTTTTTTTTAAATTTCTCCAAGAAGGACTTTGTGTTTTCTTTCTTTTTTTTTAAAAAAACAAAAAAAAATGAAAAGGAAAAAAAAATTTAAATTAACATATAATGTATTATTTGTTTCAGGGGTCCAAGTCTGTGATTCATCAGTCTTACACAATTCATAGCGCTCACCAAGGAATTGACACTTTTAACAGTGACCAAGAAGTGTTGAGGGCAGAATAGATACTTAATAAACATATAGTTAACTTTTGGGGGGGGATGGGATTATATTTTATTTTAAATCTTTTAATTTTAAATAAATTTTAAATTTATAGTAACATTGCAAAGGTAAATAGTACATAGTCCTCATATACCTTATAGCCAGTTTCCTCTCTTATTAACATTTTACATTAGTATAGTACATTTGTCAAAAGTAATGAGTCAAGATTGATATATTATTATTATTAAAGTCCTTAGTTTATTTAGATTTCCTTAGTTTTTATCTAATGTCCTTTTTCTGTTCCAGGATTCCATCCAGGATACCATATTGTTTAGTAGTTGTGCCTTTTTATGCTCCATTCTTTTTTTTTTTTAAATACAGGCATATCTCATTTTATTATGCTTTGCTTTATAGCACTTTGCAGATACTACATTTTTTATAAATTTAAGGTCTCAAGTTAGTCAGCACCATTTTTTCCAACGGCATGTGCTCACTTTGTGTCTGAGTCACATTTTGGTAATTTTCCCAATATTTCAAACTTTCCCATTATTATTATATTTGTTATAGTGATCAGTGCTCTTTGATATTACTATTTTAGTTGTTTTGGGAGCACCATGACCACACCCATATGAGACAACACACTTAATCAATAAAAATTGTGTGTGTTCTTTTTTTTTTTAAAGATTTTATTTATTTGACAGAGAGATACTGAGAGAGCACAAGTAGGCAGCGTGGCAGGCAGAGGGAGAAGCAGGCTCTCCGCTGAGCAGGGAGCTGGACGCGGGGCTCGATCCCAGGACCCCAGGATCATGACCTGAGCCGAAGGCAGCCGCTTAACCAACTGAGCCACCCAGGCGCCCCAAAACTGTGTGTTCTGACTGGTCTATTGACTGGCCATTTTCTCTCTCCCTCTCTGTGGGCCTCCCTATTCCCTGAGACACAACAGTAATAAAATTAGGCCAATTAATAACCCTACAATGGCCTCTATGTGTTCACATAAAAGGAAGAGTTGCACATCTCTCACTTTAAATTAAAAGCTAGAAATGATTAAATTTAGTGAGGAAGGCGTGTCAAAAGCTGAGACAGGTTGAAAGCTAGGCCTCCTGCAGAAAGCAGCCAAGTTTTGAGTGCAAAGGGAAAGTTCTTAAAGAAAATTAAAAGTGCTGGTCCAGTGAACACACGAATGATGACAAAGCGAAACAGCCCAATTGCTGATATGGAGAAAATTTAGTGGTCCAGATAGAGGATCAAACCAGCCACAACCTTCTGTTAAGCCAAAGCCTAGTCCAGAGCAAGGCTGTAACTCTCTTCAGTTGAGAGAGGGGAGGAAGCTGCAGAAGAAAAGTTGGACGCTAGCAGAGGTTGGTTCAGGAGGTTGAAGAAGCCGTCTCTATAACATAAAAGAGCAAGGTGAATCAGCAAATGCTCATGCAGAAGCTGCAGCAAGTGATCCAGATCTAGATAAGATAATTGATAAAGATGGCTACATTAAACAACAGATTTTCAATGTAGATGAAACAGCCTTATATTGGAAAAAGATGTCATGTAAAACTTTCATAGTTGGAGAGAAAAAGTCAATGGCTTGACTTCAAAGATTTAAAAGATAGGCTGGCTCTCTTGGTCCAGGCTAATGCAGTTGGTGACTTTAAGTTGAAGCCAATACTCACTGACCATTCTTTTTTTTTTTTTTAAAGATTTTATTTATTTATTTATTTGACAGAGAGAGACAGTACGAGAGATGGAACACAAGCAGGGGGAGTGGGAGAGGGAGAAGCAGGCTTCCCGTGGAGCAGGGAGCCCAATGTGGGGCTCGATCTCAGGACCCTGGAATCATGACCTGAGCCGAAGGCAGATGCTTAATGACTGAGCCACCCAAGCGCCCACTCACTGACCATTCTAAAGGTCCTAGGGCTTTTACACATTTATGTTAAACCTACTCTGCCTGTGCTGTATAAATGGAACAACAAAGCTTACATGACAGCTCATCTATTTACAACATGTTTTACTGAATATTTTAAGTTCCACTGTTGAGACCTACTGTTCAGAAAAAAATGATTCCTTTCAAATTATTATTGCTCACTGACAATGCACCTGGTCACCTAAGAGCTTGATGGAGATTTCCAATAAGATTAATGTTGTTTTCAGATCTGCTAACACAACATCCATTCTGCAGCCCATGAATCAGGAGTCATTTTGACTTTCAAGTCTTATTACTTAAGAAATACATTTTGTAAGGTTACCCCTGCCATAGATAATGATTCCTCTGATGGATCTGGGCAAAGTAAATTGAAAACCTTCTAGAAAGAATTCATGATTCTAAATGTCATTAAGAACATTCATGATTCATGGGAAGAGGTCAAAATATCAACATGAACAAGACAACCCTCATGGATGACTTTGAGGGATTCAAGACTTCAATGGGGGAAGTCACGGCAGATATGGTGGAAACAGCAAGAGAACTAGAATTAGAAGTGGAGCCTGAAGACGGGACTGAATTGCTGCATTCTCATGTTAAAACTTTTAACAGATAAGGAGTTATTTCTTATGGATGAGCAAAGAAAGTGGTTTCTTGAGATGAATTTACCTCTGGTGAAGATGCTGGGAAGACTGTTGAAATGACAACAAAGAATTTAGAATCCTACATAAACTGAGTTGATAAAGCAGTGGCAGGGTTTGAGAGAACTGACTCCAATTTTGAAAGAAGTTCTACTGTGAGTAAAATGCTATCAGGCAGCATTGTGTGCTACAGAGAAATTGTTCGTGAAAGGAAGAGTCAACAGATGCAGCAAACTTCACTGTCATCTTATTTTAAGAAACTGCCACAGCCACCCCAACCTTCAATAACTGCCACCCATTAGTCAGCAGCCATCAAGAAAAGGCAAGACCCTCCACCAGCAAAAAGATCAATTCCCTGAAAGTTCAGATGATGGTTAGCATTTTTTAAGCAATAAAATATCTTTTAATTAAAGTATGTACATTGTTTTTTTTAGACATAATGTTATTGCACACTTAATAGGCTATAGCATAGTGTAAACATTACTTGTATATGCACTAGGAAATTAAAAAATTAATTTGACTCACTCTATTACGATATTTGCTTTACTACAGTGGTCTGGAATCAAACCCACAGTATCTTTGACCTACGCTTGTAATAAAACAAAAATTTAAGTAGAGAAAGTGAGGTGTTATGGAAATATTTGGTACTATCTTTGCAACTTTGCTGTAAATCTAAAATTATTCCAAAATAAAAGTTAATTTGTGCTCACTCTGGCATCACATATACTAAAATTGGAACTATACAGCGATTAGCATGGCCTCTGCACAACGATGCCACACAAATTTGTGAGGCGTTCCATATTTAAAAAAAAAAAAAAGTTAATCTAAAAACTGACACGCAAAACGACAAAAGCAATGTCTTTCTCAAGTTTCCTTTAAAAAACCTTCTATACGTACAAATGTTCATCTTGCACAATATGTTTAAGTTTTAAATGTTAAATATGACTACTCATCTCTCTACATGGAAGTTTCCCCAAAATACTGCCAAACGCTTTCCATTAGCTACATTCCAGTTCTATTAATCACTCACCAAAAATATCAGTAGAATACCAACATTAAAATTACTTGCTTTCTGGGGAGGAGGGGCATAGGGAGAGGTGAGCGTGGGGATATTTCAACTAGATGTGCTCTACGTGTACGAATTCAGTTTGCTTGATCCTTTGCTCCCCAGACCCTCAACCCCTTCATGGTATATTAGTTATTTATTCATGTTACTAAGCTCAGGGAAAGTGGACATACAGTAAAAGAAAAGTTAGCTGGGATGCCAATGGCTACTTTCCAGTGAATGAGATCATGACATTTTAGGAATCCAAAGTACCTTCTCAAACCCCTCTCCCCTTTATCTGAAGACTATAGACAGGCTGTGTCATTCAAGATTTTGTTTGAAGCAAATATGTCAGTTGAATTCAAGAGAAATGAAACAACCCCCTAGAAATAGTTAAGATTTGCTCAATGGTGACTTATCAAAACTGTGCAGATATCCATTCCTGTAACGTCCTGTAAGTAAGCAGGGGAGAATGCATCGCTGACAGCACCATAGCTCCAATATAACTACTGACAGATAGTAAAGCTACTTTTTAATATTGTAGTCCCAAACTTTCCTTGTTATACCTGCCTATCAAATGTCTGTTTTGATAAGAATGGAAACTGATAAGAAGGAGAATGTCTGAGAGACCTGAGAAAGAAGTGGGATTGACTGAGCAACAGTTAGTTACTCCAGGATACCTGCACATCTGACCATTTATCCTCTCACTTACTCTTGGGCATATATAAATATATATATGAGAAGAAGGAAGAAAAGAAAAAAGAGAGAAACAAGGCAGTAGGAGATAAAAGAAAGGTAAGAGAGTAGGAGTAAAAACTAGGTCTGAGACCACTAAAATGTGACAGAATAGACTTACAATTTACTATTATATTTTTAAAAGCTAGCAGAATTGAATTTTCTTGTCCTATTCCAGTTCAAGCCCTGATGAATATAAAATCTAATTTTGTTTAGATAAAATATATTCTTTAATATGTAAAAAGCAGAGCAGGGGCGCCTGGGTGGCACAGTCGGTTAAGCAGCCAACTCTTGGTTTCGGCTCAGGTCATGATCTCAGGGTCCGGGGACGGAGTCCCCTTCTGGCTCTGTGCTCAGCAGGGAGTCTGCTTAAGATTCTCTCTCCCTCTGCCCTCCCCCAGTAACTAAAACATCTCCATCAGATTTGATTTACATTTAATTGCTTTAGCGTACCATGATTTCTTCTTAAAAAAGGTGTTTTACTCTTTAATAACATAAAGAAATGCTTAAAATATGTTAAATAAAAAGAAAAAAATGATGTAAATGAAATCAATTTACTTGTTTATTTATTCATGTATTCAACAAATATATTCTAAGCTTCTTCTATGTGTCGGTCACATAGGTAATGCAGATTTAGCATCAAACAAAACCAAACTCTTATGTTCATGGAATTTATGAGAAGATAACACTAAGCAAATAAACACCCAGTCTGATGGTGAGAACTAATGGGGAGCAATAAAATAGGTTTGGTAAAGGCAGTGATTCCAAATTATTTTTATTTTTATTTTTTTTTTAAGATTTTATTTATTTGTGAGAGAGAGAATGAGAGACAGAGAGCATGAGAGGGAGGAGGGTCAGAGGGAGAAGCAGACTCCCTGCTGAGCAGGGAGCCTGATGTGGGACTCGATCCCGGGACTCCAGGATCATGACCTGAGCCGAAGGCAGTCGCTTAACCAACTGAGCCACCCAGGCGCCCTCCAAATTATTTTTAAAAACAAAACAAAACAAAACCTAACACACATATATGGAACATTTAGGTATTACTTTACGAAATTTATCTACTTCTATAAGTTGTATTTTCCCACTCCAAAAACAATTATGTAAAAGCTCCTAAAAATATATTAGCACATGATAGACTGTTTTCTCTGTGAACTGTAATCATATTTAGTTGTATGTTTATAGCTGGCTAAGGATTTGCAAAATATCGAGAAAAACTATCCTAATCCATGTAAGAGTTCTTTCTATTTTAGGTTAACAATTTATTCACTGCAAACACAATTACACTGGTTAGGACCAGAGCATGCTATATATTCACAATGTAATTTCTTAAATTACAATTCTGTTAAAGATTACACCTCTTCAGCTGCACTAGACAGAAAATGTTTTTAGTAAAAGAAATAATAAGGAATTTAACACACAAACTTCCAGAGTTAAATCAACACAGTTGGAAATAATAAACTCGGGAACTTATCAGTTAATGTCAGAACATTCCAATTTGATTATTCCTATAACTTTATGTATGATGTAGGTAGCAGCTTTTATAGTATACATAGATGTATTATAACAAAAGTTTATTAAACATTGAACATAGCAGAATGAAAAATCAAATGATTTTAGATTCATTGAATTTAAATTGTGGGTCAGTATCTTTTAGTGGTTTTCTACTGCCAGTTTCATAAATCTTACAGTATCAAGCATAATAAATACATTCAATGTCTTTGCCCATAGAAGTACTATCAGTATTAAGAAAATATTTGAACTGTCAAAACACCAACACTATTTCTTAAATTTCAAAAACAACAGCAACAAACAAGAACCTCAGAAGACAGGTAATAATCCCACCAGGTAGCAGACAGAAAAACAAACCAATATCGAAAAAAATATGTTGGAAAAGGAACAAAAATCGACTTTACAAAGAAAATCTGTTTGCTGGGTTATTTAGGGAATGCAGAAAACAATATGGAAAGGGAAGGAAGAAGCATGTGAACTTCAAATACTATAAAATAGATAACTCATATAGTGAATGGGAATCCTTGGGTATTCCATGCTTCTGCTTGGGTTGGCAGTTCATTCTGAAAGCCCAAAAAGTCACACAGGGAAAGTAATCCTCTAAGTTTAAATTTAGACTCTTATTTAGATGGCAAATGACAAATCAACTCATGCTTGTTCAAAAAGACTCAATTTGTTGTAGACACATTAAAAGTATTCACAGGTTCACCTCTGGGCGCCTGGGTGGCTCAGTTGGTTAAGTGACTGCCTTCGGCTCAGGTCATGATCCTGGAGTCCCGGGATTGAGTCCCACATCGGGCTCCCTGCTCAGCAAGGAGTCTGCTTCTCCCTCTCCCGCTCCCCCCTCTTGTGCTCTCTCTCTCTCTCAAATAAATAAATAAAATCTTTAAAAAAAAAAAAAAAGTATTCACAGGTTCACCTCTAATGCTCAGCTTGCCAACTTAGTGGCCTTGTACAGCAATTAAGGTAAGCAGAAGTTGAGGAGAAGGGTCTATGTTTTGGTAGTTATGATATCACATATAAGCATATTTCTCTTAGAATAAACATATATAAATGTGTTCTTCCTTTTACTAGAATAGTCTCAATGCCAGGAAAATATTAAAGACCTGCTACTATGTTTGTAAACTTGGCTCACATGGATTTCAAAGAGAGTTGCATGTCTAACTGAAAAAATCCAGCACAAAACAATTGAGATCTGTTTCCCTTTCATGGTTAATCATGCTTTAAAAATAAACTCTTGAGAAAGCCCACACTCATATCTTGGCAGGTTCCTGCTCCAACATAAACCCTAACTGATTTAAGTTTTGATTTATTGATTAGAATTTTAAGAAATTCATTTTATTCAATTTAACTATAATGAAGTTACAAATAGAGACCAAGAGAAATATATTAAGGGAGAACTGAAAAGAGAATGGGTGATTACTCTTCCTAACAATGCTGCTAAAAGACTTCACTTAGAAAAATGGTTTCAGAGATAGAAGCTCTGAGAATGCTTACTTTCAGGAAGTAAGAACAGTGAAACTAAGAAGCATACCAAGAACAGAAAAATCGAGATGAGATCCTGTTAGGTTTGATTGGCCTTTCTGATACTCTAACAGAGATATCAAGAGAGCTTGAAAAACATCAGTTCTCTGAGCAAAGCAATGATGACCAGATAAAAATATACCTCCCATGATGATAATGTAAAGGCAAGGAAACAAAGATAATTATCACAGGCTTACTCCTAAGAAGGAAACTTATGGGAAGAAGATACCAGAGGCTGGTGTGGACCAGAAAGGGGCCAAACAGAGAAAAAGACACTGAGCAAGAGAACCCAGGTCCCGGGTGGTAACCAAGAAGGTGAAAGAGAACACCTATAGAATACATACACTGGGTTGTATTAGAGAGGTTTTTAAGTGTATTACTACTACCCTTCTTTAAACTCATTGACAGCATTCATGAACATTAAAATGCTATGTTCCTCTGCATATAAGTAACAAAGGTAGATTTAAAAGCTATTTGTCTCAGTGGCTGGATAATTAACAACTATGTTAATTGGAATTTTAGGCATTACATCTAGAAAACAAAAAATAGTAAGATAATGTTTTATATTCACAATTTGCTCACCAGATAAATTTGTGGGTCTTCTGAGGTTTAGCCACCTGTTCTTAGGTAACATTTAAGTACAGATGTATTTGTATAATAAAGGTCATTTGATTCTTTTGTTTCTCATTTATTCATTATAATTAATTCAAAGTCACTGTAACCAGATGCATGAGGTAAAGAAAAGAATTACACACACAGCCTTAAGAAAGAAAGAAAATCTTTTCCCAGGCCCTAAAGGGAAAAAAGAGAACTTGGAAAATTTTCCTAGGAATTCTCACAGAATTACTGAAGGTAAGGTTCTTTTCAAACATTTAACACTTTGGAAAATCTGTGTTTCCTTATTACAACTCACTAGCCTGGAAAAGGACTATTTTATTTATTTCAAAGATCCAACAGAGCTTATATAATTATTTAGTTTTTCAGAGGGCTGAAGTCTCACCAATAAGGTATGGATCCCAAATATGGTGTGGATCCCAAAGGCTAGTTGTAGCCTAGCTTTAGTTCCACTGAAGTGAAGAAAACAAAATGTCTTTATTATAACCAAGGGTATATTAATTCATCCATTAAAAGAAAATGCAATGCTAGATCCTGGGGGCATGGTGGTAAGACACAGCTGCTCTTCTCGAGTCTTACCAAATAAGGGGAGAAGACAGACACGTTAAGGAACAATTACAATGTACTATGATAAATGCTGTGTAATAGGAATAAGTACAGAGTGCTTATGGAAGCAGAGAGAAAAGGTTCCCCAACCAGCTTTTGAGAGATGAGATCTGAGAGATTCAAAGAAGTTATCCAAGAGTAGGGGAGAGTGGAAGGAAAGGCAGGGAGAGAAAGGCAGGGAGGGGAAGAGCATAGGCCAAGTGCAGGAGGCAGCAGACAAGAGGAAGTTTCTTGCAGAAAACTAGGCACTGTATGGTGCTATATGGCAAAGGGTGAGGCAGGAAAGGTAAGCAGGGCCAGATCACGAAAGCACCTCTGATGCACGGCTACACTGGACTTACCCTGAGGGCAATGGAATCACGAATAGCTTTTAGAAAGAGAAGTGAATATGAACATATTTTCATTTTAGAAAGACCACTCTGACAGCAGTGAGGAAGGGGCTAGACTGGGGACGTAAGACCAGTTAGGAGGCTATACAGTACTCAAGGTAGAAGATGATGGTGGTAATGACAGGGCCCTGGAACAAGTCTGAATTCTGGAGCCAAGACACAAAAGGAACATGCTGAATTTGAAGGGCCTATAGTACGCCCAGGTGCTGATGCCCAGCCAAGTACGAAATTTAATAGGTGAAAGAGCTGTTGCAGACTAGATTTGTGAGAAAACAGTACACAGTGCGTCTTCAGAGCCCCAGGAGTACATCAGGTTATGAGAAAATCAGCAGTGAAAACAGGGAGACATTAGGAGGATGTTCTTATGAGAAACACTCATGGACATTTAAAAGTATGGCCTAAGATGAGGAACCAAATGAGGAAAGTCAGGAGAGCATGGTATTACAGAGCCTGAGAGGAAAGCACTTGAAGGGGAAAAAAAGAAGTCAACAGTGTAACATACTGCAGAATGGCAGAGAAAATAACATTGAGAATGGGCCATCAGTTTCAGTGAAAACTGATGTTCGTGACTTTGAGAAGAGCAGTTTAAGTGAAATGTCTGGCATTGTGGGTTGTGGATTAAGGAAGGAATGCACAATAAACAAGATTAAAAGAGAGACAATGTGTTTCTCTTTCTGGAAGTCTGGATGGGAAGGGGCAGAAAGGAATGTGGCTTGAAGAGGAGGCCAGAGGGGATGGAATACAAAGTACGCAGGCAAGAGGGAGGATGAAATCACAGACAGAAGCATCGAAACTTCTACTGTGACAGGAAGGCAGTAGGAGAGAAGGAAGGGTGATGGAAGACTGAGGTTTAGCACAATGTTAGCATCACATGTGTGGAAACAGCACAGTTTGAGCCAAGACTGCCACCTTGGTTGTGTGACCATCGGTAAATCTGACCATGTACAAATCGAAACTTTTCTGGTCCTCAGTTTACTCTTATAAAGATGAGGATGGTAGGTTAGATACCCTCTAAAGTGCCCTTCAGTAATAAAGTTCATAACTACAATTAGATCATAATCTCATGAGGGATTTTTTTGTGTGTGATAGAAGACTATAAAAAAATGTGCTAAAATGTACAGAAATGGACTTACTTCTGTCTGATATCCACACAGTCGAAAGAGCACTTTGAACCAGACTTACATTGTAAAGTAAAAACCGGAATCACTGTGTGGCTCAGGCATGTAACATAAATATTCAGTCTGGCCTAGTCTGCCCAACCACAAAAATTGAAGACGGGTTGGTGTTTCTTTTGACTCCTGGAGATAATCAGGGAAGACCACGTAAATTGATTTTGAATAACAGAAAGCTACCGAAACATTCAGAAAACTATAAAGTTCTTTCTATAAAAGTATTTGAATGAAATCAAGTAAGATCTTACCTCCATTATAAGTTTTTAAAATTTCTTTTTTTTTTTTATCATTTTCATTTAAATGCAACAAAAGTTAATTTCTTGCTCAAACCATTTTCAATGTATGCTGACAGAGTAGGGAAAAGGCACTCTGTTCTTACTAATTTAGAGACCCCATCTCTTTCCATTTAAATCAGAAGTTCTTAATCTCTTTTTGTTCCATGACTCATTTGGCAGTTGGGTGAAGCATATGGACCTCTTCTCAGAATAATGTTTTTAAATGTATTATATAAAATGCATAGTATTGGGGTGCCTGGGTGGCTCAGTTGGTTAAGCATCTGCCTTCAACTCAGGTCATGATCCCGGGGTCCTGGGATCGAGTTCCGCATTGGGCTCCCTGCTCAGTGGGAAGTCCACTTCTCCCTCTGCCTCTCTCCCCAGCTGTGCTCTCCCTCTCTCAAATAAATAAAATCTTTAAATAAAATAAAATAAAATGCATAGTATTACAAAAGAAATATATTGAAATATGGTTGTCAAAGTAGTTTAAAATTTGGTGCTACAGATGTGCTTATTAGATTCAATGACAAAATTTAAACTAGTGAATCCAATAATTATTGTAATCTTGAAGCAGTGAGGCATAGATATTATTTTGAGATATCTGAAATAAAAATAATATGATTTCCACTGGTGTCAAGAAATACTGTGCAAGACCCTTTGCACCCAGCAGGCCAATTAGTGAAGAGAATGTGGATGGTGCCTGGAAGTACTTTGTATTTCTGCCACCCCACCTCAGGGGCCAGAACTGAGTCACATGGACCACTACCTAGTGCCAGGAAACAGAATTTCACCAGCTCTTACTCTGAAATCTCTCCAATTGTTTCATTTTGTTTTTTGGGGGGTAGGGGGGGAGGGCTTTTGTCTGAAACTCGTTCTCTAGTAGATTCTTCAGCAAGAGCTCATGAGAACAACACTTCAATTCTTGGAATATTCATAACTATTTATCTGTGGTAGTTATACTTGAAGGTAAGTTTGGCTGGATAGCAAATCAGTAGCTCATGTTTTCCATCCTTGAGTTTCTTAAATATGGTACTTCATGGATTTTTCTCCAATCAACTAATTTTTCAATCTTTTCAAATTCTGATTTATGTTTTCTTTCTTATCCTATAGCATTAAACATTTTTTTCACTTTAAAATAATAGTTTCCATCTACTTTGTAGACTTTTGGGGGCATGTTTGCATTGTTGGGACATTATTTTATTTTTTTCCTTAAAAATCTTTGCTTAATTTTGCCTTTAAAAAAAAAAATGAAATAAGTTTTCCTGTACTTTGAAAAGAATAGCCCAGGATAGTTTTTCCAACTTCATGATTCTAGAATTCTCTCTCTTCTTGTTTTCACAAAGTGATTTTTTAAAAATGGACTTTCACTTTGTGGGATTGCCTATGTTGTCATCATCTGCTTTATTTATGTTTTTTTTTAAAGATTGTATTTATTTATTTGAGAGAGAGAGAGAAAGTGAGCACAAGCAGGGGGAGCTGCAGAGGGAGAGGGAGAAGCAGGCTCCCTGCTGAGCAGGGAGCCCCATGAGGGCTTGATCCCAGGACCCTGGGATCATGGCCTGAGCCCAAGGCAGATGCTTAACAGACTGAGCCACCCAGGCGCCCCTATTTATCTGTTTATCTATTTACTCATTTACTGCTCTTTTTCATTTATACTGAATCTTCTTACAAAAAGAAAGCATTTTTTATGGTTTATCATTTTTAAGAGTTTTATATATGTATGTATATATATTATTGGAGTATAGTTGACACAATATTACATTAGTTTCGGGTGTACAACACAGTGATTTCATAACTCTATACATTATGCTATGCTCACAAGTGTAGCTACCATCTGTCACCATACAACACTATTGCAATACCATTGACTATGTTCCCTGTGCTGTACCTTCATCCCCATGACTTATTCAGTCCATAACTGGAAGCCTGTTAACTCCCATTCTCCTTTATCTACTTTGCCCATTCCCCTACCCCACTCCCCTCTGGCAACCACCAATTTGTTCTCTGTATTTATGGGTCTATTTCTGTTTTTTTTGTTTGTTTGTTTTGTTTTTTAGATTCCACATATAAGGGAAGTCATACGGTATTTGTTTTTCCTCTGACTTATTTCACTTAGCATAATAATCTCCAATATATACGTAATCTCTATTATATATATAGAATGGAATATTACATGAATCTACTTTTATATATATCCATATACATATCTCACATCTTCTTTATTCATTCATCAACCAATGGACACATGGGTTGCTTCCATATTTTGGCTTTTGTAAATAATGCTACAATAAACACAGTGGTGCATGTATCTTATCAAATTAGCGTTTTCATTTTCTTTGGTAAAACACCCAGTAGTAGAATTACTGGATTACATGGTATTTCTATTTTAAATGTCCGAGGAACCTCCATACTGCTTTCCACAGTGGCTACACCAACTTACATTCTCATCAGCAGTGCACAAGGATTCCCTTTTCTCTACATCCTTGCCAACACTGATTATTTCTTGTCTTTTTTGATACTAGCTGTTCTGACAGGTGTTAAGGTGATATCTTATTGTGTCACTGTGCTATCACCTGCTTTTTATCTGAACTTTTTCTTTCTCCTCCCCTATTGTCCCGTCCTGCTCAATTTGGATTCTACTTCAAGCAGCTTTTCTCCATAAGAAGATTTGTTTTGGAAGGGAGCTTTGGGTGCTTGCTTCAACAGTATATAAGAACCAGAATGACCCAACACCATCAAAATGAATTGCTTCTGGTCCCCTTGTATTCACCTATGAATTAGATCCTGCAAAAACATCCATCTAATCTCAGCATCTACTCTGATTGGCTTAATGTGCTTGCCAGTGAGTAGCTGCTGACAATTTGAGGGATTTCCTATTCTCAGGGCTTTCAGCTGCCCTGTGTCTTTTCCTCTGCTTCCTACCACACAGTTACTGGGCCCATCTGAATCTTGTAGTTGTTGGTAATTGGTCCTTACCTGCTAGTATTTGGGGGTTGGAGGGGGTACCTGGTTTTGATTTAGCTGCTAGACATAGGTTTTGATTCTGATATCCTAGTTGCTCTACCTGTTTTTATGAAGAAATTAAAAAACAATGCCACTGCTGCCTATCTTTCAGGAATCTTCCTGAACTTTGTGTTTTTTAATTTAAAATAATTATTGTTCAAAGTCTACTTCAGAATAGTATGAATTAGGGCTATCAGTCATTCTAACAAAAAGTGAGTAAAACATCAGTGATTTTCAAACTTGTAGTCTTGGAACTGTGGGAGATTTATGTATATGTGTATGCATGCCCGTGTGTGTACATGCACTTCTGCTTTCCTTTCTTCACCCCATTTTCAACAGAGGGGATCTGCTATAGATATTGAACCTCCATGAAATATTCTGTTTGAAGAACGATTACATGGTTAAAACTGTCTGAATACCACTGTTCAGGAGTCATCTTTCAAAATCAGCATTTAAAACCTAAGTAAAGTGAACTGACATTCATAAAACAGATTTAGTATTCAGAGAAATAATTTGAGCCAAGAACTACAACGAGAATTCAAGCAAAAAAAAAAAGTATCTTTTAATAATCCCTCATGTTTTTTCAAAGGCTTGAGGAAAAAGTATGTATTTATTATATTTCTTTATATTTCTGTTAACAGTTTCAACTGTGGTATCAAATATAATTCTTAAGTTGTCCAACTATTTACTTAGAACAAATATGAAAATTTAAGTTACATATGCTTAATCACAAAAATGATCAACCAAATTCAATTTTTCCACTTTGTCCTATCTATTTAAAATTTCAATTTCCCTTAGAGGTGTTATGAATGAAATGCTTAAAAGAACAACTTTAGAAAAAATAAAAACAGAACCCTAAATGTAAGTGTTTGTGGAGGAACACATGATTCCTTGAAGGCCAATCATGCTGGTATATACTACAGTATACTACATACCCATGAAATTGGACCTCATGGATCTACCTGTCAGCCCCCTGGATCCAAGAGATCAAGATCCATAACCTTCTGGTAAGCAAAGAAATTTTCATTTCCCTAGGTGGGGAGATCCCCAGGAAGCAAGGAGGGTAGTGCCATCTTGGAATTCTGGCAAACCAGAAAAGAAAGAATGGGGCACAGAAGCAGTAACTTTTTCAGAGATCTATAAGGCCCAATTTTAAGATCTATTGGTAGATTCTAATGCATTACTTGAGATCTCCACATTTGATCTCTGGTAAACAGGACCTTCCCAGGAAACCTCTTATTACTGTAATGCTTTTAAAGTTTCCAACCTGCCTGACAGATACCAGCTTCTTTTACTAGAAGATTCAGATTAGTACTACTTGGGCCTTGTAACATGTGCCTACATGGTTGCATATCAGATAAACAAGGCACTGTAAATCCTTATTCAGAAACTTGCCAGACTGAAACAGTATTCAAGGATTGACTGTACAGAAAATTTGTGAAGATGAGGGAAAAGAAAACTGATTTTGTGTTTATTTTAGAAATCAAAGGTCAAGTAAAACATACACATACACACACACACACACACACACACACACAAATTGGCAATAGATTACATTTTTCTCTGCAATAGGCAGAATCCTTCACTGAAAAATAGAGTGAATCAATGATACATTCCCTTGGAACTTGTTTAATCATGTATAATATTAAGGAGAAGTCAAACTGACATATATATTATAAAGTATAGCTCTTCTTCTGCCAGTGAATTATCTGTCAACTTGACAGGTTCAACTCTGCTTTACGTTATTACTGAGGTACTTGATCATCCTAAGATTGCAATATACAAAAGTTCTTACTGGGCAGAATGGAATGTCAAAACCCATGGAGCAGATGCCACAGATGTCCACTGATGTGACTATAAAGGTAAAGTCATAATGTGAATAAGAAAATATATTTTATGAGTGCCTTATGTAATTTAGATATATCCATTTTTTGCTGCAATTGTTTTTTTTAGGTTAAGTTAACCTCATCATCCTCTGATGAGCTTAAAAGTAACAATATCCATCCTTTACCCATCATCTTCTCCCTGAGGTAAATGATGCAGAATGTCAAAACTCAGAGATTTTGGTGCTCCTCTAACTCAAGTCCCTCATTTTACAATTAAGTCAATGTAGATCCACTGATGTTTATTTAAAAATAAACACAACAGGGGCGCTTGTGTGGTTCAGTCTGTTAAGTGTCCAACTCTTGACTAAGGCTCAGGTTGTGATCTCAGGGTGGTGAGATCAAGCCCCGCATCCGGCTCCACGCTCAGCGGGAACCTGCTTCTCTCCCTCTCCCTCTGCCCCTCGTTGCTCTTGTGCTCACTCTCTCTTTCGAATGGATAGATAAATCTTTAAAAAAAATAAACACAAAATTTATTATGTGCCCACAGGCATCATATACCAGGCATCAACACACACGTGTTCCAATTTAATCCTAATAGTTTTGTGAGATGGATTTCACATCTCACAAAGATGTGGAAAGAGATGTGGAAAGATGAGGAAACAAGAGATGCGTGACTTGATCAAGAACACATAAACAATTAGTTCCAGAGCCAAGATTAATCTTCAGAGTCCAAGTCTATTTTAATTTTTTATTAGTTGTTTGGTTTGGTTCCCAACTCTCTCTAGCCCTCTAATTTTACACCTAATGTTAAGTGACTTATCCAAGGTCATGAACTAGAGTAATAAAATTTGAATCCAGGTCTTCTGACATAAGAGATTTAGTGTATTTCCATTATGCAGTGCTAGGTATCTCCCCCAAGTGACTTTAACTTTAGACTTTGACTACTTCCTAGTGACTGCAATGAGTAAAGTACAATGGTAGATGCTGAATGTATCATAACCATCCCTGAACTATCAGAATGTGTCACACTCTTATTTTTACTTTATGACCACCACCTTTCCCTTTTCTCCATGGATCTGCTTCCATGTCTTTTTGTTTGTTTTTGGCATTAAGCCTAACAACTGTGTGTAATATGGGAAAAATATAGGATAGTCTTCTTTGTCCATAAATAGTTCGTCGAAATTAAAATTTGAATAGAGGAAGTAGAGGCAAAAACAACTGCTAATTTGTGTGTTATCAACTGGAAGTCCAGATAAAAAAGTAGTAAAGAATGAAATAAGAGGGGCAAATGACATGTAGGACTGGCAAGAAAGACTGGCCTTGAGGGAAGGCAGAAAGCATGGCTTGAAAATAGACAGTAGGTGAGCAGCAAAATCCAGAATGGTCTATGTGGAGTAAGAGGAAGTGGGCTCTGTAAGAGAAATTCAAGGAAAGAAGGCTGCCCAGTATAGTGAGGCTTTGAATATGAGGCTTACCTGATCATGATTTATGGAGTCATTGTTGATTGCTGAAAATAAAACTAATAGTTACCATCTATTTACTCTGTCCCTATGCTGCACTAAACCCTTTTAGTATTTCACATTAATCTTGATTGTAACTCCATAAAGTAAAGATTATTAGGTTCATTTTCAGTTGGTATAACTAAGGCTTGGTGAGGCAATTTGCTTAAAAGTCACTGGAAAAGTAAGTAGAGGATCAGTATTCTAAACCATGTCATTTGGATTGCAAAACCCACACTACTGTCTGACAGTTGTTTCTCCATTAAAACCAACAAATAAAACAAAAAAAAACTTGCCCAAAGCACGAATCTTAGGTCTTCAACTTAAACCATATTCAAGTATAACCACAAAGGGAAAAACATACTTAAAAGATAAAAAGCCAAGAAAAGAAAACCTTTAAGCCTGAGGTTTCTCATGCAGCCGAATGCAAAATATATAAACACACGCAATAAAGTATATTTTATGACAACAGTGACTCTGAAATCTCAATGGAGCACACATTTCATATTTAATAGAGCCATTACATATTCCTTTTAGCCAACTTCACTTAATTGAGTATCTTATTTTTTGAGGGAAAAACTGCTTTGAAATTTTATCTCAGACCTTTCCATAGTTAGATCTCACTTAAATTACCAAGAAAAATAATTGCTGTTTTGCATTCATTTTGCAAACACATACTAAACTCTATGGAGCTTCTCCTACTGTGAAGGAAGAAGCAAATAAAAAATATACTGTTATAAGGGAAATAAAGAAACAAGTCTCAGAGATTAATCATTATTTTGCAACAGGACAAAATATTCTGTGAAGAATTTACTATAATACAAAAAATAACCAATCCAAAGTTATCATTACCGACTGTCACATAGGCAAGGATCATAAAGACTTTGTTATACAGGATAGTATGCTGTAGAAAACTAGCTGTGAGCTAATTGTACATATAAGGGGCCAATGTTTTCCATATATCATTTATATGTGTATCTATCTACTTAGGTACTAACTGTAGTATCCTTCATTTAATATTTTCTTTAAATTAAAAAATTTTTTAAAGAAGCAAAATGCCTATTTAAGCCCTTTTAAAAAATAAAATACCTAGTTTAGCCTTGATTAAAAAACCATGAAATCACAGTTCTGATTACTAGTTATAATATCTTTCCCAATATAAACTAAAATTAATACAGGTAATTACACATCTTAAAATGTTTACTCTGTACTCCCTGTAATCATTCTGCACACTTCAGGTATAAAGCATCATACTTTGGAAGCCACCTTAATAGGAACTCTCCTAAGGTGGGGGGGAGGGGCAGTTAAAAAGTATTCTACTATTACTGTGTCAACTGTTACAGGAATTTGTCCAACTCTAAAGAATGTGTGTCTATACTCATAAATGCACACTATGCTCTGAGACTAGAAACTCAGTCAAAATAGAAATTTTGTAAAAAGTGAGGCATATTACATAACTCTCAGTTACAGTTAAACATGCATTTTTCCTTTGATAGCTACTGTTCAAGAGGGCATTTATAGGCAATCAATTGAAATGGCTTATAATTCTATAAATAGGTCACAATACTTGTCATTAGTTAAGGAAAAATGCCAGTTGTGCTAGAGCTGGGAGGCTGAAGGGTAAGTGGGGTTTGGAGATGCGAAGTGCAGAGTTCTATAGACCTGGCCTGGGGAACAGCAAAAGTGAAGATTCCTTCTGCCCACATTTCTGTTCTGGCTAAAGGATTTCCAATTCAGCCACTGCATAACCACTGGTGGTCTCTGAGAAGCCAGAGGATCATCCACTTCATCTTAAAGTCAGGTAATGAATTTGTCAGATACTCTTAGTTATTAGCAAGAGCTAATAGGACCTTTTGTGGGGAAAAGTTATGATAAACTATTCTAAAACTACTTCGTGATAATGGTCTTTTAGAAATTTATGACTTTTGGGGTCTTTAATATGAGATGAACTATACTATACCTAGTGTGATTCAAACTGCTTATTGCAGGGGCAGGTAGAGCTGCCTGGATTCTGGGTTCACACAGATCTAAGTTCTATCTTAGCTGTCACTCATTAGCTGTGTGACCTTGGAAATTCTTTAAGCAATTTTGTTTCAGTTCCTTCAATGGTGATAACATTACCTACATTATAGGATTACTGTGAGGATTAAATGGTATGACATGTAGAAATAATAGTTGAAGAGTAAAAATAGTACGTAGAATAATAGTAAGAAGTCAATATTGCTATCAGTTATGTAAAGCAGCTTCCCCTTTAATGAATAAAAATGGAAGTGAAAATGTAAGTATCCATGAAAGCTCAGGTTCCAACACAATTGCTTTTTGGAGGATGTTAAGCAAATTATTTTCTAAGATACAGAAGTGCAGCCATAGTCTTAGAGTCCATATTGCTAATTGCATTATTTGTATTTAAGATTTCACATACATTTGAAAAACACTTGGTAATTAATGAAGCATTTTCTCACATATTATGTCATTTGATTCCCACCACAAAGCCTAGGAAGTAAGCAGCAAAAGTATAACTCACATTTTGTAGATGAGGAAACTGAAGTTCAGAACAGCTATTTAATTTCCAGTTACAGTAACTGGAGAAGTACTTTCTTAGTACATCACCTCTGCCTCTCATAACTTTTACTTGTTTCACAGTTTAGGATAAAAAATTGGGTATTACATAATTAAATTCTGATTTAAGATTATTGTTTATTTGCTTTGCTTTGGATTTAAATAGAACTGACAAAGTATTTTTCAGCACAATAAAATTTCACATATCTCCTTATTAGGGTTCTAGAAAAGTAGCCTATGTTTGAGAGGCCCTAAAAATAAATGTAAAAATTTATGTAAATAGTTGATGTTCCTGGCTTTTATTTTGTCTCCTTGGAAAAAAGTAGTAAGTCCATTTAAATAATGAATTAAACACCAATCTATCATAAATGATACAAAATACTTTGATAATACCGTTGACATTGCAGGTCAGGTTCTGGTTTATCCTTCAAAGAGCAACTTCATTACTAGATGACTGTTCACTTATGCAGTTACCAGGCAGAGCTCCTCTGCGATAGTTGTTGACTTTCTATTAAATGTAAGCCAGGGCTTGATGGCCATTAGAGGTATGAAACAGCCACAACAGTGATATGCAAACATGCTATTTTAAAATCAAGTCCAATGTCACAGTTCATATATTTTGTACATTCTAATTTATCAAGAACATTATGATCTTTAAAATATTAATATTGGCTTAATGAAAATGGCTAGCACGAAGCCCTCTTTCTTTTGAGTTAAAAGCAGAGGACCATTCTATAATACAATAAATGACAATCACTAAACATGAAGGAGTTTGTAACTATACTGGAATAAACTTAAAACGGGTTTAATCTGAAGCAAAATGATGTAGTCAATGACTACTACATTATGCTAGATAGTATTAATTAAAGACAAATAATAAGCAATTTATGTACTATTTTTAAAAAGTCAGCAAAAAATTTTATTTTACTTTTTAAAAAATTTTTATTCATTTATTTGAGAGAGAGAGAGTGGGAGGGATGGAGGGAAAGGGACAAAGAGACTCCCCACTGAGCATGGAGCCTGATGGGGCTCAATTCCAGGACCCCGAGATCATGACCTGAGCTGAAGTCAGATCCTTAACTGACTGGGCCACCCAGGCACCTCCCCAAACCCAAGCAAAAAATTGTAAAGAAACAATGTAGAGGAGAGAGAGTAATTCATCAGGTCTAGAAGCCACTCTGAGGCCTTCTCTGCAGACATCTGGCATCTAGGGACCCAGGAGGTCAGCTATCTCAAGTCACTGGCAAGAGAGTCCCATGGCCTAACGTTCCATAACCATCAGGTTATAACTACTGGTTACTAGAAATATATGATAAAAACTGAATCTAGGATCTCTTACGGTTTACAATAAGGCAATATCCTCTCTGATGTGAGAGGTAAAACAGATTTGGCTCTCCAGGTGACAGGCTCAGATTCTCCTTCCTAATCCCAAGTTTCCTACAATTCTGCCAATTAATACCATTTAAATAGAAAACATTGCTAGGGTGGGGCCAATAGTCATACCTGCCTAGTATGATTTGGGTTAGTTGACTATCATCTTTTCTCTCTTTGTACCCTTAAAAGGGTGTACAGTGCAGGAATTATGGGAAACAGACTGAGAATTAATTTCAAGCAAGATGCATTTATAAGAAAAGGCAGGTCTTTCAGTAATGGAATATCAGGAAATGCAACATTTATTGACCCCCATTTATTGAGTATATTAGGTCTCCCCTGTACATAGCTTCAACCATCTAACATGCAGTAAGAATAATTTACTATAATATCACTACCGCTAACACTTCTGTAGTGTCTACCAGGTGCTAGGCACTGTTTTATATACTTTACATCCCGATTGGGGTAGATTACCATTACACACCATCCCAGTTTTACAGACAAGGAAACTGAGGCATAGAGAGGTTAAGTAATTTCCTCAAGCTCACACTTGCCAAGTGGTTCCAGAGTCCCTGATTATAACAGTTACCCTATTGCTATAAAAGAACTCTTCTATCAGCTATAGAGAGATGATCAAGAGTATAACAGATAATGAGGCATGCAAAAGATGAGGTGGGAGAGAATTAAAATCGATTTCTTGGTCTAGAATTGGTCTGGTCCTTTCCTTAACCTAAACTGCTCAGGTATCACTTAACACTTGTCCTGTCCCTAATCCTACTCACTTCCTCCTGCCTGCCTACGCTGCTGTGTGCCTAGGAAACAGGAGTAGGGGAAAACCACAAAAGTTCTCTGAGCTGGGGTGGAAAAACTCGAGGACTCCGGGCTGGTCATGTACAGCAAATAAAATTTGTGAGAAGCTGTAGTCTTTCATCACACATTATCCTACACCTGCATAGACAGATAAAGACTATCAATGGAGGATAGTCATTTGTCTTTTAAAATAAAATTAAGAATCTCTGGAATTTGTTACCACCTAATGAGAATTAGCATTTTAATATCGTGTCCTGCTTAAGACTGGCAGTTTGAAAGCTTGAAGGTACTACTTCATGTCTAAAATGGTAACATGTTCTTGATGCTAGTTACACATTGGTAACAAAGGCCTATATTCACACACAATTTTTAGCAATATTAAGAATAGGCAGCATATAGAGAAAGTGTTAGACAATGAAGACCTCAAGTTAAAATCAATACAATAAGGTGCCTCGTTAGCGCAGTAGGTAGCATGTCAGTCTCATAAAATCAATACAATACAGTGACAGCATCAGGGAGACATTTTTGAATTATGCTGTGTAACAATATAATATTTCATACTGAATGATGCTAATCTTGTATTATTAAAAATGAAAAACATGTTACAATGTATTCCAAATAAATCCCTTAGTGGAATATTTATGACAAATCACTTCAGTTCACTCCCGACTTTACAATAGAACCAGAACTGGATGAAATTAGTTTGTTATAATTTCAGAAAACCCTACACAGTACATGAAAATCACATTTAATATAAATGTCACATCATATAGTCATATTACTTTTGAAGTAACAGTTTTATTGGAGTAGTGTGAGTTTTCAGAATATGCAATGTAATCAAGACACTTCAAGTAGAAATATGTTAACTTCATATTTAAAAGGAAACAAATGTGCAATAGCATAATCATGGGAAGTAGACAGTATTCTAATACCAGAAATATCTGTCTTGGAGATTTGATAATCACACACACACACACACACACACACACACACATTTTTGTGGCTTATTAAATCAACTAAAATAAATAATAAATACAAGTTGTGACATTTTATTTACACTAAGAATCCTTTAAAAAGGAAATCATACCAATGGTAACTAAAGGATCATTCAGAGTACTATGATGTATGAAGAAATGACTATTTGACTATTATGAATTTATAATTTCCTGGTATCAATGTATAAAAATTCTTATTTCTTATTTTCCAAGTATCTTTGAATCAAGAATCAAGAACAGGATTCCTCTATCATACTGCAGCACAGCTTTAAGACCTGATATTAATTTATTGGTCAGTTTCAATTTAATAAAGACAACAATACTTGAATCAAAGCTACCTAGCAAACTTAAGCGAACTGTGGCAAAATGGAGCACAGATCCCACATAGTATTACTAACACCTGCTTTTGGGCTGCCTTCCAGGTACTATCACTAGCAACCCGTGGGGTTGAGGTTACAGTAGTGGTGCTGGACTTACATGGGGTCATCTCAACTGTTTTTCCAGCCCTTCTGAATATGACACACATTTTCAGAAAGTGACCTGGGCCAACTATATGGTTGATAGCTTTGAGACTGTCTCTACTTAGACCAATAGAGGCAGCATATTGCTGTAGAAATAGATGAAATTTAGTGCCTGCACAATGGTTCTCCTGTTTTACCAACCACTGCTGTGAGAACCACAGTTCCGTTACCTATAAAATGGAAATAACAAAACAGATTTTAATAGTTTTCTGTGAAAATTAAGGGTATTCTGTGAATTACAAAGTAGCTTAAGAATTTCCAGTACCGGGGCACCTCGCTGGCTCAGTCAGTAGAGCATGTAACTCCTGATCTCGGGGTTGTGAGTTCAAGCACCACGTTCGGTGTAGAGATGACTTAAAAAAACAAATAAAATAAAGAATTTCCAGTACTTAAAACAGTAGGCTATGTTCATATAGACATAGAGACATGGCCAAAAGATGAATGAAATGTAATGATTCCTTGAAATCAATATAGTAATTTAGTAATAAGTACTTAATTTTGTTCATGCTTTTGCTTCTCCTCAGATGCCCCTGACCACTTTCAATTCCTCCTGCCTTGGCATTTCCAAATCTTTACTATCCTTTAAGATCAAGCTCAAAAACTGCCTCTTCTAAGAACATTCCCATGACAATCCAAATGGAAATAATCTCTTCTTTCTGTAATTATCAAAGCAGTTTAGCTGGTCTTCATCCATAAATACCTTATAGGTATTTATGTACCTATTTTATCTCCTGTGATTATATATCAACATACGGTTTATACTATAAACACACCTCACTGATCCTAATAATAGCAGTAATAATAACAATAACAAGCAGCAGCAGTAGCATTCCCTGCGGCTCTGCCGATCCCAGCTAGAGGGTTTATTATACACCAGTACTCATAGATTCTTTGGGAGCCTTCAATATAACCTATGTGGCAGGCACCATTATCGCTTTATACAGAGATGAGAAAACAGAAAACAGGGATGGTAGAGCCGGGATTTGAGCCTGAGTGCTAAGCTAAACCACCTCTGCAGTAGGTATTCTGTATGGTAGGCCAAAAAGGCATGATTTCCACAGGGTCAGTGAGGTCGTTAAATTAGCAGAGACTTGAACCCAGGTCTTCGGAATTCAATTCTAGTGTTTTATCTTGTATCTCTAACTTTCACACTAACTCCAACTGTGTGCCTATGGACTTTTGGGAGGCAGTTCAATGACTCAAAGTGCCAACCAGTCGCATGTAGTCCAAATCATAAAAATAACCCCTGAGGTAAGGGCCATCCGCTGAGTTGCTGCTGCCTACCAGTCTCACATACTGAGACAGCTAGCTCCGTCGCCGAACTTCCTTGCCAGGGAGTCTTCATCTGGAAAACAGAGATAGGCACTTGACCACTACCTAAACTCGCAGGATTTGAAATTAAGGGGGGAAAAACCCTTTTAGTTATTCAGAATAAAACTGTCCAGCACAAAGCAAATTTTATGTTTTCTTTTCCTTTTCAATGTTTAAAACTAACACAAATATTTGACTTCATATAGAAAGTATACTGAGAAAGGGGACTTCATTCTGGTCTGTGGTTTTTACAGATCATAAAAGTTTTAAAGAATACGGAATTAAAATAGGCAAAATAGCTCTCTCTTACAACAGCTGGTGGAACTTGTCCAGAAACTTCCCTCACAACTTAAAAACGCTCAAGGCCTGAATAATTTGCTCACAATGATGAGTTTGTGTGGCAGACTTCAGAGCAATTAAAAGGTTATTGCAGAGGTCCTGGGGGGTGTTTATATAGCTTCCCTACTATAAAACAACATTTGCTTACTTTTTCTCCTCATATCTTGGTTAGTTTAAATGCTGTTTCATAATGTGTTTGCATTTATAAAAATTTTATGGTTCTCACTTATCTTCTCATGATTAGAAGCTGGAGAACAACTAAAAGTTACCAATTAAGCAGTCTTTAATGATTATTGAACTAATTTGTGGTGTACTTCAACTATGTGTATCAGTTACAAGTTTTGCTCTTTGTATTTCTCATCTCTCTTAGCCAAATTTGCCTTGTCAACCAGCAGAACGCTTATGAATTACAAAAAAATTCATTTTGTTCTACTAGCTACAAAATAACTGAACAATGAAAAAGAAATTTCAAGAACAATACTCTCAGGAGCCAAGGATGGCCCTTCTGAAATTTCCCATGGGTAGATTTGCATACTTAAAAAACAAAAAAAGCATTTGTCAGGCCTTTGAAATCGTAACAGAAGTCAATAATTTGTGAGCACAAAAGATCTGTGTTTAGTTTACTTATTATTATTTGCAGGTGGTGGTAAACAGTTTTATTGCTGGGGAGGGAGTTAGGGGAGGCAAACTCTAGAGAGGGTCCAGGACTCAGGTGGCCTGCATGGTCAAGGGGGAGGCCCCAAGGGGGATCTGTGTTTAGTTTAAATGTTTGTGGCCCCATAATTAAGGCAGAAAACTGAATCCAAAGAGAGATCTAGTTCAAACTAATATTTGCAAAAACTGAGATGGAATCTTAATTAAATCAGAATGAACATAAAATATAGGCAATTAATAATTCTCTTACTTCTTGATTTACTGATATTTACTTGTTTGGGAGACACGAAGTGCACTTCCTATTGGCAGTTAAGTTAGCTATGGACAGGTTAGGTAGTCAACTTGCTTAATTATGGCTCTGTTAACAGTTCTGCTCCATCTACTTTGTATGCTGTGAAGCCTCTGTAAACCTAACTTTCAGGTCTTCTCCCAGAAAGGGGAGAGAGCAAAACCTGCATTAAGCTGTTCTAGGCAGGCAAAGGCCTTAGTATGGCAGAAAGATAGGACAATCCTAGTGAGTTCTTTGGAATCAAGTCTCCCCACTTGGCCTCAGTGATGAGAATCTCTGACACACCCATAAAGGAGTAGAGCACACTGCAAAATGTTAAGTCAAGCAGACAAAAAACATTTCTAACATTTTCTTTTTTCTTTTTTTAAGATTTTATTTATTTATTTGAGAGAGAGAGAGAATGAGAGACAGAGAGCATGAGAGGGAGGAGGGTCAGAGGGAGAAGCAGACTCCCTGCTGAGCAGGGAGCCCGATGCAGGACTCGATCCCGGGACTCCAGGATCATGACCTGAGCCGAAGGCAGTCGCTTAACCAACTGAGCGCCCCACATTTCTAATATTTTCTATGCAATGTTCAGAATCTGAGTTCAGCTGCACTGCAGCTAAATTAGTAAGTACATTGTATAGCAACTTAAAAGGAGACAGTATTTTATTTTAGTGTTTGCATTTGTATGCAGTTTTAAAAGCTTGGCATCTTATGACATACACATAGTTCAAATACAGCTTTACAAGAGTTTTCATTCTAGGTGTATCTGCACAGCATTATTTCACATCCACTCGTCACCTGTACATAGAAAGAGAGCTATTAGATTATCCTATTTTTAGGCTATGCTTTCTGGTTTGTGAGCTGACAGTCTTTGTCCTGTAAGTGAAGCACTATGAATGCTCATTCCCATTACATCTTCTTGCTAATTCCCTCTAGCCCACAACTCTGTTGTTTTAGGCTTTCTGACAGTTTATTTGATAATTTCTGTCTTTAAGTTATTTATGAGACTAAAGAAGACACAAGGTAGAACATGAGACTTAAATCAGATTTCAGAGGGCAGATGGAAAGCACTCAGACCTGAGATTCCTATAAAGGTCCAACCCAGCTCTTAGCTTTTAAAACAGGGACTCCCTTCATGGGTAGCACCACTTAAAATAAGCCATTCTTTTTCAAAGTTTTTATTCTCCTAAAATAATAAGCTCTTTCTAACAGAGATTCTGCTATAAATTAGTAACTAATAAACAGAAGGTATGAGAGAAGGAAATTACTACATTAAGGCCTATAAAAATTTTAAAAATCAGTTACAAAGTATTAAAAGCAAAGAACAGCTAATGACTATCTAAAAAATTCATTTCTTATAAAAAATCCAAAGAGAACTAAATTGAGAAAGGTAAAACATGTCTCTCTCTTATTCTTCCCTTTAAGTTCTAGTAGCTTATGATTCTAACAGGAACCTGAACTTAGCATTATTAATTTTACACAATTTGCAAATATCTCAGAATTTCTGTCTACCCACTATGAAACTAAAGAGTACAGAAAACTGTACTTTCAGGTTATTATATAGCAGACATTGTAGCTATTTATTCTCAGGTGTTTATCGTCTTTAAAAAGTGACCAGCAACTCTGTAATAAGCTCAGGAAGGGGTTCCTCCCTGTTCAAGGTATTAACATCTTAACACTCAAGAGATACTTCCGGTACTGATACTTCTGGTGCCAATGTGCAAATATATCCTGAAAAGAAAGCTGTAACATTTTGCCCTAGAAGAGAGTTCTGTTGGTTGCAGAGGATTAGGAAAATCTATAATGAAAAATTTATTGTTTGCTTTACAATGTACTTTTTAAATATGCAATATCTTGATTTATACTTTATTAGGATCTTCAGTGACTCCCTTTCTAAACTCAGAAAAGCACATAGATTTTTAAAATCCCCAAACTATATAGTTCTGTGTACCTCAGTTCTAGTCTTCTAAAATTTGTACCATTTTCACATGAGGAGTGAATATATATAAAGAGAAAGTGTGCCAAAACTTTAGTCTTGGTTTTTCTTTTGTTAATACTTTGGATATTTGTTCTGTTTAACCCTTTAAACCATATTCATACCAACCCCCCTTTTTTTTTTTTTAAAGATTTTATTTATTTATTTGACAGAGAGAGACACAGCGAGAGCAGGAACACAAGCAGGGGGAGTGGGAGAGGGAGAAGCAGGCTTCCTGCCAGCAGGGAGCCCGATGTGGGACTCGATCCCAGGACCCTGGGATCATGACCTGAGCCGAAGGCAGACGCTTAACGACTGAGCCACCCAGGCGCCCGTATACCAACCCTCTTTTTAAAAACAGGTTAACAATATAGAGCATTTTCTCTTCTTGCTCACCATGGAAAGCAGAAACAAATTGAGAGCTTGAGAACATATTATTTCCAACAGAAATGGATGAATTATAGTCTGTGCTCATCTTAAAAAAATTCATTATTTTTAATAACATGTTGAAAATACCACAACCAGGTTAATTTAACTGACACATTTAAAATGTACATGGTAAAGCAGGATACTCTACTAAAGGTAGTACTTACAGTTACAGAAAGGCAGATTTAAACTTACTTAAGTCTTCTGTATACTCCAGTTACTTTCCCAATGTGAAATGTTCCAAAATTATTTTACCTATCATTTATTGTTATAGTAGTTATTTTTCTAAATATGCTACTTTAAAAAATGGGACATATGGTTTAAGCAGTACAAGTGCACTTACAGGAAAAACAGGATAGAATACCAAAAAGTTGGCTTGCTCCGGGAAATCCAAGACATACAGTTGTTACTTGAGTAAAGGGGTATATACTATGTGCTGTAGAGAACAGAACCCATTGTCATGAAAAGAACTTGTCCACCTTAAGGCTATCTGTTGGATCACAGGCATTTTGGAATAAATTATAGTCCTCTAAAAGTTTTTTCCCTCCTATTGCCCTCACCAGATCTCTAGCCATATACTGCCCTTTAAAAAATGACAGCAATGATGTCATCTTTCCCATCAAAGAGAGAAACCTCAGTTCTCTTTTGCCTAACACAGAATTACATAGTAGCAATTCAATCGCCTTAGGTAACATGAATTGCCTGGCCTAATAAAGATTATAACTAGATCAAGTTAGGATGTCATTCTAAACCAATAATCTAAACCTAAATTTTAATTGGTCAATGTGTACTAAAATTTAAAATTCCCTTGCTTTGTAAACATGACCTTTACTCTGAAATTTCTACAGTTTCACAAAAATCTTCACAGCAATTTAAAAATACACATTCTTAGCAAGAATCCAAATCCAAATAATTTGCAAGAGTCAACAGAGGATTGTCAATTGGTTCACAAGTATATATACTAACAGAAAAAGAATGATTCTCTAAGAATTATACCTGTCTATGCTTCAAATTTCCTTAAAGCATTTCAATTATGTCTCTTGTTGACAAGTAAATACATGACCTTAAATACATGCAGCAGGTAGATATATCATGTTGTTGACTGTGTTAATCCATCAATGGGTATATAATATTAAAAAATGAGTAGACAAACCACTGTATTCCATTTGTAACAATTTTTGAACTATACAACAAACTCTTTTTTCTTCCCTGCTTTTAGCCAAAGAAATACTTTCCAAACTCCACAAAAACACCTCAAAGAAATGTTGAAAATTCACCATCAACCTTTCCTATATTTCAATTTTAACAATCATTTATCCATAATTTAATATCCAGGAAGAACAACATTGACAGGCATATGGCAAAACAAAACACTGTAGTAATTTTTAATTCTCATTAAAACTTTGCCTTTATGACATAACCAACCACATCCATCTCCCCTATCTTTTATGCATTGCTTCTTTTTTTCATTCTTTGTCACCATCTTAACAAAGTAGGAATAAACCTTTTTTAAAACCCCACTAATATAGATGCTTCTTGTCAAGAGAATATGAACATATTCCTCACTTACCAAAATAATTAACCACTGTATGAAATAAAGTCTGAATCACTGTAACAGAATAAAACATATTTGCATATTTTTCAAGTTGTAAAAGTAGTTTATCACCAGGGTATTACTTTATTTTAGATTTCTTACAGTGGAAAGTTTTATTGCTACACTGATAGCAGAAAGACTAAATCTTCCATGGCATAATCAAGATTCCTTAAAAGGTAACATAGTGTAGTGGTTAAAAGCACTGACTTGCTGGGTTCAAATCCTGGTTCTACCACTGACCAGGTAAGTAACCCTGGCTGAATAGTTCTTTATTCCATGCCTCAGCTTTCTCATCTGTAAAATTATAATAGTATCTCTAAGGGATATTTTGAAGATGACATATAGTGATACTTATGTAAGTACTACCCATTACTGATCTGATAATTCTTATTTTGCATGCATATACAGCTAAATTAATGAATATAAATGGATACTATGACTAAATTTGAAGGAAACAATTTTTAAAAATAAACTTCAAAAAATTTTAGAATCATTTTAGATTTACAGAAAAACTGCAAAGACAGTACAGAGAGTTCCCATATACCACCCCCCAACAATTTCCCTTACTAACATCTCATGATATAAGCAATTTTTAATGATAGCCCAATAGTGGAAGGACATCTACTCTCAGTAGTAAAACTACACATATAGTTAATTAGTAATTTCAATAACCTACCTACCAGAACCAAACTTTAAAACTTATAAGTACTGCATTATAATGAGTAAGTGCTAAATTTAATGTTTTGGTAATAGCTCTACAGGCACTATACTAATGTAAGATATTTTAGTCTCATTAAAAAGGAATAATAAAATGGAAAAGTTATTTTAATGTGTATAATTACTTCTACATATATAGCGAAGTTGCAAATTAAAACATGTAAAGAAGAAAATAAAACTGGAATATTTAAATTGATATTACTTCGTAATTTTAAGATTGAATAAATTTTCTTAATATCATAAAGTAATTAAAGCTACTGAAGGGCAATATGAGTGAATAAATTTTGAGGTGAGAATTTTTAATTAAAGTATTTTCTTACTATTAGAGAATCATATTTACAATAATCAATATAATGCAAGGAAAAATTTTGTAGGTTATTAAAGAAACAGAGGTAAAGAGGTACATCTGTAGAAATGTTCAAAGAGGTTACACATCTGAGGCACAAAGCATTAAGTGTAGGCATTCACTGCCCACTTTAGTAGCCACTAGTCATATGTGGAGATTTAAATTTAAATTAATTAAAATTAAATAAAATTAAAAATTAAACTCTTCGGTTGCACTATTTTTCAAGTACTCAGTACCAACATGTGGTTAGTGGTTACTGTACTGGTAAGTGTATATAAAACATGTCCACCACTGCAGAAAGTTCTGTTGAACAGGACTGCTTGCTCTATACAAGGAACAAACTGCACACCTGAGTCCTAACCAATAGCCTTAATCGCTTATCCAAACAAGTTCTTCTTATTAAACTTGCAAAAATGAAGTGAAAAAGTAAAAGGAGGCTTATATCCCCTTTTCTGAATGTTTAAGAGAAACAGGAGGAGGTTCTGGCCAATTCCCACAGACGAATGGCCACCCAAGAAATGGAAAAATTGCTGAGGTCCTCAAAGCCATTGCTGTACTCACGTGGCAGGGTAGCAGTGGCCCAGTGGCCAGGAGGACTCCTCTTCAGGGGTACATTTCCTCACTAGGGGAGGGGTCCCCATGTGGGGCCTTCGCACTGGTGGGACCTTCCCCATTATGGGGCTGGGGTTCCTGCCAGTGAAAAATGGGAAATTTCATTGTTAGCCAACTTTGAATCTATCCCTTTTTGAGATATTAAAAACACTGCTTACTGGATTATTTAGTTAATTCAAAACAGGGTTATATGAGATAAACTCTTAGAACTGATTAACCATGATAAGTGACTGATTCTACCTGCCCCTCAGTCTCCCAGGAAACACGACCTGCAGCATTATTGGAACTACTAGAATCTTACCGACATCTAGTCGCATACTGAGAAGATTAGATTGAACCAGCTAATGGTTTTCCCAATCAAGGTTAAAAAATTGTCTTTTAATTATCAGTAATGGGCAGTGGTGAAAAGAGCAAATATAATCAGATGTAACATAAACCTTACAAAGTTCTACAGCTCCTCATTTTCACCTCATCCAAACTTAAAATTAAGAGTTGAAAACAGGAAGCAAATGTTTGAATTCCATCCACTTACTTCTCCTAACCATTCTGTGATTTGGTATTATTTAATGGTGATAAATAGTCAACGGTGATTAATGGTCTTTGAAATGGTCAAAAGAACCAGGGATCTGTTTTTTTTTTTTTTTTCCAAACAAATTTTAAGAAATCCATGTAAGCAGTTTGTGGATATCTAAAAATGTGGCTAACAATAAAAATCCCCCATGAACCCTTTCATTCACAAATGTTTTCTACTTGTTGAAGATGAGCACTTTCATTGTTTTAGTGACAACATACACAATTGTAACAGAATATTTTTGCTGACATTTCGAAGTCTGTAATCATTACCCTACATTCCTCCAGTTTAAACTCTTTTTGCCAGTATATTGTATAATGGCATACCTTTGGGCAGGAAGGTAATGGGCCCAATTCAATACAACACTATGGATTCTCCTGGAAGATGGGTAACATCACACTTCTAAAAAGCACTGAAAAGACTGGAAAATGCAAGTTTGCGGTGAACTCTTGAGAAGATGCAGGAGGAAGTAAACCCAAGGGGTTGTGCACTGAAAGACACTATTTTCCCACCAGATACCACAGATCCTGGTTCTGCTGGACTTACTTTCCTAATCTCTTGAGTTGCAGCTTTCGCTTCTAATCCCTTATAGTTACCTGTGCTCCCAGACAATAATTTAGAGGTCAGGTTATTACAAATCACACTTCTCTGTTTATACTATACTGAGGATGGGGGATGGAGAAAGGAAGCAGCAGCAGGAAAAGATAATTTGTACAAAATTAGATGATATATTTGAATATAAATTATAAACCCTGAAATTCATAACAGAAATGCATTTCAGATAGTTAGAGATACCCTGAATCCAACTACTTAAGTCACCTGTAAGTCTGAATATTTTCCACAAGAGAACTAATACTGTTCTTGATTAGTTTTCCATCAGAATCTGTATGGGAGGCCACGCATAAAAAATATTAATTTAGTAAACTATTCCTAATTGCATTCAAAATCTTAATTATAGTGGGTAAATTAGGTTTAGCTGCTATGGGACAAAGTAAGATTGTAAAAATTAAAATTTTGACACAATCAGTGTGAAAAGCAGTTCCAGACTATATGGTCAAACAGAAACATTGCCAAAGATACAAATATGAAGATCTACGTTAAATATCAAAGGTAGGCATGCTTTTCAGGAGCTGACCAAAGTTTCTAGGAAGGGAACTGCAGTGCTTCATGACTAGAGCTTCATTCTGAAAAGATTATGAGGTCACTGAACCGGACGGACTCAATCAAATTAAATTCGACTAGCCTTCCTGTCTCTCCAGAAACACCCTAATATTCATAGATAAAAACTTCTTAATAATGGCTTATCCATTAAAAAAAGACTGCCTTAAAGAGAATGATCTTTAAAAACAGAAACTTATTCTTCTGAATATTGATTTAATATTCACTTTACTATATAATCAAAGTTTTTCTATAACCTTTCTTTCGAGTCATAAGGTTCAAGAACAGCAATGTCTAAAACTATATATATAATGCTCTGTTCTAAATTCTAAGATAAAATTATAAAACATGTTACCACAAGGATAGCTGAATCTGTCACATGTGGTTGTGGTGGAGGTTTCCCCCACTCCAAAGGCATATGGCGGAGAGGGGCTCTCCTCACCACACCTCATATCCATATGTGCAAGGCTGTTTTGGAATGCCTCTTTCTAATTCACACAAAATGCCATGTATGTTAATGGAGGCCATGTATATTATACTGTGTAATACCCTATTTCATACACTGTAAAATGATGATGCACTATTATTTTATGGACCATTAAGAAAAAAACTGCCAAATTAAACTATAAGTGATTTCTTTTTTTTTTTTTTTAAAGATTTTATTTATTTATTTAATTGACAGAGAGAGAGAGAGACAGCGTGAGGGGGAACACAAGTAGGGGGAGTGGGAGAGGGAGAAGCAGGCTTCCAGCTGAGCAGGGAGCCCGATGCGGGGCTCGATCCCAGGACCCTGGGATCATGACCTGAGCCGAAGGCAGTCGCTTAACCAACTGAGCCACCCAGGCGCCCCTATAAGTCATTTCTTAAAACATAAAAATTATCTTATACTTATTGAATGGGCTCTCATGATAACTACAATGGTAATATATGATAATATCACTGGAACACAAATAAAAAGACTATGTGAGCAAAAAAATTATTACTAAAGCTTCTTCACATTCAGATTTCAAGTATTCTGCATCACTTTTCAGCTCAGAGATGACTTTTTTCCCACAAAACACAGTCTTGTGTGTCATCAAGAGCATTGTTGATGTGGTGTATCTTGAAATGTTGCTCCACTTCTGCCTCTGGAATTTTCTTCCAAGCTGCTGACTCTTTTTACAAGTGTTTTTGTGCACAGGCAATAACAACTAACTCACAACAGCTAGATGGCCAAAAGAAACATATGGGAAATGTTAAAATATGGGGTGGGGGAGCTTTCTAGAATTGCTGAGCTAGAGTAATAGTGCTCCTAAAAAGTCAGGGTAAATGCTTCTCTTTCACCTTCTATATCCAGCCAACAATTCATTCCTCAAATAGTAATTAATCTCCTATTATATGAGGTAGGTACCAAGCTAGGGATAGAGCTGTGTACAAAGCAGGTAATGATACTACCCTTAAGGAACTTATGAAAAGGCTAGCATTCATTTAAAAACATAGAAAATTTATATAAAAGTACAATTATTGTAATATTACATAGAAGAGGCACATGGTGCAAAAATAAGGTATGACTAACCTGACCTTGTCAAGGAGGTCAGATAATACCTAGGCAAAGAGAGGAGAGAGAAATAGGTCATGCAGAGAAAAGAGCAAGTGTAAAGCAGGAGAGAGCAAGGAAATTTTTTACATGGATAATTGTACTAGGGAAGGAAAATTCCAGACTTTTTGAGGACTATCATATCAGAGTTCCAAACTATACGAATATTGGGGAATCTGAAATGCTACTATGTTTCTCTGATTAGAATGGTTAGAACAGAGCTGAGTAAACCTTTGAAACTTTCTCCCACAACTCTATCTGCAGTCTACATAGTAAATCAAAAGCAATACCTTGTACTGGGAAGAATTGCAGAGATTAGCAACACTGTCAAAGACATAAAGACGGAGGAATGGTGATCCTTAATCATATCCCCTTTCTATACTTAAAATGACCCTGCAGAAAAAAACAGATGGTGGATCATTGTAAGCTTAAACTGGTGGATGTCCCAGTAACAGCTGTCATGTTAAATATTACATTATGCAGCTTCTGGCATTTGGTACTCAGCTATTTATGTGGTGAATGCTTTCTTCTCAGAACCCATCAGTAGGAGGAAGAGGATCAAAAGCAGATTCCTGGTAGAGACAGACAGGATACTGCCGTGCCCCAGGGTAATGATAAGTCTCGGATCTCCCTCAAAATTTAGTTTGCATGGACCTGGATCATCTTCACATTCCACAGAACGTGATTCTAATCCGTTATACTGATGACAGCATACTAACTGGATCTGGTGAGCAAGAAATGGAAAGAATCCTGGTTGACCTAATAAACCACACACACCAAGCACTTCACAAAATTTAAGAGATAGCACACACTGCTTATGTTTTTAAGAAGTCTAGGGCTCTGGGGTATGCTGAGAACATCCTCTCGAGGTAAAGAACATGTTGCTTTTCTCAACACATGCTGTTAAGAAAAAGGTAGAGCTCTTTGGATTCTGGAGACAGCATATTCCACACTTTAAAATACTGTTTTGACTTGTTTATCAGAGACTCGGTGGATGCCAGTTTCAAGAGTGACCAAGAGTCATAGGAAAGACTTTTGTAGCAGGTCCAGGCTACGATGCATCAGTGCCAGTGGATCTGAGGGTGCAAGATCTATCCTTGATAAATAAGGAGGCTGTGGAGTCTCTGGCAAGTGCCAAAAGAGAAGTCACAATACAGAACCCTGGGGGTTCTGTGGCAGAAAACAACCTTCTGTTTAAAAACAGCTCACAGTATGTTATAGGGCCCTAACAGAATTTTCACGTCTGACCATGGGTCCACAAATGACCCCGTGACTGGAAGTACTCACTGAGACATAAAGTTAGATGGGCACAGAAACAACCTGCCATAGGATGGAAATGACTTACCTGGGATTAGGCCCAAGTACACTCAGAAAGCATGAGTAAAGTACATTCACAGGTAATCCAGACTCCCAAAGGATGAATGTCTCTTTCTTTCATGACCAACTGATGGGAAAAAAAGGAATTCAGAAGTAGCCAAAAATGGACTACTGCTACACTGCAGTCTTATTCAGGAGTGGACATAAAAGGACTGTTGTAAAGGAAGTCTGGCCACTGGGAACAGCTGCAGCAGTACATTTGGTCATCCTTTTCAAATGGAGGGAGAAATGGCCTGAACTAGATACATCTGGACTCATGAGCAGTAGCAAATGGCTTAACTGTTGATCAGGGGCCTAGAAAACAACAGTAAAAGATGATATGATAAGGAAGTCTGGGAAAAATGGGCTGGGCACAAATCAGGTGCATTTTTATATCTCACATTAATGCCCACCAGGAAGCATCCACCAAAATGTCAGTATGTGTGTTGTCAAATGTCAACAAAAGGTGGACAGGATGAGTCATTCTATGGCTGTCAGCCAGCCCCCCACCTAGGCCACCAAAGAGTTGACACAATGGGCCCACAAATAGAGTAGCTAAGGTGCTTCTGCTCACCAATGCTAACAAAAGTTAATGTTATTGCTAAATGCTTTAACCTGCCAGCAAAAGATACTGATGTCAAGCTCTCAAAATGACACAATTATTCAAGACCAATCACTTGGTATAAGATTGAGTACATGGAAGGGGGCAATGATTTGTTTTTACCAAAATTAATACCTACTCTGGATATGAGTTTTGTTTCTAGCTCCCAATACTTCTGCTACCACCACTAACCCCAGGCTTATAAAACAACCGATCTATCAATATGATATCCCACAAAACACTATTTTAGGCCAATGACCCATTTTATAATAAAGAAATGTGACAATGGGTACACAACCTTAGAATCCACTGGTCTAACCACGACTCCATCCACAAAGAAACAGCGGGCCCCACAGGCAGGTGGAGTAGCCTATTAAAAAGTCAGCTAAAGAGAGATCTTAAAGATAACTTCCAACTCCAGAATGTGGTACATGCATTGAAGCAATGCTTTCAACGTATGGTCTGTTACCAATAGCTAGGATACTTAGATCTGGGAACCAAAGGATGAAAGTAGGATTAGCCTCTGTCATTATCATTCCCAGTGACCCACTTGCAGAATTTGTGTTTCCCATCCATGCAATTTCAGTATTTGCGAAGTTAGAAGTCCTGATTCCCAGGCAGGTTTGGGGAGGTGATTGTTTCATCCACGGGACACATAAGAGTTACATTAAATATAAAGCTCTCACTACCTTCTGGTCACTGTGGGCTTCTCATGTCTGCACACCAGTAGAAAAAAAGGAGTCAGGTTACTGTCGGGAATATTAAATACTGATAATCATGAGAAGCAAAGACTATGACTATAAGGCGAGGAAGGGAAAAATATGGCCAGAACTTGGGGAATTTCATCAAAATATCTCTTGGTGCTTCCATGGCTAGCAGTAACAGTAAATGGAATATTCCAGCATGGCTCAACAAGAACAAGGCAACTAAGGGCTCAGATATTTGAGGGAAGAAGGTCTGGGTCACTTCAGCAGGCAAGCAACTCAAATCAGGCAAAAAATTTGCCACTGATGAGGAAAATATAGACTTAGGGTAAGAGAAGGAGATGATGAGTATCACAGTTTCAGGGTCAGCTGCAGCAGCAGGAACTGCAACTAGCTTCTCTAATTCTCTTGCCTTAAGTTTTTTGCCATATGATTAAAGCAAGGCTTCACCTTAGAAGGGACTCAGTTTTTGATTGCACTTTATTTCCAATCTCAGGGCAGAAGTGAGGCCCTATGTTGTAGTATGGAAGCTAGGTGTAATGTAGGGCATGAGTGATCTGAGTGGTAAAAGGAGTATATTACACTGGTCACCTTTTCTGTACCACTTTAGATTGTCTAAAGCTCACTTGTGTCTTATTTCAGCTGTTTCATCAGTACTAACTTCACAAAGGTATAATCTGACAGTGCCTTGTTTCATGCCTGTCGGCACCTCTGGCCTCTCACTCCAAAGCATCTCAGTTGACATAGATTTGGATCCCCACTTGCACACCACCCATTAACTACTGGGGGATGTAGGGAAGTTAATATATTGTAAGGAAAATCTTGACCAACAAGAACCAGTGGAAAAATTCTTCTTCCTTTCCCCTATCACAATACACAGTGTTAAGACACAGTTTATATAATTTTGCAGGGTATGATCCTACAGGATTGGGCAGTGGAAGGCAACTCAATAGCTTATCCATGTATTGGTTCTCCCTCCTACCAAACTATATTCTTCTTGTCCCTGTACTTCTTAGGATTATGGCCCCTAACAAAGTAATAGCACATAGCCCTCTGCTTCAGACTCTTCTTTCTGGAAAAGCTAAGCTAAGATAAACCTCAAAGTACGTGGTGTCCTTATGATGTCCAGGAGGTCATTCCTCTAGTGCTCAGAGGTGGTAAGTGGTAACCACAGGCAAAGATGAGATCACTCAGAGAGGGAGACAGAGTGAGAGAAGAGGACCTACGAACTGACCCATGAATGGCCACGAGGAAGATAATGGCTAGAAAAGAAGACTGCAGATAGGTGGGAAAGGTGGTAGAAAACTAGAAAGTATTATTATTGCGAGGGAGTTTAGCAAAGCACACAGATAATACACATCTAAGGAACCGTTGCTTTTTTATTACTAAATTTGGTTAGATCCTGACTGCTATGGATATTTGATATGATGCATTATCAAAGAAAATTAAATAATGTGCAAACAGGAGTGTGGTGGAGGAAGTTTTTTCAAACCACATTCCTCTGAGGGGAAATCCCAGGCAAACTGAGCAAGAGTGGAGTAATCTGTAACCAGTAACCAGACCTCCTCCTCTGTGCTTCCCTGAAGGCAAACTTGGGTGGTAGCTATAGACTGAAGAGAGGATGATCTGGTGGCTAAGCTATTAATTTATAAAATTTTACCTTTTAAAGATTTGTTTGGACAAAAAAAAAAGCTCAGACATAAAAAAATAAAGGAAAAAAGGCTCATAAAACAAGCTTTTTGTAAGGAGATATAGAAAAAACACAGAAAGCTCAGTACCCTGAGTAAGGTACTTCAGTTTACAGGAGCTTATAATAGTTCATAAAAATGCTTTATATATCTTTATGAACACTTAGGATCAGAAAACAAATCTCCCTTAATAGTTAGAATTTATCACAAGGCTAAAAGGTATAGAATAATGTCATCCTCTGTTATAAGAAGCTACATGGTCCTTACATATTTTTAAAAATTAATTGTATATATCAGTTACAGAATTGAATTTTTGAAAATTTAGAAATGTTTTGGTATTCTTTAGCTCATTTGAATTTCTCTCTTAGTTTATTAAGTTCAATGTAAAAAAAGATTCATTCTGTCTGATTTCACTTTGATTTCCTGTTTCATTCAGTATTCCTAGTCTTATTGAAATTAAGGTCTAATGAATGTAATGATACTCCAGGTTTTATTAAAATACACTTATGTTGTTCTTTCAATTTCCAGACAGGTTTTATTCTCATAGCATTACATAGACCACATATAAATCTAAAGTTATAATTAACAATATAAAAGTCAGGGAACTAAAATCTAAGTTTACAACAATATGAACACTGAGGAGCTTCAATTTAAATCACAAAGCAATGCTTTATAATAACATTCTTTAAGTTCTTCAATAAATATGAAATGTTCTTGAACATAAGTGTCATAGCAATTGTAAATATAAGTGTTTCAAAGGACCCAAGTGGAGAGTTTTATTTTCTGTCACTGCTTTTGGTAATTAAAAAACATGACATTTAAAATCTTAAGCTCATAATAATGCCTCAAGCATTATACAGTTAACAACTGCCTTTCAAAAATAATAGCATAAAGCTACACTGAACACATTATAACTTCAAAATAAGACAGAATCAATGATACCTATCGGCAATGGTGGGGGACCTGCTCTAGCCACATGAGCATTAGAATCAAGCCAGTGGGCTCTTCTAATGAGATCTGCTTCTTTGTAGTAACACAGTCATTTGTCTCCCTACTCAGAAACAGTGGCATCAGACTTTCCTTCTCCAATTTTCTGACTCATGCTCAAGTACATGGATGGTATTCCAACAATTCTAATACATTGACAGGCACAACAGCTGCCTGCCAACACCAGGGCGGATTTAGTTTTCATTTGATGCTTCAGAATACCCAACTGATAAAATACGAGGTCAAATAACTTCATAGATTTTAAAGTCGGCCTAAAAACCCCAGCATCTGTACACTAGAGTTCAGTATCCAAATAGTCCATTCTCTCTTTAGAATTCTAACTAAAATGTCAGCAGCAAAGAGTTTTTAAAATAGCCTCTAGGTGTTTCAAATTTCCTGTGCTTGTTTCAGCAGACTACTGAACTGCCTAACAATAAGTAAGTCACTGAGGATCTAAATACCCAGCTATACTGCTGGGAGTCAGTAAGAGCCAGTTCTAGGAAGAGTAGGAAAGGAACTTGGGGGGACAAAGAGGTAGGAAATGTCTTCAGAACACTTCCCTCCCCTTTTAAAAAATCTAAATCAAGCAATAACTCAACTCCTCATGGTTACTTAAAATCTGGAAACTATTCTACTAGTAAAATTTACTTAAAATTTATTAGTATACTTCAACTTAACTAGACTGAAACGTTTACATTGATCTTTATTTTATCCTTTATCTCAGTATCTTGCCTAATGGTTCTATATTTCAAAGCTCTGACAGAATTATATGGCTGGTATGATCTGTGACCACTTCTTTTCTAACAAAAAATACTTTTCTCCTTTTTAAAAAATTAGTATTATTGTTACTATTATTATTTTAAAGTAAGCTCTACCCCCAACATGGGGCTTGAACTCACGACCCTAAGATCAAGAGTCACAAGCTCTACAGACTGAGCCAGCCAAGTGCCCCCAGTTTTCTCATTTGATGCTAAATATTTCTGTTCACAAGGCATGATCCTTGGTTTGTTCAGACTTTGAGGTGCAAATGCTATCATAAAGATAATGCAGGTCATTATTTTACATATATTTATTTTAAAAACTATAACAATTTCTAGTATTAATAAATATAGCTTTTCTGGTTCCATTGGAGGCTCATTCAGATAAAATGTTGAGATCAGGTAGGTTTCAAGGCCATGGAAGCTTAGACTGTGCAGGTTTAACACAAATTGGACTAATCACTGAGAGAGCTATGGTACTTGAGTTATATATCTGGATTTTGGAATGAGGTGAGCATACAATACATCTGGCTGAAAGTGTTACTCTACTAAAACACATTAAAATGAAAGTGTACCTTCCCATTTTTAAAAGGTGGTGTTGGAGGGGCGCCTGGGTGGCTCAGTCGTTAAGCGTCTGCCTTCGGCTCAGGTCATGATCCCAGGGTCCTGGGATCCAGCCCCACATCGGGCTCCCTGCTCAGCGGGAAGCCTGTTTCTCTCTCTCCCACTCCCCCTGCTTGTGTTCCCTCTTTTGCTGTGTCTCTCTCTGTTAAATAAATAAAATCTTAAAAAAAAAAAAAAAGGTGTTGGAGTACTCAGGTGGCTCAGTCGGTTAAGCATCTTACTCTTGATTTCAACTCGGGTCATGATCTCAGGGTTGTGAAATCGAGCTCCACGCTCAGCAGGGATTCTGAGATTCTCTCCCTCTCCCTCTGCCCCTCCTCACCACGCGCACTCTCTAAAATAAATAAATAAATCTTAAAAAAAAAAAGTGGTTTCATGATCGGGGTTCTCAGACTGCTTGAGGAGAGGGGTGGAGACAGCTGCTAAGAGGCTAGGATGGAGAATATTCATTTTAAGAGTGAGTATAATTCATTCCAGATCTCCTGAGATTCCCTCTCAAAATCTCTGGGGAATTACAGGCTTTGGGGAGCTAGCCAACACTAGGGCTCACTGAAAATTCCAATTTCATTTCCCAGATCTACTCTAATCCAAACATTTATCCATGAGAATCCCTAGCATAATTCCAGGGTTCAGACTTGGAAGGGAGGGGTGTCCCTGAGGTTTGGCAGTATCTCCTGGCACAGAACCTCCTGGCTATGACATACACTCTGTATCCTTTTAGTTCTTGGATTCCTGGCATCTGTCAAGTAACAATATATGATGATGACCAGTCAGTAAGGAATTCAGTTGCATGGCTTCCTTCTGCAGTGTACATGAGGGGACAGAGTCTCCTGTTTTCCACAGAAGTATCCCATAAAAATAACAGGTTGTTTTTTCTCTTTTTAAAATCACATACAAGGGGCACCTGGGTGGCTCAGTTGTTAAGCGTCTGCCTTCGGCTCAGGTCATGATCCCAGAGTCCTGGGATCGAGCCCCACATCGGGCTCTCTGCTCAGCGGGAAGCTTGCTTCTCCCTCTCCCACTCCCTCTGCTGTGTTCCCTCTCTCACTGTCTCTCTGTCAAATAAATAAATAAAATCTTTAAAAAAAAAAATAAAAAAAAATAAATAAAATCACATACAAAAAACCCAAAACATCACAAATTCAATGTCAAGAAATAAAAAATTATTTCTTTTGATCAGCCTATTTATAAGTGTTACTGATTCCTATTCCAAATCTCATATACTACTTAGATTTCCTTGTTGATAAAAATAATCTGACAATCAAGTATTTGGGGACAAATCTAATAATATTCATGTTTTCCTTAAAATGAAGACAAAAATAGCTAACCATTATGTGGTATGGTGAGTATTCAAACATGCTTGCAAGGAGCTACAAACCTTATAAAAATACTGAGATGTGGTTGTTAGGAAATTTCTAACTATGGTGGTAAATCTTACAATATAAACCTACAGTCATTCTGATTCTTTTATGGTTTCAATCTGAGCACAAGTGAGACCAAATATTTCAATTTATGAACTATGTTAAATTTCTTCTTTCCATTTACATGTGGGATAGGCCACATGCACAATTATCTAACTTAATAAGTATCTCAAGAATATATCAGGTTCATGATACATAAAATAAAAGGAAAAGGAAAAGGAAAAATTTAATACTTTAATTATTACTCAAGTAAAGAGTACATAGTCGACTAAGAACTGAATGACTACCTGTCACCAACTGCCTATCACTCTGCTATAAAATTTACTTAGTACCAACTAATAAAAGATCACAATTGTACAACTACAAAAAAGTGTCTGGTACATAAAGTCGAGAAGATTTGTCCCTTTTAATTCAAACCTTTTCATACTTAGAGTCAAGGAATACCAGAGAAAAGATAGAAATGTGTTATCTAATTTTGAGTACTACTTCTGCCAATCTTTTGTTTAAACCTTCCATGGACTCCTAAACGTCTACAGAATAAGGCCCATGTTCTAGCTGTGGTACCCTAAATCCTCCATAATTTGGGAGCCCTCACTTCAGTCTCATTTCCTCTTGCTCTGGAATGAGGGGACCTGTTCTCCTTCAATGTGAATTCCTGAACCTTACTAACTCTGTACCTCTACCTGTTTTCTTTTTTTCCCTTCCTTCCTTCCTTCCTCTCTCTCCTCCTCTTTCTTTCCCTCCCTCCCTTTCTCGCTCTTTCTTTCCTCTTAATCTTCTTTCTTTCTCTCTCTCTCTCTCTCCTCCTCTCTTTCTTTCCCTCCCTCCCTCCTTTTCTTGCGCTCTTTCTTTCTTCCCAATCTGGGGCTTGAACTCACAACTCCAAGATTAAGAGTCACATGCTCTACCAACTATGCCACCCAGGCGCCCTTCTACCTATGTTCTTTCTGAAGCCTGCATGGAACACCTTTCTTGCTTCTTTCCACTCATTCAAGTCCCATCCAAATCAATTTTAGATGCTTTAAGGGAACCTATATTGGTTCACGTTTGTGCTCCCACAATCTTAACTCAGAGACTGACTGGCATGAAATGATGTTCTTTAAATTTCTGTTGAACTAAATAGACTATAACCAACTTAAGACTCCATTAATAGTCTGCCCCCCCCCCTTGTTCCAACTGGACCATTTCAGTAACTGATCTTTGGAGTCACTGTGCTCATGCTGCATCCACTGCCCACTCTGACAGTTAAACTTGTTGATTTCATGGCATGTCTCTGAGTTTTTCTTATATTGATCAACTATAGCATTTATGGATTATGCTATTTCTTTTACCCTTAATGATAATGATGATGATTAAAAATGGACTGTGTTTACTGAGTGTTCACTACATGCCAGGGACTCTTACAATTATAATTAGCACTTTACATGTACTACTGCACTTAGCTCTCAAAACAACCCAATCTATCATCATATTCCCATGTTATGGATTACTAAACTATGGCACAGAGAAATTAAGTATCTTGGAAAAGTCACACAGGTAGTAAGAGGATGACCTGGGAGCCACTATGCATGAATAGTCATAAAAGTAAGTTTTAGGTACCATGGTCAAAGAAGTCCTCTCCTTATAGATTACACTTGGGAAGAAACCTGAAAGAGAAAGAGCCAGACATGAAGGAAGAGTGTTTCAGGGCAAGTAATAGCAAGGAGAAAGGCCTCAAGATGGAAAAAACCTGGCATAGTGGAGAAGTAGAAATAAGGCCAATGTTGGCTTAAGCCAAGTGAAGACAGGAAAATCGCAGAAGATGAGGCTGCACAGGTAGGCAGAGGCCAGCTCATGGACAGACTGTGGGTCTGAATAAGAAGTTCCATGTGTATTAATTTACCTTTACATTTTACAGTCCTTCTCTTACTTTCCATAGCAAGAGCCTCAATGGCAGAAACCATCTCTTATTTTTTTTATCTCCTGCAGCAGCCAGCCCAAGGTATTGTGTGAAGTCCCCTGTGAAGAATCACCCAATTAAGATAAAGAATGGGGTGTGTGTCACCATGTGCAGGAATGGTTGAAAAGGTCTAATGTTGGAGAAACAGGGCATTCCAGACTTGCGGTATACAGTTGCATGACTGTGGAGGGAAAGTCAAAAAGTTCTTGTAACAACAACAACACGGAATATGGAGAAATGATTTTGTTTTGGGAAGGGGAGGTAGAGTTCGTGAAAGAAAAAAATTTCTGTGTAAGGAAGAAAACTCTAAATCAACATACAATTAGGACTTATACTCAGATTTCCTTTAAAAGAAAAACAAGTTCTCAAATTCTTTCCCAAATGAGAGTGCTCTAGTTTTTGTATGAGAATAAACAGATACTACAGCATGTGAACTCATACGAAAACAAGACTAAGAAATGCCCAGAGAATCACTCGGCATCAGGGAAATCCAAATCAAAACCTCAATGAGATACCACCTCACACCAGTCAGAATGGCTAAAATTAACAAGTCAGGAAATGACAGATGTTGGCAAGGATGCGGAGAAAGGGGAACCCTCCTACACTGTTGGTGGGAATGCAAGCTGGTGCAACCACACTCTGGAAAACAGTATGGAGGTTCCTCAGAAAGTTGAAAATAGAGCTACCCTACGACCCAGCAATTGCACTACTGGGTATTTACCCCAAAGATACAAATGCAGTGATCTGAAGGGGCACGTGCACCCCAATGTTTATAGCAGCAACGTCAATAGCCAAACTATGGAAAGAGCCTAGATGTCCATCGACAGATGAATGGATAAAGAAGATGTGGTATATATATACAATGGAATATTATGGAGCCATCAAAAAAAATGAAATCTTGCCACTTGCAACAATGTGGATGGAACTAGAGGGTATTATGCTAAGTGAAGTAAGTCAGAGAAAGACAATTATCATATGACCCCACTGATATGTGGAATTTGAGAAACAAGACAAGAGGATCATAGGGGAAGGGAGGGGAAAATGAAACAAGATGAAACCAGAGAGGGAGACAAGCCATAAGAGACTCTTAATCTCAGGAAACAAACTAAGGGTTGCTGGAGTGGAGGGCGTGGGAGGGATGGGGTGGCTGGGTGATGGACATTGGGGAGGGTATGTACTATGGTGAGCACTATGAATTGTGTAAGACTGATGAATCACAGACCTGTACCCCTGAAACAAGTAATACATTATATGTTAATAAAAAGAAAAGAAAAGAAATGCCCAGAGAAAAGGAAAGTACTTAGTTACTTATAAAATGTTAACATGTGATCCTAGCAAGGGGAAGAAATACCATTGAACAGTGGAATGAATATGGTCACTGAAATCAGAAGGTCCACAATTAGAATCCCAGTTCAGTCACTGTTGGGTAAGACCTAAAATTAAGGTTCAAAATTATGTGACGCCTTGACATCTGGTAAAATCAGGAAAGCCTTGAATAGCCTAACCATAAGTTGCCCTCTCCACTCTGCTTCTGTGAATAAGGGCCTGTAACACTCCTTATCAAAGGGCTCAGATGTAGTTCCTGCTTATCCCTGAGTAGCAGATTTCAGTTCCCTGTCAGTTTGCAGAATTATTCAAAACAACCAATCACATTGTTCTGTGGAAACCAGGGGAGACACCATTCTCTTAATACTATAAAGCCTGCCTCCCATAGCCTCTGGCTGTTCACTCTACTCACAAGTGCAATTCCCATGTGACCTGCATGGAGTGCAGGGTCTTCCTCCCTGAAGCTGTGAGTATATGTGACTAATAAACAGCTGCCAATCTCATCTGACAAGTATTGGGTGTTGTGTGTTCAACCATCCCCACAACCCTGTGTCAGGAATCTTTTCCTCATCGAAGGGATGAAGAGGTGATCAAGACAGCCATTTACTGGATGTGTGACTGGAGCCTTAGGCCAAGCCATTTAACGTTCATCTCCGAGCTTTTTATTTTGTAACATAGGATTAACAATATTTACCTTGAAGCTTATTGTGAGCACTGTGTCTAGCAGTACAGTGCTAGACCCATAGCTGATTCTAATGCCATCCCCAATCCATCACCTCCTCTGTACCCCCATGACTCTTACTACGCATTTAAAACTTGGAAGTTAAAATTAATAACAACTGAGTTTAAAATTAATAGATGGGGATATAAATGACAGATTGGCCAGATTTGGCTTAAAAGCAATCTGGCTTATTTATTAGAAATAATATTTCAATCCCAGCTACCACAATAAGAACTACAAAGAGAATTTTTCAAGTTTTTGGCAAATAATGAAAGTAGACATGAAACCAAGGCTGCTTTCAAGATACCGAATAGTAGGTTCAATTGTGCTTTGTGAATCTTGATATGCAAATAATGTAGTAAAATTTACAGTGATAAAAGGCCTTTTAATAAGCTAACATTCAGTGTGAAAATGCTTTATTTTTAAACAAATGAAAAAACTGGTTGCTTCTGATATGAGACAGGGGGAAAGTACAGCTAATAAAGCTTTACCCTGGCAGAACATCCTTTTCTTCGGATTTTTCTTCTTTACCACATTTCAGTGTGTGTAAACACACACCCCAGTGTACCCATGTTTCCTAAATTCAGTAGTACATCCTTATGCCTTTTGATTTTTATGTAATTACATAATTTATACAAGTCTGCATATTTGTGTATTTGGAGAGGAGGAAGAATATAAAATATCTATCTTATATATATTCATATTAAAATGAAATTTTAGAATTGTAATAAAAGAGTGGGAGGTGAGACACAGGATACTGGAGACCCTTTTGGACACACATAGGGTGATCATTTTGGAGTATGTTTTTTGTACTAAGAATTTTCTGACTTTATCTTTTGGCTAGTTTAGTAAAGCTGATGCATAATTATCTCATTTGGGGGATGCAAACTTTATTCTCTTCAGAGTTCTATTTGATATTGAACTATTACTTATTATTATAAAGTCTGAGATAAACCATAATTCAGGTTATGTTGCTTGGTAAGCAACTGAATGCCAGATTGAGATATTTTTTAATGTACTTTTTAAACATAGTTCCTTGGCTACCACATTCAATAAATATTTAAGCATGAGCTTAAAGTGGATTACTGTTAGCATGTTGTAAGAAAATTGCACAGTGACAAAGCTTGTAATAAAAATAAGCAGGACACCCACTGCTCATACACTATAGTTAAGTGTATTAGCTGGTCGCCAAAGCATTAACTTTTACTCAAACAGCAGCAGTATTCTGTCCAATCTATTAGCTTCAGACAGTGCATACCAGCTGCAGGCTATTGGAAATCTTTATGTTTGTATGCTCAAAGAAAATGGTTTTCACAATATTATAAATAGATAACCCTGAGGATTTATCTTAAACACAAATGAGGAAAAAAAGAAAAATTTCTCTTTTACTCTTACAAACAAGGGAGCTTAAAAAATTTATCATTGTAGTCTATATGTATTCCCACACTTTAGATTTTGAAAAAAAGCAAGACATGATTTGCTATGATTAACTTTTTTTAAGGGATATAAATTTATAAAAGGAGACCACCAATGGCCCAGATTTTTCATTTACTCTAATTCTGTCAAGTCTATTTTTCCCTTGAGCCAAATAGTTTGGGAGTATTAACCAAATACATAACTTAGCTCAGTGTTTAATTTTTTTTTTTAAAGCCAGGAAGACAAGCCAATTTCTTGATTCCTTAAAATTGCAAGGTATTTTCAACATTAAGAGATCACATACTGTGGTTAATTACAGCCAATAAGCTGTCATTAGCCTATATAATATATAGGTCCGATCAATTTGTTTTTAAATTTTTTTAAACAACCAATATATAGTGTTAAACAATGCTAAAAAATCATATACATTTACTGTTGACATTAGTCCAGAACATTCATTTGCATTAAAACAGTTCTAAATCATACATCAAATAGGACTCCAGCTTCACATATGATAGGATTCAATCAGCTGACTTTCACCAGTTTTTCTTTTTTTAAGGTATAAACCCACGATGTTTTTGTTTATTGTCGTAAAGCTAGACTAGTTCTTTATAGAAGAGTAAATCAATAATAAAGCATTTTACTTGCAGGTATATTCGTGAGAATGCAATTTTGTTTGGTATGCTGCAGAATCTCAGGTGCCTGGAACAGTGCCTGGCATATAGGAAATGACATTCAATAATTATTTGTTGAATGAGTAACATGTAGGTACAAGTTTTTTAAATTTTTCTTTAAAAAGATTCTATTTGAGAGAGAGAGAATGAGAGCACAAGTGGGGGGGGAAGGCAGAGGGAGAAGCAGACTCCCTGCTGAGTGGGGAGCCCGATGCAGGGCTCTATCCCAGGACCCCAGGATCATGACCTCATCTGAAGGCAGACGCTTAACTGACTGAGCCATCCAGGAGCCCTAGGTACAAGTCTTCTACCAAAAAGTCGTATTTATTTTTTTGCTCCCATTAACATCACATAAATGTTGAATATATATGAGTATAGGAATACAGTACTTGTTAAAAGACATCAAAAGCTGAAAATGTCATGTTTAATATTTTTAGTTGCAGAATATTTAAGAGTCTTTTTATCAGGATAGCAAACAAATGTCTATTCTTATAGGATCACACATTTATTAATTTCATTATGAACTTCAAGAAAAAAGCAGAAATCTAAATGTTATTGCTATCTGGAAATGAATCCAGATGAATCCAAATGAATATACGTAAACATATCTCTATAGGGTTGGGGTGGGAGGAGTTTTTAAAGTATTTAAGTCCACCTTAATTGAAAATGAAATATTCAAAATTGAGAAAACTACTACTGCATTGGGACATAATAACAGGAAGCATTATACTCAAGTATTAAACTTGTTGGAAAAAGAAAGTAGAGAAAAAAGAGCCTATTAGAGCTGTAGAGGTTTACAGTGGCAATTTGTCAACAAAAAGGTGTAAGTGGTGCACTGTTACATGCAGTTACATAATAAAAGCCTTCTAAATATTATAAATAATCTCTTCAGATGTAAAAAAATCTGCTTAAAGTCTAATGCAGTATTCATTTTTAGAGATTTGAGTTTAAATGACAACTATTTGTTACAACTTTTGGCTTTTCCTTTTATTCCACTTTTTAATTATTAAACATTAAGACTGTTCATTCAAATAAACAGTAATTTGCACTTTATGGCACTTTTCAGCCCACAATCTTAAAGCATTAATTAATTAAGAAAAACTATTTCTCCTAAATTAGGGTAATCAGAATTGAGAAAGACAAAGACTGTTGCTTTTTTTCTCTATACATACCATTTTGAAATTTGAAACTGCTTGTGATGTAATTACTATATTTGATAAAATAGGAAATACTTTACAGAAATTACCTAAAAGCTGATTTCTGGGTATCGCCATAGAACATTTATCCAAATCTTCTGGATTGAACGTTATACATTACTATATGATCATGATTAGTAGGGGTTACCTACATGTTTTTCAGTTATCAGATTTAAAGATGGTTTTACATGAATTGTTTGTTAGCGCTTAATTAGTAATGTACATCATCTTCTCCTGATTACTATTTATCAGCCTGAATGCAATATGTGGGCCAACTTGGCCAGGTTCTTATTAAAAATATTTTGAACTAATTTATATCCCTAAACATTAAGGCTTTATTTTCGATAAGTATCACACTAACTGCATTTCCATAATGTTATAATTTATGATACAAAACAACCAAACTCAGGCCCTTAACCTTCAGCTTGCAGGGTTTAAGTAATTTAAATGGATACAGCCTAAGAAAAGGAAGGTTTTTCAATATACAGTGGTTAATGCAAATAAAGTTGTTTTCAAAGACTAAAAATTTGCAAAGCTCTGTTCTGTTTTTAAGAGGAGATTCAAAGATATGTCATAAGTAATGATAAATGTGTAAATTCCATTATACAACTCTTAATATAGCTCTACTAAAATATGTTATCTAAGAAAAGGACAAGAAAATTAATAGCTGATATATACCACAGATCAAGAGAAATCAGGGAATTTTCAATGATTATAATCTATCCATATATAAGTAAACTATACTGTACTCACGCCTCTTTGCAAGAGTAAAAAAATGGGAGACTTACATCTCTTATTAAGAGGCAATTTTAACAGATAAATAACATGAAAAAGTAAACTAATACTAGCCTAGACAACCAAATTTTTAAATCTATGTTACGCTAATACCTTGCACATATTGAGCTCACGAACAAAATCTGCTAACTTCAAACAGTAAAAATCCATCTTCCTCCATAGTGAACTCAATATACTACAATAAAACATGAATCTTCAGTGCAGAGCAATGGTTTTCAACTGTTGCTCCTACAAGTTATTTAAAAGACTTCTCCTGTGTCTCCTCCTTCACTGAGAGAAGTAGGGGATGTATTAGTGAGGTTCAGCTTTGTATTCCTACTCCAAACAGAATAGTCCAGCTTTTACATATTCCATAGTTTGGGATCAAATTTTGTTTAAACAAAGGGTCCATAGCTTAAAAAAAAAAAAAAATCCCAAACCAAAATACATGTAAACCAATTTACAAACCAATTACCTTCTCCTTTCTTCTATTTTCCCCTGACTCGCCGCCCCTTACATACACACATTCCCTACACTTCAGACACCTAACAGTACCACAGAATCAGTGAAAGATTGGGGCTGGGAGGTGAGGAAGGTTGAGGAAAAAAAAAGAAGAGATAGCATCACTTTGAAACTAATGTTAAATGTTATCATTCTACCCAAGCTGAATATGCATGGACTCTTAATATGTTTGAGATGATTAAGAGGTAAGACTCTATATGAACAAAATCTGTTTTCAAGAGCCATATATAAATATCAGTGTCACTTCAATACTTGAGGGGCTGCACTAACACATGTACTCTGTTTCTGCTTATCAATAGAGTGGTAATGCTAACAGTGACAGGGAGGACACTAGAGTTTCTAGAAAGCCAGGTAAATACTGCCATTTTCTCTGTTCATATATCCATTGTTGCTGATGGGAATAACAGAAAAAAATCCTATCTTTATAGATTATTTTCTTTCAAAAAACCTTAAAGAAAACCCAATTCCATTAATGCAGTAAAATAAAAGAATAGACAATGTTCTCAAAATTGCTTCTTCAATGCCTCAAAAGTTCCTGGAAATATATGAAAACTCTACTAGCATGTAAAACTCTCCAATTAATTCACAAGGCTCTATTAAACATCCTTTGCACAGTATTTAGACAATATGTTTAATTCTTATAATGATTCAAAAAATATATTGGCTAATATATCAAAACATCTTTTGAATACTTGGAATTCAGCTAGAAATTTTCTAGATAATTCATAAACTCTACATTCAGGGATTTTTCCTACCATCCCCCTGCCCCACAAGTGAGATTCTTTTTCAGACATGAAGACAACTTATTTTTTGTTTGTTTGTTTTAATACCAGATTTAGCTTTTCTATCTTTACACAAAGAAAAGGTTTATTCTCAAGGTAATTTATTTGTGAGGGCAGAGACAAAGGAAGGAGAGATAGCAATAATCTGGAGAAAAAGATACATCATTTACTAAAGTGGAATAAGTGGATTTAATGTCTCATGTGAGAATATAATATATGGATGTGAGAATTAAAATTGTCAACTAATGATTACTTTTTTTCATTAAAAGATAAAATAGGCACCTCAGGACCTATTTGTTCTCTGCTACTCATCAGTAATACCTACATGCTATGTGTAACATGAAAATAGAATGACAGCATCTTAATGAAGAGTTTCTTCACAGATTTCAAAGAAATGTTAAGCATAGTTAAGCATTCTCTGTTAGTTAACAACTGGCTACATTAGTGAAAACCTAGTAAGAGCAAGAACTTCTAGGACAGACCTCAGTTTGAATTCTAGCTTAGCTATGACTTTAGATAAGTAATTTAACCTCTTTGAGTCTTTATTTTTCTCACATATGTAAGGTGTGCTTATCCTGCAAGACTGTTGTGAGGATTATAAATAATGTGTATAAAATATCCAGCAGAATACAGGTAATAGGGTCTTAAACAAAATTAAAAATCTTCAGTTAACCAATTCTTCTATAAATAATAGGAAAAATAAGAGTACCACAAACTATGGAAAAGTTATCATAACTTCAGAAAACATTAGAAAAGATAATTACACCATGACATAGAATTTCAAGCAATGCAATCCCAGTGTTAGTTTTAGAGAAATTGTAAATGATGGGTTCTTGACACGTGAGTTTAGCTGAGAAACTTGAAGGCTAGCTGGTGGAGACCATTCTCTTAGCTCGCTGCTTCTCCAGCTCTCCCTTTAGAGGAACTTTCAGGCCAGCATCTTTTAATGCCAACTGGGCATGGCCCCAAGCAGACCTCCATCATATTAAACAAAACAAAGCAAATAGACTCACCTTTCTGACATTTTCTCATCTTTTCAGTGGTACCAACATTCTTTGAGCCGTATAGGCTCAAAATCTCAAAGTGTTTTCTTATGTCAAAGCCTACCAAGATTTCCTTTGTCATATATCAAGCAACCATTTCAAAACCTTTTCATTTTCATTCTCCAACCCCCAAGTCCCTGTAAAGATACCAAATGGATTAAGGAAGGTCTGTAAGGAATTACAGACCATTGGTCCTATCTCACTCCACTGCTGTAAAGCCTCCACTGACTCTTTACTATCTTTTGCAGTTTCTCTGTGGGCTACCTGTAGCAGAAGATGCACTGGCCAAACCTATACCCACCCAATAAAATGTTCTGGCAAGGGGATGCAGTGTTTCACAAACTTCCTATGCGGTTTTTATGTACACAGAAGCTTGTGAACAGCTAACTATAAAATAATAAATATCGCCACCACTAAGAATAACAGCCAACATATTAAATGCTTAATGTGGTTTGAGCAGTGTTCTAAGAGCTTTATAACGATAAACTCATTTAATCTTCATGACAACCCTATGAGGTAGGTATTATTACTATTGGCACTTGACAAATGAAGAACAAGGAAGAGGAAAAGTTAAGTAACTTGCCCTAGGTCACACAGCTAGAAAGTGGTGGAAATAAAATTAGATTTCAGGCAGTCTTCACCCAGGGTCTATGTTTTTAAGCACTAAACAGACTGCCACAGGCTATCATTCAAGGACCCTGAGTCTGAACAACCTTTCCAGAATGAATTCCTACAACTACCCTTCCTCTTCCAGCTGGTAGCAAGACGGTTCTAAGATCTCCAAACCAATCCAAAGGATCTCTAATCCAGAGGAGGATGAGAGAGTACCACTTCCCATGTTCTCTTTCATGGAAGTGAGGAAAACATTTCTAGACCCCATATAGTAGACTGCCTCTCATGTCTCACTGCTCAGGCCGATCCACAAACAGGAAAGATGATTATTATTAATGGCTTAGACTAATTACTAGGGTGGAATGGATGTCAGGATCAACTGTTAGGACCACTATACTCATTTTTCTACACTGGGGTTGATACTGCAATCCTGTCTAGAACATTTTCCCCTCTCCACGTCTTTCTTCTATTGTCTCCATTTTTCTGAACTTAGCCATGTTTTCCAACCTCACCCTTCTTTCCTCCCTCCATCCAATATGTTTGCTGAGTGTCAAGAATGATCCAAACACTACTGAAGACTTGTATATATAATGTCAAGGTAGACAGACACAGTCCCTGTCCTCATGGAGCTTATGTTCTGGCATGGTAACAGACAAAAGTCACAAAAACAGACCAAGTAAGAGTAGCACTTGCAGGCTACAATAAGAGTTATAAATTATAAAGGCAACCAACAGCAGGAGAGGGAGCTATTTTAGCTATACGGTTGTAAAGAAAGCTTCATTTTATAGTGATATTTAAGCTAAGATCTATAGAATAAGAAGGAACCATATAAGAGGTGGGAGGAAATCAGAATGTGCAAGGTCCCCAAGATGGGAAGGAACTTGCTTTGAGGATCTGAAAGAGGTCCTCAAATTCAGTAAGAAGAGTGGGAGGATGAAGGCTGAGATGTGGATTATGTAGAGTCTTTGAAGGCATGGTAAGTAGTTTAGAGTTAGATTTTATTTTGAGCATTATGGGAAGTCAATAGAGACATAAAATCCCATTTACATCTTATTAAGATCATTCAGGCTACTCTCTGTAGATGATGAACTAAGCAGGGGTTGGGGAGGGCAAGAATGAAAGCAAGGAGAACAGAATGTTATAAGAGGAAACAAACTAATGGTTTTATTCTGTAGGCACAACGGATAGAACTCCATGGTGAACAGCTTAGGGGGATGAAGGAGAGGTAAAAATTGATTTCTAGAGTTCTGGCTTGAGCTACTAGGTGAATGATGTGCTTTTATCAGTTACGAACAGACTGGGGCTGGGGATGAGAAGGTTGCAAACAAATTTGGAGAGTAAAATCAACTACTTCCCTTGAGCATGTAAAATTTGAGATGTTTGTGAGACATCCAAATGAAATGTGAAGTAGGAAGTTGTACAGGTGGGTCTGGAGTTCAGAAGAGAGAATGGAGTTGGACACACACACAATACACACACACATATATTCAGAAGTCATCAGCATAAAGAAATTCTACTATGGCAATCACGGTATGCAATTTGAAGATGATATGCTTAGATGTAGCTTTTTTGGCATTTATCCTGTCTGGCATTCTCTGAGTTTACTGGATCTGTAGTTTGGTATCTGACATTAGTCTGGGAAAATTCTCAGTCATTATTCTTTCAAATATTTCTTCTGTTCTTTTATCTCTTTTTCTCCTACAGTATTACCATTACATAAATGTTACACTTGTGGTAACAATTCTTGGATATTGTGTTCTGTTTCTTCAGTCTTTGTTCTCTTTGCTTTTCCTTTTTGGAAGTTTTTATTGACGTATCATCAAGCTCAAAGATCTTTCCTCACCATGTCCAGTCTACTAATGAGACCACTAAAAGCATTCTTCATTTCTGTTACACTGTTTTTGATCTTTAGTACTTCTTTTTTTTCCTTTTATTATGTTAATCACCATACAAGACTATACTTTCACGGATCATTTCTATAGTTTGTTTAGTACTTCTTTTTGATTCTTTCTTAGAATTTCCATCTCTCTGCTTACAATGCCCATGTTTTTGCATCCCGTCTTACTTTAGCGGTTGGAATCCTTAGCATTTTAATCATAGTTTGTTTTAAATTCCCAGTCTGATAATTCCAACATCCTTGCCATATTGGAGTCTAGTTCTTTTGCTTGCTCTGTCCCATCAACCTGTGTTTTTACTATGCCTTGCGATTTTTTCTTCATAGCTGTAATGTGATGTACTAGGTAAAGGGAGCTGCTTCAATAAATAGGCCTTTAGTAATGCAGTGGTTAAGGTAAAGAGATAGGGAAAACATTCTACAGTTCTATTATGACTAGATCTCAATCTTTTAGTGAGCCTTTGCCTCTGAACTGTGAACTTTGTAAGGGCTTCTCAGTTTTCCCCCCAACCTAGGTGGGATAGGATAGCTACAGTGGGCTGGAGCTGGGTATTTCCTTTCTCCAGGTCATTTAGGCTCTGATAAATCCCAAATAGTTTAGGCTCTGGTAAAACAGTTTCTCTTGAGGACAGCCCTTGTTATGAAGGACAGGATGTTCTGGAGCATTTCAAAATGGTTCTTTTCCTCTCCCCATGCCAGAAGCAGAAGGGGTATGTGAGAACCTAGTCAAGCTCCTGGCGGTAAAACTACGAAAGTGTAGAGACCCCCTATGACTGGCCCCCACTGGAGTTTTTAACTCTCAGACTTGTCTACCCTGAACCTCTAGAAATTCATGGATTATAGTTTAGGCTTTCCTACTCCAGTACTGGTTCTCACAGACATTTCTACTTTAGTAAGTTGTGATTCTCTGTATTTGTCCATCTGTTACTCCAGTTTTGGGGGCAACGGTTTGCCCTGTAACCTCACTTTTCTGACAGATCTAAGGACAGTTATTGGTTTTTCAGTTTCTTCAGCTTTTTCTTGTTAGGACAGAGTGACAACTTATAAGCTCCTTAAATGCTGGACCAGAAACCGGAAGTCTCTTCATTTTTTAAATTATAAAGTTTAGAGACAAATGGGATTTTAGATACTATCTTGCTGAATTACCTCTTTACAAAGACAAGAAAACATGGAGAGAGTAAAGTTAAATGACTTGCCCAAGTACCAAGGGCTATGTACCTAGAGCTATTTAACGTCATCAGAACTTGGTTAGACCCCAGTGTTCCTTACTTCCTACCTGCAATTAAAAAGCAGCTCTGTTTTCTTTTAAGATTTTATTTATATATTTATATATATATATATATTTTTTTTTTTTTTTAAAGATTTTATTAATTTATTTGAGAGAGAGAGAGAGTGTGTGAGCATGAATGGGGTGAGGGGCAGAGGGAGAAGCAGACTCCCTGCTGAGCAGGGAGCCCGTGTGGAGCTCCATCCCAGGACCCTGAGATCATGACCTGAGCCAAAGGCAGATGCTTAACCAACTGAGCCACCCAGGCGCCCCACAAGACATTCTTGTTATTGCTTACACAGTTAATTTTTGTTTACACTTAGCCAGATATTGACCCTTTCTATTATACTTAATTTTTTCTTTCATTATCATTTTTCTAAGATATTTACATTCTGCATAAACTGATTTAAGCATTTTTTTAAAATACATGCAGAGCTGATTTTTTTTTTCAGTTTTAATTTGGCAAAAGTTGGTTTTTAAAATTTTTTATTTTATTTTGCCTTCACTTCTTTGGCCGTATTTTTTTTTAAATTTTTTTTATTGTTATGTTAATCCCCATACATTACATCATTAGTTTTAGATATAGTGTTCCATGATTCATTGTTTGTGCATAACACCCAGTGCTCCATGCAGAACGTGCCCTCCTCAATACCCATCACCAGGCTAACCCATCCTCCCAACCCCCTCCCCTCTAGAACCCTCAGTTTGTTTTTCAGAGTCCATTGTCTCTCATGGTTCTTCTCCCCCTCCGATTTCCCCCCCTTCATTCTTCCCCTCCTGCTACATTCTTCTTCTTTTTTTCTTTCTTAACATATATTGCATTATTTGTTTCAGAGGTACAGATCTGAGATTCAACAGTCTTGCACAATTCACAGCACTTACCAAAACACATACCCTCCCCAGTGTCCATCACCCAGTCACCCCGTCCCTCCCACCCCACCCCCCACTCCAGCAACCCTCAGTTTGTTTCCTGAGATTAAGAATTCCTCATATCAGTGAGGTCATATGATACATGTCTTTCTCTGTTTGACTTATTTCGCTCAGCATAATACCCTCCAGTTCCATCCACGTCGTTGCAAATGGCAAGATCTTATTCCTTTTGATGGCTGCATAATATTCCATTGTATATATATACCATATCTTCTTTATCCATTCATCTGTTGATGGACATCTTGGCTCTTTCCACAGTTTGGCTATTGTGGACATTGCTGCTATAAACATCGGGGTGCACGTAGCCTTTCGGGTCCCTACTTTTGTATCTTTGGGGTAAATACCCAGGAGTGCAATTGCTGGATCATATGGTAGCTCTATTTTCAACTTTTTGAGGAACCTCCATACTGTTTTCCAGAGTGGTTGCACCACCTTGCATTCCCACCAACAGTGTAGGAGGGTTCCCCTTTCTCCGCATCCCCGCCAACATCTGTCATTTCCTGACTTGTTAATTTTAGCCATTCTGACTGGTGTGAGGTGGTATCTCATTGAGGTTTTGATTTGGATTTCCCTGATGCCGAGTGATATTGAACACTTTTTCATGTGTCTGTTGGCCATTTGGATGTCTTCTTTGGAAAAATGTCTGTTCATGTCTTCTGCCCATTTCTTGATTGGATTCTTTGTTCTTTTGGTGTTGAGTTTGATGAGTTCTTTATAGATTTTGGATACTAGCCCTTTATCTGATATGTCATTTGCAAATATCTTCTCCCATTCTGTCAGTTGTCTTTTGGTTTTGTTGACTGTTTCCTTTGCTTTGCAAAAGCTTTTTATCTTGATGAAGTCCCAATAGTTCATTTTTGCCCTTGCTTCCCTTGCCTTTGGCGATGTTTCTAGGAAGAAGTTGCTGCGGCTGAGGTCGAAGAGGTTGCTGCCTGTGTTCTCCTTTAGGATGTTGATGGACTCCTGTCTCACATTGAGGTCTTTCAACCATTTGGAGTCTATTTTTGTGTGTGGTGTAAGGAAATGGTCCAGTTTCATTCTTCTGCCTGTGGCTGTCCAATTTTCCCAACACCATTTGTTGAAGAGACTGTCTTTTTTCCATTGGACATTCTTTCCTGCTTTGTCAAAGATGAGTTGACCATATAGTTGAGGGTCCATTTCTGGGCTCTCTATTCTGTTCCATTGATCTATGTGTCTGTTTTTGTGCCAGTACCATACTGTCTTGATGATGACAGCTTTGTAGTAGAGCTGGAAGTCTGGAATTGTGATGCCGCCAGCTTTGCTTTTCTTTTTCAACATTCTTCTGGCTATGCGGGGTCTTTTCTGGTTCCATACAAATTTTAGGATTATTTGTTCCATTTCTTTGAAGAAAGTGGATGGTATTTTGATGGGGATTGCATTGAATGTGTAGATTGCTCTAGGTAGGATTGACATCTTCACAATATTTGTTCTTCCAATCCATGAGCATGGAACATTTTTCCATTTCTTTGTGTCTTCCTCAATTTCTTTCATGAGTATTTTATAGTTTTCTGAGTACAGATTCTTTGCCTCTTTGGTTAGATTTATTCCTAGGTATCTTATGGTTTTGGGTGCAATTGTAAATGGGATCGACTCCTTAATTTCTCTTTCTTCTGACTTGTTGTTGGTGTATAGGAATGCCACTGACTTCTGTGCATTGATTTTATATCCTGCCACTTGACTGAATTCCTGTATGAGTTCTAGCAGTTTTGGGGTGAAGTCTTTGGGATTTTCCACATAAAGTATCATATCATCTGCAAAGAGTGAGAGTTTGACTTCTTCTTTGCCAATTTGGATGCCTTTGATTTCTTTTTGTTGTCTGATTGCTGTGGCTAGGACTTCCAATACTATGTTGAATAGCAGTGGTGATAGTGGACATCCCTGCCGCGTTCCTGACCTTAGGGGGAAAGCTCTCAGTTTTTCCCCATTGAGAATGATATTCGCTGTAGGTTTTTCATAGATGGCTTTTATGATATTGAGGTATGTACCCTCTATCCCTATACTCTGAAGAGTTTTGATCAAGAAAGGATGCTGTACTTTGTCAAATGCTTTTTCTGCATCTATTGAGAGGATCATATGATTCTTGTTCTTTCTTTTGTTAATGTATTGTATCACGTTGATTGATTTGCGGATGTTGAACCAACCTTGCAGCCCAGGGATAAATCCGACTTGGTCGTGGTGAATGATCCTTTTAATGTACTGTTGGATCCTATTGGCTAGTATTTTGGTGAGAATTTTTGCATCCATGTTCATCAGGGATATTGGTCTGTAATTCTTTTTGATGGGGTCTTTGTCTGGTTTGGGGATCAAGGTAATGTTGGCCTCATAAAATGAGTTTGGAAGTTTTCCTTCCATTTCTATTTTTTGGAACAGTTTCAGAAGGATAGGTATTAATTCTTCTTTAAATGTTTGGTAGAATTCCCCTGGGAAGCCATCTGGCCCTGGGCTTTTGTGTTTTGGGAGATTTTTGATGACTGCTTCAATTTCCTTAGTGGTTATAGGTCTGTTCAGGTTTTCTATTTCTTCCTGGTTCAGTTTTGGTAGTTGATACATCTCTAGGAATGCATCCATTACTTCCAGGTTATCTAATTTGCTGGCATAGAGTTGCTCATAATACGTTCTTATAATTGTTTGTATTTCTTTGGTGTTGGTTGTGATCTCTCCTCTTTCATTCATGATTTTGTTGATTTGGGTCATTTCTCTTTTCTTTTTGATAAGTCTGGCCAGGGGCTTATCAATCTTGTTAATTCTTTCAAAGAACCAGCTCCTAGTTTCGTTGATCTGTTCGACTGTTCTTTTGGTTTCTATTTCATTGATTTCTGCTCTGATCTTTATTATTTCTCTTCTCCTGCTGGGTTTAGGCTTTATTTGCTGTTCTTTCTCCAGCTCCTTTAGGTGTAGGGTTAGGTTGTGTACTTGAGACCTTTCTTGTTTCTTGAGAAAGGCTTGTATTGCTATATACTTTCCTCTTAGGACTGCCTTTGCTGTATCCCAAAGATTTTGAATAGTTGTGTTTTCATTTTCATTGGTTTCCATGAATTTTTTTAATTCTTCTTTAATTTCCTGGTTGACCCATTCATTCTTCAGTAGGATGCTCTTTAGCCTCCATGTATTTGAGTTCTTTCCGACTTTCCTCTTGTGATTGAGTTCTAGTTTCAAAGCATTGTGGTCTGAAAATAGGCAGGGGATGATCCCAATCTTCTGGTACCGGTTGAGACCTGATTTATGACCTAGGATGTGATCTATTCTGGAGAATGTTCCATGGGCACTAGAGAAGAACGTGTATTCCGTTGCTTTGGGATGGAATGTTCTGAATATGTCTGTGAAGTCCATTTGGTCCAGTGTGTCATTTAAAGTCTTTATTTCCTTGTTGATCTTTTGCTTGGACGATCTGTCCATTTCAGTGAGGGGGGTGTTAAAGTCCCCCACTATTATTGTATTGTTGTCGATGTGTTTCTTTGCTTTTGTTATTAATTGCCTTATATAATTGGCTGCTCCCATGTTAGGGGCATAGATATTTACAATTGTTAGATCTTCTTGTTGGATAGACCCTTTAAGTATGATATAGTGTCCTTCCTCATCTCTAATTACAGTCTTTGGTTTAAAATCTAATTTGTCTGATATAAGGATTGCCACCCCAGCTTTCTTTTGGTGTCCATTAGCATGGTAAATGGTTTTCCACCCCCTCACTTTCAATCTCGGGGTGTCTTTGGGTCTAAAATGAGTCTCTTGCAGACAGCATATCGATGGGTCTTGTTTTTTAATCCAATCTGATAGCCTGTGTCTTTTGATTGGGGCATTTAGCCCGTTTACATTCAGGGTAACTACTGAAAGATAGGAATTCAGTGCCATTGTATTGCCTGTAAAGTGACTGTTACTGTATATTGTTTGTGTTCCTTTCTGGTCTATGTTACTTTTAGGCTCTCTCTTTGCTTAGAGGACCCCTTTCAATATTTCTTGTAGGGCTGGTTTCGTGTTTGTAAATTCCTTTAGTTTTTGTTTGTCCTGGAAGCTTTTTATCTCTCCTTCAATTTTCAATGACAGCCTAGCTGGATATAGTATTCTTGGCTGCATATTTTTCTCATTTAGTGCTCTGAATATGTCCTGCCAGTCCTTTCTGGCCTGCCAGGTCTCTGTGGATAAGTCTGTTGCCAATCTAATGTTTCTACCATTGTAGGTTACATATCTCTTCTCCCGAGCTGCTTTCAGGATTTTCTCTTTGTCTCTGAGACTCGTAAGTTTTACTATTAGATGTCGGGGTGTTGACCTATTTTTATTGATTTTGAGAGGGGTTCTCTGTGCTTCCTGGATTTTGATGCCTGTTTCCTTCCCCAAATTAGGGAAGTTCTCTGCTATAATTTGCTCCATTATACCTTCTGCCCCTCTCTCTCTTTCTTCTTCTTCTGGGATCCCAATTATTCTAATGTTGTTTCGTCTTATGGTATCGTTTATCTCTCGAATTCTGCCCTCGTGATCCAGTAGTTGTTTATCTCTCTTTTTCTCAGCTTCTTTATTTTCCATCATTTGGTCTTCTATCTCACTGATTCTTTCTTCTGCCTCATTTATCCTAGCAGTTAGCGCCCCCATATTTGATTGCACCTCATTGATAGCCTTTTTGATTTCGACTTGGTTAGATTTTAGTTCTTTTACTTCTCCAGAAAGGGTTTCTCTAATAACTTCCATGTTTTTTTCAAGCCCAGCTAGTATCTTTAAAGTGATGATTCTGAACTCTAGATCTGACATCGTACTAATGTCCGTATTGAGTAGGTCCCTGGCAGTCGGTACTACCTCTTGTTCTTTTTGTTGAGGTGATTTTTTCCGTCTTGTCATTTTGTGCAGAGGAGAATAGATTAATGAGAGAACAAAATGCTAGCAGGGTAACAACGTCCCCAGAAAATATACTCTAAACAAATCAGAAAAGACCTGAAGCAGTGGGAAAAGAAAGGGAAAGAGAGAAAAAAGAAAAGGAAAGAAAAAAAGAAAAAAGAAAAAGAAAAAGATAAAAACAAACAAAAGCAGAACAAAACAAAACAAAACAAAAACAGAATGTGATCAAATATGATCAGGCTGGATTATAGATCAGTGCCACACACTAGATTTTGGGTGTATTTTGGTCTGTTAAAAGAAAGTCCCTCCCAATATTTTAAAGAAAGAAAAACTTATATATGTACAAAAATAAGGGTTGATATGATGAAGGGATGGAATATGACTGTAAAGATGGAAATTATAAAAAATTTTAAAAAAGGATTTGATAAGTTGTTTGAAAAAAGAAAGAAGAGGATTAAAAAAAAAAAGAAGAAAGAAAAAAGGGAGAGAATGTGATCAGGCAGGGGAGTAGAAAAAAACCATACACTAGAGATTTAGAGTATATTTTGATCTATTAGAATAAACTATCTCAAGATTTTAAAGAGAGAACAACTTATATATATACGCCAAAAATACGGGTAACTACTATGAAGGGATAGAATATGACTTTAAAAATGAAAAATAAAAATGTTTTTTTTTTTTTTAAAAAGGGATTGATAAGATGTTGGTTGAAAAAGGGAAAAAGAAAAATTCAAAAAAAAAGAAAAAAGGAAAAAAGAAAAAAAGACAGTTAAAAAAAAATAATTAACTTTGAAAGACTAAAGAATCATGGTAAAAAAGCCATGAATTCTATGTGCAGTATTCCCCTAGCGCTGGAGTTCTGCCGTTCTCATTGATCGGTAAACTTGGTCTTGGCTGGCTGTTCTCGCTGATCTTCTAGGGGAGGGGCCTGTTGCCGTGGTTCCCAAATGTCTTTGCCGGAGGCGGAATTGCCCCGCCCTTGCCCGGTCCGGGCTAAGTAATCTGCTGGGGTTTGCTCTCTGGAGCTTTTGTTCCCTGCAAGCTTTCCGTACAGCTTTGGAGGCGGAGAGTGAAAATGGCGGCCTCCCAGTCTCCGCGCCGGCGGAGCCGAGAACTCGGGGTCCCGCTCCTCAGCGAGGCCCCAGAGAAAAGCAGTCAGTCACTCCCGTCTCCCCGGTCTCCGGCCACACTCCGCGCTCACCCGGCCTGTGACCGCGCCTTTCTATCCGGCACCCGACCCCGGGTGGAGTCTCCAAACCCAGCAGATCCCTGCGGTGCACTCCCGCACCTCTCCTCCCGGGGGAAGAAGGTGAGTCTCCCCCGATCTGCCGCTTGTTGGGTCCCTGCTGGAGGAGCAGTGGCCCGACTGTGCCGCGGATCACGGTTTATGACAACCCCGAGCTGAGAGCCCGCGCCTGGGCTCCGTCTCTGCAGCCGGCTTCCCTGCTCCCATACCTGGGAGCTCTGCCGCACTCAGGCACCCCCGGTCTTTCTGTGACCCCGAGGGTCCTGAGACCACACTGTCCCGCGAGGGTTCCACCCCCCACTTCGCCACCAGAGTGACGTCCCTCAGCGGAGCAGACTTCTAAAAGTTCCGATTTTGTGCTCCGTGGCTCTATCACTTGCCAGAAGCGGCCGACGGAGGCCCCTCCCCCACCATCTATCCTCCCGAATATCGCGTCGGATTCACTTCTCCGCACGTCCTACCTTCCAGAAAGTGGCCGCTTTTCCGTTCAGAGAGTTGTTGCTATTCTTTTCTTCGATCTCCTGTTGAGTTTGTAGGTGTTCAGAATGGTTTGATCCCTATCCAGCTGAATTCCTGAGAGGAGACGAAATCCAGGTCTCCTACTCCTCCGCCATCTTGCTCCGCCCCCCTCTATATATTTATTTATTTGAGAGAGAGAGAGAGAGCACGCGTGTGCGTGCACGAGCAGGGGGAGGGGCAGAGGGAGAGGGAAAAGCAGGCTCCCCACTGAGCAAAGAGCCTGATGTAGTGCTCAATCCCAGGGTCCTGGGATCATGACCTGAGCTGAAGGCAGACACCCAACCGACCAAGCCACCCAGGTTCCCTGTAAAAAGCAGCTGTTTTAATAGTATTATAGTTATATTTAAAGAAAAAAAAAAAAAAGAATCCTTACTTATAAAGACATGTACTGAAATATTTACAAGGAATAACGTGATGCCTGGGATTTGCTTTGAAATCTGAAGTGAGATGGGGGTTGTTAGGGGGACAGTTAAAAGATGAATGGTCATGTGTTGATAAATGTGATGAGAAAATAGGGTTCATTATAATAATTTACTTTGTATAGGACTGAAATTTTTCATAGTCAAATGGTAAATACGTAGTAAAAGTAGAAAAGAATGAAACAAATGTTTATTTTGACTTAAATTATCCATTCATACTGCTAAAAGAATTGATGCTATTATTAAAAGGCTTGTAAGTAAACATGCATCTAAAGTTGATACCAACTTAAGAATTAGTTGGCTTAATACATCTACCAAATCATAAAGGTAAAATAAACTGTACCACTTATAAATCAAATTGCTTTATTTATATAAAATTCACAGTCATACTTCTCTAAACTTCTCCATCATTTTAATATCTCATAGCTATCAGAGTACCTTAGCCCCAGCTGAGATCAAACTGACACAATACTTAGCTACGAATCTCTTGCACAATAGGTTAACTCAATTTGCTTTTTCATTCTCAATTGAAATATTCTGTCTGCTGCAGAGGAATTTTCATTAATGGTACTCCCTTGCACAAGGGAGTAAAAGAATTGCTCGTAAATCCAAGCAATAGGATTTAATTTTCTATATTTTACTCTTTTAAGCCAGGAAAAAAGTCATCAAGTTCAGTTATCAATTAAGGCAAACAGAGGAAAATCAAAGGTATTAAAATCTATTAATATTTGCTCTCCAATAAGGAAGGCTACCGAATTCCCTACTAGAAGAGATATGTCAGTTGACTACTTCTTTAGTGCCTGATTGTAGATAAATGAATTCAGTTAGGAAATCATTTGTACCTTAATCTGATAACAGGAAGCCTTTGCTATCTTTTCATTAATATTATATTACAAATTATATAGTTTCTGCTTTATTTCTTAGACATATCTGGTTGATTATAGGAAAGAAGCTCCTTAAAGATTTATGTCTTACTTAATTTGGCATTTTCTATAGAGCTTGGCACAGTAAGTAACTACTGAATAAATAAAATTATCAAGCAGTACTTATCTTTCCAAATCAGGGAAGAAAAGTTTGAAGGAAAACTCTTAAAATATCCACTCACTCTCAGCACTCTCAAAATTCTCAGTAGTGTGCCGCTATTCAAGAGGTCTACCACCAGACTCAGTAATAAGTCAGGCAAAATGGGCCTTCCTGAGCATATGGATTGAAGAAGGGTATGCGGATTCTGTTTTCAGTATTCCACTGCTAAGACATGGTCTTCACTCATAGACAGGTAGCACTAGTCCAATGTACTACTGATCTTAAGATTCAAGAAGAGATGTAGGATTTATGACCATATATTATCTCACCGATAACATTCATGAATATCCTAATAAAAACTTTATACATTTTGCAAAATCGTAATTGCCCATATTTCAGTTTAAGGTATGTTTTAAGCACCTGGTACCTATTACAATAACTGGTTTAGAAATGAATATACTGGCCATGCAAGCACTATACAGATTATAGCTTTAGTCTGTTATAAAGTAATTAAAAGCAGTTATAAGTAAAAGAAAACCAAGAACTCTTATCTAAGCTGGCAAAATATTAACTGTCATCCTGATAAGAGATAAACAATAGTTAACCATTAAAACAAGTTATGACAGAAATAGAGATACACTCCCATATTAAATCTTGAGAAAATGTTATGTATATTGAGAAAAGAAAGATGAAATATCAGGGTTCTATTTTCATATCCTTATTATAAGATAAATAATAATGAAAATGTGAGACAATTCCAGTGAAGGATTTTTTAAAAAATGATCATCTTTAGTTCACTTCACAATGCATTGCTAATGTACTACACCTCCAAGATACCAGTTGGAAGAAACTGGCTTTATTGAAGCACTAGCTATAAAACTGTTCTATACGCAATTAGGTGAAAAAAAACAGTAACAGTTTCAGAGACCTTAAAGCTTTGGCTTTGAATGTTGCGATTCCTTAAAACAGAAGGGACCTTTTAAACAAGAACTGCAAACCAAAAGAATCTTCATCATATACTGTGAGTAGACACAAAGAAAAAAACCAGTCTTTAAGAATGTACTGGGAGGGTATTCACTCACTTTTGAACCTAAGGGCTAGCATTTGTAGAAAAGCTAAACAGGGATCTAGAACTTGGTGGGTGATTCAAGAATCTCAGGATAGGAAGAACTTGCAATGTCATCTTGCCTGAGACCTTCATTATACCTTCCTCACTACTCATCATCTACCAGTGGCTTGTACACCACCTTCTAGAAACGGATTTTCCAGTCATACAGCCTACACTATTTCTAGTCTGCTTAAATTGAGTAAAAATCTGCCTTCTTGCACTTTTTACCCACTGGTTCCCGTTCTGATTTCTGGAAAGAGAATAAGCCATATCTCTCTTCCATCTGACAACCCACAGGTATTTGAAATAACTCTCTGTTCCTTCTCTATGTCAAACAATCCTGGTTGCCTCAAAGACTTACTTTTTCTTTATTCCTACTTATGGCTGAGGTCCTGGCAGATCCCCTTGCAGGGGTCACAAGCTAATAATCGAACACCTCATCTTCAGACATGCTTGTTTACCTGCTCAGTATTTTAAAAAATTTTATAAAGATGCCTGGATTCTTGGCTTCTCTTGAAAAATGGTAGATCTGGCAACACTGGATTGGTGACACTGAACTGCAGCTGAGTAGTGGCAATAGAGATGGGGTATTCAACTCCAGCAAACCACTGTCTCCCCACCATTCAAGTGTCATCTCTCAGAAAGAATTGACCTAACAATTCTATCTAAATGGTCACTTAGGGTGGCTCAGTCAGTTAAGCGTTCGCCTTCAGCTCAGGTCATGATCCCAGGGTCCTGGGATCGAGTCCCGCATCAGGCTCCGGGCTCAGGGGAGAGCCTGTTCCTCTGCCTGCTCTGCCTGCCGCTCCCCCTTCTTGTACTCTCTCTCTCCCTCTGACAAATAAATAAATAAAATCTTTAAAAATAAATAAAATGGCCATTTATTTTATCCACCATCCCAATCTTTTGTTGATGTTCCTCTTAAGTATCTAAGAAAATTATCTCTTTTAAAAAAATTTTTGGGGCCCCTTGGTGGTTCAGTTGGTTAAGCGTCTGCCGTCAGCTCAGGTCATGATCCCAGAGTCCTGGCATTGAGTCCCGCGTCGGGCTCCATGCTTGGCGTGGGTCTGCTCCTTCTTCTCCCTCTGCCCCTCCCTCAGCTTGCACTCTCTTGCTCACGCTCTTTCTCAAATAAACCTTTAAAAAAATTTCTTAAAGAACCTATTATTCTAGTGCGATCTGATCACCATCAAATACCAACTTCTTAACTCCCTTCATTTGGAATGTATATATATAATTTTAAAAATTATTCATTTACTCATTCAATATCACATAACATCTAATTGGTTATTTTTGGCACCACCATTAATGTTCTGACTTACTGATCAACAAATTTCCTGCTATCATGATACCTCATTTATCTCATTCAGTAACTGTGCCACTACTTGGAAAAGCCAAACTTGGTGTCTTCCATTTATTCCTGTTAAGATCATCTTTTGGATCAGCATAAGACCATCTCCTAAGCCAGGTAATGCTAGACTGTAATAGAGATCAGTCATTACCTAATTATGTAAGAGTTTATGTCTACCACAATCATGTACTAAAATATTTTCTGTTGCATTTGTTCAAATGATCTGAGAATCTGTAATTACAGATACTCAGATCATTTAGTTGACCTCCAAGCTAATAGAGAAATACCTACATAACAAACCTTGTGAGGTGTTTAAACACTTTCAGTTCACACAAATAAGGTAGATCATGCCCCTTTAGAAGAGTTTTCACTTTCAGAAAAGTTAGTCTTAGAACACCTGGGTGGTGCAGTCAGTTAAGAGTCCACTCTTGGTTTCAGCTCAAGTCGTGATCTCAGGGTCATGAGATATAACCCCGTGTTGGACTCTGTGCTCAGCCCAGAGTCTGCCTAAGACTCCATCTGCCGCTGCCCCTCCCCACCTCTCTCTCTCTCTCTCTCTCTCTCACACACACACACACATAAATAAATCTTTCCCCCCAAAAGTTACCCTTAATACTAAAACTCAAATCTTGCTTCCTATAACTTTTGCCCTTACTCATTTGAAAGTAAAAGGAATAAGGATGCTACCTCTTCTAAATGAGCCACATGACCTTCTTTTCATATGTCAAATGACAGTTATTATTTTCCTCAGGTTTACTCTGTTCCTGACTAGGCAATCCCTAGTCTGGGATTTTGTAGGCCTAATCAGAAAGGCAGAAAAATATTCATGCAAAGACTACTCTTTTCCTGGAGAGAAGAGGAGTTTATGGAGAAGACTTCATATAATAAGCAGGTTTTCACTAAACTGTAAGTATACATATTAATAGATATATCATGATTTAACGCTTAGTGAATATTCTTGCCTCTTTACAAGTAATTCTGGTGTCGATGATGAAGAATATTGTAAATGCATGTCTTGGAAGTTACAACTATGAACATCATTTGTCCCTACACTACAGATAAAAGGAAAAGTCACTGACAGATTATGCGTCATTGTTAATCAGAAGTGCCTATCTCCTGCATTATTCTCTAGTACTTCCAATTACTTTAGGTTTCATATCCAACAGTCATAAAAGAGCCGCATTTGGACTTTAAATTGTATGTACACCTTAAAAACATGATACAACTAGAGGACTGTCAATTAAAATTATCTTTCTAAGTCACAGAATTTAAATTTAGAATTTAAATATCTAAAAATAGAAAAATGGTTAAATAAATAATACATTCATACAATAGAATAATATCAAGTCATTAAAAAGTATATATTTGGCTATTCTTTAATGGTATAGGGGAATACTCAGTGAAAAAGTAAAATACAAAATTAATTTATCCGATTTCTATGAAAATTGGATACACATACACACAGCCTAGAAACCTGGAAAGATATCAACATGTTGATACCGATCTTCTCTGGATGATAAGATGATAGATGGTTTTTATCATCTTTTTGCACTTTTTTATGTCCAAATTCTCTGTAAGAAGACTGATTTCCTTTCACAATCAAAGGAAAAATTTTATTTAGAATGTCACTAGCATTCCTGTTATGGAGTTGTACTTCATTAATAAGTAAGTATCAAACTAATAGATGATAAAAAATGTGAACATAGAATCATGCCCTCAATGAACTTATATTTAGCAGACAACTGAAACTAACGTAAATAATAATTCAGGTTTGGGAATCATTTGTAAGTTCTACAGTAAATGAGGACCACTTGTTCCAATGTCTCATCAAGCACTCCCTCTTTTAAACATCTGCTTGTCTCCTTCTAAATGCCTAGAAAGTATTTTGTTCATTTGTTCTTGTGTTTGCATGCCAAGACTTAGTGTAGTCTACCAGTAGGTGGGCTTTTTGTCAGCATCCACGCAAGTCTGACTGCTGGTTTTGAAATCTCTTATTTGAGGAATGAGACAGAAGATCTCAGGATTCTGTAGCTCTGAGCAAGGAGGAGGTAGAGGGAGAGTTTCCCCCATTGCATGTTGTATCATGCAATTCAAATCAGCTGAGCAGGTGCCTTGAGAGAAGAAAATGTCAGTGAAATCAACGATTCATTCATTCATTTAACAAATATTTATTCAGTGCCTACTACGTGTCAGATGCCATACCAGGCACAAAGGCCACAATGTTAAGGAAAACAGAGCGTGTCTCTGCTACCACATAGCTCAGAGTCTATCTAGTCTGGGTTTCTCTCTCAAGACTATGCACAGCAAGCAAGTGGGAATAACTGCTGCAAAGTCACTCACTACAAAACAATACAAATTCTCAAGCAACACCCACAACTTCCCAGGTGATTCTGATAAAGTACTTTCTCATACTATTTCAAGTCCTGAGTGGCTTGTACACTAGGCCTTTGCCATGTTGGACCTAAGGGAGACCTGGTAAGAGAAAGTGTGTCACATGTTGAGAACCTATCACTTGAGAGATGAAACAACAAAAAGAGCACATTCTGAGGGTGAAGGAGTGGTAACTCTTCTCTACATGTGAAGCATCCTCAATAGCCAGAGACAGTGAAGCTCAAGGGTTATGACTAGTACATTTGAAAAGTAACATTTGTGAAAGAAAATCAGGAAGTCTAGAACAGGTGCCAAGGCCTTTAATCTAACATCCCTACTGCCAAGGGTATTTTAACCATATTAAAGTCTCATTTGCAAAGTAACAGCATGACTTAAATCCTGCTAAATCTGGCACTTAGATTGCATTACTGCTGTAATCATCACAACACATCTTCTCCTTCTACTGTTGTTCTGACGATTCAAGGAGTCTATATCTAACATGAAAGATCTATCATAACAGTGATTTTTAAGACCTTCAGAAAGTAGTCTGTTGTTGATAGAATGCCTATCTTAAGATCTGCTTTACAACAAACAATATTTTTCAGTTACTATCTTTCAGTTACTTTTTCTGAAACAGTTACTATCTTAACTAACAATTCTATATAAGAGTAATGTAATTTTAGAAGTATGGGAGGGGCGCCTGGGTGGCTCAGTTGGTTAAGCGACTGCCTTTGGCTCAGGTCATGATCCTGGAGTCCCGGGATCAAGTCCCACATTGGGCTCCCTGCTCAGCAGGGAGTCTGCTTCTCCCTCTGACCCTCCCCCCTCCCATGTGCTCTCTCTCTCTCTCAAATAAATAAATAATCTTTAAAAAAAATAATAAAAAAAAGAAGTATGGGAAAGGTTTAGATTTTTATTTACTAAATGATCCTCAAGAAGTCAGTAAATTCTCTTCTATTATAAATCTAGAATTGACTAAATTTATAAGTGTACCTCATCTGTAATTTACTTTAAAATACTGATTTCAAATATTTTTTCTGTCAATGGCTCACAGTAAGATATATATTTCACGTCATTATCCAGTGATATATTCATATATAACTGAAAGTAAAGGTTCACAAAACAATACTTATTACATACAGTGTACTCCTATCCCATCCCATCCTAAACTATAATAAGCCAAAGACATTGGTCCCACTGATTTTTCACAAACCACTAACTGATCAGATTTCAAACTTGAAAAAAATGTCGATACAGACCGTATGATGTATCTCGATATGCAAGTTGGCATTTGAAGGACCAAATCAGGGATCACCTCTCAGATAGTGGATGGTTAGCTTACTAAAGATTTTATTCAGGATTTTAACTCCAAAGGAAGCTGGATTCAATATCTTCACCTGTATCCATAATCTTTACCCGCATCTCCAATGAAGTGTTCATCTTTAAGCACAAAGGATGTTAGTAATAAATTTTATTGGGGGAACACGGTTCAAAATATGAGACTATTGAGGAATAGCATACAAACTCCTCCACCTTTGCATGAATGGAATAGGATTCTCCAACAAGTCCAGCAGCCTAACACCTTTTGAGTTGCATCCAAGGTCATTAAAGTCTTCAGCTCTTGTTCCTGCACCAAACACCCTTCCTCCACTTAGGAGAAGATTCTCGGGCCTGATCAGACTAAAAAGTGAGCTAATCCCACCAACAAAATATTATTTACTTGCTTTGGTGCTTGCCTGAGTACGTTTAAAAAAACAAAATGGGAAATTTACTTGCCTACAAATAGGGATTTATTTTTTATTATTTTTGTGTCTGCATGCTAATAAAGATTTGTAGATGGGGCAAAATTTGGTCTGAGATTTCAGTTCATCTGAAGCAAAGCTATGACCCAAAAAAACCCTGAAAAAATATGAATAACGAAACTAGCTTGGATAAATCTGCAACAGAAAGGTCTATTTTACTTGTTGCCAATATAATTCTCATATAATATACAAATCAGTATTGTTTCATCAAATACTTAACTTCTTTGAAACATGTTTTAAATTGCAGAAAGAAATCATTAGCAAATAATTTTTTAGGTCCTGAAATAATTACTATCTCAGTTTCTCTTCAGTGAATGACCTTACTATATTCTAAAACAACTTCATACAAATTTTGTTTTTTAAACTACAGAGGTCAGATGCTGTAGTGAACTAAAATTAGGCATAGACAATAGGAAAAAAAGAATGGAAGACAATAGCCTATGTTTAAAAAGTCAGGGAAAGCTTAACTCTATCAAGGGGGAAAAAAAACCCAAACTAATCTCAACAGGGAATGTAATAAATTTGAGTCCTAAATAGCTCCCAATTTATTAATTCAAAGTTTAATACTTGTTTTATAACATGAAACAGATGCATCCTTTATAACATTAAAATGTGGATTATTAAAATGAGGTATTACTTTAAAAATCTGTTTCACCTCATATAATTAAACAGAATGTACACTTCTCATTACCTTTTGTTTATTACTCTGTTGTGTTCAAACTTTTTTGGAGGGGATACCAGAAGTCCTTATTTTAAGGGACTAAATGCCAGGATTGAGTTCCTAGCAGTTTAAATCTGTTTGGCAGCAAACAGTTAATTCATTGTGGCATTCCTAAAGCATCCAGTGAGTCCTAGCTTTCTGAGGCTAGGTTTGAATATTGTTGCTATTGCTTATGTGTGTGTAAAATTAAAACCCAGTAATACAAAACAACCATATGTAATAACAGTGCTATTAAAATATTTTCTAATTGTACCACATACAGATGTTAGGGGGAAGTGATAGATACTATGAGAAGAACATCTCAGCAGTATTGCTCCAAGTGTGGTTTTCAGACTTAATACTAAATTAGGTTTGCTGAGTTTGTGACTGGTAATTAACATACTTAACAAGAAATCTGAGAAGTTAATGAGTTAGTCAAGTTTGAAAAACAGTAAGTTAGAAGTCTGTGGAAAACATACACATTTGAAACAATTTTATACCACTCCACAAAACTACTTGCAAGGAAAAAATGCAATGGTGGTGCTCAATTCAATTAAACAGGTTCTTGAAATTTAAGTGGGGATACAAGCAAATCCCTAATAGAATAGTTCAGTACAAGGTGTGGTATGATTAAGTACTAAAAACTATGAAGTAGGGGCGCCTGGGTGGCTCAGTTAGTTAAGTGGCCAACACCTGATTTCCGCTCAGGTCATGATCTGTGTCCTGGGATCAAGCCCCACATCGGGCTCCGTGCTCAGTGCAGAGTCTGCTTGTCCCTCTCCCTCCCCCAACTTGTGCTCTCTCTCTAAAATAAATAAAAATCTTTTTAAAAAAATAAAAAAATAAAAACTACGAGATATATTATATCATCATTTCTAAGAAAGTAGTGTTAAGAAGGAGATAACCAATGAGGAGAAGCTGGTAAAAAAGCTCGTATTGTAAAGAAGGTAAGACGACATCACTAGAAAAAAATTAGGTGTTTCAGTAAGGCCGACTTAGTAGCAACCTTTTAAAAAGATTAGCTGGCAGTATCAATTAAAAACTGTTAGCAATCACCTGAATGAGAAGTACTAGGTGCCTGAAGGAGGTTGATGCCAATGAGGATGGAAAAAAAGGGGTGACTGGATATAAACTTTGAAAAAAGAGTTCACAAGGCTTTGTTTCTGACTTAATGAAGATGTGAGATATTCCCAAGCAGTAAATTCTGAGGAGAGACTTGCGTGGACATACACAAAGAGAAAGATCTGAGTGAAAGATAAGAGTAAGTTGTAATTGTTTAAGTTGTTAAAAAAAAAAAAAGGGCCATCCAACATCAAAGAGAAGAACATATGCAAGAAGAGTAAAAGGCCAGTGGCTCAGCTGTGGTGAATATCCAGTTAGGGTATTGAAGAGTAACCAAATCAAGTCAAAAAGGAAGCAGTTGGATAAGAAGGACAAAGAAAGAACTGCATCATGGAAGCCAAGGAAAGAGAAAATTTTTAAAAAGAATGAGTTCTCCATTGTTCAAATGCACAGAAAGATCAAGGAGAAAAAGATTTGAAAGTATTACTCTAAAGCTGCAGGTGACCAGACATCAGCAGAATTACACAATGTTTTTTGTCAAAACATATAAAAAGCCAGAAGAAAGAAAAAGTTTGAGATTCTGAAGCAGGTGATTGATGTCATCTCAGGTATTTGGTTTTCAAATCTGCTTAAGCCTATCTAAATCAGTTGGCAATAGACATAACTAACAATGAAATCTATACCTGGGCACTCCCCCTCTATTAATCACTTGGAAATCTGCTATCACAATTATCTATTTGTTTAAGCTAATTATTTGGTATATGGTTTTCCACTAACATGGGGCATATTAAAATGGAGAAAAAGGAGACAAACCCCCCATATCTCCTGGAGTGGATTGCGCTGATGGCCTCATCCACCAAAAACAAAAAAACAACAAAGTGACATTTGACATATTGCCCCTCATTAACCTTTCATAAAAGACCACAGGAAGAAATGCTTAACCTAAGGAAAATACTTGTAATGTTTCCGTCTCAAGTCCGACTGCATGGACGATGAGGGAATGAGGATTTGGAAGGAAGGCTCAGGATCCCTGAAATCGGACCTAGTGAGTGGCTTCCTATTTCATGTATTCATAAGGGCAGGCTTGACTTGAAACAAATTCTTTTACCCTCTGAAAAATTTAGGATTATATTTCAAAACTATAAAGTTTAAGTTAGCAGGATGGCTGAATCAGGTACCCCTAAAATGTCCTTTTGTAGATATCACTAAAATAAATTTCCCATGGAAAAACCTTTCTTAAAATTCAATTCTCGCCTACTAGAATAGGACAGAACCTGGTGCTATTTTAGCATGGCTTCCTTTTCTTGGGACAGAACTGTAATAACAGTAACAACAACAACAATAATAATAGTAATAGTAATAATAATAAATGTCCATAAAGGAAACTTTAAGAAATACAGATAAGAAGAGGGGGAGGAAAGCTGCCCAGAAATAACTACTGTTATTTCTGAATATTACCTTATGAATTTTTTTCTTTTTAAAAAATTTTTAAAAAATATTTTATTTATTTATTTGACAGAGAGAGAGGGAGAGAACACAAGCAGGGGGAGTGGGAGAGGCAGAAGCAGACTCCCTGCTGAGCAGGGAGCCTGATGTGGGACTTGATCCCAGGACCTTGGGATCATGACCTGAGCTGAAGGCAGACGCTTAACTGACTGAGCCACCCAGGTGCCCCTGAATTTTTTTCTTAAGCCAAATACAGCTATGTAACCACCTCTCTCCCTGCACTTAACATATTAGGCAAATCTTTCCATGTTCATATATATATATCAACATTTTAACGGTTGCCTATTCATTCTGTAGAACAGACACAGATAACTTACCTCACTAAGCTCTCACGGCTAGAAATTCAGGCTACTACTACACAAAATGCTACATGACTAGCCATGGACAGTTATCTTTTAGCACCTGTCCAATTATTTCCTTTGTAATTTCAGAGTCACAGGATACATACTGCTTAATTGGCAGCTGGAAAGACTGTACCAATCCATGGTTTCACCTACAGCATACAATGCTGCCTATATACCCACATCCTTGACAAGCTGCGTTGTATCGTTTTAATCCTTGTCAACCTAACTAGCCAAATACAGGTATTTGGGTTCTCCTGTTTTGTTTGGTTTGGTTAATTAAAAATATTTCAGGTTTAAAATATAAATAAAACAAAATTTGTGGTATAGCAGTAGCAGAGGCTAAGTGTTTTCCTTCCACGACTAAATACCAAATTCCTATGGGTCTATTTAAAAAACATATATTTTAATGTATATATTTACATATGTTATATATATATATATATATACACACAATAATCATAATTTGTAAAAACATACCTTCAGGGATCTGAAGTATACTTAGATGTAGGTTTTTTTAAAAAATGACTAATACACTATTTCTTGAGCTATTAATATTCATTGAACCCATAACTTTCTTTTGCCAAACATGATAAAGAGAAATACACATCATGAAATTTAATTTGGAAAATACATAGCAACATCTAACTAATAATTTTGAAGTTGAGGATAAGGTTGTACTTAAGCACCTTCCTTGACAGTTAATATACTCATTCGCTCCCTCCTCCACATTTTCCAATGTTCCCATGGCCTCTACCTCATAGAAATGGTATGCTATGTTTGTGAAAGCTCAAAAAAGGGAAGGTAAACAATTCACATTTATTTATCATTTGTAGTATACCAGGCACTGTGTGAGGTGCTTTACAAGTGTACATTGGCTCATATAGACAGATTAAAGATATTTTCACTCACTGGAAATGGGGTCAGGTAGAATGAGTGTCTCCAGCCAGTGGGATCTCCCCTGAAAACCAAAAGCAATAGACCAGTATGGTTTTCTCCAAGGTTCATTACAGAATTTATAATAGCAAGTCTCAGATTTAAAAGGTTCTTTCATACTGTAACAATGTCATTAAAATGGAATTTCACATGCTGAATTATACACTGGGATAAAGCACCATTTGGGTCCTGTTTATTCTCTTTCAAAACATGGATGAATGGGATGAGACATATGTTAGAAGAGTTCCTGGGGAGGCGGCAATGAGTTACAAAGGATTTTACTCTCAAACATAAAAAAGAAGGAAGAGGGGCGCGCCTGGTGGCTCAGTTGGTTGGGCGACTGCTTTTGGCTCAGGTCATGATCCCAGGGTCCTGGGATCGAGCCCCACATTGGGCTCCCTGCTTGGCAGGAAGCCTGCTTCTCCCTCTCTCACTCTCGCTCTGTCAATTAAATAAATAAATAAAATCTTTTTTTAAAAAAAAGGAAGGTAAAAAACAAGATATACAAAATATATGGTAATAACAGGTTATATACACAAACACTCACACATCCATACTGCTTTGTCGAATGCTTAGTTACTAGATATTTAATGGAATGACTATTAATTCGATTCATTAGGTATGTACTGAATGCTGATGTGTACCAGGCACTGTCCCAGTAGCTGGAGAAAATCTGACTTTATAGAGCATACAGTGTACTAAGGGATACAGAGCAATACACAAGCAATTACTCTAGTGGTATGCACAGGATCTGTGGGAATACAAAGAAGGTAAGAGAAGTTTACATCAAGAAATATCTAGGCTTAAAATCTAGAGACTGAGCAGGCCAAGGGGAAGTGTTGGGGGAAGGATGTTTCCAGGCAGAGGTAACGAAATCTTCTGCACCAAAAGGTGAAGAAGGAACATTAGAAGTTGAGGGAAATAAAGTAGTTTAGGCTGATTGAGTCTTTGGCAGGCAAGGCAGAGGGAAGGACCAAATGATTAAGGCTGGATTGATCTTAATGACTATAACTGTAATTTGAAGTTTGATACTTTCATTCTCTTTCCTGGAAGTTTATAGTTAAAATATCATTAGGAAAAAATAAGGTCAAAGGGATATTAGTCATACTACCATAGAAATAAATATGACATAAATTACATATTAATGGTTTGAAACATTTATCATTTGTTTCTGTTACAAAGCTGAAGAAAAAGTTTACCTAATTAATGTTAGCCACACGATGTGCTGAAGTGTAACTTTTCAAAAAGCATCTTGGTTCCTTATCTATAATAGCTTCTCTATAGTTTGTCAGTTTTTCCTTAAAATTTCCATCAAATTGGCTAAGAGCCAACCTGATAAAAACTAATGATATTCAAGCTTTAGCCGCATCAGAATTACCTAGAAGGCTTGTTAAAACATAGGTTTCTGAGATCCCAACCCAGAGTTTCTGCTTCTCCAAGTATGGGGTGGGGTCGGAGCATCCATATTTCTAAGAAATTCGCAGATGATGTGATGTTGGGTCCTGAGACCTCGAGCACCGCTGCTTTACAGTATCATGTAAGTATACTCAAATGAGAGGAGGAGGAAAGAAGAGTTGTCTCTGAACTCTTTAAACTATGGTAGCAAAAGTCAGGTGTCCAAATTTAACTTACTGAGTTACAGTTTTCAAACATCTTGAGGAACTGACGTTGCAATCTTCTTGTTTGAATTTACCGTTCTAAGAACCAGTAGGCATGCTACTAACACGCTACCTATAACTTCACAAAGAGTGGTTAAAGAGTTTAAGCTTTTTAAAAATGTCCAGTAAGAAACTAGCCAAGAGCACCTTTGAAATCTCTCTGAAACCTACTGAGGCTTGCTGCTGCCACTACTGCTAAATGTAACCCACATGCTTCCAAACTGATCTAGCGTACAAACAAGCTCCTTTATAAGGCAAAAGGATTTTTAACATGAATAACAATTTCTCCCTTAAAAACACAGCAAATAAATTTTACAATAGTGAAAATTTAAATAATTATAATGCATTTAATCAACTAAGGCCAACATTTACATACATTAAAAGTTATTGTTTAGTTAAATATGTGATTATAATAATTGGTAATTAATTCTGCATTATCTCTGGGGGGCTTGCCACTTCTTTGAACACAAGATGGCTACATATGGGATCCATACTGTCATCTAAATGTGTTGTTTATGCAGCAAATTATTACAGCAGCTAATTTATGACCAGCTAATTAACTTTACTCCTCTCTACACATATGTATACACAGCAGACAAGCAATTGTGATTTCACTTTTATTCCAATTAGTATTATTAATTTTAATAATGCATCTTTAACAAAGGCGTATTAAGAATTTTCATAAACAGATAAAACATTCACTGATTCTTTAGAAGGTAGCATGCAATGCACTAAGTACTTCATCTTCACACTCTCAATCTTGTCTTCTAGTTTAAGGAAATGAACTAAAAAAAACTTAAGTAACTTGCCTAACATGATACAGCTATTAAGTAGACAGCTAGGACATTTATATCATGCTTTTGAGACAGTATTATAGAAGAAACTACTGGAGTACTTCTAACTTGAAATACTGAAAAGTTAGAAAGTTTAATTTAGCAAATATAAATTTGACCTCAATCCCCTTTTCCTTCCAACTCTTCTTGGGAGACCCTCAACAACCAACAGACAACTGGTGAGGCCCAGAATCATCCTGCAATCTCCGGAATGGAGGTTCACTTTCCTCATCATTAGGCAAGAGCCAAATAACCAACAGTAAAGGAAAAGGCTTGCCTTGCTCTGCAAGGTCGAGGAACTGGAACAAAGACTAGCAGATTGGGGGACATCTGGAACAGAGACTTCTGGACCCCCACAGGATTCAATCCTCCCAGCCCCAGGCAATTCTCCCTCATGAGCCTAACTGCTGCTGGACTTTGTTGCCCTTGACTGCCATGTGTGGTTTAGAAACAGAGAAAGCTCCTCCCAGGGCCTCAACTCAAATCAGTCTGCTACCTGATTCTTGGATTTCCCTAGACTTAGAACGGACAGTTTGTCCTTTCCCGTGTTTTTGCTCTGTGATGTGAAATATCTGTACCTGATCCTTCAGAGCACATTATTCTGCAGTGATCACCTCTCTTTAATTTACCTGGGTTTTGTTTTTTTTTTTTTTAAATTTAGAAACTGTATACCAGTTCCAGGGGAAAAAGGGGAAAGAGATAAAAAAGGAACGGTTTTTGTTCATTCTGTTTTTCCTCAAAATTTTTCATTCCTTTTTTTGTCAAAACTCACCTATTTGCTATCAAAGCAAATACATATACATCTACACCATTACATTAGACATAATTGCTTGTTACTTGACTATACCCCACACTAGATATAAATGCCTTGAGAGTAGGGGACATTTGATATTTTCTGCTTTTAGGTTATAGACACATATTTCCACTTGGTACACTGAACAGGATTCATATTATCTCTATAATACTTCAGCTTTTCCATCTTGTAATTGAAGATAATACATATTCTAACTTACTTCACAGATTAAAATTAGTAGAAAATAAAAACTGAAGTACTACACACTTCATAATTAATAGTATTCTTCAGCCCTCGTCCTCATAATAAACTACAAGGTTTATCAGAACATTCATAACGGGGCACCCGGGTGGCTCAGTTGGTTGAGCAACTGCCTTTGGCTCAGGTCATGATCCTGGAGTCCCAGGACTGAGTCCCACATTGGGCTCCCTGCTCGGTGGGGAGTCTGCTTCTCTCTCTGACCCTACCCCCTCCTGTGTACTCTCTCTCTCAAATAATAAATAAATAAAATCTTTAAAAAAAGAACATTCATTACATGCCTCATTAACTTTATGAGCATGCTAAACAATAAGGTTGACAGCCAGTTATCTTCCACCCTATCTTTACTCTCTTGACAAGTATTTCTGGATATATGTATAAAATATGTGAGCAATGAAAAATAAAGAAAAGGAAAAATCAAGAAATTGTTGTTATGTACAAAAAAGGAGGGACGCCTGGGTGACTCAGGCGGTTAAGTGTCTGCCTTTGGCTCAGGTCATGATCCCAAAGTCCTGGGATCAAGTCCCACATTGGGCTCCTTGCTCAGCAGGGAGCCTGCTTCTCTCTCTTCCTGCCGTTCCCCCTGCCTGTGCTTTCTCTCTCCCTCTAATAAGTAAAATCTTAAAAAAAAAAAAAAAAAGAAAAAAGGAAACACTTGTGCCCTGTTGGTGGGAATGTAAACTGGTGCAACCACTGTGGAAAACAGTATACAGATTCCTCAAAAAAATTAAAAATAGAAATACCATATGATCCAGTAATTCCCCAAAGAAACTACCGGGTATTTACCCAAAGAAAATGAAAACATTAATTTGAAAAGATATATGCACCCCAATATTTACTGCAGCATTATTTAAAATAGCCAAAATACAGAAGCAACCTAAGTGTCCATCAATAGATGAATGAATAAAGGAGACACACACACACACACACAGGAATATTACTCAGCCATAAAAAAGAATGAGATCTTGCCATCTGCAATCACATGGATGGACCTAGAGGGTATTATGCTAAGTAGAAGAAGTCAGGCAGAGAAAGACAAATACCATATGATTTCACTTATGTGTGGACTCTAAAAAACAAACGAACAGACCATCAGTTAAAAATTAAAAAACCAAAACACACTCATCAGTACAGAGAACAAATTGGTGTTTGCCAGGGGGAAGGTGTGTGTGTGGGGGGGGGGAGCAAAATAGATAAAGGGGATTAAAAGATACAAACTACCAGTTATAAAATAAATAAGTCATAGAGATGAAAAGTATATCATAGAGAATATAGTCAAGAATACTGTAATAATTTATGGTGACAGATGGTGATTACACATGGTGAGCAATGAGTAATGGATAGAATTGTCAAATCAATATGTTGTACACTTGAAACTAATATAACACTGTATGTTAATTATACTTCAATTTTTAAAAAGAAAAAAGAAACCATATCCTAAAGGTTAAAACTGTTGTTTAAATGCTGCAGAGAGAAACACCAAAAATATTTGAACCGAACATTCTAAACAAAGTGGAATTATCTCTCACTTTACAAGACAACTTCCCTTATGTGTTAGAGAATTCATACCCACTTATAAATTCTGTAATTAGCAATTCTATAATAAAACCAAGAAGAAATAAAACCATAATTATGAATCTACACTGAAAACTACTTCTGCTTACCCCTGACCATGGCCTCTGTACTGGGTTGTACCGTCTCCCCCAAAAAGATATGTTCAAGTTCTAAACCTCAAATTTGTGAATGTGATCTCATTTTAAAATAGGGTCTCTGGAGATGTAATTAAGCTAAGATAATGTAATATTAGAGTGGACCTTACGTCCAATGACTGGTGCCTCTACAAAAGAAAGGAGAGATTGGCATACAGAGACACAGAGACACACACACACACAGGGAAGAAGGCTATGTGACAATGGAGGCAGAGATTGGAGGGATGTAGCTAACAACCAAGGAAATCCAAGGATTGCTGGGAGCCTCCAGAAGCTAGGAAGAGGCAAGAAAGGATTCTTCCCTAGAGCCTTGAGAAGAAGCACAACCCTGCTGACACCTGATTTCAGACTAGCTTCTGGAACTGTGAGAGAATAAATTTCTTTTGTTTTAAGCCACCAAAGTTGTGGTAATTTACAACAGTCCTAGTAAATTAATACAGCCTTTTAAAGAGGAGCACATATTAGCTATAGTAGCAAGACTGCAAAATAAATAGTTTTTCAGCATCCATTTTCTCAATTGCCTTATCTATAGTTAGTGAGAAGGTATGTGAGGGATAGATTTCACCAGAAGGATTACGTACGTGTTGTCTTTTCATCTTCTACCCACATAACAGCAGGTTAATCAGGGAGTAGCCAAAGACTACTTCTAGAAAATTCTACCCAAGGGTACTTGTGTCCTATCTATATTCTATTAGCACTTGATTGTTTTGTAAACCACACAGATTTTGGTTTGGCATTCTATCACAGCCATAGAAATCTCTCATTCTGCAATCCAGTACCTATTTTCTAATGGCCACCTATGGAACTCTCTCTTCTGTGCTGCTTTTTCTGGTTTACTGATGCTGTGTTGGATGTTTAAAGGTGACACGTCCAACCCTAGAAACATACTACCCTGATCCTTTCATAGTCATCTACCTACACGAATTCTCACAAGGCTGAGAGAGAAGCAAGAGCACAGCACCATCCACTTTCCATTACTCCTGAGAAAATAAAGCCAATGGTTGCAAGTGTAGCCCAACAAATACACTATCAGAATCATCCTCTTTAATTATGAAGTATGATGGAACCATACTCATTATGGTGTAATAATCATTAATCTGCTTTGGGTACTGTGGCTACTTAGATCTAATAACTTCCTACAAAAGTATAAATGAAGCATTACTCGAAATACAAAGGCCTGTTCTCTGAGTCACACAAAATCATTGCTGATTTCTGGCAGCATTATTTATAATCCCCAAGGGAAATTCATCAAGGGCTAATACAACCCTATGCATTTGCTCATGTTTGATATTACATCCAGGTAAAGCAAAAGAACAGAAACTGACAAGCATACTCCAAGTAACAAGTGTACTCTGGCTGTTTTGTGAACTGTGACTCTTAGATACAGGCCACAAGGCCCAGCTGGGTGCTGCTCCAGTGAGCAGCTTTCGTTGTCATCAAAACTGCTCCTGATTTCCAACTCTGGTGTTAAATTGGAAAAAGTTCATTTCTAATTCAGGCCCTATATAACTTACTATAAAGATTTATGACCTAGAAGAGCCAGCCAATAAAGTCATACACTTCAACAGATCTAAAACCTTACCTAGGGTTGGCACACTTACCAGCTTTAAACTTACATCTAATTCGGTGGGGAAAAACTGTGGCAGGAGCAAAGTAGCAGCATGTGTTTTAATTTAAAGATTAGATGTCCAGTGTGACCCAGATTTAATGATTTTCCAGATAAATTATATCCAGTTTTTGACAAAGTGTCTAACCCAAATTGATACTAAATGGCCTTCCTTTGAAAACACATTATTAGCACAAAAAAGAGAAAGCTTTATTTCTTTACAGTCAGGGTAAGAGACTGATAACTTGATTTTAAGGCCACAAATATTTATCATATCTAGCTTTAGTTTTTTTTAAGATTTATTTATTCATTTGAGAGAGCACGTGCACGGTGGGGAGGGGCAGAGGGAGAGGGAAAGAGAAACTGAAGCAGACTCTACACTCAGCGGTGAGCCCAACACAGGGCTTGATCTCAGGACCCTGAGAACGCCCCTATCATATCTAGCTCTAAATAATCCTTTTCTTTTTTTTTTTTTTTTTAAAGATTTTATTTATTTATTTGAGAGAGAGAGAATGAGAGACAGAGAGCACGAGCGGGAAGAGGGTCAGAGGGAGAAGCAGACCCCCCGCTGAGCAGGGAGCCCGATGCGGGACTCGATCCCGGGACTCCAGGATCATGACCTGAGCCGAAGGCAGTCGCTTAACCAACTGAGCCACCCAGGCGCCCAATCCTTTTCTTTTTTTAAAATTTTTATTTTTAAAAGTACTTTATTTATTTATTTGCGAGAGAGAGAGAGTACAAGTAGGGCAGAGGGAGAAGCAGGCTCCCTGCCAAGCAGAGAACCCGATGTGGAGATGGATTCCAGGACTCCAGGATAATGACCTGAGCTGAAGGCAGATGCTTAACCAAATATGCCACCCAGGTGCCATTATCATATCTAGCTTTAAGTAATCCTTTTCCAAAAATGTGTCTAAAGCATTTATAGTTTGTTTCTAAATGGCCTTGCCTCACTGAATACAGAATTATAAGCAGAATTTAGTTCATTGTTATGCTACAAAGACACCACCATGATGTACTAATGTATTTTTATAGATTCTTAATCAACCCTCTCATCAAAAAAAGCAGAGGGGCGCCTGGCTGGTGCAGCGGATTAAGCTTCCAACTCTAATTTCAGCTCAGGTCATGATCTCAGGGTCGTGGCATCAAGCCCTGAGTCGGGCTCCTCACTCAGCTGGAGTCTGCTGGAGATTCTTTCTCTCCCTCTGCTCTTCCCTCTGCTCGCTCTCTCTCAAATGAATAACTAAAATCTTTTTTTTTTAAAGCAAAAATATACATACATGCAAATATCTGCATTAATATCAAAAGGTTTCCCATACCCACCAGGGGTTCTATAAACTTCAAATTAAGAACTGCTGGAATACGATTATTATAGAATCAGAAACCTTTGGGAAACAGAATTTTTTGTGTTTCTCTGGTATTGGTAATTATTTCCAAGAGAGGTGAGAGGCAGAATAGGTCAAAGACTTGAAATTTTTAGGTTTTATGTGAGATGTGCGCATTTTAGAAATGAAAAGGCACGAAGACTGGGATTTTCTTTACAATACTCTACACAAAAAACCAAACAAAACCCCCACAAAAGGTAGAAAGAGGAGTGCAGAAGACAGAGATGAAATAATACGGCAAATGGCGGTGGTAGTAGAAACTATTAGGTGCATGGAGGTTTAACTCTCTACATTTGTGTATGTTTGGGCATTTTTACAATTAAAAGTTTAAAATTTTTCAAAAAGAACTCTCCAGCTAATCAAGACATCAAGATGTCAAGACATAATTTTACATCTGTGATCACTGGGATCCTAGCTACAGTCACAGAAGCAGGAAACATACACATAGCTGCCACGACTAGGGCTGTTTCCATTATACCAGGCTGTCCCAGATCTCACCCGAGTCTTTAACTTCTTTCCAAAAGAAAAACAGAAAAATGTGACAGGTTAGTTTTGGATAAGGGGCTCTTGGGGTAGGAAAAGGAGGGGGTAAAGGAGGAGGGTATGAAATTTGGTGCCCACTTGCACAGTGGTCTTCTTTTTCAGGCCAGTCTGAAAGCCAGGGTTCCGGGGGTGGGGGTGGGGGTGGGGGAGTGGAATATACCACCTTGATGACTTACTTTAGAAAATACCTTTAGCATGTGAACCTGAAGAAAAAAAGGTCTCCAGAACAGTTGGGGGAATTTGGGGAAAAAATAGCCATGAATTCAAAATATCAGTAAGTATGGTCACTTTAAGATTTGGAATGGGCTTTCCTGATGACCTTTCTCCCCCTTGTGAGGGCCCTGACTTTATAAAGAAGCTATGCCAAGAGAGATAAGTGAATTAAATTGAATACTCTGTGGCACAGTTTAGCAGGCAATTCATCATGAGGGAAGTCTCAAGTACTGCTGGCTGAATTTTAAAGCACTTTCTCCAATAAGGCTGGACATGCATGCCTCTGGGCATACAAATTTTCTTTAAGTTGGCAGGAGAATTGTTTCCTCATTCCATCTTTCTTACAGTCAATTCAATTATCATGGCACAGAAGACAGGGTTTGCAGGGATAATCCCATGGATAATTTTTAGAAAACTCATTTTAAATGTTAGTTTCAATCTCCTCTTTAACTAAAACTTTTATCTAGCAACCATAAATCATCAGATTTATTTATTTGAGTTTTATTATGCTTTGTTACTCTGTTTCAACTGGATACATAACAATATTAAAAACTCCTACTTACTAAATGAGTTCTTTAAGTCTGGTTTTTTTTCCCCATTTTTTCCCAATAACCTCATAAATTAAGCACTATTCTCACCATTTTACAGATAGGGAGATGGAGGCATGCTCAGAGAGTTAAATACATCAGTCAGAGATGACAAAGTAGTAAGTGACAGAGCCAGGATCTGAGCCTAGGTTTGCATGACCTGCCCTTTCCAGTATGCTGCATCATTGCTACAAAGAGGGAAAAACAAAAAAGGGCATCAAAAAAGGCAGGAAGCAAAAGAAAGAAAGAAAGTAAGAAGGGCAATGGAAAATATGTTACCAAATCTTTGTGAACTGGATGACCTTGGACAGATTGTCACACTGTCTTACTTCTTGGTTCCACCTTCCAGGCAGTCAATATAAAACCAGTACTTCTAAGTGGTCCAGTTTTATACTCAAGTTGTTGTCTTTTTTATTTTTTTAAACAAATATATATTTAGATTCTTCCAAGATGATCTTTATGGAGAAAAGTGTCATTAAAAGCTGAGATTTTAAGTTGGCCCTAGTTATGGAAAACAATAGAAATGTCAACTCTTTTGAGTGACTGACATCAGAGCACTGCCAAGGAATTTCTGTTATTTTGATTTGGACCTGCACTGGGGATAAACAGGGTATCTCCAAACAGCAAATTATCCAAATTTATGAATGCCCTAAAATGAACATTAAGGACTATAAAAGTTCCTAAGATTAAAACCCAATAAAATGTTAAAGATCTGATGAATAAACCCACCTAAGTCACTCAGACCTGCTTTTCTTCCTTCTGTGCTGCTCCGCCCATCACTGGATGACCCCATTGTCATCAGTCATCCAGGTGAAAGCCTGGACATAGTTTTTTCAATTCTTACTGATTTTTTAGAATTCTTGAGAAAAATCCTTAAGAGAATTTTATGGGGAAAAAATTACCTGAAAAAGTCATAACTCTGCATAACTATTTGCCAGTACCCAGACTTCCTACTGACCACTAAAAACAGACAATGTGCAGTGGCTGAAAATCCTGTGTGTCAGAAGACCCAACTTTTGACTGATACTCTGCCATTAAGGAGCTCTGGGACTTCAGGACTAAAGAAAGGCACTGGACACTGAGTTAGATGTTTTACATGACCTCATTTCTTTCTTATAATTCAATGAGGTAGATACATCATTCACATTCTTAAATAAGAATACAAAGGCTCAACGGGTTAGATGTGTTGTCCAAGTTTTCAAAGCAAAAAGACAGATTTGGAATTCAAACCTAAATTTCTCTACCACATTATACTGTCACATGTGATTTCCCATCTATAAAATTTTTAAATGAAAGCAAACCCAAAAATATTGTATAGGAAACTGTTGCTGTAATATATTTCTCAAAAATGCACTGATTATAGCAACATCAATTGTCAATTAAGTGCCACCTTTGTGAACACTTTATTTCAGCATCAGAAAAACACCTAAACACCTGAGTCAAAATACACAAACCAGATTTCATAATACTAACAAAGTGGCTGAAATAAACAGAGCAGGGGGAAATAGGCTGTGGTAAACTACTCGTATCACAGATTCTCTTGTATTCAATATATCCACAACCGCATAATATAATTTGACAGTGCAGAAACTGATGGAAATTTATAGGCAAATTATCTCTGCCTGTTGCCATAGGAGTACTGAGCACAAACAGACATATTAGGCTTGGAAAATATCTGAGTGCTAGAGTTGGCAATTATCTTAAACATGAAGCGTAAAAATCATGTTTTAAATTGTAAAAAAATGCCAATTTCAACACAAATCTATGCAAAAGAAGATCGTTGGGACTGCTATAAACAAACTCATAAAACAGAATTAAAAAAGAAAACCAGTAGAAAGTCTTAATCCATTTGTTCAATTTCAAATGCCATATTTCTAATAGTCACTCTATTTGATCTATTCATCAAATAACAAGAAAAATGGACCCACAGCTCAATTTCTACTAATGTAGGAACAACTGTGTTATCTGATAAAGAATGATGATAAGAGTCCATGGGTTATGGGTAATAAGTCCAAGGTAATTACTACCTGTTACAGAAACACTCCATTGATTTGGGCATTTATTTTTGATGAATGGATGTCATATTGCAGAGTTAAGTGGGGAGGGAGCAGCAGGAAGAATAGTTCAGAATACTGGCATCAAATTCTATTGCAGTAATATAAAAGTCAATGTTTGATAAATACCAATATAGATATGCCTCATTATATGTTATACCAACATGCAGGATTTCATTACTACTGAGTTTACAAATAAGCTAATTATTGCATGCGTGCGTGTGTGTGTGTGTGTGTAATCCATTCTCAGAAAATGATGCTTAACATCATTGGAATTGAATGGAATCAAGAGATTAGAGGCAGGGAGTTCTGTTTCTAGAATATAGTCATTAGTACTTTGCATCCAGTTCTTGGTCATGACTTCAGAGAAAATGGGATAGCAATAAGAGAAGGCAGGAAGAAAGAGATACACAGAGAAGTAATAATGACAGAGGCAGCAATGGTCCACTTTTTGGTTACTGATAGGGGTGATTCTTCCTCTTGGCTAGAAGTAGAAAGTGTTTTTTGTTTGTTCTCCTTGCTTACTTTTATTATTATTTTTTAAAGATTTTATTTATTTGACAGAGAGAGACACAGCGAGAGAGAGAAGGGAACACAAGCAGGGGAAGTGGGGGAGGGAGAAGCAGGCTTCCCGCTGAGCAGGGAACCTGATGCAGGGCTCGAGTTCAGGACCCTGGGACCATGACCTGACTGAGCCACCCAGGCGCCCCCTCCTTGCTTACTTTTAAAGTCACTAGTATCCTACTATAGCATTCATCACATATAATCACTGAGAATTTAATATGCTGATGACAGTTCTGTTGTGGCTGCAATGTTTTTCTATGGAAAGCTAAATTTGTGTATTCAGAACTAACAAAGAACTTTTCAATACAGTGTTGTATCATCTGACATCGACAATTTTTAAACAATTGAACAAAACACAAGGTTAGATTTAAAAATGGCAATTAACAGCACAAGACAAATTTTACTAGAACCCAAAAATGTAAAACTGAAGATGTTTGAGAGATGTGCAATTTTCACACCTGCTTTTCATAGTCACTACAACATCCATGAAATCTTGCCTATGGCTATTTCTCTGAACGTTTAGATCAAGTACTGCAAAGTGCAAGTTAAGTGATAACTATGTAAAAATAATTACATTTGTTCAAGAAGTTAAATTCATTTTAGTTTCATTAAGCTTTTTTCTTTGCCTGATTTTATGAAACAATTTTTTGTTAATTTGATTCTGAGTAAGTATAAACCATTTACATAGTAAGGTCCAATACTTCCCAGGCAAATCAGGCTGCCACTGCCATTCGCCTTCCAAAAGAAGCATCCAATCATACCTGAGGCTACTTTACCCATCAGGGTTGAGGTATGCCAAGGGTGGCTGGGCTGTGGTTGTACTCTGGCTGAGGCTCAATCACATCTATGGTCTGGTGTCCAAATAGGCATCAGAATAAGCCATAGATTCATCTTGAGCCTTCAACTCAGTGTCACAACCACTAAGGCTTTTTGGTGGATAAGATGGTAGACCTCTTGGAAAGTTACTGAAACCAAAATGAGACTCTGTGCTACAGCTAATATATTCCCATTTAAAAGCACATAACTAGAATATTTCCTTTATTTCATAGATTATAATACTAATGACATCATAACTATAGATGTAGAGACAAATGTCAAATAAAATTATTTTTTCCATTCTGTATCTAATAAAAGGAGGTCATATACGTTGTCTGTAAAGAGTATCCAAACTGAAGATGGTTGAAAATCTTTAGGGTATTGTGGCTAAAATACTAATGTATTTTTGAAATACAAAATATCAGCTCCTGGATTAAAGTTCTTAAAACATTTTCTAAACATTATCAATCCTGACACTTATGCTTGCTTTTTTTGTGGAGTGCCCAACATTCTTAGTGAAACTAGAAAATTTGAAAACCATTCTAGTCAAAAAAAAAATTTTTTTTTAAGATTTTATTTATTTATTTGAGAGAGAGAGAGAGACAGCGAGAGAAGGAACACAGGCAGGGGGAGTGGGAGAAGCAGAAGCAGGCCTCCTGCTGAGCAGGGAGCCCGATCCCAGGACCCTGGGATCATGACCTGAGCCGAAGGCAGATGCCCAACGAGTGAGCGACCCACGTGCCCACAGGCAAAATGGTTTTTTTAGCAAATTGTTGATGTACTTCTTTTGGCAAACTTACCCTAAAGTACTAGTAATTATCAAGTAGGATCATTCCTGACATTACTCGGAAGTTGTTTCATAATATCCTAGTCTTATTTTCAGTTCATATTCTTTGCAAACAAAGACAGTGTAATTAAGTTATCAAGTAAGGGACCTAGAATGACAAATGAGAAAAATAAAATACAAATGAAAATAGGGGCGCCTGGGTGGCTCAGTCGGTTAAGCCTTCGGCTCGGGTCATGCCTTCGGCTCGGGTCATGATCTCAGGGTCCTGGGATCAAGTCCCACATCGGGCTCTCTGCTCTGTGGAGAGCCTGTTTTCTCCCTCTCCCCCTGCTCTTCTCTCTAAGTAAATGAATAAAATCTTTTTTAAGAAAAAAAGAAAATAAAATTGGAAGCCAGTTCCAAAATATTGGGTTTCTCTGGCTATGTCCTAGTACCAGTATAACGAAGAAGAAATTGTTTTGATGGATACAGGGGACTGAAGGGAAAAGTTAAGAACAATACAGATTCCTTACAATTTTGTAGTTGAAAGCATAGGTTTTGAAGTCCATTAAACCATAGCTCAAATAAAATCCCATTTCCCCCCACCCACTTCATAGATGTGTGATCTTAAGCAAATGGATTCTCTCTGAGCCTGTTTTCTCACCTGAAAAATGAAGATGATAATATTTACCTCATGAATGTGAGAATTAAATTAGATAACATAAGGTAATATGCTTAGCACAGTGCTTGGCATATAGTGAGTCAATAAACAATACTACCATAATTATTCTTTATTTTTATACTTTATTTTCATCTCTACTTCTTACCTACCCTAAAAAGCATTTCATGATCCAATAATTCCCTGCTTACCTCCCTAGGCTCATCTTATACCATTCTTTTCACCATATTCCAGCCATCTGGTCTTCTGTTAACCTGATAAGCAAAGCTGATTCCTGTCTGAGAGTCTCTGCACTAGTTCCTCTTAGTTCTTCCCAGAGATATTAACATGATGATTCCAAGGCAACCAAGCCACAGCTTATTATCACCTCCTGCGAGAGGTCCTCCCTAACCATCCATTCTAAGGGAACATAGGAGTCATTTTTCAGCAGAACCACCTCTTTTAATTATCCACAGAGCATATACTCACATCTGATATCTTATTCATTTGTTTGATTATTGCCTGTCTTACCACACTAGAATATAAATTGAGTAAGAACAGAGGCTTACTTGCAGCTGTAACTCTACCACCCAGAACTAGTTCTAAGTACTAGTAGAAGAAGGAAGGAAGGAGAAAGGAGTGTGATGAAAGGAGGGAAGGATAGAGGTCTTTGTACAAAGATGAACATGAGCTTTAAAGATTACTATAACTCAACAGAGGATCTGGTTTTCCATTTAAGTGGACAGTAAATGAATTCCTGTAGATAAATTATATTACCAAAAGGCATGAAATCATGTAAACAGGGTTTTAGGTATACAAATTAATATATATCTATATGTATATATACACAGGTTTATTTTTTCCCTTCTCTGTCCACTTGCAGATCTTAGGATGAATTTTGAGAGTTAACTGCTAGCCATATGCTTCTATCCACAGGATACAGAATTCATCCACTAATATTTTTCCTCATATATAAATTAAATGGCTCACTTTGTTCCTTTTTGTCTGTTTTCTCTTGACTGAACATGGCTTATTAAACAAAGAGATTAGTCAAGAATTCTGATCTGTAGGACTGTTTATGTTTTTTTTTTCCTAACAGGAACATGATTCCCTAATTTGGGTATTCTTACAAATCTTTTTATTTTGCAAAATATAAGCTCAGAATCTCTGCAAAACTATATTAATGGGGCTGCATAAGACTTTATCAGCAGCATTTTTATTGGACTTATATATGACAGTTATATTTCTTTCAGTGTTTTATCAATGGAATGGTAATAGTTCAGACAGAGATGTGTTGTCTTTTTCATGCTCTGAAGTATTGTAATGTTCAAGAGAAGAGAGTAATTAAAAGCAGCCTGCTGTGCAGCAGAGTAAAGAGTGTAATTCTCAAGTGACAAATAAGGATGCAATTACTTCAGCAAAGTGAGTAAGAGTCCAGAAATCGTCTCTATGTTTTTTCTTCCACTCTCACACTAGCATTACATAAGTGTAAATAAATATATTTCATAAGGTAAATAGTGAACTGCGAATTATAATATAAAGGTACTCCTTGGCAGAAGAAAATTGAGCTGTACACATACCTTTGTAAATAACTGAACTGGTTTTTACATGTTAAAATTTTCATTTTCATTTTATTTCCAAGTTCATCATATACAGTTTTAATTTATATCTAAGAAGAAAAGGTTTGTATTCTACTAGTTTTGTCATAATTATGCTAGTATTTAACAAAGTATTTGATATGAAGTTTGTGTTTCTAGGGCTTGATTTCAAGATTCAAATTCAGACTATTTTAAAGAAATAAGATGTACCACCAATGTTAATGCACCGCTATAAAACACTTTGCCTTCAGAATTTCTTGAAATCTCCTGGAAGAAAGACAGCATTTCTAATAGTTTTCGGGAGACTTACTCTACTGGTAAAGAAATAAAAAATAAAACTAGTGAAATATCACTTTGACACCAATATAGAGGTGAGACAAAAATGTTCACTTCAGCACACAACACTTTTACATCCTTATATGAAGTTCTTCACTAGTATGAATGGAAAAAGTAAAATTTGTCTTCAAACTTTTCTAATGCCAAATTGTCATTATTATGTCTCCCCTAAGACCTGAATTCTTTTTGACCTTTTAAAGCTTTATTGTGGCGGGGCGCCTGGGTGGCTCAGTCATTAAGTATCTGCCTTCGGCTCAGGTCATGATCCCAGGGTTCTGGGATCGAGCCCTGCATGGGGCTGCCTGCTAGGTGGGAAGCCTGTTTCTCCCTCTCCCACTCCCTCTGCTTGTGTTCCCTCTCTTGCTGTCTCTCTCTCTCTGTCAAATAAATAAATAAAATCTTACAAAAAAAAAGTTTTATTGTGGCATAAGTGACATATAACAATATTTAAAGTACATAACTTGATATGTTATCACATAAGACCTATGAAACTAAGACCTGAATGCTCAGGTTCTTGTTTATATTCAGCCATTTCCAAAGCTGGGAAGAGCAGAAAGATCAAGACAATGAGATCAGAATTTCAAAAAATGGTGGCTACATAATAATAATAAAAAAAAAGAATAAATAAATATTTTGAGTTAAAAAAAAAAGATGATGCTGAGGAATCCTACCCTCCCAAGTTTCTTCAGAGCCCATTTAAATAATATAATCTAATAACGTGGCTGTACAATACTTCAAACCCTGATGTTAAAAAGAAAAGAAGATGCAGGAGAAAAATGTATAGTGTTTATCATTCTAGACAGAATTATGAAGAAATGAGCTGAATACTTTTCACACCACACAAGAGAATACATATGTGTGATAAACACATCCTCCAAATGAATGAAAGTAACAATCTCTGAGAATGCAAAAGAAAAAAGGCATCTCCTGCAATCATCATGAGTTTCACTACACCATTACATTCAAATATTCAGCAAAAGTAGAATGGATAAACAAAAAGTGTTACATTTACAAATAGAATACAACATAAAGAAAACAAACAAACCACAGCTCCATACAACATGGATGAATCTTAAAAATAATACTGAACAAAGAAGCCAGATACCCAAATATGGTGAATGATTCCACATACACAGCTCAAAAACAGATACAATGCACAGTGAGATGGTAAAACTATGATGAAAAACCAGAAAGTGGCTATCATAAGAGTCAGGACAGTGGTTGCCTTTGGGAAGACAGAAACGATTATGACTACGAAAGGGAATGTAGAGGATTTCTGGGATGGCTGGCGGTGTTCTATTCCTCCACCTGGGTAGTAGCTAATGGATATTCACTTTATAGTAACTCATTATGCTATACATTTATTTGTCCTCACTTTTCTAAATGTGTTGTTTGTATATTTTTCCAAAGTTAAAAAAGAAAGACTTACCAATAATAGTTTATTAATAGTTACTATAGTCATCACCTTGCTATAGAGTCTACACTGCCTCTTATTATTTATCCATTCCATACGTGTAAACTTCTTGATGACAACTAGGTCTTCCATTTCCTGTGCATTCTCCTACAAAGGGTAACAAAATGCTTTATATACTCTGTAACCATGCAAAAACAATTTCTTTTACCTGGCATTCATTCATCATAGGACTACAAGATCATATATGACAAGTTTGGAGGTGTGAGGACCCAGGTTCCAATCACTACCTTCCCTGGGTCTGTAAGTAGAAACAATCATACTTTGGAGAACTGCCAGTAAGATGAAATGAGGTAATGTGCCACTTCTCACATGAGGTGCCACAGCACATTGCACAAACCTCTACTTACTGCAAATATCACACTGTATTTCTTACTGTTCTACCTCCCACTCATCCACCCAAACTGGGCTGTGACCATATCTCCCGCAAAATGCCTGCCTATAGCACGGATGAAGTAATAAAAATGGCATTTTTTAATTATTATCGGGAATAGTGGCAACTATCATTTACTGAGTGCTTACTGTGTGCCAAGCATTGTTCAAAGTACCTTACATATAGTATTATCTTATTTACTCCTCCTATGAAGAAGTTACTATTATCTTCATTTTATAGAGAAACTGAGGCACAGAAAGAGTAAGTAACTTCCCTGAGGTCATACAGATAGAAAAGAGCAGATCTAGGACCCTAACTCAGGTATAAGGATCTCCTGGATTCCTAAAACCACACTCTTTCCATTAAGTTCTGCTATTCTATTATGCCATGAGACGTCAGGATAAAGTCTAATTGAGATTTTTCTGTTTTATAAATGCCTGAAAATATGAAGGCAAGAAGCTTGATTTGGGCCCAAATTCCAAGTTGTAAGCCAAATCTTGAGATATTCTACCTTCTGGAAATGTTTGTCTATAAATTCATAGGCAAAGATTAAGTTTTGCCATACACCAGAAGAAATTATTACAATTATAGCCATTATACTCATTTGTGAAATGACTAAGCATAGGAAATACACTGAAAAGTTTTAAAAAGCACAGTAATAAAAAAGAACTATTCCTCAAAACACAGAAGTGATGATCAATTTAAACACACATTATCCATAACGTAACAATGTAAGAAAATCTTCCAAATTTACCAATACAATTTGGATAACAAATATGGTAGTAGATAAGGTGATTAAATTGCATTGCACGAAACTTGGTTTCATTACATTCACTTATGCACTTAGTGAAGCTATAATCAAATTGAAAACATTCACTCTAATTTTACTTTAAAGTTTTCCCCTTTGCTCTGAAATAATTCTCACACACCTGCCTATGTTACTAGTCATGTGGATAGACAGAAGAGAGCACTAACACCCAGATTCTCCTTTCTAGTTTTTTATCACCAAAGAACATAGTTAACAGAAAGAAAACTTAGACCATCTCCTTCTAGGCATTAGACGTTAAAGAAGATTTTGGATTCACTCTTAAAAATAAACAAACAAAAGAGGTATTACTCTCTAAATGTGGACTATGGAGAGAATCTGGGTGAGGATGCAACAAACCAGAAGAATAACTAAACTCAGAATCCTAGTCAGAGAAATTAATTTTACTCCCATTCACCCAATACATAGTGACTACTGTTGTAAAATGCTTCTCAGATAGCCTGGATAATTTATAAACATAACCTACTTACATGCTTTAAACAACTCAAGCACTTTTACAGAGATAAACAGACACCAACTGCCTCTCTTCTTACCCTTCATACCCCAAGGCAGAGGATTCTTAGGTACTGGGACTCTACCTCAAAGGAACAAACGACCTCACTAGAATCCAGATTTAGCTGCTGCCTGGCCCCCCATTTTCTGTTGTTTGGTTTGTTCCTAAGGGGAAAGTTGTGAGGGATCAAGGCAATGCTCAAACACATCATCTAAAAAACCAGCAGTCCCTCCTGACCATTCTTAGGTTTCTTAGAGATTGTCCACCCTTAACCCTCATGTCACCAGAAGAAGCAGGTTTACTCACATAAACGGTCTTTCTCTCCTCTCCTGTTATTTAAGAAGTGGGGGGCTTTCCTTCCATGGGTTTGATTATTATTCCCAGATAACCAAGGCCCTAACAGTTGGGCTCAACTGCTTTATCTGATTAAGAGTCCAGTGTAATAACAGTAAGATCAAAGCAATTCTATGGCAGATAACCTTAATCCAATAAAGGATTGGGTTGACTGGAGACTGGACTATAGACCTTCCAAGTGCTATTCTACCCTGTAGTCTCAAATGAAAGCCTTGGGTATTTGCCTGGACCTCTCCTTCTTGACAATCTCTGGATTCCAATTTTTAACCTCTGGCCCCAAAAGAGTACCAGAAGCTCGGCTCAGATTCTTAGCTCTGCTGAGAATTAGGCAAATGACCAAGGGTAAGGAATTGTACCAAATGTCGAGCTCCTCCCTCAACCCATTTTCTGGGTTCCTGGCCCCTCAAGCACTTACTAACTTACTAGTTGTCCAATGCCTGCAAATAGATTTTGTTTTGCCCAGTTTTTCTAGTTGTTCTTAGCAAAAAGGTTGGTTTACAATGAGCTTATCCACCATTAATAAAAGCAAAAATTTCCAAAATTTGACTTTTGCCCATGATAAAACTGATTCTTAAGCAGTTCTAAATAAGCCATAAAGGCATAATCATGGTGAACATGCTTGAGGGCTTCAGAAAATCACTTACACATTTAAATGAAAATATACAATATTTTTATGTACAGTACATTCAATACCAAGTAACATCTCTGTACAAAATAAACAATATGGAATCATTTTAATAAAACTATTTCTCCAAAAATGATTACAAAGAATACCAGGAAAGTTACTACCTCAGGCAAAACTGTGGGTTCTGGGATTGCAGGCTCCTATACAGCACAAAACAAAGATCATGTTGTTTGCACTCATCTCTCCAAATCAAGCAAACTGAGATTTCCCTCCATTAGACTCAGAAGCCACTTTCTACCCAGAGCATTAAACTCCCCATGCTGCTCTTTTCTGTCACCAAATATAGTGCATTTACCAGCCACCAAATACAGTGCATTTTAATGTTCTAAGGCAGGGATCAGCAAATCTTTCTGTAAAGGGCCAGATAGTAAGAATTTTTGGCTTTGTCTGGTTTCTGTCACAAATACTCAATTCTTCCATTGTGCAAAAGGAGCCACTGACAATGTATAAATCTATGTGTATTCCAATAAAATTTTATTTATGGACTCTGAAATTTGAATTTAATGTCATTTTCATTTGTCAATATTATTCTTCTTTTGATTTTTTTTCACACCTTAAAAAAATTGTAAAAATCATTCTTAGTGGGCTATACAAAAACAGGCAGTGGGCCATATTTGGCGCACTGGCTACTGACCCCTGCTCAAAACTAATAAAAACTCATAAAACTAATCAAGTCCTTGGCTCTGATGACACCATTCATTTGTCCCTCCTCCTAAACTTTTCCACTGTGCCTCTGAGAGTGGTTCTCAAGCTTTAGTACACATCAAAGTCAATTGAGGGTCTGTTAAAACACAGATTGGAGGGTATCACAACCCAAAGTTCCTGACTCAGTAGGTCTAGAGTAGTACTTGATAATTTACATTTTTAACAAGTGTCCAGGTAATGCTGAGGCTGCTGGTCCAGGGACCAAAGCTTGGGAATCACCTTTCTAGAACTTCCTCATTATTATGAGCAAACTCTACTATACCGTAACTATTTCTTAGAATATTCCAACATACTCTCTTGACTTACCTGCAATGTATTTGTGTTCTATCTGATACCTTGGGAGTTCTCATCGACATTTCCTCTCCCTCATCCTTCATATCCAAGAAAACATGCCTGGATTATTTTATCTTCTAAATGTATTTTGATCTATCCATTTCTAAAATCTCCCACCTTACACCAAGCTACCATCATCTTTTACTTTTAATAGCCTTCTGATTGTGCTTCTCACATCTACCCTGCCTCATTCCAAAACATTTTTGCAGAATACATGCAGAGTAATATTTGCAAGATGAAAATCTGATCATGTCACTTCTTTGCTTAAAACCACCCTTCCAAGGTTTTCTAAGGCCCTACAAAATTTGGCCCCTATCATCTCTTATGGTTCATCTTTACGTAGTTCTTCTGGCTTTTAGTTGTCCTCAAGGCACTCTGATCATGTTCTTTCCTGGACTTCATTCATATTTGCTGTTGACAGCCTTACTCCTTACTCCACTTACTCCTTATCCTTACTCCACTCCTCTCCCTATTCATTCAGTCAATACTACTCATCCTTCACTTCTCAGACCCAAATCACATCTCCAGGAAAGTCATCCTTGACCCTCCCAGACCAGGCCAAGATCCCCACAATGTACAATTTATTCTAACAATCTGTCTCCACATTAAAATAATAAAAATAACTAACATTTATTATACTAGGCACTGTGCTAAGTCCTTCATGCAATTTGTTTATTTAATCTTCATAAAATCCCATAAGGTAGATGCTATTAGAATTCTACTCTCTCTTCCTCCTCCTTCTCTCTTTTATTAACTACATGAGGGAACTGAGGCATAAGGATGTTATAAATAGTTCACCCAAGTTCGAATAGCTAGTAAGTGGAAGAGCCAGAGTGCAAATCCAAGCCATCTGCCTCTGGACCATAAATAATGCCTCTTGAATAGTAGAAAACTTCACTAAATTTTAATTTTCATGTGGCCAGGCACCCTGCAGATGGAGTCACACAGTCTTGCACATATTAGGTACTCAATTTGTTGAATGAATTGATTCTATTCTTAGCAGAATATTATATATTATTCACTAGGCCACAATATTAAAGTTTATTTCAAAAAAGGGCTTTCCACCCTATCATTGGTCTTAGCATAATCCATAACATACTCCAAACAACTGTACTGTAATGTGGATCAAGTCCTTTAAATCTGTTCATACCCAACACTTGTATCTATATGCTAAATTATTTTACCTATTTATATATAAATGTAAGCAAGCACAAACAGAACATTAAGATATTACCAAAATCTAGTTACTAAATTTTTTTTAAGATTTTATTTATTTTTCTGTGGATGGAACTAGAGGGTATTATGCAAAGTGAAATAAGTCAATCAGAGAAAGACAATTATCATATGATCTCACTGATACGAGGAATTTGAGAAACAAGACAGAGGATCATAGGGGAAGGGAGGGGAAAATGAAACAAGATGAAACCAGAGAGGGAGACAAGCCATAAGAGACTCTTAATCTCAGGAAACAAACTCAGGGTTGCTGGAGTGGAGGGGGGTGGGAGGGTTGGGGTGGCTGGGTGATGGACACTGGGGAGGGTATGTGCTATGGTGAGCACTGTGAATTGTGTAAGACTGATGAATCACAGACCTGTACCCCTGAAACAAATAATACATTATATGTTAATTAAAAAATTTTTATTTATTTTTCAGAGACAGAGAGAGAGAGAGCACAAGCAGGGAGAGCGGCAGGCAGAACAGGCAGAGGGAGAAGCAGGCTCCCCACCGAGCAAGGAGCCCAATCCGAGACTCGATCCCAGGATCGTGACCTGGGATCATGACCTGAGCCGAAGGCATCCGCTTAACTGACTGAGCCACCCAAGCGTCCCTAGTTACTAAATTTCTGTAATAATTATTTTTAGAGTGAAATAGGTATTCTTGTTGAATACCTTTATGTTCAAAGATTACACAATAGAACAATGATGCAGGAGTAAATGTCTTAAATCACCACTTCATTCTATTTATTATTGTTTTATTATTTTAAGATGTGATACACATATTCCTCACAATCCACACTATCCCTACCTGAACTCACACTATGCTGACTCAGGAAATGAACAGACAAACTTTTTCAGATAGAAATGTTTTCCTTTGCTATTAAAACTTTCATTACTACTCACTACCCAAAACTTAGAGACCAAAAATATTTGGATAATGAGTTATCCTTCACCATTACAAACTCAGAAACCAAACGGAATTAGATTGTAAGACATACCAGAATTTAATTTATTTTGAGATTTTAATTTAAGGAAGGCATGGCAGTTTGGTTGGTTGCCCAAGAGAGGCATAGGTTTAAAAAAGGGGGGGGTGGTTTGAGATACATCTAACTAGATTTTAAGCTTCCTGGGGACAGTGATCATATTTCTAAATTTTTGCATCATCCCTGTTGCTGATGAGTGCTTTACATGTTCATATATAGGCAACAGAGTACCCACATTCCCGAAATATGGTTTACATATACATTCTAAATTTATTTCAAACTTACGATTATTACAGAAGTAGGATTTTAAAATAATTAACAGCTTAACTAACAGTTAACCTAACTGGCAACTCAGGTTGATTTCTAGTAATTACCAATTAATTAACTTATAGTAAAAAAGAACCCTGCCTATGGAATGTGATAAAGCTAGCTACTGGCTAGCTATATGACTTTGGGTAAGTAACCAATCATGCCAACACTTTAGATTCCTAATCTGCAAAATGGTGATAATATATATACCACATTGGGTTATTGTGAGGATTAAATGCTTCCAAAGTATGTAAAGCAAATAGCATTCCATAAATAAGTAAACAATAAATAAGCATCAAGTATTAGTTCCTATATCACTACTGCTATATATTCAAATATAAACTTGTATATTACATTATTACTTATCAATTTATTAAAACAAGATGACTACTGTGATTTAGATGTAAGTAAGTGTGAATGCCAAAAGCAAACACATAATGATGTTATTTGTTAATATATAACAACTGAAAAACCACAGTAACAGTAAATCTGTATTTCACATACCCTTTCATTGGGTAGGCTGTTCAAAGTAGAAAAATATCTACAAAGATAAACCATAAAGTGTTTTTTAAAAGACATTTTTTTTTTTTAATTTTATTTACTTATTTGACACAGAGAGAGAGAGCACAAGCAGGGGGAGTGGCAGACAGAGGGAGAGGGAGAAGCAGGCTCCCTGCTCAGCAGGGAACCCGATGTGGGACTCGATCCCAGGACCCCGGGATCATGACCTGAGCCGAAGGCAGACGCTTAACGACTGAGCCACCCAGGTGCCCAAAAGACATGTTTTAAAACAAATAATCTTGTTGGAAGTCTGCTAAATCACACAGTCCCCCCCCCACCAAAAAAAAGCCAACAAAACTATGTCAGCTAAAGAAAAATATATCCATGTGAACAAATTCTGTACCAAATAAATAATACTGAATCATTTTCATAAGAACTATTTCTCCAAAAATGAATACAAGGAGCACCAGAGACTATTCCCACAAGAGCTATCTTATAGAACCTCTAGACTGAGAATCAGGACCTGCTAACAGCTGAAAATACCAAAACAAACACTGAAAAGTTAGAGAATCATTTAATACTTTCACAAATTTCACACAAGAAAAATTCTATGATTAGAACTGTAATAAAACGATTATTTATTTAGAAAAGTATATTTTAATGGGTCAACTAAACCCCCAAATGTGTAATAGTGCAAACACTTCATTAATGAGGGAATTCAGAATTCTGTGACCTGGCTTCAATAAGGTGCACTCTTAAATACCAAGTGTGGAGACCTCACCCTGCCAGGGCAGGTGTGCCTTGGACTACATTCTTGTGTCTTGGTTGCTCAACTCTCATCCTATACCGGGTGGGCATTTAAACCTGTACAGCCCTGCCATATGGCTCTGAGCCACAGTGGCTTTGCTCTCATTTGGTGTACTGGGTTTGGTATCTTGCCAATGATTTCCTCAAATGGCCTGGTTTTTCTATTGTGAGTAACTGAGGAAGTTTTTCATTGTGGTGAAACATACATAACAAAATCTACCATTTTAATGATTTTTTTTTTACCTCATACAAGTGGAATCATAACAATATCTGTCCTTTTCATTTTCTCTTTTTTTCCTTTTTTTTTGAGGGGGGGAGAGAGAAAGCAGGGGGGAGAGGGAGAGAGAAAGAGAGAATACCAAGCAGGCTCCACACCCAACATGAGGCTCAATCTCAGGACCCTGAAATCAGAACCTGAGCCAAAATCAAGAATTGGCCATTTAACTGACTGAGCCATCCAGATGCCCCTGTCCTTTTTATTTACTCTTAGGACTGTTTCCAGTTCTATTTACTTTTTCTTTTTTTAAAGATTTTTAAGTAATCTCTATATCCAACGTGGGGCTTAAACTCACAACCCTAAGATCAGGAGTCACATGCTCTACTGACTGAGCCAGGTAGGCGACACCAGTTCTACTTAATCTTAGTGAACAGTGACAACTCATATTAATCTTACCTGATTATATCATCTGGTACAATCAGATTACTAGAATATTAGATTGTTCCAACCATAACACTCACTTACCTATAGCCAAAAACCTAGGCTTCAGTAAACTGTTATAGCAGTTTCTAGAACCCAGGTATATTTTCAAAGAACTCATACTAAAAGATCCTGATTTTCTTCTTTTAATTGGGTTACCAGACTGACAGGTAAAGGAGTTCTAAGAACACGGTATACCAAGATTTGCAAGACATTCACTAAGCTGTCATATAATATTCAAGACAGAGAAATATGTGGATTCTTAATTAATTGAAGGATCAAATCCAAACAGTGCTAATCAATGATTTGAGATTAACTTATAGCTTCTAAGGTTTCTAAGGCAGTTTCTACACCTTGAACCTTGTCCCTTTAACACTTCTCAAATAATTTTCATGAAAGAACAAAAGTTATATATTTACATATGTTACAAAGCTAGAAAGGCAGCTAATATTTTTTAAGTTTGTAAAGAAGTGAAAGATACAAAACACAATGAATTGTTTTAAAATTTAAAATTTATCAAAACACAATGAATTTTTTTGCTGCCTAATGGTATTTCAGATCCTGTGCCAGGAGCTGGAAATATGAATACAAGTGTTGGTTTATAAAGATGGTAAAAATTTGGCAGATCTGGCCCACAGACTGTCTTATTATAATCAGTGTTAAGGTTTTTATGTGTGTTTTTTTTTAATTGTATGAGTTGCCAAAAGTTAAAAATCAGAAGACTTCTCACAAAGACGTACATATCTAGCTTCTTTTTAAAAAACAAGAATAACTGGAAAAATTACACCAGGGTTTCTATTTAGCAAAAATTGGTTGAGTTACATAGTGGCATTTTTTTTTTTTTTAAGATTTTATTTATTTGAGAGAGAGAGAAACAGAGATAGCAGAAGGAAAAAGAGAAAGAAGCAGGCTCCTCTCTTAGCAGGGATCATGACCCTGGGACCATGACCTGAGCCAAAGGTAGACACTTAACCGACTGAGCCACCCAGGCACCCCGCATAATGGCATTTCGATAGTGTTTGTACTCTCATCTTCACCAAACCCAGACTTCCCTACTGTTCACACCTACTTGCTTCGCTTACTTCAGTGATCCCCACAGGCATCACAGTGTAAAGTATGACTAAGTACTGTCCTGCCAGAAGGACTTCTGTTAACACAGGAGAATAAACAGAGAATAGAAATGCTTAATAAAAGACACAAAAGGATCTCAACAGAAAATTGCCAGGTATGGCAAACCTATGGGGCTGCTGATGTTTCAAAGAGGCTTGGAAAGGTCTTGATACTCATCTCTAAGTTGTGTCCTCCAGACCACAAAAGGTGGAGAGGTTGAAATTGAGACCTCCCCTTAAAGTTGAGAACTTCCAAGAGCTGCTCTGTCTCTTAGGAGAACACTAGAAAACACTCACAGGATTGGGATCTAAAGGAAGAGAGATCACCTGTGAAGATATAAAAATACCTGATCTGTACCACTCATAGGGTATGGTACTTGAAAAAGTGTGATTTTTCCATTCTATCATACTATTTACATTTATTAGCTGATATTCTTATATAAAGAGTTTCCCCTCATCAACCTGAAAAGACAGGGTTAAAAGCTAATTTTCCCCCTTCTTATACCAATTTTCAAATAAGGAACTGATATAATTGTAACCTCCAATGCCAGCATATAAATTTGGGGACAGCTCTATCTCAGTATTACAAAGGACTCATGGATTTTTTTGTTTGCCCAATGTTAAATCAATTACATTTAACTATCTCTTCTAATTTTGTCATTGTACCTTTCAATTCCAAATTATCCCATATTTAGACAGTGGGTCTCCTGGGCCCTTTTAGCACACTATTCAGTTGGTCCTTGCTTTTTAGCACAAGATTATCCCAGGTTCATCTTATACTTTTCCTCTCCACATCTGGAATCAGCTGTTTCTCCAAGGAATCTTGTGGGCTTCTGTTGTTGTTATTGTTTGTTTCTTTTCTTTTTCTTTCTTTCATTTTTTTTTTGGGGGGGTAGTGGTAGAGGGCAAGATCTGGGCATTAGGTAAACTCCACTAGGATGGACCTGCTTCTGGCCCTTTTCTACGGGCAGAACAGGAAATACATTTTTAAAATATAAGCTCATATTGATAGTGCCAATTCAAATTTGACAGAGTTTTTTCCTTAATTTCTTTAATTTTATATATTTTTTTATGTTATGTTAATCACCATACATCATTAGTTTTTGATGTAGTGTTCCATGATTCATTATTTGTGCATAACACCCAGTGCTCCATGCAGAACGTGCCCTCTTTAATACCCATCACCAGGCTAACCCATCCTCCCACCCCCATTCCCTCTAGAACCCTCAGTTTGTTTTTCAGAGTACATCGTCTCTCATGGTTCATCTCCCCCTCCGATTTCCCCCCCTTCATTCTTCCCCTCCTGCTATCTTCTTCTTCTTTTTTTTTTAAACATATAATGTATTATTTGTTTCGGAGGTACAGATCTATGATTCAACAGTCTTGCACAATTCACAGCGCTCACCATGGCACAAACCCTCCCCAATGTCTATCACCCAGCCACCCCATCCCTCCCACCCCCCACCACTCCAGCAATCCTCAGTTTGTTTCCTGAGATTAAGAATTCCTCATATCAGTGAGGTCAATTTTATATTTGCAACTTTCTAGTACACTGAGTATCCTGGATTCTAATAACATGCTTATTTACTTTTATACATAAACATTTAAAAAATTTAAATCCCAATACTAGCATTATTACTAACAATAAAATTACTGACAAAAGTTCAAGGTTTTCTTGCAGTTTTATGTCCTTAAAATATAACTCACTAAGGATTTCCCACCTTTTTTTTTTTTTTAAAGATTTTTTATTTATTTATCTGAGAGAGAGAATGGGAGACAGAGAGCATGAGAGGGAGAGGGTCAGAGGGAGAAGCAGACTCCCCGCTGAGCGGGGAGTCCGATGCGGGACTCGATCCCGGGACTCCAGGATCATGACCTGAGCCGAAGGCAGTTGCTTAACCAACTGAGCCACCCAGGCGCCCCTTCCCACCTTTTTTATTATAGCAAATTTCCATATGTTCTTCTGTGTATTTCTAAGGCTTTTATATTCGGATCTATTCTGATTCACTCTTCTAACTGCCCAGGAGTAACTGAATTTTAATGGATATGTGATAAGTTAAATGAATCTCTAATTAGTTGAATGTGGGGAACAGTGACATATTTATAGATCAAAAAGCCTCTAAGGGTTTGTATTTTTTCCTTTCATTTGTTCTTTCAATCATTTTCCAATTCATACTCTGGCAAAGGAACATGCTTAGAACTTTGAGTTTTGGTATAAAAGTTTCAAAGAAAAAAAGACTTATTTAAGAGGACTTAAAAATGAGAAAAGCATGAATTAGGCACCTAATTCAATTTGGGATTTTATACCCAAAATTTCAGTTCTGTGAAATAAAAATGTGTACATTCAATTAAAAACATTCAATAAAAAAAATCAAAGATCAGATAAAAAATATTTAGGTGTCCCAAAAGAAGAAATTTTGCTTTTGCTGTTGCCCTGGAGCACAGTTTAAAATAAAATACATAGAGCTTTTAAAGTAAGCTGACTACAAGGAGTACCTGAATAAACAAACATCTGAGATAAACTCAATTGGTATCTCTTGAATAATTTTTCCCTTTTTCCTAAAGCAGTGATTTGTTTTTTTGGGTTAATAGAGATAACACTGTTTGGTGTTACTAAATGGCATAAAGGAACTAACAAAATGACTGTAACAAGGGAATGTCACATATTCTCTAAAAAGTTTTGTAAGTTTTAGGAGTCAATTTAATATTGGCAATAAAATAACAGACACCAAAATCCAATGATGAAAATAATCTACCACTTCTGATCTTTGCCTTCTTAGTGTATGTCCATTTTCTTTCAAGAATACTAGCTCAGTATTTCAATAAATAGAATGGGAGTTGATAATGTCAAAATACCGTACTTTCTAATATATAAAGTAATATGAAATATTTCATTAGTATTACAGTATTAACATATAGACTTTCAATAAAATGAAGAAATATTACAAGTATTTTTAAGGTATTATTAAAAGCTTTACAATTCCTCAGACATTTTTCTTTAAGATTAGTTTACATTTTAGTAAAAATGTATCTGTAAATAAGGTTTTTATGTAGGATACCTTTTGTCCTCTAATATCCTAAAATTAACAGCGTTCTCTATGACTAGAAATCTATGAGGAAAAAACTATTCATTGGCATACAGAATATCCCTCAAACACCAATATTTTAAAATAGACCAGCAGTTGAGAATTCCACCTATCAAACATGCTACGTATTATACTGTCAACAATAAAAAATAATTACAATGTAATTACAGAACCAGGCAAGTATTGAGAAATATCGTTTAAACAATGTAAGCAGTCCTTATTTACTAATAGTTTTACAGTATTTACTCCATAAATGATTGTGAATCAAGATTACAAAGAATGGTAATGAAGCGCAGACTTGTACTGCTTTAATTTCTTTGAAAAATGTGTGGTAATTATTCTTAGGTAGTTAAGGATTACCTAGTGGTTTGGAATAGGTAAGTATAAGGTCACATTCCACTTACTTGAAACTCAGTTTCAGTTTTTCAGGAATTTAACTATTCTTTGTCCTCTCTGTTAAATATTCCTCCCATTAGCAGTCATTCTAAAGAAAATACACGGCTTTTTGTTCAAATGTCTGTTCTGTGTAATTTATATTTTGTTACTTCTGTGAAAAGGAAATGCATACACGACAGTAATTAAAACAAAGATAAATACTGAAAACTGTTAAAATCATGCTACCATTACAAGTTTAAAACCATATGTAATAAAACAATTTAAAGATAGAAAACAGGACTATGTAATGAAAGGAAGAACAAGCGCTGTGAGAGAAAATTGGGCTAAGGAAAATAGTTGCATTTGGACACAAAACTTAGCTTTGAGCTTCCTGGCAGCCAGTGATTTTTGCAGATATGGATACCTCTATTTAGAAACTATATCAGGTGATGTTTTCATTTGCAGGAAGGGGTAGTTCTTAGGTACCCAAGGGGACCATTTCCAGGTGCCAACCAAATGTATTTCACTAAAGCCTGAAATCACTTTGATAATTTTAGAGAAAACCAATACTTTTTATAAAGACTCCTTTGGCACATTTTAAAAGTGATGACAGGTATACATGCTGTTAGCTCTGGAAAATACAGCTATGCATTTTGTTATACAGGTGATAAAAGCATTTATTCTGAAGCAGAGATATGTGAAAAAGATCAGGAAGAGTGTGATGCTGGTGCTTTATTCCTATTTCTTCCCCACCCCCATCAGCAAGTCCCAATGTTAACTCTGTGTGGGTGCTGTTCTTGAATATTGAATAGATCATAGTTTCAGCCTTAATCTGAAGTAGGTGACAGCCCTGGAAGGCTCTCTGAAACTAGTGGTTTTCAAACTGGTCCAGGGTATCTTGGATGGATACCAAATGCAAAGGGTCCAGGGCTTCTAGAGCTCTGAAGAAAAAGTTCTTTCTCAATTTAACTATTTTTTAATTTCCATACCTAATAGCTCTCTTAGAAATGAATCAAATATGATATTTATTTTTGTCCCTTTGGAAGGCTAAAACCCTCAGGGAATATGTTATGTTGTAAGACATTTGAGTAACCAGCATTGCATATTTTTTTCTCAGGAGCCGTGAAAGTTATTAGGGCTAAAAAGAGATTTTGATGTTCCCAATCAGTGATGGGGAGGGGGAACCTTAGGACAGGTTTTCTGGCATAAAAACACAGCACCTGCCCATTTGACTCGGTTTTTTTCACTTCAAGAGAAAAAAATTAGGAGGACTCTATAAAGTTTCCCCTAGCACTCATCCGTTTTGATTAGAGCAGAGTGGTCAATGACAGTATTAAAATAATTTGGAACTATTTATAATCCCGTATGTTATTATTGTCAGTAATATTACTGAGTAACGGTAGAAGCAGTAGCATCTGGTGGAAGATAGTTTGCAATTTATGAAACGTGTACAGCTTACTCTGTATGCATGTGTGTATGTATAATGTCATTTAATACTCATAAAAACTCTGAAACATATAGGTATATTTGTTCACCCTATTTAACAGATGAATGAATCAAGGCTTATAGAGGTTAAGTAACTAGCCTAAGATAACACACAAGACCCAAGTTAAAGTCATATGACATCAAATCTCATGTTCTTTCAACTGTAACATTTATTAAATTATAAGATTCAGATGCTGGTGCACTTTGCCCACTCAGAAAGATCAACATTGTTCATATTATTTAGAAAAGAAACAAGGTCTAGCTCTACCCAAGGCTTAAATTAAAATGTGCACTATCAGTTAACAACCATTTTAGTAATAAAGCAGTATGTGATTTATCGTCTAAAAATAGGTTTTAAAAGTTTCTCCATTTTTACTCTAGTAAAACTTACTAATATTTTTGTAGTGATTATTTTTATTATTTTTGGGTTTTTTGAGGTTATGAAGAAGGGAAATCTCTTTATATTGCTATGTCTTCTGAGCCCTCAAAACTCTTTCTCCATCACTAACGATGGGAGCATAGCCACTAGTATGTAAATATCCTACACCTGACTATGAATCATAATTAATTATAGGAAGATTTCAGTGTACAAAAACAGATCAAAATATGTCTCACCCTTTTTCAATGACCAAAATCTCAAAACAAAACATGGTAACTGAAGAAATTATAACTCTTGAGTATCTTTTAAAGTATCTAGAATGATTTTTGAACAAGGACACATTTCCAATAAAAATGCAAACAAGAAAATAATGGCAAACATTCAATAAGCTATATTAGCATATTTTTGTGCTAAATAAAAATCAAGTACATTATGTTTCTCTTTCTGCTAAGGTGATATTTTCAAAATCTCCAAGAACAGTCCTTCTAATGTATTTTTCTGGGTGAGAGCACATACAGCCACAGGCTCTGGAATGAGGCAATTAGCTGTATGATTAAGCCAGGAGATCTGCTATTGAGATGTGAATTATCCAGATTAGCGGTCTCTTCTGCTTAAAATTCAGCTAATTTGTGAGATTTTTCTTTGACTTTCTATAGAGATCTTAACATTTATGATGCAATCAGGACTTATACTATATGCAAATTTGAGAAAAGTAAGGCTTTGGGGCATTAAAAGCTCTAGCAAACATCACATTAAATATGTACATAAATGAGTATCATTCCTAAATACAAGGATTTGTTTTCCAACTTTATGGATTATCCAGGCATCTTTCTTCCTCCTTTACTGTGCTTTCAATCAATGGGTCATTTTGTGATCCCCAAATATATTTCCTTATGGGCTTGATAAACCCTTAGAGTTTCAGGAGAGAAGAATTTTATTATCAATCAAGAAGGAAATAAAAATCGAAGAGAATGACGCTGGCTTTCCAGGTCTAGTCTATGTTTGCCTTTTTACTGATTTAAATAAAAACAGAAAAAGACAGATTTTTTTGAACAAATCTAGGCTTTTTTGAGGAGGTAGGTTTCTGAAGTAACTATACTAATTATTTCTTCAATCAGACTAAGACAGACCATCATTTCATAGAGTGTTAGCAGATGCCATACACAAATATGGTTCCATCTTTGAAAAGTTGAGATGCAGGGAGTTAAATGGACACAGATGTCTTTACTACTGGACTTTTTAAAAAGCATATATGCTAATGTTTACTAACAGGGACACAGTATAGAGCATTTTCTAAAAATTCACTCCACCATGGAACCCCTTTTTATGGAATACCTATTAATCTCTCATAGACTAGGAAAAGGACTTTTAAACCAATTTAAAAAACCAACAATGCTATAAAACGCCAATTATTTGAAATATAAATCACTGAGTCAATCTCAAATTTGTAAACTTCATGTTTGAGGATTAAAGAACAGTTTATACTTGCCAGTTTACCAATGTCAGACCACTGGTAAACTGGCAGATAGAATATATCTAAACATTAAGAAAAGATTTGACATAAGGTTTACAAATGAGGCCAAAAATACAAAAGCCAACATTGTGTACATACAGTTGACCCTTGAACAATCCAGGGGTTAGGGGTACTAACCACCTATACAGTTGAAAATCCGTGCATAACATCTGACTCCCCCAAAACTACTAATACCTACTGTTGTCTAGAAGCCTTACTGATAACATAAACAGCCAATTAACATATATTTGGTATGTCATGTGTATTATATCTTGTATTCTCACAACAAAGTAAGCTAGAGAAATGTTATTAAGAAAATCATAAGGAAGAGAAAATACACTTATCGTACTCTAAACATATATGCCAACCAAATCTGCATATAAGTGAACCTGCACAGTTCAAATCCATGTTGTTCAAGGGTCAACTGTCTACGTATTTCATACAATGCTTTGTGAAAAGCAGTGTGTGTATTAAAAATCATTAATCCAGGGGCACCTGGGTGGCTCAGTCAGTTAAACATCCAACTCTTGATTTAGACTCAGGTCATGATCTCCGGGTGGTGATACCAAGCCCCATGTGGGGCTTCGTGCTCAGCATGGAGTCTGCTTGAGATTTTCTCCCTCTCCCTCTGCCCACACCACCCCTGCTCTCTCTCTCAAATAAATAAATCTTTAAAAAATCATTAATCCACTTATCCATGGCCTATAATCAATAAATTTAACCAAAAATAACAAAAGTAAAAACATTTCCACAGTTTACAGTATGTGTGTGTGTGTGTGTGTGTGCGTGTGTGTGGTGCAAATGAATAAAATACCACAGAGGGGGAAAAGTTGAAAAACTTTATAGATTTAACAAATCATTTTACTTTTCAATGTATAGGAAATATTTTTATTTTAAACCAGGTGGATCTGCTGATAATTTTATTCAAAACATTGGCTTGGAAGGCAAATTATTTTCAATGAAATGAACATTTAATTTTTTTTTTTTTTACTTAAACAAATGTCCATATGTAGTAGTCACATATATTTGAAATACAGCTTCTTCGCAAAACACTACTGATAGATTTTGTTTATGGACCCTTTTAATTATCTTTAACACTGTTGTGACTTGATATTTTATTTCATTTAATAGAAGCCAAGTCAGTTTTGTCCTAAGTATTCTACAGCTACCTAGGAAACATGATTAGTTTTGAATAAAATTTTAGACCCTTTAAAAAGAAAATAACGCCCATTTAAAAAAATTATCTGATTCTAGAGTTGGATGGTGGTGATAGCAGCACAACAATGTGAATGTACTTAATGCCAACTATACACTTAAAAATTATTAAAATGGTAAATGTTATGTATATTTTACCACAATTTAAAGAATAGATTTAAAAGTATCTAATTATAAAAGTTAATTTTTCTTATAGAAAATTTATTTTATTTTTTTAAGTTTTTTTTATTTATTTGACAGAGAGAGACACAGTGAGAGAGGGAACACAAACAGGGGGAGTGGGCGAGGTAGAAGCAGGCTTCCTGCCGAGGAGGGAGCCCAAAGCGGGGCTCGATCCCAGGACCCTGGGATCATGACCTGAGCCGAAGGCAGATGCTTAACGACTGAGCCACCCAGGCGCCCCAGAAAATTTAAAACAGTAAAAACTCAAGAAGATAACCACTCTGAACAACCTGATATAATCTAGACTTTCAGTTTTAATTTTACTTGTCTTAATGATTATGCATATATTTTATAGATTTAAAATAATCTTTCAGGATTTTAACAAATATTGAGAGTTCACTAGGCTTGCTTTTAACTTATATTTTATACTTAACTTTAATACCCAGTAAATATCTTTAGTAATATCATTTACAGTAAAACTTTATCACTTGAAGCTCATTATTTTTTTTGTTTTTACATTTGAGTGAAATAACAGTGAACATGTAGTTTACTTATTTCTAACAAAGTATTTACTAATGCATTTTTAACTTTATACAATATAGTTACCATTTAGTGAAATTAGCAAACTTAATAAATGAATGTTTCATTCAAAAGTCACAACAATTAATATGAAGAGGGTAAAATGTACAGTTTGACTCAGCTTTTCTTTGTTCAAAAATTGGAGACGTAATATTATTATAATAATATAAGCCTCCTAGATGCCTCAAAATATCAAATACTGTCTTCATCATTCTCAGTCATCAGTATTAGAGCAGGATCAGTTCATCCTCTTCTGATACATGTAATGCTCTTGAGTAAGACTGTCTCATTTTCACTTATTAGTAAAAGTGAGCAAGAAATATTTATTTCTCTAAGAATTAATATTGCTTAGCTTTTATATTATGGCTTTAAAATCACTAGGTTTGCTAATATGTTGATTTAGGTGTCCCAAGATTCAGGGAAATAATTGTACCAAAAAGGAAAAAGAAAAAAGAAAGGAGAAGGAAAAGAAAAAAAAAATGTGCAATGAATTATAGCCCTTCTCATATGTCACTTCTTGAGAAATAAAATAAGATTCTGATTTTATAAATATCTACAAGAATAAAAACCACAATCTTTCCAAAATTCCTATAGATAAATTATTTTGATGGGCAAACACATTTAAAGGCCAATTTTTCTTGGTCAGTTTTCTGCAGTCACATGGAGGAAAACTTCTGTCAGAAAGTCTACTGAATGGGGAATACAAAATCAACAGCATGACAAAACATCTCAATATTTCCAATCACCATCTCATTTAAACAGACTGGTCTATTAGTGTTTAACTCAACATAACCTAGATTATGCACAGCTCAACGCAGCTGGATTTAAAGTAAATGATAAGCAAAATCTAATAATGAACCTGTGAAAGAAGAATAGTTGATGAGCATTTTTTATTACATGTTTGAATTTTAGGCTTTTTAGAAAATTTGTTTTTATGCCTCTAGACTCATTGTTCAAATCCACTTTAACTTTCTCCATTTGCTGGGTAAGAGAAGGGCTGTTTACTATCTTCTAGAGATATTTCCAATATTGTAAGGTAATATAATGCACCAGAAAAGATCCAGAAGTCTCTGTATCCATAAAAATGGTATAAAGGTTAGTTTGCATATGTTGCTGGTAGTTATCAATTATGACATGGTTCCAGCATCTACTTAACATTTTTTTACTATACTTTTGGCTCCTTTATTCACTTATTTCGGCATTCATTTGCTATTAGTTGAGCCCTGTTTTTGTGCTGTACACTGTTTTACACACTGTAAGTAGACCAGTGTGCAACAGACAAAATCCCTTCCTTTAAGAAGTCTGTAACACAGCTGGAAAAGCTGACGTTGAAGAAGTAATTACAAATATGTTTAGTATAAACTGTCATTGAGAAATGCCAAATGCCTTGGGATGATTTGACATGGGAGTCTAACCCAGAATAGGCAGTTCAGGAACTATACTGGGAAAATGATATTTGAGATCTGAATGACATTTAGAAGTTAGGAGGACTAAGGGGGATTTAGGAAAGAGGAGGAGCACCCTTAGGGTACGGGGAACAGCATGTGCAAGACCTGGGGTGTAAAAGAGGAACTCAAAAAAGGTTAATGTAGATGGGGAGGGTCAAAAAAGATTAATGTAAATGGGGAGGGAATACTGTATGCTTTGAAGCTAGAAAGACTGGTAGAAGTCAGAGCATGCTGGGTGTTTCAAGCTATGTTGAGGATTTTAAACTTTATCTGAAATATAACGAATGCCATCAAAGGGAGTAAGGCTTAAATGATCACATCTGCATATTTAAAGGATCACTGACTGAGTCTCTGGATTGGAAGGGAGCAAAACCAGATGTGGAGAGATTTACTAGAAGACTATGACAGTGGTTTAGCTGAGGGATGTAGGTTGGGGAAAAGAGAAGCAAAGCAGTTTGAGAGCTACTAGGAGATACAATGAACAAAACTTGTTAACTGTGAGAAAAGATGACCCCGTATTTCTTTGTGGTTGTGCCATATCTTAAAAGATGGTTAAGACTGAAAATGTTTGTTGGTATACTTCCAATAACTGAATGTGTGTGTGAGCATGTCATTTGTGCATTTTAGAATGAAAATGTGCAATCTAACTAGACTGATTGAAAACTCAGCAAAATCCAAAGTGTGAGTGAGCAATTCTGAAACTACTTGATATGTATCTAAGATTGAGTAAATAAATATATTGTGGATATAAAAAATCAAGTTTATTATACCAAAGAAAAGAGCTACAAATAACTTCTTATTTGTAGGAGAAAGCTGTGGTTAATCTTGTGGTGTTGGACTGTAGTTAGAGATATCATTATGAACTCATGGTTTTAGATAGATATAGAAATAAAAGACTGTGTGTGTGTGTGTGTGTGTGTGTATATATATATACACATATATATATATATATATATACACACACATTATGTATTTTCTAGCTCAGTTTATGAAAGGGCCTAGAAGCAATGGTATCATAGCCCCAATGAGTTCACCCAGTGCCATTTGGTTTCTAAGTGACAGACATTAAAAAAAAAAAAAAGAATCAGGGCTCCTTGGATAAAGAGGAAACTTCAGGACTGGAGCAGGGGAAGTACAGAATAAGCCTGGAAGATCTTGCATGCTAGAAAGTAAGGGGATGTTCAAAAAGTGATGGAAGCATGTCAAAGAAGAGAGGAAACAACTTTAAGGAGCTCTCAGTGGCCAAACTGGGGACAAATGGAACAATGATAATAATGGATTATAATCCACAGAATAAAAATATACAGATACAAATAAGTATATAAGTGAGAAGGGAAAGTTCTTCCTTGCCACAGAACTTCAATTATACTTGTAGAAAGAATGATGGAAATAGGAAATCACCATTTGAGAAACAGTACAGTAATAACCATTTCAGGGAGGAATCACCAGTTAGTGGGTATGGTATGATTATAAATAAGATATTTACATAGTATCTCACTACAAGATACTAATTACAAGGTGAAACATAGCAATTTCATAGTAAGAGAAAGTAGACCTCTCCTTAACCAAGTGATCAAAGTAGACATCATCAGTAATAAGACAAATGGATATTTTGTACTTCTTGATATGATGTACTGGGAAGGACACAATATCACTTTTCTTGGAAAAAAAAGGCATGCCCTGAATTTAATCATAGAAAACATCAAATTCAAATTGAAAGCACCAGTACAAATTTACTGGCCAGTGGTCTTCAAAAGTGTCAAGATTGTGAAAGACAAACAGAGGAATTATGCCAGATTAAAGGAAGCTAAGGAAAATTAACTAAATAAAATTGGGAATACTGGATTGGACCCTAGACCAGAAGGACATTAGTAGGGCAATTAAAATTTGAATAAAGGTCTGTAGATTGGTTAATAAGATAATATTAATGTTAATTTTCTGATTTTTATACTTACATAACAACTGGGGAAACTAAATGAAGGGCATATGGGAATTCTTTGTGGGAATACTTTGTACTATTTTTGTAACTTTTCAAAGTCTGAAATTATTTCACAATTAAAAAACTGAAAAACAAAAAAGACATACAAAGCTCCCAATTTAAATGTTTTCTTCAATTTAATGCAGAGTAGAGAAAAATACAGTGGGGATGGTTTTGTTAAATTTAACTTTATATTTATATCCTCTATTTCAGTTATCATGATTATAAATAAACACTGACCAAAACGTTAGAAAATTCTGGAATTATTTATTGCAAAAATTCTCTATGCTAGTGTCAATTTCTCTATGCTTTTGATACATGCTTGTTTTTCTCGGCTCTGTTCCTGAATATTTACCTCATTTGAAGATTATTTCAGTCTTCCCATCCTCTTCTTAAACATTATCTTGGGAACACGTATATTTTTATTATGTTAGCAGTACGTATCTTTAAAATACATCCATAAAATATATTTGTGGAGCACCTGGGTGGTTCAGTCAGTTAAGCGTCTGACTTGATTTCAGCTCAGGTCATGATCTCAGGGCTGTGAGACTGAGCCCTGCATCAGGTTCTGCGCTGGGCGTAGACCCTGCTTAAGATTCTCTGTCTCCTTCTCCCTCTGTCCCTACCCACCTAAAAATTATATATATAAAATTATATATATATAATTTGTACTTCCTGAAATGGTTTCATTTTAACTTGACTTAAAATAAGCAATAACAAAGTGATTAATTTCATGTTTGCTTTAGTTTATTTTTAACTATTGGGAATAACTGGAAAATACTGAATTTTGAAACAAAAGGAATTAGGATGAAAAGAAAGAAACCACTTAAAATCTTCAAATATTTGGATAATATTGTGAATTTTCAGTTGTTAACCTTCATTTAACATGTGGATAAGCAGAAACCTACAAGCTTAATGGTCCCGCCTGTTACGTTCCAAATTTTCCCACAATGCTGTAATGAATAAAGGACAGTGTGCTGAATTTCTGAAGATTCATGACTCTTTTTAAAAAAATTCTTTTTGTCTATTTGGTAATCAGGTTTTCAGAGTTCAAAACTGTGAACATTCACTTACATTAAGTTTTTAGCTAAAATATAAAGTATTTGTAAGTTCATTTTGGACAAGTGAGGAAAAATAATTTGCATTTACTATGTACCATATTCTTTTCCTCTTGTGAAGCAACTGCAAATGCTGGTTATGCCACTGAAACATAAATATGGAATCTAAACAGCTGATGGTTATAAAAATAATTATAGGTTGCCATTAGGAGGCACACAATCATACCTAATATCCTCTTAAGAACAAATATACTTTACACTAAAATACATGTTTTAAAATGTTAAATAGAGTAAAAAGAAGTCATGAACAATACTGTATTTTGAGGGAAAGATATAAGATGGAATTTAAAAAAAAAAAACAAACGAAATCTCTACTCCTAGAAACCCTTCTTGGTAGGTATTGGACATAAATTTCCTCATGTGGCCTATAAATAAGTCAAAACAGGGGAGAATGAGGGCTATAAACAACGCATGTCCTTGGTAACTCTGTTAATAACTGTGAGCCAAAAACTTGAGAAAAGGATGATTAGGTTAATGGGATCTTTAGGGCAGATATTTAAATCACTTGTTTATCTTCTATCCAGGCAATGCACTTTCCCCTCCTATTTTATTTTCCCTTTCCTCCACTTCTTTCTGTATGCTCTTTTCTTTTACCAATCCCTGCCCCCTGCCCCAACCAGGAAGAAGACATCAACACCAGAGGGAGAGCTTTATTTCTTTCTTTGGAAAGCCTTCTGGCTATACAAGTGAGTAGGTCAATATCTTTGTCCATAAAAATGATGAGTGTTTCTTCTGAAATACAGACCATGATTCCAAAGAGTATGATCACAGAGTCAAAGGTCCTGCATTATAGATGCGGATATGAGTCTTGCTGATAGCCTAAAATTCCATTTTCTATCCTACTGCAGCATTAAATATTGGAGGTGGGCTAAAGACATAGACACCAGACTGGGAAGCCACAAATTATCTTATTGGTGGCAATGTTAGTCGCAGTAATACTGGTGAACTTTTATAGAGCACCTCCCATGCCAGATACTATTTTAAGTGACTGACAGGTATGAACTGATTTAATACTTATAATCTTAGGTACTGATACCCTTATCCGCATTTTATGGATGAGGAAACCGAGGTATAATTTACTTAAAGCCACACTGTTGATATTCTACTTACAGGGCACTGTAAGTCACATTGTGGATTTATGAACCCTGGTAGTTTACGATATTCATAATTTTCTAATTGTGTCCTTCAGCTTAAATCTAAAAGACCACAAGCTAAACGTTTAAGCATCGGTAAACTGATCCAGTTTATCACCTAAACCTTAAGCTGAAAGCTGTGAAAAGGAATTAAGGATAGTATTTTAAAGCCTGTCTCCTATAGCTACTCTTATCTGCATAAGCTGTGTTCTAAATCATCTTTTTTCCCTTTCACGGCCTCCTTACCTTCCCTCTTTTCTTTTTTCCTAAAAATGCCCTAATAATTTTCATTAACATAGTCACTGATGAAACTATTTGCAGAAACATCTGGCCAATTTTTCCTCTTTATGAAAAGTAAACAACACTCAGCTGTATATCATTTTACTTGAATTCTCGAAAGGAATCAATGAGATAATATAAAAATTATGAAGAAACCAAAAGCCTTTAAAGACTATGTGTTTATAGTTCCATAAAACAAACTTAATAATTAAGGGAAATGAAAGAGAATGAACATTTGTTGACTTCCTGCCTAAGTAAGAATTAGATGTTTTATAAAACATATTGTTTATAATGGAGACTTTGAATTTGAAATGCCAAATTTAGTTAGGTTAGTAGGGGTGAAAAGGTGTTGGAAAAGGTGTTGATGGAGACACTATTTACTTCTCTCCAGATTGAAAGGAAAACTTAGACATTATGGGGTACTTGTCTTAGCTAATTTGATTATGTAGTTTATTTAACACAGGGGGCATAATGTTCTTCACTGCTTTATAAACATTTACTTTAATCTCTGTGAGATTATGTGAATGATCCTGTGATCACAGACTAAATTTTAACATTACATAAACCATGCATCTGGTAATAGAATGCAGTATATTCTGTAGTGCACCAGTGTATTTATTTATAGTCAACTGTATTATTTATTCATAGATGTATATTTTAAAATTTCTGACTTCAGGAATACATATTTGTATTTTCACTGGAGATATTATCGAATGTAAATTAATAATTAGCATCAGCCTGATTGAAGAGATGAATTTGCTACAAAAAGAAACTTCCTTTAATAACCTTAAAGCCAAGAATACATTTTTATATTATTTTTCCTACTTCACAAATGTGGGAAACTATAGCAACACAGGCCTTACAGTTAAAAGAATTGTTATTTCAGGACAAATTATAAAGAGAAGCACTTCCTTTGGGGAACTTTTCCCCCATCATTACTGTTACTGTTACTGTGCTGGAGGAAGGGTGTTGTATGCTTTTGGTAGCATAAGCCTAGTGGTCTAACATAAAAAAATATTAAAAAGTTACCCTATATTGGGTTTTGAATTCTGGTTTTTATGTTACAACTCTACATATTAGTGTGTGTGTATATACAGATACACACACACACATATACTATATATATATACACAATAAATATTTCCTTATTTTCATAACACCTTAATAAAGATAATGAATATATTAACATTCCTGTCAACGAAACACATTAAATAACATGAGAATATGCTTATGACTTAGTGTAAAATGAAAAGCAAAAGACTGAATATGCAATATATTCTAATTTTTCAAAAATATCTTCTGAGGTGAACATGTATATTACTTCTTTTTTTTTTTTTAAGATTTTATTTATTTATTTGACAGACAGACACAGCGAGAGCAGGAACACAAGCAGGGGGAGTGGGAGAGGGAGAAGCAGGCTTTCCGCCGAGCAGGGAGCCCAACGCAGGGCTCGATCCCAGGACCCTGGGATCATGACCTGAGCCAAGGGCAGACGCTTAACGACTGAGCCACCCAGGCGCCCTGTATATTACTTCTTAAGTAAACTTTTGTGAAGTGTGGCATACAGAACAGTGTATAATCCAGGACGCCTCGGTGACTCAGTGGGTTGAGCAGCTGCCTTCAGCTCAGGTCATGATCCCAGGGTCCTGGGATCGAGTCCTGCATCAGGCTCCCTGCTCAGTGGGGAGTCTGCTTCTCTCTCTCCCTCTGCTGCTTCCCCTGCTTGTGCTCTCTCGCTCCCTCTCTCTCTGTGTCAAAGGCAGACACTTTAACCGACTGAGCCACCCAGACGCCCCCAGGATGTACTCTTTTGTGTATGACTTGTTTTTGTTCAATATTGTGAGATTCATCCATGTTTGTGCAGTTGAAATTTACTCATTTTTATTGCTAAGTATTACTCTATTGTGTGAATATATCATAATTTATCCATTCTATAGTTAGGAGCACTTGAGTAGTTTCAAGTTTGGACTTATAACATGTATTAACTTAAAAACGGATTTGAGGGGCACCTGGGTGGCTCAGTCGGTTAAGTGTTTAACTTGATTTCGGCTCAGGTCATGATCTTGGGGTTGTGGGATCAAGCCCCGCATCGGGTTTCACGCACAGGGGGAAGGCTGCTTGAGATTCTCTCTTTCCCTCTCCCCCTCCCCCCACACTTGCATGCACTCTCTCTCTCTAACACAAATAAATTTTTTTAAAAAATGGATCTAGGGGCGCCTGGGTGGCTCAGTCGTTAAGTGTCTGCCTTCGGCTCAGGTCGTGATCCCAGGGTCCTGGGATTGAGTCCCGCATCGGGCTCCCTGCTCCGCAGGAATCCTGCTTCTCCCTCTCCCGCTCCCCCTGCTTGTGTTCCCTCTCTCGCTGTGTCTCTGTCAAATAAATAAATCTTTAAAAATAAATAAATAAAAATTAAAAAATGGATCTGAAAACCAAAAATATCAACAAAATCAAGTTTTCAAATAAACAACCTTAAATCATTGGCAAATGATTTACCATGCTAACTACTCCACATGATTTTTTACTTTCTTACGTTCTACCCCCATCACTAGTTCTGGCTATGGATAGGGGGATGTCCAACCGTGTTATTGATTATGCTCGACTTCTTTTTCTTCAGCCCTAAGTACCTGATCTACCTGGTTCAGAGATTTTCACTCCCTCCAATGGTGGTCATCATTTCACAGCAGAGGCAGCTAGCTCACTCTCCCTTTATAGACCTCGGAGACACTTAAAAATCTGTCAAAAAACATTCCAAAAAACTTTCCCACAGGTCACATATTGAGCAACTCCTGCTGTCTATAATAAAAAAACCAAAAGCTCATTTTTAAAAAGCCTCAGGACCATAAAATCCCATACCTTAGTCATAATGTAATTTCAGGCACATTTTATGAAGCAAGATAATGTCTTAGAACTTTTTTGTTTAACATAAGTGAGTATAATCACCTCCATTCCTGTTTTCATTTCCCACTGTCTCACTGAGTTGCTTTCTTGCAGGATCCTGATGCAAGAAATGAGTAAATGGATAAGAACTGAGAATAAAGTGCGGATGCTAATGAGACAGCATGGGGTAAGTTAAGTGACAAAGCGTAAGGAACACCAAGTAAGGACGACTACCTATATATACATCCTTTACTGGAATGGAGACAGTCTTCACAGTAGAGATCCTAAGCAAATTACTAAAATGTGACTTAAGCATAGTTAAAAGATACTTCTCAAAGATACCTCTTTAAAGAAAAAAATCTAATTCTATCTTTATTTCCCAAGTCTTGTACACTTATCACATTGTTCTATGATTGTTTGTTAATGTGTCTCTTCCTCTAGACTGAGCTCCTTTGAGGGTAGGTATTTTAATATTAAACTTTAGATATCTAGCATCTAGCACTTAATAAATGTTCGGTGAATGAGAGAATGAATTCGTTGAGAAAATAATTTTTTGAAAAAGAAAAAGTTTGTGGGGAGAGAAAAAAATGTTGCATATGTAAGGTATTACTGTTCTGAATTCAACTGTACACCCAAGTCCTCAATCTTGAGTGGTGAAAACATCCCCAAGAGATCCTGGAAGAGGAGAAAAGTTTTGTCCTTTAACAGGGCTGCCAGTGCAGCTGCACTCATTTGCACAGGCCTACTTCTGCCCCTGACTAGAGACTAACCAACTACAATTAATTTGAATTTGGAGGCCACCTGCCTAAAAGTGCACTTAAATTGCAACCTTTGTAGGCTTGAGTATAACTGTGGTTGTAGCGAACAGAAAACTGAATGATATAGCTACACACTGGAAAGGGTTACATCACCACAGTATGGACGACTGCAAGTTGTTTGTCCTCTGGACACCCTGTATTAAACTCCTACTGGCTATTAAAATTTAGAGCAGGTTAATGAAGACAATATTTTACAAGGCTCAGCAGTTCTCAGCACAATAGAGCCAATACATTTTTTTTTGTCTTCATCATTTTGTTGCATATCATTTATTTTATGTAGTTTAAAAAATAACACAGCAAAACATTCTTCAGAATTTTGATCACAATAATTATCACAATACCAGCACATTTTTGTTATTGTGTAACTAAAATGAACTTGAATTCCACTTTTTATTTTATTTATTTGACAGAGACACAGCGAGAGAAGGAACAAAAGCAGGGGGACTGGGAGAGGGAGAAGCAGGCTTCCCTTGGAGCAGGGAGCCCGATGCGGGGCTCGATCCCAGGACCCTGGGACCATGACCTGAGCCGAAGGCAGACGCTTAACGACTGAGCCACCCCGGCGCCCCTCCACCTTTTTCTTGAAAGACTTTACTTATTTATTTGACAGAGAAAGAGAGCAAGGGAGCATAAGCAGGGGCAGCAGCAGAGGGAAAAGGAGAAGCAAGCCCCCCAGTGAGCAGGGAGCCCGAATGTGGGGCTCCCTCCCAGGACCCCAGGATCATGACCCCAGCCGAAGGCAGACACTTAACTGACTGAGCCACCCAGACACCCCTTGAGTTCCATCTTAACAACATTAACTAATTACTCACAAAATTAATAGTCATAGAAGAAAACAGGTATAGGAAGAGTAAGTCCCTGAAATTTTAAAAAATTTAAATTATAGACATCAAAAATTAGAAACCACTAAATTGATAAATTGTTCTGTTTACTGTCATATTAAGCATTTAAATTACCTTTAGAAAGTACTCTTCACAAGCCTTTTTTGAGCAGTTGCTGCTATATATTTGGCAAAATACTGATATTCTCATTTTGATTACGTTCTTATTTGCTTTCATTCTTTTCAATTCTGCATTGAAGGTTAGGAGAGGCTCAGACACTGGGTACCAAAGTGATAAACTGATATTAGAACACCTAGGAGGAAGAAAAACATCTCACCAAGAGCAGCTACAACAACTAATGGTTTTCACCTGTTGCTGATATAATTGATCATGGTGCTATAACGGAAAGCTGTTCTGTGTGATTCATATGTTGTTCTACTGGAACACATTCTACTCCTTTGTTATTTTAAGCCTCACTAACTCTGGGTTTCCCTTCCCTTAAAAGGTAGTTTCTAACAGTGTGTTTCTTTTAAAGCTAATAATTAATAGTGAAAGAAAACTGGCAGCTTGTTGAGTTTCAACAAAAGTCTTTAGCCCATAGAAAAATATTCTTTAAAATAAAATACTCAGCTATTTGAAAGTGTGTCCTACATTTATAAATGCCTTCAGCTGAGTTGTTAATATCCTAGAGTAGTAGAAGATTAGTATCTTTCATTTATAATTAACCTATTTGGTCCAGATTTTGCTTTCAGATACTACCATTGCATTATCACACATAGGCTGAAAATGGTATTTTCCCAACTATCAAGCATAACTTTCAGTGAAATGTATTTAGTTGTCAAAGATCCACAAGCAGTCCACTAGTGAGATATGAGGTTATTTTGCCTTCTCACTAGTGAAATTTTAGCTATAAAGTGTACACAATTATAAAGGCATTCACTATTTCACCAGACTGTAATACACTGTACATTAATTAAAAAGATGTTCTCTTGTATAAATACTATCCCTACGCTATATTTAGTGGTGTTTTCTTTAGCATCAATAAAATTTTATTCACACTAAAAAATATGGAATAGGTCCATGTTTTCAGCATGCTTAATTTTTACTTTTTTACTCATCATAGAGTCATGAACAATTACTGAGAAAACACTATTATTTCCTTATTACAGCCTTGAAAACTCTGTTCATTCCTGAAAACTTCTGATTAACCTGCTTTTTGAAGAAGAAAATTAAGTTATTTATGAACTGTTGGGTACTGTTGGTGCTAAAAGATAATAACCAGAGACTCCTCTCCCTTGAAGTGGTACCATTCTCTGATGGCCAATTAGTACTTAGGGTAATATATTAGCTTCTTAAATGTTATCCAGTGCCCCCCTTTCAAAAATCATGCCATTCTCTTTTCTTTACTCCACCTCAAACCCTACCCACACTCCTAACACCTCCTCCTGCCATTACAACTATTCTTAATTCAGCCATAAGCCTGGAGCTTATTACTAAGAATGTTACCTAGGACAGGGAAGCTGAACTTTAACTCTGAAAGTAGATTTCTTTTTTAAGTCCAAAGCTTGCAAGCAGGCTTTCAAGTGGTTAAAAGGTTTTCTGAGAACTTCCAAAGCTGAGTTTTTACATAGAAAAAAACAAATTTGAAGGATTAACTATATTATAATCATAGTGAGAAGTATAATTCCAGATATCTTGGAAAGGAAATTGCATCCTTTTCAGGTCTAGGAAAGTTGAGATACACAGAGATTCAGAATGGATGAGCCTAGTGTGAGGACACTGCCTGGGTCCTGAGAAAAGATCGAGTTCCCTTCATTCTCCCTGGCTTTCACAATAAAGGTAGAAGAAGATAAAACCCAAGAAAAGCTAAAAGGTAATCCTTAAACCTTCAGGCTGGAGCTTGGCTTCTCGGAGGAGAGAGGGGGAAGAAGAGTCTGCAAAAAACACAAACTTTCCAGAAAGTCCTGTTTGGGACAAAGTGCTGTGTCCCTCACGGCACAGTAGTAATGGAAAGAGGAATGAAGTATGAGTGGGGTTTCCCCAGTTAATGGGCCAGAGGGCAGTTTTCACAGATTTCTGACTCCAGGGTAGCACAGAGAAAGCAATCGAGAATTTCGAGGTTCCCCTAAAGAGTTTGGAAGTGTTGATGGAACTGCAGGACTGAAACTGACTTGGTTCAAGAGTGAGAAGGTAGCTGGGTGCAGATTTCCTGTGAACAAACAAAAATGTAAAGCTCTGCAAATCCTGGCACAGCTTGCCTACTGACCAAGCAGATATAGTAAGAACAAGGCTTAAGGCCCAGAAGTCAAGCCCATGAAATGCCTCTCTGGAAGGACAGCAACAGGAGCAACGCTTCTCCCTTCACTCAAATGCCAACTTGCTTAAGAAGGGAAGGGAGAACCTTAGAGAAGAGCAGAAATTTTTTTAGACGCAGTAATTAGTCAAAAGAGAGTATTTTTAAAAAGAAGATACTGAGATCCTTCTGAAAAGGCAAGGCTGAATTTTTTATACCAAGATGAGTTGTGTATTTTATAGCATGATTTGCAATGGCTGCCTATAACTAGAAAGGATCAGTTTAGACAATGAAGTTACTTTTTCTGCACATTCTAGATTGGGATTGGCCAATATATACCTCTTATGCTAAAAAATGTCAAATTGTAATACTGTCGCAGTTCCCATAGAAATTAAGATTCTTAATCCATAAAACCTGTATTGCATAAGTAATACTGACTCCGTTTCCTATAGTATTACCCTTAAAGGATAAAAAAAAAATCATGCCATCATTCATGTCTCTCTGTTCACTGACCCTATAAAAGCAATATATAAAGTATGTACACACCCTCTATAACTACATTAAGAAAATTTTAGCTCTCATTTAAATGATCTACGACTTTCTGAATTGTACTATTAGATAGTCTGCCGCCTCTTAAAGTTTTTATTTTGCATATGAAGCTTCCAGTTTTGAGCAGCAGAGGTAGTCCCTGAACTGTCCTCAGGACCAAGGTAAAGTAGTGAGTCAGAAACTAAGAAGAAGGTCAGGAAACAGGATAGTTATATACCCAGTGCATTTAGATGATCAAGAGTTTAAACAAGAAAGTAACTGAGGGAGCAAGAATGAGGCACTGGTAACAAAGAAATCTTGGTTGTGGAGTAGACAAGTATTTCATGCTTGTTCAAAAACAAACCCCAGTGTTGTACAGACTAAACTTGCAGTTGGGCACTGTTAAAGTTGTGAGAGAGGGCTGTGAGATTAGGATTAAGGCTTCATCCTGATGTCAGCTTTATGGTGGTATATTCTGACACTAACTACAGACAAATTCTTCACTTTCGTATGTTCCCTGAAAACTCTACACCAGAATTTACTTCCAATGATTATTTCATCTCTTCCTACACCCAAGTGTATTTGATTTTACTTCCTCATCCTTGTTTTAAAGATCCTCCAACAGTTTTCCTCTATTCCTCATCAGTATCCTTCACTCTGTAAAATTTTTGCCTGAGACTATTCTCCTCTTTGAGAAAACTTCATACAAACTCCAAGTAGCTTTGGGAACTAGCCTTTGGTAAAAAAAACAAACATTAAATATCTATTATCAATCAGGAACAGCTAGGTTATGCTGTATAACAAACAACATCAAAATTTCAGTTATATTATACACACACACATAAATGAGACTGCAAACATATCTACTAAATATATTTAAGTATTTGATTCCTTTTCAATTCCCAATAGTACCCAGTATAACAGGCAGATTTAGGATTTTCAAAATCTGTCTTAATTGTATACATGAAATTGTATTCTAAAGAGGATTTCAGGAGTCTAGGAGCATAGCCTTTCCATTAATTCAACATGAGAGCTCTCAAATGAGAGTATTATTTTAAGAAAATAAACGTATTGAAAGGACAGATAACTAAAAAGAACTAGAGAAACCAAGGTATATCTCTGAGGGGGTGATGTGAGTCTAGCAACACTGTCTGACTCTTAAGGATTCCTAAACATGTATCATCTACATTTTGGTAGAAAATCTTCCATCTGAAATTGTAGTATCTTCAAAGACAGAAGGAAATCTATTTTTAAAAGGGGAAGAAAATTGATGGCAAAACCACTTGAAAAAAATATTTATATACTCCAGGTAGCCTTTTGTTGTTCTGTCAGGGTTTTGAATCAGCTATTAATTTTTTTTACACAAAGGTTCTGTTAAAATGTCCATATAGTATACAATAGTGTACTCTGCCTTGTTGAAGTGGCTTACAGCAAAATAAATACAGTGAACTGTTTTAAAAAAGTAGTTTTACATGTAATGGTTCATAAAATTGATCAGGCCTGCCAACAAAATTAGTCTACAAACATCTGTTTGTCACGATATATAACAAACCTCTTTAAAAGAGGTGGAGAAAATGAGTTTCAAAAAGCTCCATCAAAGATATCAATAACTAATTTTTTTAAGAATTTGATTCTGTCAGAATCAAATTGATACAAGTGTTGTGCAACCATAAATTACAAAGTAGCTTATTAAATTATATGGTTAAAGACAATCATGCTTTCTATTTTGCTTATATCTCTATCTATGTCAAGGCATAGTGACCTATTTCTTATACAGCGTGTCTCATTTAATCTGACTGTAACCCTGTAAGAGTTGAGATGCAGATACTTTTAATAAATTGCCCAAGAGCACATAGTGCTAAGCGTTAGAAGCAAAATTCAAACCCTCATGTATATTCTTTTCACCATACTCTGCTGTCTCAGATAAGAGTGTGTGTTAGAGTGCAGGAACAAGGGGATTGATCATGAAGGAGCCATGACAGCATCCCACTCTACATTAAGCCCTCTTTTCAACTTTTCAACATCGTAAGCCTTACATTTTTTTCAGGGTTCTTTCTTTGTTGCTTTTCGTAACTCTGGACAAATTACTACTTTTGTGTATTTGCACTCATGTTTCTTGCACTCTTTCAGGACTGTGGTGTTGATAGGGTGGCAGAGCACTGGTGTCAGCTCTAGAGTAGCCTCTGCTTTGGGAAAAGTTCTGGCAGGTTTTCAGTGTGTGGACTGATACAGATAGGTCTATATAGTACCAGGCAGTGGGTCCTTGAGAGATCACCTCAGTTCCTGAGGCACAAGTCAGATATGAATGGGCTGGGGTTAGCTCATTGTGCAAGCTTCTTTTCTAAACACAGCTCTATCTACTGGTTCCTCCTGTTGGAATTAAATGAAAAATAACTTCTGAATAACTTCTCATGACCTCTGTAACTGGTATCTGTGGACTTTGGAAACTGCTTTGATGGTAGCACATTTGAAATGAACCTTGATCTACAAAATAAATATTTGTAGCATGTTAAAAAACCAATGTTTAAGATACAGAACTCCCTTTTCGTCTTTCTGTGGCCATTGAAAAATATGTTTTTATCTTTGGATACTTCTTAGCTGAGCACTAAGATGTTTTTGTTTTTTATGTAATTAAACATTTTAATCACTTAAAAATTACAGTTGCACCTGGAGGACATTTTGAAAATTTAGAATTCCAGCGTACTTTGAAGGAGAAAATTTATGAAACACAGATAATGGAATTAAATATGAGCTAGCTTTCTAAATTCTGAATGTAGAAGTAAATCTCTGAATCCTTAGGAATATGGAGACCTCTGAGCTGCCATAGAACCAGCCACCACCCCCACTTATATCTCTGACTGTCCTCAGTGTAAAGGCTACTGGTTTAAAGTACTTGTCTAACTGGTTTTCCTGGTCAATTTTCAGTTCTTCCCACAGATTAGAAAAGGTATCCCCAATTGGAAAGCCCAACAGTAATGAATTCTTGGAAAGATCAACCTAAGCATTTGAACAACACTAGAAGACATGATTATTATAGCACAAAGTGATAATTAATGTTCTAAACTATGACCCTTAGTCATCCAAAAAAAAGTCTAATAAGCATGTTTAGTTCATGCTATATATTAAGAAAAAGAAAAGAGTGCTATAATTTAGAAAGATTTGTTACCAAAAAAAAAGTCAGTGTTAAAAATTAAAAAGTCTAAGCCCTTTCTCCCAACCTCCTTCTTTCCTCTATGTGACAAAGATTAATTGCATTTCTACTATGTGCTAGACCTGTACTGAATGCTGTGGATGCAAAGATGAATAAAACATGTTCTTTGTCCTCAAAGAGTTTGCTATGTAATGGTTCAAACAGACATATAAACAAATAATTCAAATACAATATAGTATTTTGTTGGTTGTGTTCTAAATACTACTGGGTAGCACAGAAGAGAGAATAATGAAATATTCCTGAGAAGGTATGGGAAAGACCTATCAGGATCAGCCTTAGATGCAGGGTAAATTTTCCAGCTTTCAGAGTAAATTGTGAGAAGTTAAACTAAAAATGAGAAAAATAAGTTGATATTTACTCAATTAAGAAAAGTTATAACATTAGAAAATTTGTTCTACTTAGTAGGATTGTGAAAATTGAATGTTTATTTTATTGGCATAATTTTTTATATGCATGATAGCATATTATCAGACTTTTTAACTGCATATTTGACTTTTATATTATGGTAACACATCGTTTAAAAAAAAAAAGCCAACAAAACAAAATATGAAAGTACTTCAGTTTTCCCAAGGGCCTCTGTTAGTCCTCTGGTAATCAAGTCATTCTGAAGAACTTAACTCTGTCATCATCCTTGTTGGTTTTCTCATTTATCAGTGGCTTAGACTGTGATCCCAGCAGTTCTTCATCACTACTTTAATTCATTTCAAGACATTTTTAAAAAAGATTTTATTTATTTATTTGACAGAGAGAGACACAGCGAGAGAAGGAACACAAGCAGGGGGAGTGGGAGAGGGAGAAGCAGACTCTCTGCTGAGCAGGGAGCCCAATGTGGGGCTCCATCCCAGGACCCTGGGATCAGAACCTGAGCCAAAGGCAGATGCTTAACGACTGAGCCACCCAGGCACCCCGATTTCAGGATGTTTTTTGAATGATTTCCAGTTTCACTTTATAACTGAATTGAATTTGCCTTGTATTTACTGAGAAACCAATGTCTTTGATGAGTGTGTGTGTGTATGTGTATATATATAGACACTGTATTAAACAGAGAAATAATGTTTATGACTAATTTTGTAAGTGGTTGCTTCTGCAGTATTTTCATTCTGTGATAGCTTTAGTTTCCCTATGTACTGTTTTTTAACTGTAGGAACTGGTATGGATTACTATTTCTTAACATAGAACATTGTATTTAATCTCTTTTAATTATGTATATCATGTGTGGAGCTCGCATTATCAAAACTATAATATGGACGTAGAAACCAGTTGGATAGGGGCGCCTGGGTGGCTCAGTCGTTAAGCGTCTGCCTTCGGCTCAGGTCATGATCCCGGAGGCCCAGGATCGAGTCCCACATCAGGCTCCCTGCTCGGCGGGAAGCCTGCTTCTCCTTCTCCCACTCCCCCTGCTTATGTTCCTGCTCTCGCTATCTCTCTCTCTGTCAAATAAATAAAATCTTTAAAAAAAAAAAAAAAGAAACCAGTTGGATAATGAAATAACAAGATGATAATGATGGCGATGATGGTGCCTGCCATTTGTGAAGCTCCTACTCTGTGCCAGTTGCTCTACTAGGCAGTTTTTATAATCCTTCCTACAACCTAGCAAGGTCAGTGCTAATCACCCTGATTTCGTGGGTAAGGAAACTGAAGGAATTCATACAGGTGGTGAGTGTCTTAGGAGCTAAAGACAAGACATTCTAATTCTCAAGTTTGTGTTCTTTGCAGTACATTATGTCTTTCTTTGTTGTAAAGAAGCATTTACTTCAGAATTTGTTCTTAAAAATTGTATCTTTGGGTACATATAAAATACACAAAAATTTGATTTAGCCAACAGTTGTAGGAATAGGTTTCTAGGTTTATATACACTGGCTATTAAAAATCTTGTAAAAACTATGTATCTTCCTCTTGTTTGTTACTGAAAGATATTCCACAAATACACACCCTTGCTTTAGGAGATTCAAGAGTCAAAATGGAATGGAACATGTGGAATTAATGAAATTGATTTTTTTTAAAAAGCCTCATAAAATATAGTAATGTTTTAAAAAATGAAGCACATCCAATTCTAACAGCTTATTATCATTTTCAAAGAGAATGGTATACTGTTTGCCGATGTCTAATGGAGACGTGTGATTGCCACTGGAATTGCAGTTATTTAACAACATCTACTTTTCTCCAACCCATTACTTTTTTTTTTTAGTTTTTGGTGTAGTGTTCCATGATTCAATGTTTGCATATAACACCCAGTGCTCCATGCAGAAACAACCCATTACTTTAAAACACCAGGATTCAGCTTTGATATACAATGAGTTGAATGGAGGAAATACAGATATTTTACAGTTTTCGTAACTGTGAAATCAGGAATTTCAGATACTAGTCTCCATTCAGCCTATAGCAAATTTTCAGTTATTTGAAAGTTTTATTTCTCATTCAAAGAGCAGATCTGATCATGGCCTTTGGTCAAAGATGCTGTTTGTATTGTTAAAAAAAATCTCTTCCACATCAAACAGTATATGAGGAAGGAGTCTAAAATTCACCCATTAGTCAGGCACACAGAACTTTGTGGTCCCAGGAATAATGGCCTTCCTGGAAAAATGCCTCTTAAGATAAGGTAAAACTTCAGAAGTTATTGCTTTATTGATTTGGGTTTTTGCATGTTTTCCTTCCTTCCTTCCTTCCTTCCTTCCCTCCTCCTCCTCTTCCTTCTTCTTCTTCACTGTTGTTCTCTGACACATATAATTAAATAATGAAACATTTACTATGTCTTTCTTATGTACAGGGTGTTAGTGAACTGTCTTTTAGGCTTGGATCTTTTGATTTCTTGTATTCTCTCCTAAGAAAAATAATGAGGTTACACTCTTTAAAGCTGCCACTTTCTTGCAAGTTATTATTTCACATATACATCATCATATTTTTGGTATCTGTCCCCTGAGGCTTGCTCTATTGTTATTTCTTATTCAGCATGTCTCAAAACCACCAAACCTGCTGAGGCATTAAGCATACTTTTTGGATATGCTCTTAGGAATATGGGAATTACCATATTGAAGCTAGCCATCCAGCCATCATGTCTGGTTTTCTGCATTGAAAACATTTCTGTCTTGCATTAGAGGCAGGCATCAAGGTCCCATGAGTTGCCTACCTGGGCAGTAACATACAGAAGGAAGACATTTCATTTTGATTGCATCTGGCAATCTTTTTATGCCCTGAGGCATTAATACTGATCTTTTGTAATTCTAGCCTAGTAAGTGTAATTGCAGTTATATTCATATTTATATAGGTCCCTAATCCTTAAACCAAGCTTCTACACTGGGAATTCTAGTTTATTTTATATAATCTTTAAAAACATCCACTTGCTTTTTTGCAACAGGTGTGCGTCCAGAACACAGGAGTCACAAAAACCGCCACTAAATCTAAGCCATAATGGGAAAGGAAAAGATTGAGCACATCATCACCAGATATACAGATGTGGCCAAGTTTACCACTACTACTGGCCATCTGATCTATAAATGCGGTCTGACTGACAAAAGAACCAGCAAAAGATTTTTAAAGGAGGTTGCTGAGTTGGGAAAGGGCTTCATCAAGTAGCCCTGGGTCTTGGATAAACTGAAAGGTGAATGTATGCAAGGTATCACCACTGATATCTCCATGGAGAAATTTGAGAACAGTAAGTATTATGTTTTCATCACTGATGCCTCAGGATACAGGAACTTAATAAAAAACATGATAATAGGGGTGCCTGGCTGGCTCAGTGAGTAAAACATGCAACTCTTGATCCGGGGGTTTTAAGTTCAAACTCCATGTTGGGTGTAGAGAGTATTTCAAATAAAATCATTAAAAAAAAAAAAAAAAACATGATTATAAGCATAGCTCACGTTGACTCTTCTGTCCCAATTGTTGCTGCTGGGGTTGGTGAATTTGAAGCAGGTATCTCCAAGAATGGGCAGACCCGAAGCATGCCCTTCTGGTTTACATACTTGGTATGAAACAACTAATTTTTAGTGTTAACAAAATGGATTCCACTGAGCCACCCCATAGCCAGAAGAGATACAAGGAAATAATTAAGGAAGTCAACACCTACATTAAGAAAATTGGCTACAACCCTGACACAGTAGCATTTGTGCCAATTTCTGGTTGGAATGGTGACAACCTGCCAGAGCCAAGTACTAAGATGCCTTGATTCAAGGGATGGAAAGTCACCTGTAAAGATGGCAATGCAAGTGGAACCCACTGCTTGAAGCTCTGGATTACATCCTGCCACCAATGTATCCAACGGACAAGCCCTTGCATCTTCCTCTCCAGGACATCTACAAAATTGGCGGTACTGGTACTGTCCCTGTGAAGACTGATGTTTTCAAACCTGGCATGGTGGTCATCTTTACTCCAGTCAACATTACAACTGAAATAAAGTCTGTTGAAATGCAGCATGAAGCTTTAAGTGAAGCTCTTCCTGGTGACAATGTGGGCTTCAATGTCAAGCATGTGTCCCAAAATGTTCATTGTGGCAGTGTGGCTGGTAACAGCAAAAATGCACTGATAGAAGCAGCTGGCTTCACAGCTCAGGTGATTATCCTGAACCATCCAGTCCAAATCAGTGCTGACTATGCACCTGTGCTAGATTGTCACACAGCTCACAATTACTCACAAGTTTGCTCAGCTGAAGGAGAAGATTGATCACCATTCTGGGAAGAAGCTGGAAGATGGCCTCAAATTCTTGAAATCTGGTGACGCTGCCATCATTGATATCATTCCTGGCAAGCCCATATATGTTAAGAGCTTCTCTATCCTCCTCTGGGCTGTTCTGCTATTAATGACATGTGATGGGCAGTTGCTGTGTTTGTCATCAAAGCAGTGGACAAGTAGGTTGCTGGAGCTAGGAAAGTCACCAAGTCGCCTCAGAAAGCTCAAAACTAAATGAATTACTCCTAATATCTGGGAACCCAGTCTTAATCAGTGGTAGAAGAACGGTCTCAGAACTGTTTGTCTTAATAGGTCATTTCAGTTTAATAGCAGAAGAGTGGTTAATAACAATGCATCATAAAACCTTCAGTAGGAAAGAGGAATGTTTTGTGGACCATTTGTGGGGGGAAGGGGGCAGTTTTAAGTTACCAGTTTTTTAAATCAGTACTTAAGGGAAACAACTTGACCAAAAATCTATCACAGACTTGAGAGTCATTAAATCTTCTCAAATCTCATCCTCTCAAATCTCACATATTTTATATCTGTTGCCTCTTCAGATACTAATAGCCTCATGTGGAAATGGCAAATGTAAGCTCTTCCCATTGTTAATCACTGCTTTAGAGCTGTGAAAATTTCTCAAAAGCTATTATCAGCTCAATCACCAGAACACATTTCTGCTCTGTTCCACGTTTTGTTTCCCCAACTTTTTTACTAATAGCAGGGGATGGGAACTTTTTGTTTCATTTTGTTTTAGTAGCTCTAATGACCCTGCTTCTTGAATTTTTTTTCTATTAACCTATCCACATTCTTTGTAAAACTTTGTCTTTTCTCAGTTCTGTATTACTTTTCTACCAGATTTGCTTTTTTTGTCTTTGTGTTGTTTGTCCCTGTTCTGAATCACTATCTAAATGTTTCCTGTGGTGCCCCAGTGAGGTGTTCAACACGAGTTCAGTAGGCACCTATCCCTGCTACCAAGCAGCTTAAAGTCAAAACAGAAAACACTGAAAAGGATTAACTAAAGATAATAGTGGTAATTTAGATAATTAAAGAAACACTGAGTAAATTTAAAACAAAGTAAATTATATAAAGGGAATCAAGAAAGGGAATACCCTGGTATTGTATACATAGCCTCTCTATATGAAGTATTCTAGGAAATAGAACAAAATCAAATTGAGCCACTGGGTGGTTAGTCGGTTAAGCCTCTGCCTTTGGCTCAGGTCATGATCCCAAGGTCCTAGGATCAAGTCCCACACAGGGCTCCTTGCGCAGTGGGGAGCCTGCTTGCTTCTCCCTCTGCCTGCCGCTCCCACTGCTTGTGCTCTCTCTCTGACAAATAAAATCTTTAAAAAAAAATCAAATTCATCATAGTTTAAAGCTTTCTAAATGAATTTTACTGTATTTTCATAGGAATGTTGTAAAAGGAAGGATGGATGGATGTGTTCTGTGAAATGGTGAGAAAACAGGGAACTGCTGAGAATGGCATTTTAATATTTAAGGACCTGGGATGGAGATAAAAGAAGTCACTAGCTTCACCAGTGGTGGAGGTAGAACTACTGGATTCATCTGAATATAAAGAGAATGAATGTGTTGAGTTCTAGAAATGGGAGGAAAAGGAGATGAAGAAAGACAATCAAAGAATATACCAGTGGAAAATAGCAGGAGGAAGATGAATAGGCAAATGAAAACTGTCCTTGAGTATAGTTTTCTCAGAAAGAGGGAAGGAAATGGAAGTGAAAGCAGAAAAGAAAAATAAATGAGGCTATTGCTTATAGAATTTTAAGTGTTTTTATAGACAGATTAGTGATTAAATTAGTGTGAGTGATGAGCGTTTAATGTATATAATGAAATCTACAACCAGCTGTAAGCATATTTTTAATGAATGTTTTTTGACTTGTTAAATATAAATACCCTAACAAGTAGCATTATGGATATTTTATATTTTTCATTCAATGTCATTAACTGGTTCTTTATATTTTCTCAACTAAATACATTCTCATAACAGCAAGTTTTCTACCCAGGCAACTATGGTCCTTGTTATCTAATTATTTACTTATCCATAAAATAAGAGCTGCTTTTCATTTAACAAGATATGAGGGAAAAAGGCCAAAAGCAGAAGACATTGTTCTGGAAATATATTGGGGAGAGAAGGTGGCAGCAGGAGGCACTCAACAAGCCTGTAATTTTGAAACAGACATGGTAGTTTATATAGAATTGGAGGTGAATTGAGAATAACTAGAGAACCAAAACTTCTAAATAATAATAGACATGGTTTTGAGAGGCATGAGGAAACTTTCTAAGGTGGTAATAATGTTTAGTACTTTGATCTGATTGCTGATTACATGGGTTTCTTTCTATCTTAAAAGTCACTGAGCTGCATAATGTAATCTTAATATTTACACATTTTGCTGTATGTAAACTGTATCAATTTTTTAAAAGTAAGAAAAAACTCACCTGAATTCTAATGGGTGTTTCATACTAAGATATTGTTTTCAATTTTTTTTTATTCTTTCTACTGGATATACACTTAGGTATCATCTTCGATGCTACTTTTAAAATGTTCTTTGAAGTGATACCGTAGGAAGAAAAACTAGCCAGTATATTTCATTTATAACTGTCATGAACAGAAATTTCCCAACACGAACCTCTGTTTCAGATTCCTGCTGTTGCTTCTGCACTATTAGTTGGTGTCAGCAGGGGGTTAACAGCATTCAATTTAACCTTGCTATTTGTACTCTGTTTTGAATTTTTTTTCTTTTTTCCACATTTAACTTCCTTACATGGATTCCCCATTTTAAGGATCGTGCATGCACCATGGGGTCTATACACTGAAGGACTGTAAGTGCAGATAAGCACACAATAAAAGCACATTTAAAGATAATGTGAAGCTCCAAGACCTTTCTTTTTCTTTTTTTTTTTCCGGGAGCACAGAGGCTTTGCTGTGAAAATCACTGCAACAAGAGAAAAACTTTGTAAGCCTACTCATGCTATTATTTTTTTGAGATTATAGACTTGTTTAAAATATGTAAGAATTGTATAGGCATGGATTAATTACAGGTTATATGTCCAGATAAATGGACTATGACCTATACGACAATAACTATTCTAGTTGTAGCTAGCCATGAACATCACATCAGAAGCAATTCCTCTCTCTCCCACATTAAAATCATAAAACCTATCATGGCCTGGGGCCACATCCTCTACTACTTTCCCAATTCCCCTCTCTCTACTCTCACCTCACCTCCCTCGTCCTCTCCCTGGCCTTTCTATCCTGTAAATGCTGAGCCCTTCACAGTCAAAGCACAGTCTTCAGCAGCAGGATAGAGAGGAACAGGTGAATTGAAGAGAGGTGTCTAAACCCCAGATCTGCAACCGTCCTCACTGAACGCTGGTGAACCTACTATGCTTATGAGTGGTCCTTGTCTTGCTCTGAGTAGATACCAAGTATAAGACTAGATTAATGAAAATGGAAAAGAAGGAATGCCACCTCAAATTCTGGCTATTTTGTAAGAACAGTAATAATGGAATACCCTCCCACGGAGTTTAAGCAGGAAGGAGAGTCCTGTTTCCCTTTTCCTCCACCTCCAATTTCCTTCATTCCCAAACCACCATTTTGCACAACTCCAGCACACTCTTCTCCTAGTCTGGAGCCCAGGATTCTGCTTGTTTCATCTTCATGTACAGGGCACCCTGCTGGGTGCCAGAGACACCAAAGTGAAAACAACAACATAAGCACCTCCAGCGGCTTGAAGTTGAGGCAGACCCAGATCTTACACTGTATATAGCAAGGAGGAGACATGCACTCCTGTCCTTCCAAGCATGGATTCTGAAAGCATTTCTCCAGAATGGGATTGTATTAACCCAGGCATTGCGCTATAATACTGGTCTACTATTATACTGGGGCCATATACTTCCTGGTTTGCACCTATTGTCCTGGCATATTCATTTTTTAAAAAAGCATACCCTTTCACTCCGCCACAAGTCTGGATGGTAACTTATATGGTCACTCTAAGTCATAAGAAAAATGAACTTCTCAAGACGGGTAGAGATTGTTTAACAAAAGCCCCAAATATAAACATATGACATTAAGTATTTTAAAGTTGATGTGGTAGCAGCGATATTTAAAAATATTGTAAACACAGATGCTCATTAAATGTTTTTCAAAACAAAACACTCTTTGAAAGAGGATTGTCATTACTGTGATATAATTCCTACAGGATGTCTATAGCAATGTCCATACAATTTATGTAGAATAATCACCTAATATTTAAAACATTAAGTCAAACATAGTGGCATAAAATCTTTACAAAAGAATACTTGAACATTTCAATCAGGGATTTTTCAGCTTTAATCATAAAATTAAATGTTTAAATCAGTTCTTCATAATTAAAGTTAAATAATCATGGGCCTTCATTTTGAACATTGCTTTTAACGCATGATAAATGTAGAAAACAAATAATGCTTAGAAATAGAAATATTGATTTTAGGATTTGACAAATGTTGTATATTTATCTTTTTGTTTACCTTTGAAGACATATTACTTTATATAAATTATTCTATACATTTAAATGCATAGGTATGAAGTTGGAATTAGTAAAACATGCTCTAGTAAGAAAAGTTTATTTTCCGATTTAATACTAATCAACCATTGCTAATGTGCTATAAAATCCTACTTAAGAGAGATACTGACTCCAATTATTAAAGTTAATGGCCTCCAGTTGCCTCATCTTGCCTTAGTGTAGGACATTAAGCATGTAGAACCCATAATTTAATTATCACCTGTTAATATTGGCTCTAAGTTCATTTCTCTCCTTTCAGGATGAAACTTCAGTGATGAGCCAATTAAAAACCATTCTCTTCCTACTCAAAACACCAGCCTGCTAACTATACCCACAGTATACAGATCACAGATCTACTGGGACTTTCAAGATGGAACTTGCTGCCTCTTGCCTTTAAGGGATTGCTAAATTAAATTATTATTTCTATCCATTTTTCATTCTAATTTTTAAAATCTCTAGATTATATAAAGATTGTAACTCATTTCTTCAATATGTTTATATACTTTAAAAGCCATTCAAGAAGTGGAGAGTTGTGTTATTCTACAATAATAAAGGGCAAACATTAAAAGAAATCTATACCCTTATTCCTATTTGGACATCGTAAGATGTAACAAAACATCAGAGAATGTGGTGCAAGAAGAGGGTTAGCTTATCATAAAATCCCACTGATATGCACTGGAGAAATGTGCAGTTCATTTATAGGAATTTATTAGAAACTTAGTCCCCGGTACCCTCCCAATACATGTACCATTCTACTGAAATCTAATTTTATCAGTCCACCCATGGGAATGAAACTCAGAGGAATTCATTTGTGTTAACCAAACTCACAAGAGATTGATTTATAAACTAGTAAATCACTTTTTAATTTACCATGGGAATGCTACCTGATCCAAGAACCCGAAAAATTTACCTGATGTTTTTGAGTTCTTACCTCTCAGTGCTGGCACTACAATGAATACAAAGGTGAAAAATAATCCCCATCCTCAATGAGTTTATAATCTGGTGAGAGGGCTTAGACAACAATACATAAAATACAAGCCGGACTACAATTAATGCGTGAGTGGTATGTAGTGGTTAAATGTATAGAAGAGGTCCAATTCTTTCTGCTAGGTAGAATCTTATAGATAGGAAACCAAATTATACTTCAGATGGATTTCTAGTGAATACATTTTAAGGTAGATTTCTCTCAAATCATTGCTGGTTAATAAATTATCTTTCCCGTTTCCCTGCGTATTTCTGTATAAAGAACCATAACCAGCTGTCTGTAATTAGTACATCTTTGCTCTTGGATACATTCTAGACACTCTACAAAAAATTTTTAAACTATAACACATTCAGATCCATGAAGAGTCTTCTTACTGCAGTTACTATTACAACAACAATCTCTTTACTTCTATACTCTAGTGTCACAACTAACTTGTAGGTTGATTCCAAAGTTAGTGTATACGGCAAAAATTATATATAGTCAAAATGTCCATAAAAATTCCATAAATAGACTATATATGAGTAAACATAAGTTCTGTAAAATAATATTGAGTAACATAAATGTATAATGTTTAGTAAAACATTATATAAAGAATACATATCCAAATATAATTTTAAAGTATTTTAATTATACTATTTTCACTTAAAGGAGTATTTATGTAAAAGAATTTATACAAATTAAATGTATGTATCATGCATATCCTTTATGGTACCCATATTTGTAGATTTCTCCCACTGAATAGATTTTAAATAGGCCACTACCTAACAATAGATATTGAAATAACTTATCTTTAAATCACAAGATAGACTGTGCTGCCTTGAGGAGGTTTCCTACAGCCAGCTTAATTTAGATATTTTATGTGGATTATTAGCTTCGGTCTCAGGCATCTCTCCTAGATTTGGATGTTAGTCTGCTTTTGCCTACTTACTGTATTCACCCAACATACCATGCACCTGGTGGCATTGAGCCCATACTCCTGCTCTGACCACAGATAGCTAACCATCTACAAGGAAGTCAAAGGAAGGAAGTCAAACCCCTGACCATCCATTATTTGCAATGCACTCAGTCAGCTGAGCCTCAGTACCTGTATACCTGAAATGATAAAACAGTCTCATTTAGCAAGCAAACTGAAGTAGGAGTAGCTGTGTATACATGTTTCAGCCTGCATCTGAAGTGTGTTACCATGTGACTTTGCTCATTATAATAATTTTTGGCAATCATTAATGATATTATTTCTATGATATGCAAAAGCCCTGATTTGAAAGCAAGGGTAAGAACCAGAACAACGGTTTCCCCCATCTACTAGATCAGCCAGTGGTCATTTATTAGATCATAGCCATTATGCAGAATATTGGGAGGACTTCGTGAAAGATGATTTTTAGAATCTGGAATTGAAAGTGTGTAGAGCTAAGGCTCTGGAATCCAATAGTGTGTGAATTTCACCTGTTCCACTTGCTGGCTAGGTGACCTCTAGCAAGTTACTTTATTTTTTAATTTTTTTATTGTTATGTTAATCCCCATACATTACATCATTAGTTTTAGATATAGTGTTCCATGATTCATTGTTTGTGTATAACACCCAGTGCTCTATGCAGAACGTGCCCTCCTCAATACCCATCACCAGGCTAACCCATCCTCCCAACCCCCTCCCCTCTAGAACCCTCAGTTTGTTTTTCAGAGTCCATTGTCTCTCATGGTTCTTCTCCCCCTCCGATTTCCCCCCCTTCATTCTTCCCCTCCTGCTACATTCTTCTTCTTTTTTTCTTTCTTAACATATATTGCATTATTTGTTTCAGAGGTACAGATCTGAGATTCAACAGTCTTGCACAATTCACAGCGCTTACCAGAACACATACCCTCCCCAGTGTCCATCACCCAGTCACCCCGTCCCTCCCATCCCACCCCCCACTCCAGCAACCCTCAGTTTGTTTCCTGAGATTAAGAATTCCTCATATCAGTGAGGTCATATGATACATGTCTTTCTCTGTTTGACTTATTTCGCTCAGCATAATACCCTCCAGTTCCATCCACGTCGTTGCAAATGGCAAGATCTTATTCCTTTTGATGGCTGCATAATATTCCATTGTATATATATACCACATCTTCTTTATCCATTCATCTGTTGATGGACATCTTGGCTCTTTCCACAGTTTGGCTATTGTGGACATTGCTGCTATAAACATCGGGGTGCACGTAGCCTTTCGGGTCCCTACTTTTGTATCTTTGGGGTAAATACCCAGTAGTGCAATTGCTGGATCATATGGTAGCTCTATTTTCAACTTTTTGAGGAACCTCCATACTGTTTTCCAGAGTGGCTGCACCAGCTTCTAGCAAGTTACTTTAAACTTTTCAAAGCTCAGTTCCTTAATTAACTCCCTTAGGGTTTGGGTTTTGTTTTTTTTTTTTTTTAAGTAGGCTCCATGCCCAATGTGGGGCTTGAACAACCAAGACTGAGAGTCGCATGCTCTACCGACTGAGCCAGCCAGACACTCCTCCCTTAGGGTTCTTTAGACAATTAAATGAAATAGATAAAGTGCTTAGCACAGTCCCTGGTATATGATTAGAGTTTAATAAATATTATGTATTTTTAAATTTTGATTACAGTGCTTGGAATTTCTTTTTTTTTTTTTTTTTAAAGATTTTATTTATTTATTTGAGAAAGAGAGAGAGAGCACATGAGAGGGGGGAGGGTCAGAGGGAGAAGCAGACTCCCTGCTGAGCAGGTAGCCCGATGCGGGACTCGATCCCGGGATTCCAGGATCATGACCTGAGCTGAAGGCAGTTGCTTAACCAACTGAGCCACCCAGGTGCCCCACAGTGCTTGGAATTTCAAGTTTTCAACAACTTTTATACATCTCTTATATGTGTACCTGTATGAGGTGACAACCTGTGGTTAATTTGATTATTCTCCCTAGAAACAACAAGATATTTATCTATACATATATGCTAATGAAGACACACATAATCACCATTGCAACACCTATTTTTGGTGTCTTAAAGTTAATTATTCCTTTCACAATATTTTCTTAATCTTCTATAATGTGAGATCTATGACTATAACTGGAAGGTATTAAAAGCAGAACAGGAAACCACAAGTTTCTTAAAATAACAATACAAAGTCTCACACACATGATGTTTATATACCTATCTAATAAGGAAATATAGTCAGTAAGCAGAATATACTCAAAGCTAACCACAAATGAGTTAAAAAAAATACCACAGTTTACTTTAAAATCACACATATTTTACTTTCATTAGTATGTATAGGAATTTCATTGTAAGATGCTTTTTTAAAAAATTTCAAAGCTATGTGTGTCTCACCTGATAATTCTGTGGTAGTGATTATACGCTAAAACACACATATGATGCTAAAGCTGAATAGGAGTTGCTGTTTTGTCCTTCCAAACCTTATTAACATGTATGCTTTGTAACCAACCTATCCTTTGCAGGGACCAGCAAGTCAAACTCCTGCTTCTCAGACTTCGGTGTGTGAGCTGTTGGTGACAAAGATTGTGTGGGTAGCTCCCAATTTTTCTTTATTAATGTGTATCAAATACCATGATCTTCTATTAATTACAAGTGAATTGGCTTTTGTTTTTGAATTGATAGTTTCCTTATGCACACTTACTTAGGTTTTTTAAAAAAAAAAAGTGTGTTGATTTAAAAATTCCTTAAGAAAATTAGTATGAGGATAGGGCAAAATGTACAAAAGTTACACTCAATTGGCTAACGTTGTGGAGATTGAACTAAACAAACAGAAGTGGATAACCAATAACATTTTAACCTAAAATATTACTTGACAGACCTTAATTTTACCTGAGAGAAGAACAACATTAATACCAATCTTGTTTGACAAATCTCTGACTCCCTGTAACTATTACATATTTAGTAGCAGTGATTTGCTAACTTTTGTGCAAATCCCATGTTGTGGTCCAGATACCTCTCAAATGTCCAAGTGTTTTCTTCAAAACTGGCACTGCTATATATTTATATATTTTTTTTGGGAGAGGGGATCCCTTTCAAAAATGTATTGATACTGATTGACTATCTTGTTAGAAGACTGAATATCTGTGGATCAGTAACACATTGGAAATTTTCAAATACATAAAGTAGTCCTTCACACCTGAAGAAATATTCCACAGAGATTCTCCTATGTTCCTTCAAGATCGTATATTTACTAGGTTCTAATTATATCTTGGGCATGGTGCTAAATTTTGAGTACAGTGTGGAAAACAAAATAGACATGGTTCCCACCCTCCTGAACCATTCAACTACTGGACCCTGTGAGAACATGACACTTAAGTTGAAAATGTGAAGGGGGTAGAACAGGTAAGGTCCAAGCAGAAGGAAAATATGCAAAGACTGGGAGGCAGAAAGGAGTTTGGTTTATTAGACAAACTCAAAAGAAGTCTGTGCAGTGAAAGCTTATGTAAGGGGAAGCATAGTAAGAGATGAACTTGGAGATAGGCAGGAGTCACCGTGTCAGTTCTTCTCCCAGTGAAACTCAACACAGCTAAAATTATTACTTTACCTTGAATATAAATATTGAGAAGATTTGAGTAACATGAAAAAAGATCCATAAAATTGCTAAACTTCTTTACTGGGGATAAAAAAAACAACCACCACCAGGACATCATTTTGTTGAAATTTCTATAAATTGCATCTCTAATTGCTAAACTCACTTAGGTTACTACAGGCAAATGGCCACTTGGGAAGTGCCACAGGAATTCCCTTCAGTTCAGTTTCCCTCTGTTTCCCTTTAGCCAGCTGCTACTTGTAGCTACTGCGTCACACCTCCCATGTTTCCCCTTGAATCTAAGAAGGAAATACAGAATTGGGTTCCTGGTGACAGTATAAAGAAGAGGGAGGGATGGAGGGCTATGTGAGGACAGCCTTCTCCCATTTTCTCTCTAGCAGGGCTCCCTGCCTTATGCCATCTCTTCATATTTCATGCACAAACTCTACAGTCAGATAAAAATCTTCCTGAGAATTGATCTCCCTAACCTTTATCCTCTATAGTCCCATTTTCACATTTCTTGTTTCCTGCTCAGCTCTGTTAGAGGGCTTATGCACCAACTATCAATGACTTTGATCTTGGGGGTTCTTTTTTTTTTTAATCAGAGAGAGAGAGAGTGAATGAGCACAAGCAAAGGGGGTGGCAGGCAGAGGGAGAAGCAGGCTCCCCGCTGAGCAAGGAGCCCAATGTGGGACTTGATCCCAGGACTTTAGGATCATGACCTGAGCTGAAAGCAGCCACTTAACCAGCTGAGCCACCCAGGTGTCCTGATCTTGGGGGTTCTTTAAATGGTATAGATATTAGTTCTTTTATTACACCTTTGAGTATGCTTTCCCCAGATTCAGAATTGAATTTGCTAGTGATACTCTTTATTTCAGGTACACTGTAACTTTTTAAAAAAATGAACAATCATGAAATTTTAAGAACTGTATACAAAATACTTTAACTAAATGAATTCCAGACACTAAGCACTAAGGTGGACAGACCAAGTTTTGAAATATGACTGGTTCCAAAGTTATGAACTACTTGAACTGAACTATATTTTCATTTCGATAATCTTGTTCTGTGACTCACTGTGAGAGTCCACAGTGTTGTCATTGATATTTTAGTGTTAGTGTTAGTAAATAAAGCCTTCATGCTTCCTGCTATCCTCACTGGAAGCACACTTCAATTCCTATTCTCTAAATGAAGACTTTTAGATAATCTCCCTATTGTCTGTTCTCTTTTGTTTCTATTTCCCACATTAAAAACAACCCAAAGACTGTATTTTCAGCACACGTTTATAGGTTCAGAGTAAGGTTATGGTGTAGATTAGCACTGGATTCAAATCAGATGGTCAGATATGACTTCTTTCTATGTAAATGTGGGAAAATGTGTAGAAAAATGAGAAAAGCTATCCAATATCCTAATAAATCCATAAATTTCTATGTCTGTGAACAGAAAATGTCAAATGATCATAAGCCATTAGTTTATGCAAATATCTCAGAAAGGGTAAGCTATTTTTTCATGTATAAGATCAGATTTGTTTAGAAAAAAATCTCTAAGGTGATGAGTGTGTGTCAGTCATTCTTTTTAGAGTCCTGCATCGCTCCACAGGGCCTTCCTGCCAGTACCCTGGGTGGCCAGATTTCTGGTTTATAGAGCATCTCCTGCCCTCATAAATTATACTTACCTCAGTCAGAAAGGGACGAATTACTTATTAAAAGAAACCACACAATACCTTCCAAGTATCACTTAGAAGTACATCCCAATACTTTTTTCTACCAGTGAGAATGCAGTTCACACTCAGTTTATTCTTTTTAGGAACATGATTTCACAAAGTCTTGTTTCATCTATGTGATTTACTTTTAGATGAAAATAAAGTTTTCTTTTGGTGTGGTGTTGGTTATGTTAACTTTTTTAGATGCCAACTTCCCATTGTGACCTAGAGGTGAAAGAAGATATAGACTAAAAAGGTGAGGGGAAGGGCAGCTGCTGACCACAGGCATCTCACAAAATTATGCTGGTAGTTCTCTATGCTTAGATCATAGATCACTCTCTCTTTCTACTCCTTTCCCATCCTGGAGATAACTTACTCTAACAACCCATTTTTTGAAATGGCGGTAACTGAGAGATTATTAATTTTACTTATCATTGGTAACTCACCAGGATTAATATTATTGTCTATCGTTTATGAAATGTCAACAAGATAATTGAAGTTATGGTATTATTCATAAGTACTAGTACTTTAAAATCTCAACCACTGATTTTACTGTGAGCATATGAATGGCATATTTGGGAGAGAAGTTGATATTCATATTTAAAATGACTCCAAATTTTTATTTTGGGAGAAATATTATTTATTACACATAATTAATTATTCTATACTTACTACTAACCAAGTGTTCTATAATTACTTTTTTTATATATTTAAAAGCCTGTACAAAGGACCACACATGAAAAGGAATGGCATGTTTTTCACTGAATTGCTAGGTCAGCCTAGAAGGTAAGAGGTAATTGGAATAAACACCTGTAAATCATAAAGGGCACTGTAATTCAAGTTAAAGAGTATATACTTTACCTAAAGCAAATAAGAGCAGTTGAAAATTTTTAATTTTAAATAGAGTAACATTTTCAGGTTGGAGTTTTAGAAGTACAAGCAGAATTTGAAGAATGGACATGAAGAAAGAAAATTCAAAGTAGGAACAGCAGTTAGGATATTATTGCATTAATACGGGTGAGAACTGACTGGATATCGATATAAAGGTGAGGAGGTTAGGAACTCAGAGTTTTGATTTGAGCCATGAGTGGATATGCATACATTTTGGGGGTTTTTTGAGGGGGGATAGTGTGATAAATTCAGTTTTGGGCATACTGAATTTAAGGTATCTTCGAGACATCCAAGTGAAAATGTTCAGTAAACAGTGGAACGTAGCAAATTTAAGAAGAAAGATCTAGATTAAGAGCACAGATTTGGAAGTCCAGCAAATAGGAGGATGAAATACACAGGGATGTAGATGAAATCACCACTTGTATACAAAATGAGAAAGAAGTCAACTGGCTTTTAAGAGATGAGCAGAGGAAAAAGTGAGGGCTTCTAATTTTCCCTTATCAGTGAAAAGAAAACCATTTTAAAAGGACATTAATCATAAATTCTAAAATACCTGCCCTGTTCCAGTATAGATTTCAAAATAGACTCAAAAGTTTTTAACCAACTCCTCATCTGCTCTAATTAGTTCTTTCCTTTCTTGCTGTTTATATCAAATATCCTTTGACTTTAGTTGTAGCCATTATTTGTACTCTCTGTCCCTGGTTTGCAAGCTATTGTTTTAGAATCATGTTCCTTTCAATGCAAAGGGATTGCTTACTTTCTATTTTATCCCCTTATTTCTTCAATTTGTTTCCATTTTGCTTAATTACTGGTATATATCTGCAGCAGTTATCATCCTTTTTTAGTGCAAATGTATATTTTAGGTACATTATGTGTTAAATTGGCATCTGTGGGCCAGTCTATGAACCTGTTATTTATCATTTCTTTGGGAAAGTACATTCTGAGTTTCTATTATTTATTTTAAAGAAATTTGGGGATGTAACTTGCCTTAAGTTAGGAGCCAGGCTATATGGAAAAATGGCCCAGTCTTTCCTAATTTCCTAAAATTTGATCGTATACTCTTATGTTATAGGACTTTTTAACTAAATCCTTCTATATATTGTGCCAATATGATTTCCTCATAGGCAAATGAACTCACAGGCAAATAGTCTATACATCCCCATCAATAAAATGACTTACTTCTAATAAAAAGACTTCAGTGTGTCATAAAAAAACTATTAATAAATTGGCTCCACAATTTAAAAGCACTTAACATGCTCAAAATGAGGTCTTATATTAGAGGAGGGAGGCACATTTCTACACTAGAAAATTAGCCCTTTGGATACTTGATATTATTTTTTAAACCAAAGTAACATAACTTAAAATTCTGTCTTAGGTAAGTAGTTAAGGCTGTTGACATCTTGATAATGAAAGATGTCTCTAATGGTTTGTGAATTGCTTTAGAGAAAGGATCTAATTAATCCTTCTCATGATGTTTGTATTAAATTGTCCTTTGATTTGAGTTGCAACTATTATTTATACATTCTGTCCCTGTTTGCAAACCACTGTTTTAGAATCATGTTACTTTCAGTGGCTTTGCTATGAAGGAATCACTTCATTTCTGAATACTGTATTCACAGAAACAATTGTGTCTTGGCTGCCCTGAGCTGTGTTTTATCATTTGATGCCGTGATCCAGTGTGCCTTTAAAGAATTTCTTGTTACCCTGGTTTGTGGTCTCCCTATTTTAGATCAGCCGTGCAGCAGCTGCTTGGACAGCCTTCTGTCATCTATTTTCAATAGTGTTATACAGCATCCCACATAGCTTCAAGGACGATAAACTGGCTGGACGCCAGGGCTTGCACTGTAATCCTGCCTTGTCATTTAATGTTAAGTGTATCTCACAGCTGACACTGATGAAACTGCTTAAGAAATCAGATATGATCTTTAGCAGAGCCAAATCTCACTTTCATATGCAGGGTTAGGTTCTGTTTTGATCAACACCAGGGCAAATACTATTTCAAAAAACTGCATCATTCTTCAATGTCTAATATATCTTTTCCATTCAACAGTCCATTCTCGCATATTTTTGATTCCTAAGATACATTTACTGATCTGTATTTGAGTGCTATCTGTAGCCTCAAAACAAACTGAATTTAACTGGTATATGATTTAACTCACAAACTCTGTTCTGTCTGCACGTATTGTTATTCACATCAAAATGTGCAGATCTGAAAAAAAAAGTATAGGTCTGACATTTTAACATTTTTTTTTTAAATCTTCTCAATATTGTAGTCGGTTTACCTGCCAGTCACACTGATTTCTGTCTGGCATCCTGACAAGTCTTGATAGGAACAGGGACTTGAAAAATTTTGCTAATTAAGACCTGCTTACAGGAAACTGGTACAAACATCTCAAAACGCTAAAAAGAAAGAAATTAGGTCTATCAATGTTACTTCAATTTACAAACTATAACACAGCTAAGATGCCACAATAATAATTTTAATGGTTGCTTGACTCTGGTTACTATTTAGCCAATACTTACACATATTAGAAATAGCATTATAAGTAACAGAAAAGTCTTGCCTTTTTTATTTAGTGAAATCACAAAAACTTTTTGGGGGGAATTTTAAAAACTTCTTGCAGGCGCTTTTTTCATTTTATTTTATTACGTTTTATCTGTACTCTTTTGAGGTAGAATGGATGATTATAAAGCACAAGCAGTCAGCAAAGAGGATAAAAAGAAAACCAAGGGGATGGATAATCTACAAATTGTAGATGCCTGCCCTGAATATTTGAGTTGACTCTATCCTTAAAATGATTCCCACCCCAGGTCAACATCAACACTGTTGCCTAATTAATCCATTCAGTTTCTAAGTGTTTCTCATTAGTAACTTTCTAATAGATGAGAGCAGTCCATTAAAGGATGCTGCCATAGTCACTTCATTAAATGATTACTTACAGAATTCTGGTTTAAAATCACAATCCAAAATTGTTATTCAACTGGTTACTTTGGGAAAAACAAAACAGACTTCTGTCTTTACAGAGATTAAATGTTCTATTCCTTAATAAGTAGCAGGTAATCCAAACCAAATTTCCCAAATCATTTAGGTTTTATATTAATGAGCTTTAGTATGTACTTCTCATGATTAGTACTGAAGGCACAAAATAGTTAAATTTTGTGGTAGAAGAGATGACTTGAATGGGGATTGAAAACAGTTTTAAAAAGAGAAGACTGTTATCATTTGTGCCAAGGTTTACAAGAGAGCACATCCTTACTTGGTTTGTTGTGTAGGTGTTCATCTGGTAGTTGCATTTTGGCTTTCCTTAAATGAAGGTACTTTAAATTAGGGTGTCAGGATGATCCAACTTCAATCTTGACTCTTTTTATCAATTTACCTAGCACTTTCACTTTGGTGAACCACAAGATCTAAAAAGTATTGTGTGCCTTTCTGGACTTTAGAAACCATATCTGTAAAATGGATTAAATGACTCCTCCTCCAGACCTTTCCTGGCTATAAAATGATGATTTCTTAAAGTATCTTGGGAGCTCTAGCTGGATTCAGAGAAGTGTTATCCTGGTCAGCGTGACCTTCAAAATAACGGAGCTATTGGAGCTAATCGGAGAGCTCACTATTTAAAAAGTTACATAAAATGTTACAATTATACTGAAAACCTGGATGAACTGTATCAGGAATTTTATTACTGCACATTTACTAGCACTTAAAGATATTCTGTTCTTTCTTCAAGGTCAGCCTCAACTTTGTGTCTGGTGAAGTAGGCCTTTTTGGGGAACTTACCGATAGCATGTTGAGATCAAGAAGGAAGAGGATGATATCTGGGAAAATTTTTGTAAATTAAACAGATTCCTAATTAATATTAAAAGCAAAATGGGGGAGTCAGTAGCTGTTTTTTACATGTGTATGTTTTCCAGAGTTGCACTATATGAATGAAGGCATGGGAAGGAAAACATGGTAATAACCCCTAATGAAGCTTATTTTTAGAGGTGAGTATATTTATATTTAGAAAATAGAAAACTTCATAAGTCCTACATCATGAAATGTTTGATTATGTTGTAGACACAAACCTGATCATAGCAATTCAGAGAAACCAACAGCATGGACTTAACACTGTCAAGGGGTTTCCTGAAGATTTTGGAACTTGAGCATACCGTAAATCTCTGTATGCTGGATGGTTAGGAATTTCTCTGACAAAGAAGGACATTCCAAGTAACAGCTTAACCTGGCACAAATAAGTGGTAGCTCTATCACTACCATCATCATCATTATTTTATTATTACTGTCAGAATTGGAAAACTTGTGAAGGAAACTGGTTTGTGTGTTAGGATAAACTGAATATTTTCAACTCATTTGGTACAAAGTTAGTTCACTAAAGTGACAGAATTACAAACATATTTATTTCTCTGGGTCAGGGCTGAATGCTCAGGCTACTTCTCTCTCTGACGTTATATGAAATAAGTAGTTGTTTTTAATAAGTGTCGTGCCCATAAAGAAATAAAAATGAGTACATGGTTTGATTCTTTAAGAGTTTATCCTATAGATAAATAATAAAAATATTTGTCTAATTGGTATTATAAGACCAGAACTATTCAGCTACTGCACTTATTTCCACAGATTTATTTAAATGTATCATGATTTTTTAATATGAGGTAGGTATATTTGAGTTTTCACATACTAAGAACCAGTGTCAAATTTAGTTTTGACACAGATAGTACTTCTGGAAGTAGGCTGATCAGTGCATTTTAGTCAAGTATTTTACATACTCAGATTAGGAAGTATGATTTTTATTTTGAAATAAAAGTATTTTCCTATGTAGATACAAAGAATTTATATCTTAGATTTTCAGGTCAATTTTCATAGATTCCGAATTGTTGTCAGATCCTGTTATTTTGATATGTGAATCAGAAAGTATAATTCTTATTAGTAATGGTCCTACTGCCTGACCTTCTCATCAGTTACAATTTACCCAAGTTATTAAATCAGAAAGCTTTGTAGAATACTTGCTTTTTGAAAAACATCTATGAAGGATGATGAAAAAGTAATCCCTTGGAGGCTAATATTTACAAAGACTTCTTGGGTTAGGGGTAGAGGTAGGGTTTAAAATGAAGAGAAGTGTAAGACATGCATATGCAAATACCTTTAGAAGGGCTTTTAATTGTGGGGAGATTTAAACATAATGTTCATGATGGTTTAAGTAGATTATGGTTATTACTCTGGGTGCAGGTCAGAAATTCTAACAGGGGACGCCTGGGTGGCTCAGTCAGTTAAGCGTCTGCCTTCAGCTCATGTCATGATCCCAGGGTCCTGGGATAGAGCCCAGCATCAGGCTCCCTGCTCCGTGGGGAGCCTGCTTCTCCCTCCATCTGCGCACCCCCCCCCCCCCCGGCTTGTATTCTCTCTCTCTGACAAATAAATAAAATCTAAGAAAAAAAAAAGAAGGATATGTATCCTTTAAAAAAAAAAAATTCTAACAGGTTATGAGATCATCACAAAAGGTTCAAAGTACTATTTCATTCTTTGTATTTACTCTTTAGTTCTTTCCAAAAGGTGAACTGGATTAGATTTTGATCACACTTCAGATAAATCCTCCACTTTCAACCTCTGCAAAATCTTTTTTATGGTGTATGTAAAAAAACAATCGTTGTGCATTTCCTGTATCCATTAAGTACTGCGATTGTGATTTCCTTCTTTATCCATAAGACACAATTTTCTCATATTTTTTCTTGTCCTCATCCCATTGAAATTTTTTAAGTGAAATGATCAACAGAAAAAATTATGACAAGTCCCTAGCAATTTGAAAATTGTGCAAAGCTAGTTTCTGTTATCAATGGCTTTGTTATCAATGGCTTATATTTCTTCTTTCTTTACCATCCCTAATTATTTGTATTTGCTCTTGCTATTAGGTATATTGTTTTAAGCACTCAGCTGTTGTAGTGGTATGAAGTGCCTGACAGTCTACTAAAAATAAACCAAGATAAATTATAGTTGTGGCAGAAGTTCCAGTCTTTGTTATTTCTGATATGATACCATCTGCGCCTCTGGTGAATTCCTTTAGACCTTTAAAATGGCCTGTCAAACTGTTCAATGGAAATTGACAAAATTAGACTTTTTTTTCCCCCTAATGCTACTAGTAGGGTCACATCGAGAATTATTCCACAATACTCCTCATACTGTTTTTTTTATTTTTATTTTTTATTTTTTAAAGATTTTATTTATTTATTTGACAGAGACAGAGATAGCGAGAGCAGGAACACAAGCAGCGGGAGTGGGAGAGGGAGAAGCAGGCTTCCCCTCGAGGAGGGAGCCCGATGTGGGACTCGATCCCAGAACCCTGGGATCATGACCCGAGCCGAAGGCAGACGTTTAACGACTGAGCCACCCAGGCACCCTCCCCATACTTTTTAAATTAAAAAAGTCAATTACTTTAGATCCATTATAGGTAAAGAAGTGAAAGGTTTCAGAAGTGGAAAAAACCCTGTGGAATTACCTACTCTACCTTTTCCTTTTAAAAAAATATTTTAAAAATCAAATGCATTTAATTCCCACCTTTCTTCTTTTATTCAACAGACCAGCAAGTACACAGAAATTATCAATACCTCAAATACATGAGGTATTCAACACATATTTAATGACCAAAACTGACTTAATAAACAAGGCTTTGTCTATACTCTGCTTTGTACCAATATTCCATTTTCTAGTTTCTAAAAGTGATTTATACCATTTACCCACATATGTAACCTGACCTTAATTGAAAGAATTCAAAATAACTTCATGACAACATTTAAAACCTGAACTTGGCTTTGATTTACTTTTAAAAACCAGTGTAATGCATAAGTAGGTTGAAACTGAAAAGATAGAAAGGACGTATCATGCAAACATTAATTTTTTAAAAAGCAGGAATAGCTATACGAACATCAGATAAAGGAGACTTCAAAGCAAGAAAGCTACTAAAGACAAACAAGGACACTACATAATGATAAAAGGATCACTCCATCAGAAAGATATAATCCTAAATGTGAACGCATGAAACGAGAAAAGCTTAAAATACATCAAGAAAAAACTAACGGAAAGAAGAAACAGATCAATCCACAATTACAGTTGGGAACTTCAATACCCCACTGCCAGTAACTGAGAAAACTATGAGATAGAAAATCAGGAAGGCAAAGAAGAATTGAACAAATAATCAACTATCAGGATATAACTTACATACATAGATCACTCCACCCAACAACAGCAAATTTCACATTCTTTTCAAGAGCCCATGGAACGGTCAACAAGATAGACCATATCTTGGGCATCTAAACTGGTAAGCAAGAAGAAGTAAAACTCTGAGTACTGCAGATGACATGATACTATATACAGAAAACCCTAAAGACTCCACCAAAAAACTACTAAAACTGATAAATGAATTCAGTAAAGTCATAGGATACAAAACCAATGTACAGAAATCTGTTGCATTCCTATACACTAATAATGAAGCAGCAGAAAGTGAAATTAAGAAAACAGTCCCTTTTACAACTGCATCAAAAACAATAAAATGTCTTGGAATAAACTTAATCAAAGAGGCATAAGACCTATACTCTGAAAACTACAAAACACTGATGAGAGAAATTCAAGATGATGCAAAGAAATGGAAAGACATTTCATGCTCAAGGGTTGGAAGAACAAATACTGTCAAAATGTCTATACTACCCAAAGGAATCTACACATCTAATGCAATCCCTATCAAAATACCAACAGCATTTTTCACAGAACTAGAACAAACAATCCTAAAATGTGTATGGGCCCACAAAAGACTCTAAAGAGCCAAAACAATCTTGAAAAAGAAAAGCAAAACTAGAGGTATCATAATTAGAGACCTAAAGTTATATTACAAAGCGGTAGTAATTAAAATTTGTGTATGGTATGGTATAAAAATAGACACTGTATGGTAGGGCATAAAATAAACAAAAAGATTGGGGCGCTTGGGTGGCTGAGTTTGTTAAGCGTCCGAGTCTTGATTTCAGCTCAGGTCATGAGTTGTGAGATGGAGCCCTAAGTCTAGCTCCACACTCAATGGGAAATCTGCTTGTCCTTCTCCCTCTCCCACTTGCACACACACTCTCACTCTTTCTCCCTCTCCCTCTCAAACAGATAAATAAAATCTTAGGGGCACGTGGATGGCCCAGTCAGCTAAGCGTCTGCGTTCGGCTCAGGTCATGATGCCGGGGTCCTGGGATGGAGCACCAAGTCTGGCTCCCTGCTCAGCGGGGAGTCTGCTTCTCCCTTTGCCCCTCCCCCACCATGCACATACACATCTCTCCTTCTCTCTCGGTCTCAAATAAATAAATAAATAAAATCTTTAAAAAAACAGACACAAAGACTAGAATATATAACCCAGAAATAAACCCACAGTTACATGGTCAATTGATCTTCAACAAAGCAGGAAAGAATATACAATAGGAAAAAGTCTCTTCAACAAATGGTGCTGGGAAAACTGGACAGCTATATGCAAAAGAATGGACCACTTTCTTTCAGCATACACAAAAATAAACTCAATGGATTAAAGACCTAAATGTGAGACCTGAAGCCATAAAAATCCTAGAAGAGAGCACAGGCAGTAATGTCTCTGACACTGGCTGTAGCAACATTTGTCTAGATGTGTCTCCAGAGGCAAGGGAAATGAAACAAAAAATGAACTATTGGGACTACTTAAAAAATAAAAAGTTTCAATCACGAAGGAGACAATCAACAAAACTAAATGGCAACCTACTGCAAGGGAGAAGATATTTGCAAGCAACATATCCAATAAAGGGTTAGTATACAAAATATATAAAGAACTTATCAACTCAACACACACACAAAAAACAAATAATGTAATTTAAAAATGGACAGAAGACATGAACAGACATTTCTCCAAAGAAGACGTACAGATGGTCAACAGATACATGAAAAAGATGTTCAACATCACCCAATATCAGGGAAATGCAAATCAAAAAAGTACAATGAGATATCACCTCACATTTGTCAGAATGGCTAAAATCAAAAACACAAGAAACATCAAGTATTGGTAAGGATGTGGCGAAAAGGAACCCTCTTGCACTGTTGGTGGGAATGCAAACTGGTATAGCCACTCTGGAAAACAGTATGGAGGTTCCTCAAAAAATTAAAACTAGAACTACCTTATGATTCAGTTATCACACTACTGGATATTTACCCCCAAAATACAAAAACACTAATTCAAAGGGACACATGCACCCCTCTGTTTATAGCAGCATTATTTACAATAGCCAAATTATGGAAACAGCTCAAATGTCCATCAACTGATAAATGGATAAAGAAGATGCAGGTGTGTGTGTGTGTGTGCACGCGTGCATCATGGAATATTATTCAGCCATAAAATGGAATGAAATCTTGCCATGTGCAACCATATGAACAGAGCTAGAGAATATAGTGCAAAGCAAAATCAGTCAGGCAGAAAAAGACAAATACCAAATGATCTCACTGATATGTGGAATTTAAGAAACAAAACAAACGAGCAAAGGAAAAAAAAAGAGAGAGACAAACCAAGAAACAGACTCTTAACTATGGAGAACAAACTGATGGTTACCAGAGAGGAAATGGATGGGAGTATGGGTGATATAGGTGATAGGGAGTACATTTATCATGATGAAAAAAAAATAAAATTTTTAAAAAAAGAGCCCATGGAATGGTCACCAATGTAGACCATATGCTGGGTCATAGAACAAACTTCAAAAAAATTTTAAAAAATTGAAAACATACAAAGTATTTTCTCCACCATAATGTAATGAAACTAAAAATGAACAAGAGACAACAGGAAAATCTCCAATCAAGCAACATACTTATAAATAATCCACGTGCCAAACAGGAAGTCTCAAAGGAAATAAAGAAAAATACATAGGGGCACCTGGGTGGCTCAGTTGTTAAGGTCTGCCTTCGGCTCAGGTCATGATCCCAGGGTCCTGGGATTGAGCCCCACATCGGGCTCCCTGCTCAGCGGGGAGCCTGCTTCTCCCTCTCCCACTCCCCCTGCTTGTGTTCCCTCTCTCGCTGGGTCTCTCTCTGTCAAATAAATGAATAAAATCTTTAAAAAAAAAAAAAGAAAGAAAAATACATAGAACTGAATGTAAATATACCATATCAAAATGTATGTAACGGGGCATAACTCCTCATCCCTTACATGTGAGCTGCACATAGTGAATTCCTTCCAAAGATTACAGCAAAGGTAGAGAGGGCAACTTTACAGTGGAGAAACCTGGCAAACACTACCTATGTCATGTGATCAAACTGAACATCAGTGGTAACTCATGCTATTACATGCACCCCTGACGAGATATGATGAAATGGCAATTTACCTCTGTGGTCTTCCTGCCAAGAACATAAACCCTATTCTGATCATTTAAAAAAAAAATGAAAAAAAAAATCAGACAAATCCCAGTTGAGGGACACTCTACAAATATTTGACCAGCACTCCTCAGAACTGTCAAGGTCTTCAAAACAAAGAGAGTCTGAGAAACTGTCACAGTCTAGTGGAGCCTAAGGAGACAAGAATGAATGTAATATGATATCCAGGATCAGATTCTGGAACAGGAAAAAAAAAATGCAAGATAAAAACTAAGGAAAAATAAATAAAATGTGGACTCAACAATGTATCAATGTTGGTTTATTGGTTGTTACAAATGTATCATACTAGAATAAAAATTTAAATTCGAAATTTAATACCCCCTTCTCCTGCCAAATCTTGGGGACCTAAGCCTAGGCAAAGGATTCTTTGACTTGGCACCCAAAGCATCATCCATTAAAGGCAAAACTGATAAGCATATCCTCATCAAAATTTAAAACTTTTGCTCTATGAAAGATTCTATTCAGAGGATGATAAGACTGGGGAAAATATTTGAAAATCATATATCCAACAAAAGGCCCTGTATCTAGAATATATAAAGAACTCCCACAACTGAATAGTAGACAAGCAAAGAACCCAATCAGAAAATGGGCAAAATCATAATGAGACACTTCACCAAAGAGGATGTACAGATGGCAAATAAACATAAGAAAAGATGTTCAACTTCATTAGCAAAATGAAATGCAAATTATACTCATCATGCAATATCACTACACACCTATCAAAATGTATAAAAGAAAAAATGGTGATAAGATCAAATGCTGGTGAGGATGCAGAGCAACTGGATACATAGCTGGTAGAAATATAAAATGGTAGAGCCACTTTAGAAAAGAGTTTGGCAGCTTCTTATAAAGCTGAACATGTACTTACCATAATACCTCTCTCTCAAGCATACAACTCAGATAAATGAAAACTTATGTTTACAAAAAACATACACATGAATGTTCATAGCAGATTTATTTGTAATAGCCCCAAAGAGAAAACAACTCAAATGTCCTTCAATAGGTGAATGGGTAAACAGACTGTGCTACAACCACAACATGAAATACCACTAAGCAATAAAAAAGACAAACTATTAATACATGCATTTAGATATACATCCAGGAAATTATTATGCTGAGTAAAAAACAGCCAATCTTAAAAGGTAATATACTGTATAATTTCATTCATATAACATCCTTGAAATAACAAAATGATAATGGCTGCAGCTTATAAGAGGGTATTACGAGAGATTCCCATGATGACGAACAGTTCCATAATTTTACTGTGATGTTTACACATGTGCTAAAACTTGATAGAACTAAATACATAAATAAGTGCACATTAAATTTATGAAGTCTAGATACAGTTGGTGGCTTTATCAACATCACAATTGTGGTAACTGCTCTATAGATATGCAAGATGTTACAAAGGGGGAAAATTGAGTGAAGGGTTCAAGGACTCTCTACTTTTTTCCCTGTGGCTGCATTTGAATCTATAATTATCTGAAACTAGAAAGCTTTATTTATTTTATTTATTTATTTGAGAGTGAGAGAGCACAAGAGGGGGTAGGGTCAGAGGGAGAAGCAGACTCCCTGCGGAGAAGGGAGCCTGATGCAGGACTTGAGCCCAGGACTCCAGGATCATGACCTGAGCGGAAGGCAGTTGCTTAACCAACTGAGCCACCCAGGTGCCCTAGAAAGCTTAATTTAAAAAGCCAATATAGGGGCTCCTGGGTGGCTCAATCAGTTAAGCGTCTGCCTTCCTCTCGGGTCATGATCCCGGGGTCCTGGGATAGAGCCCCGAGCCCCACGGGGGGAGGGGGGGCTCTCTGCTCAGTGGGGAGCCTGCTTCTCCCTCTCCCTCTGCCTGCTGCTCCCCCTGCTTGTGCTCTCTCTGTGTCAAATAAATAAAATCTTTAAAAATAAATTAAAAATAAAAATAAATAAAAAGCCAATACAATGAAATAGAAAGGTACATATCTAAAGGATTGTTAACTTCTTTAATAATGAATCAGTGTTAAGGACCGAATGAGAGCTTAGCACAGTGACTGGCACAAAGTAACCAATAAATGTTAGCAAGTTCTATCACTATTATTTGAAAAAACTAAAGAGAAAACAGTTTTCCTTTAAATAGGCATTATTTAAACAGGTTTTGAAAGGACTTTTCAATTGCACTGATTTTCTTTCTTTTTTTTTATTCTTTTTTTATTCTTAACAAAACAAAATTATTAAGATGTTCAATGCTTGTGTAGGATACCCAAGTATCAAAGGATAAAGTGGATATGAAAAATAAAAAAAAAATTAATGTCTAAACATATTTGCCAAAAATCTCCTTAAATTAACATGTTCTATTTTGAAAATCACAAGTAAGTACTAACCAGATTACATGGTGGCCAACCAACATATGAATAAACTGCCTAGGCGTTACAGAATCATAAAAAGATAATTAGAAATAAGTGGTATAACAATGCTGTTCTAAACTTTTGCAGTAACAGTAAATCCTTTCTTGTCTTATGTTTTCTTATTGAGGAAGAATAAATTAGTTCTTTGAGCAAAACTATGTAACCTTGTTTATATTTTCTGAGGCTAGGATGCTAATTTGGTCTGATCTTAGAAGCAACTATGTAAGCAGATGCATCCAAATAGTTTAGAGCATTTTAGAATCCTAAATCATTTATCCCGTATCTAGTCCAATCACAATGCATAAAGCTGCTGGACAATGAAGGGATCATCAGGATTCTTTCCCTACATATGCAGGGAAGGTACTCTGCCTCATCCCAATCCAAAAGGTTCTACTAGGAGATACCCAAATCCCAATTCCTTGTAATCTATACACTATTCAATATATAAATAAGGACTACAGGGCTGTATCTACATAATCTTTCATGTACTTATATTCTTTTTTTTTTTTGGTCAGAGAGAGAGAGAGAGCACAAGCAGGGAGAGTGGCAGGCAGAGGGAGAAGCAGGCTCCCCGCTGAGCAAGGAGCCCAATGCAGAACTCAATCCCAGGACCCTGGGATCCTGACCTGAGCTGAAGGCAGATGCTTAACCGACTGAGCCGCCCACGCGTCCCTGTATCAGTTTTAAAGAAAGACAGTTATACCCTATAGGATAAATGTATCCTAGCCGGCAACATAGAGTAAATTTACTTTTGAGGATTCCTTATTTTCAGTGTTTAATTTTACATAGTAAGGAAAAGGCTCTTTCAAAGTCCTGTTACTAAAAGCCTAGAAGTGTACTAACAGAGATAATGAGCTCATGTAACTGAAAGTATGACATTTAGAGCTGTGAAAGGGGGGTACTAAGTTCAGCGCTGAAGTACATGTTTACAGACCAAATTTGTTTATCAACACTTAGGGTATTAAAATCATTTCTGACTTCTGAATATTTTAGGAGACAGTCTCCATTCTAGTTAAGCTGGGGAAAGGCCAACTTCTACAGTGCTTCATTCCACACCTATTACATTAGAATTTATGGAGTAGTGCCACGGGAATATAAATTTTTAACAAGATACCTGGGTGTTTTTATGCATGATTAAGATTAAGATCAGCTGCTCTCTTGTAAGTTATCACTTAATGCAGAAGCAAGACGTTTTGTAATAATTTTTATTCTTGCCAAATAAGGGATCTCTCCATTTTTCTAGAGTGGAAGAGCTTTGAGACTGACAAAATACATTAGGAGGGGTGAATACAAATTGCATCAACACCACAAATAAAGTTATGAGCATCTCCTGGAACACCCCTTGTTACCAAAAGCCCATTTAAGTCAAGGCTCTCCAAGAGAGAGCCAGGAGGGATCTGCAGACATGATCACAGCTGAGCCTTGATGCAAGTCTTCCTACTCAGCAACAAAGCCAACTGTGCCACCCTACAGCATTTGTGCCAACAGAAGCAGGCTGTCTGAGCCACTGGCTCCAATTAGTTGTTGTTGTCTAATTAGCTTGCATACCAAAGGAAACAACATTGAGGAAATTCAACAATCTCTCATCAAAGCCTAATATTTAAATTCCTTGCATCAACTCATCTAAAGCCATTTGGCAGTGAATCTGCCCTTTTGCCCGCCTACGTACCAATTTTCTGCCTACTATTCTGTCTCATACTTTGGCAAAATATAAGCACTGCATTTGCTTTTAACGGTTTTTAATAAATGCAAAGCAAACTACAAAGAGAAAATATGCAATTTCACCCCCCAAAGCAACTGGTAAAATGCATCCACCATTTATTCAATGAACATTTCTTGATGCCCAATTTGAGAAACCATACTCATGTTAGTAGCCCCATATATGTCTACTTGGTCTGACTTTTCAATATAATAATGAAATTTTGACTTCTAACTATAACTAGAATTTCCTATTATCCGATATAAAATTCATATATCTTTGAATTCCTACCTTAATTTTCATATCATTAAACACTAAAATGTTAATCAAAAGTTATTATTTTGTTATTTCTCAAGGGAAACCAACATCTGCTATAGCAAGTATGATGCTGGGATAAGAGGGCAACAGCCTAAGTATGAATGTCTTACTCAGTTTAAAGAGCACATGTGCAAAAGACTGAGACCAAGACATGTTAGTTAAATCACAAGAGTCTATGCTATAGACTCAAAGACACAGAAATAGAAGATACTTTTAGAAATAATGAATCTGGGGCGCCTGGGTGGCTCAGTCATTAAGCGTCTGCTTTCAGCTCAGGTCATGATCCCAGGGTCCTGGGATTGAGTCCTGCATCGGGCTCCCTGCTCGGCGGAGATACTGCTTCTCCCTCTCCCACTCTCCCTGCTTGTGTTCCCTCTCTTGCTGTGTCTCTCTCTGTCAAATAAATAAATAAAATCTTAAAAAAAAAAAAGAATGAATGAATCTGATCTTTTCGTTTCACAAATTACAAAATTTGCCTGTCAAGATTACTGGCATGCTTCATTTTTTTTTCTTTCTTATTGTACCAAATTATTCTGAACTGTTACGTTACTTTTTTTTTTAATTTAGGTTTTCTTTTTTTTTTTTAAGATTTTATTTATTTATTTGATAGGAAGATAGAGAGCACAAGTAGGCAGAGCAGGCAGAGGGAGAGGGAGAAGCAGGCTCTCCCGCTGAGCATGGAACCCGACGCGAGGCTCGATCCAAGGAGTCTGGGATCACAACCTGAGCCAAAGACAGCAGCTTAACCAACTGAGTCACTCAGGCGCCCCTGTTACATTACTTTATACAGCAGATCTTTTCTTTAAAAAAAAAAAAAAAACACCTTATCTGCTCAATATGTATATTATAACCACTGTTCCATATTTATGTAATGAGTATGAGATGAGTTAATTATTATATACAGTAATCATTGTTAAATAAGAAATGTGCATATCCTGTAATCCTACACTAAGATTAAAAGAAATATGGAATGACATTTCATGAAATCAGAACCTGAAACACTTCATCTTCACAAGCTCCCAGACCACACCAATTCCTAATTTGCACACACAAGTTTTATCTAAACTGGGGTGCCTGGGTGGCTCAGTCAGTTAACCATCTACCTTCAGTTCAGGTCATGATCCAGGGATCCTGGGATCAGGCTCCATGTCAAGCTCCCTGCTCAGCGGGTAGTCAGCTTCTCCCTCTCCCTCTGCCTCTCCCCCTCCAACCCCCACCCCCGCTTGTTTTCTCTCTCTCTCTCAAATGAATAAATAACATCTTTAAAAAAAAAAGTTTTATCTGAACCTTACAATGCTTTTTTTTCAGACCTGTATAAGGTTTCATTGGTCTATAAAATTTTGTACAGTCTTCCCAGGGTTGATGCAATGAAACAAAGCTGAAGTTTGGCTTATTTCATCAGAATACATCCTCTTAATTTAGGTCTTCACTCGTTTTTCAAGACTTCCGCAAGACTGACTCTACCTGCAGCATGGTCCCCAACCTACCATCCCACCTGATGCCCACCCAACAATTCTATAAAACGTTGCTTGCTCAAGTATTCTCTAGTGATTGTTTTTCTGGTATGTATGGGCAAGAGACAATAAGCGTTTTACTAGGCACTCGTATTTGTCTTGCCAAGAGGAAAAAAGGAGGAGAATGAAGTCATATAATCTTCATTGTCTGAAAGCATAGGAAAAGCAATTCCAGAATAAATTCCTGACTGACAGTCTCCAATACCAATCACAACCACAAATAAACCTGGCTATAAGTACAAGAAGTAATCTTATCTGTATTGGCCTTTACAAGCATTTCTCCAGTTATAAGGCTACTTAAAGAGTTTCTCATTAGTGAAATGGAGTGGACAATGGTGGGAGGAAAACAGTAGCAATAGATTAGATTTTGTATTGCAAATTAAATGTTATGTGTCATTTTGAGACTTCTAGGAAATTTCTGATGTACATACAACCTCCAACTGTTTTTTAGAAGATACCAGACATTAATTATAACCTTTCTCTCACTTAATAATCAATATTCCTAGTAAGATTAAGTCATTTAGAAAAATCAAAGGAGAAAAACATCTTAAATGTTCCTCTTTTAATCTAAACAACTTAACACAAAAATCTCAGCAGCTGCTCAAAGGGATAGTCTCAAAAAGAAAACTAATACAGAAAAAGCACTGAAATCGGTGTCCTTCTCTTGTTTTAGATTACAGTTTACAAAACATATATCTATAAAAAGTAAAAATGGGAGAGGAAATTCTTACTTTTACATTAGGGAATTTCCAAGAACCAAATGGCAGTCCCTTGCCACCTAAACATGAGTTAAGAAAAAGTGTCAAATTTAAGATATTTTTTCTTTCCCCACCCCAACTTAAATCAATCTTCCTTCTTCTAAATTTCCATAATGCTTTATATGAAGTAGCCTAATGCTTAAACTCATCCTGATATTTATACAGTTGTTCACAGTATGACCGTATAACTTGTCATCCAAACCAGGACACTTGGAAGTGAAAGGGGATTCTACTAATAATTATGCCACCACGAGAGGCATAAAACAAGACATATGGGCTCCCTAGTCATTCTCATCATTCTTTCTGCTCTACTGGACTCAAAGCTCAATGATATGGGGGGAATTGGAAATGCATTATTATATTTATCAGAGCAGCACATTATCTTGCACAAACTAAGCATTCAAGTCTTACGTGCTGGAAAATGAACAAACAAAACTCAAGAGGGCTTTCACTGCTGGTTTGGGAAGCACAAATATGTGTAACATTCAGACACCTTTGGATAAAGGTTATATCTATTGCTTTGGACTTAAAAATCCAAGAAAAGAAAGAGAATGGGCTATCCTGTTAAACATATTTTAATGTTCTCTATATAATATTAAAGGACCTAGATTGTTCAAATTCTAACAGTAAAATCTTAGTACCACTATTCAAAAAAAAGCTTCTGAAAATACAGTATACCCCTAGCAGCTGAATAATCTAGAGAATTTATCTACTTCCTCAAGTCCAGACTGGTATATAAATTGTAGAAAGAGCATACAAACTGAATATTTTTATTTGCTTTTCACTACATACTTTTTGCTTTCCAATATATTATTGTTTCATGCATATTTATTATACAAGATACACATTTTATTATTAAATCTAAATCCTTGTCCCAAAGAAAAGAAAATAAAGGACAGTGCTATTGTATGGCTAATTCAATTGAGTAAAAGTATTCTAATATTTGTATTCTCAGTGAACAAAATGACTGTGTGCCTAGCTGACTCAAAATTGTTAAAGTTTGCCTATACTAAATAAGGACCTATCCTGCTCTGCTTCCTATTAACTTTTTATCAGCAGATCTAGTTTTCATTAGGACTAGTCCTGGTTGGTGACAGAAGCAATTGATGTTGTTAAAATATTTATAGTTTCATTTCAATTCCACCTTGGTTTGTTGAACAGACAAAAAACTACAGTCTTTATCATATGTGCCATTTCTTGTAATTCACAACCGAGCCCAATTCCACTATTCATTATATAACACAAAGCTTAACAAAACAAAACAGCATAAAGAAAATAATTGGAATCCATTTAGGTCTTTTTTCTTTTTAATACTTTTCCCAAACAAAAGGTGTGAAAAAATCTTAAGGAAACATTTAACTACTTTTCTTTCCTGCAATTTTTGTCAATTGTAGACAAGTCATCATTATCTGTGATAACGGGAGGCAGAAATAATAGGGATAACTATTTTCATTCTTCTTCACACCTAAAACTTAAGGAATCTACTAACAAGCAACAAAAGTGAAGGATATGAATTTCATTTCCTATTCCACTATCTGGTATTACTGCTAATAAACAGTGAAATGGTCAGAAGTGGCCTCCAGGAGAGGAGAGAAGCACTGAAAACACAGGAACTGGTTCATCAGACCCTACCCAGATTTTCTAAGATATATCCACCTTTTAAACTCCCTTCCTAATTTAGAAGGAAGTTTAGTCTTTTTTAAATTCACTTATGGGACAGTCAGGAGCTGGGCCAAGATTTTTATTTTTAAACAAATATAGACAAATATGACAGACCTCAAGCAATAAAACTTCATTTTTGTAAAAAATTAAATGTACTGAACCATACTTTTTGTATGGTACTTTTTTTAATTTGTACTTTTTAAAAAAATGAAATCACAGATTCAACTAATGCAACATTACAATGAAACTATTCAATCCAGGTCCCAAATAACTGTAAGTGATGAAGTGGAACAGAAATAAAATGGCCCAGTACCAACTGAAGACTCCAGAATATTTAAGCAGCAAAAACCAGCAAAACATCATGTAGTAAGTAGTCAAACATTTAACGTTGCACAGTTACTCCAGGATCAGACAGTACATACTGGTTGGCTTATACAGCTTACAAACATATTAAGCATGTAACATTCATTCATCCACTTATTTTTAAAATATTTACTAAGCTTCATTCTGGTTCATTCAAGGCCCTGGAGAAGTGAAAAGGTAGATCACAATTTTTGCCTTCAAGAAGCTCAATCATGGGTCGCCTGGGTGGCTCAGTCGTTGAGCGTCTGCCTTCGGCTCAGGTCATGATCCCAGGGTCCTGGGATTGAGCCCCGCATCAAGATCCCTGCTCCGCGGGAAGCCTGCTTCTCCCTCTCCCACTCCCCCTGCTTGTGTTCCCTCTCTCGTTGTGTCTCTCTCTGTCAAATAAATAAATAAAATCTTAAAAAAAAAGAAGCTCAATCATGTTAACAAATACTATGTGTACCAAGTGAGGCAGTACAAAAGTGCTCTAAAGACAGAACGGAGGAGGGGTGTCTGGGTGGCTCAGTTGTTAAGCGTCTGCCTTCAGCTCAGGTCATGTTCCCAGGGTCCTGGGATCCCACATCGGGCTCCCTGCTCAGCGGGGGGCCTGCTTCTCCCTCTCCTGCTCCCTCTGCTTGTGCGCTCGCTCGCTCTCTCTCAAACAAATAAATAAATAAATAGAAAGGAAGGAAGGAAGGAAGGAAGGACTGATTTTTGTCTCCTCTGAAAAAAAGGCAGACTTCCCGGAGAAGGTGACATTTGAGCCAGAACTGAGAGGAAGACAAGAGTTTGCTAAAAGGGAGAAGAAAGAAATGCTGGCATTCAATGCTGAGCGAAATAAGTCAATCAGAGAAAGACATGTATCGTATGACCTCACTGATATGAGGAATTCTTAATCTCAGGAAACAAACTGAGGGTTGCTGGAGTGGTGGGGGGTGGGAGGGATGGGGTGGCTGGGTGACAGACACTGGGGAGGGTATGTGCTATGGTGAGCGCTGTGAATTGTGCAAGACTGTTGAGTCACAGATCTGTACCTCTGAAACAAATAATGCAATATATGTTAAGAAAAAAAAAAAGAAAAAGATAGCAGGAGGGGAACAATGAAGGGGGGGGGAAATTGGAGGGGGAGACAAACCATGATAGACGATGGACTCTGAAAAACAAACTGAGGGTTCTAGAGGGGAGGGGGGTGGGAGGATGGGTTAGCCTGGTGATGGGTATTAAAGAGGGCACGTTCTGCATGGAGCACTGGGTGTTATGCACAAACAATGAATCATGGAACACTACATCAAAAACTAATGATGTAATGTATGGTGACTAACATAACAATAAAAAATTTTAAAAAAAGAAAAAATGAAATAAAATTTCCTGATGTTAAAGAAAAAAAAAAGAAATGCTGGCATTCAGAGTTTAACTTACATTCCTTACATTTGTGATAGCTTTGGAGTCATGCCAAATGACACAAATTATTCCTCTTAAATTTTCTAGAGTAAAAATCGTCAAGACATCTGCATTCCCTGGAAGAAACAAGGTAATAGCTACTACCATGCTGACTGGTGATGGGCAAAGAAATGGGTAACTATAGGTGTAAATTATTAAGGTCATAAAATTTAGGCCAGTAACTTAAACTCCAAACCTCAGTTTCTCCATCTATAAAATGGAAATAATAAAAGTTGTCTAACCTACCTTCATAAGGAGGCTATGAGGATCAAATATAATATATAGAAAGCTTATTTTACTATACAACAACAAGGAAGCAAATCATAACTTCTTAAGACCTAATTAATTTTGATGTTAATTTCTGAGATTCATGGTTTCAAAATATTTAAGTGAGGTATACAGATAAGATTTTATGTATTTATATTAATACTAATGACAGTTATTTTAGCTGTACTGAAACATAAATGTTGAGAAAGGAGAAGAAATGCTTTCTACTAGAAAAAAATACAAAATTCTCAGGTCTCTGTGGCTTAGTTAAACCTAAAATCAAGTTATTTGATGTAAATGCCAAATTAATGCTAAACAAAATAATTATTACAATATTAAATTATAGGAGAAAATATATGGTATTTCTAAAGCTTTCTGAAAAAAGGAGACTACACATCGCTTCATGGATTTTTGGAAGTGTTATCATTTTGTTCTTGCCTTTACAGTTATATATGTGTAATCTTAAATTCTAAGGCTTAGAAAGTTACATAATCTCTAAGGACTTCAATTATTTCACAAAATTGGTGGGGTGGGACTAAGTAAAATCTAAGGTTCAACCATCTTTAAAATTCTAATTAAAAGCATTAGTGAACATATACAGAAAGGCAGTTATAGTCCTACAAAATAAGATACAAAACCTACAAAGTTTTACACAAAACCCTAAAAAACCCTATTAATGAAGTCTCAGAGTGATTTCCCAGTCTAAAAAGCAATACTCTGGTTTGGGAAAATTACAGAGGTTATAACAACTTCTAGTTTTACCAGTCTCTAACTGTAGAGCTCAGCTTAGTTAAAACTAATCACTACAAGCATGCTAACCCTATATAAATACATTTAGAGTTTTAAAAAGCTTTCAAGATATCTTGCTGGCCTTTTCAACTAACTGAAAAAAATTAAAAAATTTTACAGCCCAGATGGTGACATTTACATCAAATAAATACCCATGAAAGAGACGTGCTATAAGTTCATTATGAAAAATTCCAGCTTCCAAAAAAATGAAGACTTAGCTTACATAATTAGTCCATTAAATATTCCAAGAATCATTTTAGTTACTGAAATGAGATTTTATTAACATTCTTCTCTAATCATTTATCTTTAAATGTTTTCTTCTGTGTTTTGCGTGAGGTGCAAAAAAGAGGGCTATTAAATCAAATGAGGAATAATTTTAATCACTTTAACAATCGGTTTTAAAACTTTTCAATACTTGAATATGTTGAAAAATAACATCAGCACCAATGGAAATCATATTCCTATGGCCTAAATTCCCTAAAGAGTTTTATGGCATTCCAATCCTGTATTTGTCTCACTATTGTACCCTCGAAGATGGTGCTTTAAAAACCATTCAAGGGGTAAGACTTTCTAGAATGGCTGTATGAGGAGCTCAAAGAACTCCCTCACCCTACCCCAACATTTATTAAACTTGCAAAAATTAGCAGAGACAATGATTCACACTCTGGAGACTGATCAAAGGGCTTGCAACAAATTGCAAAGCATTATTAAATAAAATCTACAGACACTGGGTAATAATAGTGGGAGGCCATGGCATTCCAGCTAAAGCTTGCACGCATCAATCCCCCCAACAACTCTGTTACAGAAGAACTGTTCTAGTAGGATCATCAGTGGAGTAGCAGTTCACATCTCCCACAGATACCTAGAGTACAAGAGCTATTCCTTGAGAATTTGACAGCAGGTAAACAGCAGCAGAGATCATTTCCCACAGCACTAAGCTGCAGAAGACCTACACCAAGAAGGTGGTAGCAGCAAGGAAGCACCTGTTTTGCTATTCCCAAATCCTATTACTAGATCTGGGCTGTGGATAATCTCTGCTAGATAGCAGGATCACTTTCTAGCCTCTTCACAAACAAATACATACACCTTCTGCTCCACAGGGAAGATACAGGTAGACAGCTGGTAAAGAGCAAGTTCCTCATCACCCTCCAGCTCCTGATCCACAGTACAAAAGTTAAGCCTAGAAGAGAGTCTATCTAACCAAGCCTCAAAGACTGGCAGCACCCTACGTGGCCCAAGGAGCCAGACTTTGGATCAGAATGTGGAGAAATTTATGCCCCACATTAATGAAAACAAATGAGCAATCAGCTAATGTTAAGGGTTGAATTGTTTCCTCTAAAAAGTTTAAGTCCTAATCAACTCCCATCTGTGAATTTGACCTCATTTGGAAACAGGATCTTTGCAGAGGTAATCAAGTTAAAGATAAGGTCACAGAGTGGACCCTAATCCAATATCACTGGTATCCTTATAAGAAGAGAGAAATTTGGACACACACACAGAGAACACCATGTGAAGATACAGACACATGAGAGAAGATGGCCATGTGAAGATGGAGATAGAACTTGGAGTGATACATTTACAAGCCATCGAATGCCAATGATTGTTAGCAAACACCAGAAATTAGCAGAGGCAAGAAGGATTTTCCCCCATAGGTTTCAGAGGCAGCATGGCCTGGCTGCTATCTTGATTTTGGACTTCTGGCCTTCAGAACTGTGAGACAATAAACTTCATTTGTCTTAAGCCACCCAGTTTGTGGTAATTTGTTATAGTAACCCTAGGAAACTAATCACAGCTAGGAATTAGTGAAGGCCAACAGCTGGTTGTGATACTGATACACACAGGATAATCAGAAGCTTAACAGGAGATTGGGGGGCGGGGGGTTGAGGGACAGCCGAAGAAAACACAGCTAAAACCACAATAACCCCGGTAGTCCTGAACACTATACACATGTCCAAGGCTGTGCCTTCTGAGGAACAACTTGAGAAGGGCAATTTGTGCTAATAAGTCTCTGGTTGAACACAGGACAAACACGTAACCTCTATGAACACTGAGAACATTATGTCAAGCAAAAGACCTCAGTCACAAAAAACATGTTGTAGGATTCTATTTATATGAAATATCCAAAAGACACTGTATTTGTCTCTAGAGTTGAAATGTGGATTAGTAGATGCCCAGATCTGGCGGTATGGGGAAATGGGGAATGACTGCTAATGAGTACAGAATTTCTTTTAGGAGTGATGGCTGCACAATTCAAAATATTCTGACTGAATTGTATACTTTAAAAATAAGGGAATTGTATAGTGTGTGGATTATATCTTAATAAAACTGTTAATAAAAAAACCTACTAAAGCCTACAACTTGCAAAAAATTACAACAAAATAATATCTAAAAAGGTATGAAGAACAGTGTGGGGCTATGACCGAAAACAGGTCAGCCCAAAGAAGAGGACACCTTGAACCTAGCCAATGGGCAGAGGGAAGAGGGGACTAATGAAGGGAAACACTGAGTAGGTACAACAAACAGTACTTAAGACTGGATGTGAGGAATTAAGGGGAGAAAGACGGCTAGGACAACTTTCAGGTTTCTGCACTGGGTACCTTTGTATTAGGCACTGTGTCAACCCAGGCAAAACCCAGCTTTCTCCTGGGAAGGGTGCTTTCATATATGGCTACTGCTAAGGCTGTGTGACAAATTTGCTGCTTTTTTTTTTTTTTAAGATTATTTATTTATTTGATAGAGTGAGAGACAGACAGACAGCGAAGGAGGGAACACAAGCAGGCAGAGTGGGACAGGGAGAAGCAGCCCCCCGCGCTGAGCAGGGAGCCTGATGCGGGGCTCGATCCCAGGACCCTGAGATCATGACCTGAGGTGAAGGCAGATGCTTAATGACTGAGCCACCCAGGCGCCCCCAAATTTGCTTCTTGAAAGAAGATTGTACCCATTGAGTACAAACTACCAGGGCTGGCCAGATCCTGGAGATTTCAGCTAAGTTCTATAACCAGCTATCAGCCTTGATACCAAAAGAAAAGGACAATCTGTAAAAAAGGGAAAGATAGTTTTTTTTGCCACAGGGTTGTTCTGAGAATTAAATTGTGTTAATATACATAAAAGAGTTCAGAATAGTGTCTGGTACAGGGTCAGCACCATATAAGTGTTAGCTATAAAATGAAGAGAATTATAGTGTATTACCAACGTCAACATACAAACACTTCTAGTAAGATAAAGATTACAGCCTTTAAGAAGATTGTGCTCACCTATAACTCTTCTCACCAAGAATGCAGGTTTTGGCAGAACAGCCAGGCTCATTTCAGACCAAAGAGATTGTCAGGGGTTAGGCAAGAAAAGAGCAAGAAAACAATAAACCCAGCTCCGTCCTCTTTACTTTGGGAAGATGAAAAAGTTTATAAAACCAGGCTTTAATCAACTTTGGTTAACACGATCAATTTAATTATAATATAAAATTGGTTTACAGTTTTAAATAAGAAGTCATGGTTTATAAATCCTTTACTCTCGGGCACCTGGGTGGCTCAGTCGTTAGGCATCTGCCTTCAGCTCAGGTCATGATCCCAGGGTCCTGGGATCGAGTCCCACATCGGGCTCCCTGCTCGGTGGGAAGCCTGCTTCTCCCTCTCCCACTCCCCCTGCTTGTGTTCCTGCTCTCACTATCTCTCTCTCTGTCAAATAAATAAATAAAATCTTTAAATAAATAAATAAATAAATAAATCCTTTACTCTCTATAAATTAACAGATTATCAATTTCTCCCCAATTAATGTTCACTGAGTTCTTAGAATTAGCACAACTCTCCTTTGTTATGAAAATATTTTTTAACAAGTGGACCATGGGAACAGATATAATCTTAAAATAATACTCAAAACTCTATAAAGAAAAATTAATTTACAAGCAGACTGTTTATAAGCAGATTGCTATTTACACAGATTTACTGGCAATTTTAACTCTTTCTTGCCTATAAATTTTGGACAGTTTTTCTCTAATAAACATTTTCAAGTTAAAACCCACTGAGAATGTATTTTTTAAAATATATATTAACTGAATATTAACTTCAGTTAGAGTAGTAGGATCTGATTTGATACTGGCTTCCATCTAATTAATGGAAATTGGAGAACTTCAACCAAAGGGAGATATATATTAGTAAACATTCTCAATGTTTCTGAAGTTCTTTTTTATGGAATTAAAAAATAAACGGGGAAATTTGCTTTTAAAAAAACTCAATTGTTTCAATTATTCTAAGTTCGAAAAGTTCCTTTCCAAAGGCATAATATATCAGCATGGAAATCTAGTCCAACTCATTTATTTTCCCAGGTTAAGAAACCAAAGTCCAGAGAAAGTAAGCAACTTGACAAAGGCTGTACAAGCAGCTACTGATAACCCAAGTCTTTCTGATTACACTAAAGGTTCTCCATCCTTTCCTACTCACTCACCACAGAGAGCTATATTCTTTCCTACTGAGAATCATGCTACATAGTCTAATGAATAATGACATCATCACTGTCTTACTGATGCTACATACTTTAAGTGCTTTCACACTCATTCTGTCAACTGAGATCACCTTTCAATTTGAATCCTTCAACTTGTCCCCTCTGCCTCATCCAAAGACATCTTGTCTCTTTCCTTTCCATCCCATTTCCCTTCCAACAGCTTCTCTGCATGGAGTAAACTTGGTAACATCTTTTCCCTCTCTACATTTAGGTCTCTGATATTCTTTAGCTATAGTATTTTATTTTTTAATCCCATAAAAAAACAACTTTAGAAACTCAATATTGAGAACCTTTAGTAGTATCTCCCTCTGGTTGAATCTCTCCAATTTTGGTGGGAAGGACTAATGAAGTAGGTCTTTTTAAAAAAAAAGAGAAGAAAAGAAAAAATAGAAGGAGAAGCTGGGAGCAGAGTGCAGAACTTTAAATAGTTGAGAAAATGAGGTGGTGTTTTTTTGTTTTGGGGGGTTTTTGGGGGGTAACATGGCAGTGGGGAGAAGGGATACAACTAGAAATGGAACAAGATATGGAAACTGAAAAGGTGAATGTGAGCCACTAGAGAACTGCTTGCAGTGTGGTGTTTAAAAGATGGCTAAGCCTCAAATCAAGGTAACTGGCAGAAAAACTGTAACAATGACAAACAGGAAGTAAAGAGAGCTGGTCTGGGGATGTGGTTGGTGAGTCAGATTATAGATCTTTTCAATTTAAGAAAATGGTAGGACATCCAAGTCAAAAATGCCCCAATTAGCAGTTGTCAAAGAAGGCATGGATTTTGCACATATTACTCTTACAGCACTTATCTCATTGCATTTTGGTATTTACATTAGTAACTACAATCCACTGTTATGTAATACTAAGTTATGATTACCAATGTAACTATATTCTCAAGGGATCTATGAAATTGCCTACCTGGAAATATGAAATATGTTTTACTCTAGAAATTTTAAAATATGTCACAAATTCTTTGACACCCACCCTTCAAGAGGTAGAGTCTAATTCCTCTCTTGTTGAATGTGGGCCAGACTTAGTGATTTCTTTCTGATAAAAAGAATGGGATAGAACTGATGCTATGTGACTTTTGAAGGGTTATTTTTAGATAGCTTCTATGTCTCCCCTTCACTTTCCCCTACCTCCTCTTGAATACTTGCTCTGGGGAAAGCCAACCATCATGTCTTGAGCGGACTCAAGCAACCTGTGAAGGTGCCCACATGTGGAAGTAATGATGCCTCCTACCAACAACCAGTACCAACATGGCTGGCCCATGACTGAGCCACCTTGAAAGTAGATCCTCAAGCCCCAGTCAAGCCTTTAGATGACTACAGATTGTTATTCAGTAGTCATCTGGACAGCAACCTCAGGAGAGACCCCCTAGCCAGAACAGCCTGGTAAGGCTGCACTCACAGTCCTGAGAAATGAGATAACAAATGTTTAAGTCACTACATTTTGGGGCCGTTTGTTATGCAGCAATAAGTAACTGATATATTATTTCACCATTATAGCTCTAGCACCTAGTACCAGTACTGATGACATAGAATGAATCAAGATATTTGAAATAATACCCAGCACCTAAGCTATCATAACTGTGTTCATTTTCCTGAGCTATTCTTGTGATCTATCCAAATCATTGCAAATAGAGAGCTTACTAGATGTCATGTGTCCAACAGGAATCACTGTCCTAAAATGATAAAAATTCAACTTTTTTAAATTCAAGGCATAGTTAAAAATTTTGTAATGATTATCAATGATAGCAAAACCATTTTCATTACATTAACATTTACTAGTGTAAAAACAATATCCTCTTTGTATAAAATCATTTTATTATTAATTCAACTGAACAAAATAGAGCACCACAGTGGAATCTTCATACTGAAGGATGATCACAGTAATAATAAACCATAGGAAAATGATGGGAAAATTAACATCTGTCATCCAAAAGAAAGAAAACTGGGAAGAAGTCTTATAAGGGAAGGAAACTAATATCTAAATTCCTGGCATTGCTCTAAGTACTGTACATATTTCATCTCCTTTAATCCTTACAAAAAGTCTAAAAGTATTATTTCCATTTTGTCCTTCTTAAGTAAACACAGCTAATAGGTAATGGAACTAGTATCTAATGCTAGGTATATCTGATTTCAAAATCTGCAAACAGGGGCGCCTGGGTGGCTCAGACAGTTAAGCGGCTGCCTTTGGCTCAGGTCGTGATCCTGGAGTCCTGGGATTGAGCACCATGTCAGGCTCCCTGCTCAGCAGGAAGTCTACTTTTCCCTATCCCTCTGCCATTCCCTGCTTGTGTTCTCTCTCTCTCTCAAATAAATATATAAAATCTTTTTAAAAAAATCTGCAAACATTCCACTATTCAGCTCAAGGGCACTTGTTTAAGTATTTCGGGGAGTTTGTAAAATCTCAAGGCTAACATTCTTGAAACTCATTTCCCTAGAAGGGGCTACTTGATCAGTAGGTCAGGAGGAAAGTATATATATGGAAAATTAACATATTTAAAACCAAACTAATTCTGTGCTCCTATAAATCTTTCTTAGTTGTGAATTACTACTTATGTTGTAGAGCATTAAAATGTACACCTCCTTTTAATTTACTTAATGAGAACTACCTAACACATTAAAGTAAATATGCTTTTAAAAATAATTCATAACTTAATTTTAAAATCCTATAACCTTTTAACAAAAATAACGTGATTATTTCATAAGCAACATTACTGAAACCATAGGATTATTTTATGGTATCTGCACAATCTAAACGTAAGATCGCTAAAACAATTTTTTAAACTATTGTGTTGACTTTAGTACTTACTTGCTTTAGAACTTACTTACTTTAGAACTCAACTTCTGGTCTGAAATAAGAACAGTATAGATGCTTTCATTTAAATAAGCAAATGTTCAAAAATGGAAACAAACACATTGACATCTGTTCCCTTTCAAAGCCCTACTAAAATGACAGTATAAAATTTGTAAAAAAAAAAAAAAAAAAGTCTAAAAAAAAATACGTCAGTGTGAAGGTAAAGGGAGAAGAGGTAAAATAATAAATTTTGAGAGCTGGAAAGCACATAACCAAGTAATAATGATTCAGCAGATTCAAGAAACCTGGCCCATAAATAAATTCATAAGAGTATCAGAGGATTATTGGACATGAAAGAATCAAAAAAAAAAAAAAAGAGCAACTTAAAGAAAGACTATACAGAGGAAAAAAATAACTTATTAACATACTCAAAGATATATTCACAACTATAAAACTATAACTATACTACTTAAAAAAAAAATCACAACATGGGGCACCTGGGTGGCTCAGTTGGTTAAGTGTCTGCCTCCAGCTCGGGTCATGATCTCAGGGTCCTGGGATCGAGCCCCGCATCCGGCTCCCTGCTCAGGGGAGAGTCTGCTTCTCCCTTTCCCTCTGCCCCTCTCCTTACTCGTGCTCATGCTCTCTCTCTCAAATAAAATCTTAAAAAAAAATCATAAAATGGAAAGAGGGCACGGGAAGTTATGTCTTATTTACAAAGCAAATTTTAATCAAATATGGGCACCACTTTAACCCAAAATATCTCCAAATTAGCATACTCCCTTTAAATTTCTTTGAATTATAAAGAATACAGTATTCCAGACGTCAGTTTCTCTGCTGCTTTTCTTGCATTATAAAGCCTATAATGTCTCCATTAAACCAAAGGATTCTTATGAACATATTAAGGAAACATGTCAATCTTCCTTAGTTAAGTCAACTGGTTAAGATTTGCTTGATTTACTTGCTGAATTAACATTTAATAACAGAATTTAGTTTTTAAAATATCTAAAAATGATCACAAACATTTTTCTGGATTAGTAGGAAAATACTCAAAACTGTCCCACATTACGCACTAAACAGTTGAAGCAGGTTCATTTTAAAATCAGTGTCCATGGTTCAGTGGTGGTTCTTGTGCTGTACGTACCCACTGGTTCATTTGCTTGTCATTCCAGATAGAATGACGGTACTATAAGAAAGCCAACTGGGAGTAGCAATGTGAAAAAAATGTGCATGTGTCTGGCCATAAATCATAAATTGGTGCTACTAAGCAATAGTTATATTTACAGTATAAATGAAATGATGATTTATTCATCTCTTTGATTTGTTTTGATTGAAATCTTACTGATACCTATAATCTGAACCGGAACATTTTAATCTTTTTTAATAGATACAGTTGTTTAGCATTCATATAGCACTCATTTCTGAAGATACAGTGAATACATGTCCTCTGAGGGCAGGGGGAATGGATACTGAACTAACATCGCACTTTAGGTCTAACACACAACTAAAATACTGTTAGTGGGTTTTAGGTAAAAGATTATGTTTCTTTCAGTGGAGGTCTGCTTCAGTTCTTCGATATACTTCCCAGAATTATAGCAATGTCAGCTGTCAAGGGAATTCAGGCATAGACAGGTCAACTGACTTGCTCGGGATAACAAAACAATTAGATTTGTAATTAGATTTGGGCAACCAAGTGGTTAACTCTCAATCACTATTACAAAATGAAAAGATACTTCAAAACTTAGTTTATTTTAACTACTTCAATGGCCAGGTAGGTTTCTAGTACACATTTGCCTAAACACTTTGTTTTCAGGCTCTTGCTTTTTTATCTATCATTGATTTCTGAAGGTCCATCAAAGGTAATTGTTAGTAGGGTCATATCATCACTTAAACAAAATAATAAACCCCGTAGCAAAAACTTCGTGTTAGAAAAATGAACAGTGGTTTCATAGTAATGTTCCTGGAGAATACTAAAATAAAATGGGTGATAAGGTAATGGTTATGATTTTATATCATCAAAAGAAAAGAGAACATTAAATACTGGTTTCTCAAGGGTTATAAATGGAGTTCTCAAAGTATCCACACAGACTTCTGAGCATCCCAGAGATCTTTCAGAGTCAATAAAGTAAAAATTATTTTTGTAACGATACCAAGACTTCATTTGCCTTTTTCGCTGGGTTGACACTCGTACTGACGATGCAAACACAACAGTTGGTAAAACTGCTGGTGCCTTACCTCAAATCAATGAAATGGGACCAAACTACACCTGCAGCTAAAAAAGAGAGGCAGCTTCACTTGCTCCTGACTAATGTAGTAAAAATTACTAGTAGTATTAAATATCGACCCTTAAGTATGCATAAAGCATTTTTACTGCATACCAAAATACGATGGCTGTGTTGAAGTAAAGCACTTGCATATCTGTTAGAGTTGCAAGCTAAATTAGCTGCTTTTTTCATAGAATGTCATTTTTTTCTTGAAAGAATGACTGACACATAAACTATTCTAATTCAGACTTGGGCATACAGCATGTATTTTCTGAAAATAATAACTGAATGAGCCTGTCATATAAAACAACAACAACAACAACAGAAAGTATTTGTTGCCAATGATGAAATTTGACCTTCTAAGCAAAGATCAAAATTTTGGAAAACTTGTATCTGCCACCAATACTTAAAAGATTTTTCTCCAGAAATAAAACCACACATATATGGTCAATTAATTTACAACACAGGAGCCAAGAATACATAATAGGGAAAGGACAGTCTCTTCAACTAATGATGCTGGGAAAACTGAACAGCCACATACAAAAAATGAAACTAGTACTATCTTACACCTACACAAAAATCAACTCAAAATGGATTAAAGACTTGAATGTAAGACCCAAAACTATAAAATTTCTAGAAGAAAACATAGGTGGTAAGCTCCTTGACATTAGTCTTAGCAATGTGTTTGTAAATCTGTCTCCAAAGGGAAACAAAAGCAAAACTAAATAAATAAGACTACATCAAACTAAAAGGCTTCTGCACAGTGAAGGAAGCCATCAACAAAATGAAAACACAACCTACTGAGTGGGTTAAGATATTTGCAAATGATGTATCTGATAAGGGATTAATATTCAAAATATATAAAGAATTCATACCACTTGACACCAAAAAAGCAAACAACTCAATTGAAAAGTGAGCAGAGGGGGACACCTGGGTGGCTCAGTCAGTTAAGCATCCGGCTGTAGATTTTGGCTCAGGTCATGATCTCAGAGTTGTGAGATCGAGCCCCACGTCAGGCTCCTCACTCAGCAAGGAGTCTGCTTGAAATTCTCTCTCTCCTTCTCCCTCTGTACCCCACCCCCCATGCACTCACTCTCTCAAATAAAATCTTTTTTAAAAATGAGCAGAGCAGGGGCGCCTGGGTGGCTGAGTTGGTTAAGCGACTGCCTTCGGCTCAGGTCATGATCCTGGAGTCCCGGGATCGAGTCCCGCATCGGGCTCCCTGCTCAGCAGGGAGTCTGCTTCTCCCTCTGACCCTCCCCCCTCTCATGGGCTCTCTCTCTCTCTCTCATTCTCGCTCTCTCAAATGAATAAATAAAAAAATAAAATCTTAAAAAAAAAAAAAGAGCAGAGCATATGAATAAGCATTTTTGCAAAAAGACAAATAGACAACCAAGAGGCACATAAAAAGTTGTTCAACATCACTCATCATCAAGGAAATGCAAATTATAACCACAACGAGATATTACCTCACATCTATTATAATGGCTAGTGTCCAAAAGACAAAAAATAACAAGTGTTCAGAAGGATGTAGAGAAAGGGGAACCCCAGTAACACTCTTGGTGAGAATGTCAACTGGTGCAGCACTGTGGAAAACAGTATATAGAGATTCCACAAAAAATTAAAAAATCGAGCTACTATGTAATCCAGCAATTCCATTTCTGGGTATTTATGTGAACAACAGGAAAACACTAATTCAAAAAGAATTATGTTCATTGCAGCATTATTTACAAAAGCCCACACATGGAAACAACCTAAGTGCCCAATGATAGATAAATAGATAAAGAAGATATGCTGTATGTATACAACAGAGTATTACTGAGCCATTAAAATGAATGAGATCTTGCCATTTATAACAACATGAACGAACCTAGGGGGTATTGTGCTAAGTGAAATGGATCAGTCACAGAAAGACAAATACTACATGATTTCATGTGTATGTGAAATCCAAAAACCAAAACAAACAACAGAACAGAAATAGACTCATAAATACAGAGAACTGGTGTTTGCCCGGTTAGCAGGGAAGAGAATGACTGAAAGAGGTGAAAGAGGACTAAGAGATAAAACTTCGAGTTATAAAATAAATAATTTACAAACAAGAAGTACCACATTAGGAATATAGTCATTACTACTGTAATGTTGTATGTGACTGATGGTGATTATACATGGTGAGCACTGAATAATGTAGAGAACTGTCGAATCACTATGTTGTATATCTGAAACTATTTCAACATTGTACATCAACTACAATTAAAAAAAAAAGATGTGGTAAGTATACATATGTACACACACACACACACACAGTGAGGCATAAGAAAGGAGAAAAGTCTTGCCATTTGCAACAAATACCATATGATTTTACTTACATGTGGAATCTAAAAAACAAAACAAACCAACAAATAAAACAAAACAAACTCATAGATACAAAAAACAGATTTTGGTTACCAAAGGGGAAGGAGGTTAGGTGCTCAACTAACTGTATGGTGATTATCACTTTGTAGTGTATATATCAAATTATAATACTGTACACCTGAAAGTTACATAATGTTATAAACCAATACTATCTCAATAAAATATCTTTTTCTCATGAGATCAGTGGTGGTATTTAAAAATTGGTATTTTTTTGATACTACATAATGAAATATATAAACATATGGAAGGTTTACATAATTCACAGAGCCAATAATTTCCAAATGACCAATACCTGATAATACAATATCACGCATGGGTAAAAGATTCATTCAAAGAACAAGGAACCCTCAGACCCTCAAACAGTAAGTGAATGAATACATGCATACAAAGTGTAAGACAGACAATGGATTTTAATGTAACAAAGTATGAAAAGTTCACTGATAAACTCACTTCACTGATAAGATCACTACTTGTCAATTTTTGGTGTATTATAGAAATTGCCACAATTATCTGAAAAGGCTATTAAAGCATACTTCCTTTTCCAACTACATGTATGTGTCATATATTTCCAACAACACATCACAAGAGACTACGGAAGCAGAATTCAGCTGTGGTCTAGTAAGTCAGACATTAAAGAGATTTGCAAAAATGTAAAATGATGTTATTCCAAGAATTTTTCAGAATATATATAAACTAATATATATTTTTCATAACACATTAATGTTAACATAAAATAGGTTTACTATTGCTATTTTATTATTTAATTTTAAGTACTCTCTATACCTAACATGGGACTCAAACTCACAACCCCAAGACCAAAGAGTCACATGCCCCACCAACTGAGCCAGTATCCCTACTGTTGCTATTTTAAACTAATTAATAAATGTATTTTAAATTTGTTTTCATTTCTAACATAGAAAATACTGATATAATCTAATTACTTTTAAGACACATGAAGCACTTGTGTCTACTTTACAGATTATATTTAAAAGCTTATTACCTAAGAGCAATATCTCTCAATTGAAAAGAAACACTATTGTATAACTTCTAAAGTTGAATTAAATATGAAAATTTATACCTGATAATAAAAAATAAATTGCACTTTCCTTCTTTATCTGATGATGCTTCTAAATAAAGGTGTTTTTTTTAATGTTTTTGTTCTTTTAAATGTCTTAGTTCTAAAACTAACACAAAAGGAGAAAAATATACTAGGACACTTGTTAGTAATACTCTAGAACGGGTTGGCAAATGATTGCCCACAAGCCAAATCAGACATGCAGTCTGTTTTGGTAGTTTTTTTGGAATACAGCCACACTCATTAAGTATTATCTGGCTGCTTTCATACTACCTTGCCAAGCTATACAGGAAGTTAGGTGAGAAGTCTACTTTGGATCTTGCTATTAACTAATATGATCAAGGGCAAGTCATAAATTTGCTATCATTTATAAAATGCACAAATGACTATCTGATCTTTAAGATCCTTTCTATCTCTAAAAGTATCTAAGATTTAAGTGATTTAGAATTATATGCTAAATATGTTTCTCTTTTGAATTTTCAAAGATCCTACAATCTTGCCCTTACCCTGTCCAACCCTATTTTCCACTATCCAATAGTTATTATCCCAGATTAGGAAGATGCTTTATTACCAATTACACCTCCTGCTTTTGTTTCTTGTTTCTCCACCACTAAAATATCTCTGTCTTTTACTCCTCTAGCAAAAACCCCGTACAACCTTAACAGCTCAATTTCATGCCCTCCAGGAATCTTCTCTGGTGACTCTAGTTATATTAATCAAAACCACTGGCTTTTTTGAAAAGAAAAGCAGAGTGGTCAGAGTTTTGTTTACAGTAGACTGGAAATGGTTGGAAGGGACACAGACTAGAGTCATGGAGATAAGCTAGAGAATAAATTTGGCTGGCAGACCTCAGGAAGTCCTAGACCAGAGGCCAGGAGGATGAATGAACATGCATCAGCAACTTTTTACAAGTTGGAATTATCGTGACAATGATTAAAGACAAAGGAACTAGATTGGGAATAAAGATGAATTCAATTTTTTTTTTTTAGCATTTTATTTTATTTTATTTTTTTAATTTTTTATTGTTATGTTAATCCCCATACATTACATCATTAGTTTTAGATATAGTGTTCCATGATTCATTGTTTGTGCATAACACCCAGTGCTCCATGCAGAACGTGCCCTCCTCAATACCCATCACCAGGCTAACCCATCCTCCCACCCCCCTCCCCAAGATGAATTCAATTTAACACAAGCTAATTTTATGCTAGTGAGGAAAAGAAATACTAAAGTAGTAAGGTATTCCAGAAGTAGTTGGAAACATCACAGTGAAAACTAGTGTGAGAAATCACCACAAGAAACAGAGATCTAGAGTAAGAGTCATAAATTTTAGAAGTGGAAAGGCCCTTGAGCTGCATTGCCCCTGACTATTGTTTTGAGGTAGGTAAGTATTTGCCTCCAATTCAAAGATGAGCTAACTGACAGCCAAAGAATTGTGACTCCCAAATCACCAGCTAAAACTTTTCTTGAAAAGGAACCAGAATTTAGTTCTCTACTTTCTATTTAGAAATGTTAGAGGCTATGAGACTATATGAACTCTACAAGATTCAGAGCAGAAGTCACAAATTAAAATTCCATAGTCATGTTTGTTTGAACTATAATTTTTTGTTTGTTTTTAAGATTTTACTTTTAAGTAAGCTCTACGCCCAACGTGGGGCTCAAACTCACAACCCCAAGATCAAGAGTCACATGTTCTACTGACTGAACCAGCCAGGCACCCCTGAACTACACTGTTTTAAAAAAGAAAAGGAAGGAAGGAAGGATGGATTAGCTTCCAACAACTGTGGCAGGAAGAGCAGTTTGGGAGAGAAAGGGAAAATGGCAAAACAAAAAAAGATATGGATTTTATATGTAAATAGGTTTATAAGAAAATTATTTAACTGCAGATATTTAGATATATTTAAATGAAAAACAGTAAGAGGAGGAAATTGGGAAAAGTTTCAAGACAGAAACAATGAAGTTTCAGCAGAGTGAACAGCATTAGAGAGTAATTTTTTAGAATAAGACAATAATTACCTACCTGAATATATTTTTGGTTATAACAAATATGAATAATTATCTTTAGAGCAAATAATGATAAAATAAAAAGATATAACAAATTGCCTAAATTCTGAACTTGATACAAAGATGATGACGAGAAATGGAAAGCAGATAAGTCATTTCTCAATTTTCTTTTCAATTCTGGTAGAGTAATCTAAGACAGTAATCAAGGGAGGTAGCAGATAACATCATACCAGTTGGAAATCAAGATTTCTCCTCAATGAACTTACGTCATATAATCTATTCTTATAAAACTAGTTGACCACATATACAAATTCAGGAAAAAGTCTATACTAAATATTAGTGTTTCTCCTAGTTTAACCAGACACTGATTTATCCTTATGGTTCAGTAAACTGTGGATAATTTAAGTTCTACCAAGGACATTTAAATTTTTTCTTCTAAAAATATCAAGTTGAAAATGCTTTCCTCAGAAATTAGATCACTGCACAATTATTCTTGTGGAACTGTTAGTTTCTTAGCATTTTTATTGAGTGCCCTAATAAATTATTCAAGGTAAACAAAACATGTTTCTACATTACAGGTTTTATTTATGAGCATCCTCACTGCGTAAGAACTGTTTCTTAATTCGAAAGAAACATTATTTCATGATTTCCCAAATTGAATTTTAAAAAAGAAAATTTGTACCAGAAAATAGGAAAAATAAAAGTATATTTGCTACTTCTAAAATAAAACTAAAAAAAAAAACTCTTTTAAAGCCAAAAAAAAAAAAAAAAAATGGAGAGAAGATGCCATGACAGCTGTTAGTCTTACTCCAGAAATAAGATATATATTATGATTTTAATATAGTTCATTCAACCTTTTTCTAATAAGCCATAGGAAAAATACTCACAGATGACTGAATTCTTATAGTTCAGTGAATTTGCCATTAGGGTCTCTGTAACATATCCAGAACCAATGTTTGCTCTTATTTTTTTTAAAGTCTATGTTCTCTCATAAAACTATGAGGTTTGACCACACATTCAAGGCACTAGGTTAAAGCACTAGACAAAATAAAAAGATATCTACCCTTTTATATGTATGAGTACATATAATCATTCTTAGTGGCTAAGATAGGTCCAAGATGAAGTTCACAGTGAGAGGAGCTTTATGGTACTGTATTAAATGCAACACAGGATAATGCCTTAAATATAAGAATCACCTAGAAATCTCATCAAACATAGGGGGACTGAAACAAACTTGAGATGGATATGTGAATTTTTATTCAGTTTAACCTGTAGCTTTCCACCCAATAACTGAAATTAGGATGAGGATAAAAAAGCAGCTGACTGCTTATTATGTGACTATGCCGGACATTTAATAATCACAACCACCACATGAAGGATGTACTACTATCCTGATTTTAAAATATGAATAAAAAGAGGCACAAATAGGTTACGAAGCTTTGTCAAGGGTACATAATGTCTACACTGCCATTAAGTGGTAGAGCACAGTCTAATTCAAGCTCTTAACCATCATGCAACTCTAGCGCACAGAAGGTTATTCTGAAGGCCTGGACTGCTCCGAGGAGGAGGTGAATTTTCATAAAGTATTAGCAAGAGTTCTGGTAACTATTTATGAGGCACCCAGCAGACAGATGAGAGGGTCTCTAAGCTAAAGGAAGTAAAAGAATGCTACTATTTTGTCGCCCTCCAAATTTTACCAGGCTCAGCCTTGGTATTTTTCTTCTTTTTTAAAGACCAGGAAAAGAAATTGTTTCTCACTTTGAAAAAAAAAAGGCCAGGAATGAAAAGTAGCATGCGTATGCATGCATACACACAAGCACACACTCAAAAATATACCCCTATATATCACCAACATTGTTTCACAAAGAAGACACCATAACACCAAAAAATAATAAATAATGAATAGTCCCTTAAATACTATAAATTTATAAATATGAAAACCTCAGGGGCACCTGGGTGGCTCAGTCGGTTAAGTGTCCAACTCTTGATTTCGGCTCAGATCATGATCTCAGGGTTGTGAGATGGAGCCCTGCATCAGGCTAACACACTGGGCAAAGAGTCTGCTTAAGATTCTCTCTTCCTGTCTTTCTGCCCCTCCCCCCTCTAAAAAAAAAATAAGAAAACCTCACTACATAGCCGTTTTTTTTTTTTTCCCCTCACTTTGCCTGATACCAAAAATTTGGGAACCATTTCCCTAGAAGTGGTAATCTGTGGATGTGGTTACTTTTTAAGTGAACATCATCAGTAATATGTTACTCGTATATGTTCTCTGCATTTTAGTTAGCCTATGAGTATACAGCAGCAATATTTTTTTAAAGCAAGTATACTAAAATTGTGGAGAAAAGTCGTATTATTATAAGACACAAAAAGACAAGATTTCTTGCTTTGTTTATATACTTTTTTGAGCAGTTGATTTTGTTATCACTGTAATAATCATTTTAAATGCCTTTTCATACTATTCTATAACTCTATACTAAGAGGTTAAAAAAGGCAGAATTAACCAGCAATTTGTGAGACTGTATAGTGCACAAAGGCTTCCCGCCTAGGGATAAGTGAGGGCTCAAGTTCAAGCTCTGCACGCAGGACCGGATATACTTAGGGAAGGTTATCTTTTCCTAACTCACAAAGGTCTTTCAGCTGGCCAAACTATGCACCTCCTTTAAGGAGCATTTGTATCTAGTCAGTAAAAGGCATTACAGTAGCAGCAGCCCTAATAACATTTTTTAAACCCAAGAAAAGACTAAAATTTGAAATATTTTAAAGTCAGTGGAAATATGTTATCTATAGTCACATTTTATTCAAGATTTTAAATTCTAAATCATAACTATGACAATCCTGTCCTTTGCTATTCAAACGGTAGACACTGGAATCATCTGGGAAACTGTGAGAAATGCAGTTTCTTAGGTCCCATCCCAGACCTACTAAAAATAAAGTCTGCATTTTTAACAAGATCTCCAGGTGATTCTTACATACATTCAAGTCTGAGAAACCGTGACCTAGACTAGTACAGACAGCAATCCTTGGGCCCCATGTGGCCTGGAGAGCTTCAAGAAACAGCCGACAATCTAATTTAAGTGCTCCCTGATTTATTATACTGACCTACTAGATACAGCAGCTACTACCCTGTAGTTACCAATCTTAACTCCTTAGCATAGTAAATACATACTTGGATTTTGTTGTGACAAATAATTTTTATGCATATGTTCTAAATCCAATCATGCACTAGATGGCCTAATTACTGACTTAAAATGTCTTTTATATTCACTCTTTAGTGAACTCAAATTTTCCTTTAGAAATATTTCAGATGAGTCCTCTTTAGTCTATTTTGAATACACACATACACACACACACACGAGAAATTAACAGTCTATCAATCATCTTTACCCAAAAGCATAGTAGTACTTTAAGGAAAAATTTTATCACATGAAGGAAAAATCACTTTTATAGAAGGATTATGTTCCTAAAATAGAAATTTAAAATAAAATATTACAATTTGATAATGAAAGGCTTTAATTGTAGTATCATTGGCAGGTGTTTAGTTTTTTAGTTTCTTTTTAGTTTCCTAACTTAAGTTTAACTAAACACTAAAAATACTTGGACATTTTAAAACTAAATAGCAAGCATTTTTTTTTTTTAAGATTTTATTTATTTATTTGACAGAGAGAGACACAGCGAGAGAGGGAACACAAGCAGGGAGAGTGGGAGAGGGAGAAGCAGGCTTCCTGCGGAGCAGGGAGCCCGATGCGGGGCTCGATCCCAGGACCCCAGCATCATGACCCGAGCCGAAGGCAGACGAGCAACCAGCTGAGCCACCCAGGCACCCCAATAGCAAACATTTAAAATACCAGAATATTCAGCTAATGTGTCTATTTAAAAATAATCAAAAAGATATTTTAACTATGGGGTTTAAAAATGTACCCTATTTTATCATTTATGGTAACATACTATAGTATCTCTTTATTATTGAAATATAATACACATACGTTATATTAGTTTCAGGTGCACAACCTAGTGATTCAACAAGTCTTTACATCACTCAATGTTCACCACAATAAGTGTAGTTACCATCCGTCACCATACAACGTTATTACAATTTTATTGATATACTCTCTATGTTGTTCTTTTCATGTCTATGACTAATTTATTTTATAACTGGAAGTTTGTACCTCTTAATCCTCTTCATCTACTTCACCAACCCCCCTTCCAACCTCCCCGCTGGCAACCATCAGTTTGTTTTCTATATTCACAAGTCTGTTTATGTTGTTGTTTACTGTTGTTGTTTTAAGATTCCACATATAATTGAAATCACATAGTATTTGTCTTCTGACTTATTTCACTAAGCACAATTAATACCTCTAGGTCCATCCATGTTGTTGCAACTGGCAAGATTTCATTCATTTTTATAGATTAGTAATATTCCATGTGTGTTTTCATGCATGCATGCATACACATACACAGTACATCTTCTTTATCCATTCATCTACCAATGGGCACTTGGGTGCTTCTGTATCTTGGCTATTGTAAATAATGCTACAATAAAATAATTCATTTTCTTTGGATAAACAGCCAGTAGTGAAATTACTGGATCATATGGTATTTGTTTTTACTTTTTAAAGAAATTCCATACTGTTTTCCACAGTGATTGTACCTTCCCACCAACAGTGCACAAGGGTTCCCTTTTCTCCACATCCTTGCCAACACTTGTTATTTGTCTTTTGAATACCAGCCATTCTAACAGGTGTGAGGTGATAACCACTGTGGTTTTTGACTTGCATTTCCCTGATGATTAAAGATACTGAGCATCTTTTCATGTGTCTGTTGGTCATCTGTACGTCTTCTTTGGAAAATGTCTATTCAAGTCTTCTGCTCATTTTTAAATCAGATTATTTGTTTTGTTTGGTATTCAGTTGTATAAATTCTTCATATATTTTGGATATTAACCCCTTATTGGATATATCTTTTGCAAATGCCTTCTTCCATTCACTAGGTTGCCTTTATCTTGTTGAAGGTTTTCTTCATTGTACAAAAGCTTTTTACTTTGCTGTAGTCCCAATAGTTCATTTTTGCTTTTCTTTTCCTTACCTGAGGATACCTATCCATAAATATGTTGCTAAGGCTGATGTCCAAGAGATTATAATACCTATGTTTTCTTCTAAGAGTTTTATGGTTTCAGTTCTCACGTTCAGGTCTTTAATCCACTTTGAGTTTACTTTTGTGTATGGTTTAAGAAAGCAGACCAGTTTCATTCTTTCACATGTAGCTGTCTGGTTTTCCCAACACCATTTACTGACAAGAATTTCTTTTCCTCATTATATATTCCTGCCTCCTTTTTGTAGACTGACCATATAAACATGGGTTTATTTCTAGGGTCTTTACCCTATTCCATTGATCTATCTGCCTATTTTTGTCCAAGTACCATACTGTTTTGATTACTATAGCTTTGTTGTATATATCTCTTGACTTCTGGGATTGTGACACCTCCAGCTTTGATCTTTCTCAAGATTGCTGTGGCTCTTCAAGGTCTTTGTGGCTCCATATAAATTTTAGGACTATGTGTTCTAGTTCCATGAAATGCTATTGGTAGAGACTATGTTGAATCTGTAGATTGCTTTTGGTAGTATGGACATTTAAATGATATTAATTCTTCCAATCCATGAACATGGTATATCTTTCCATTTGTGTCGTTTTCAATTTCTTTTACCAATGTCTTACAGTTTTCAGAATATAAGCCTTTCACCTCGTTGGATGAATTTATTCCCAGGTATTTTATTCTTTTTGGTACAATTGTAAATGGGACTGTTTTCTTAATTTCTCTTTCTGCTACTTCATTATTAGTGTATAGAAATGCAACAGACTCCTATACATTAATTTTGTATCCTGCTACTTTACTGAATTCATTTATCAGTTCTAGTAGCTTTTTGGTGGAGTCTTTAGGGTTTTCTATATATGTATCATCATGTCATCTGCAAATAGTGACAGTTTTACTTCTTTCTTACCAGTCTAGATGCCTTTTATTTCTTAATTCTTCTAATCCATGAGCATGGTATATCTTTCCATTTGTTTTTGTCACCTTCAATTTCTTTCATCAATATCTTATAGTTTCCAGAGTAAAGGTCTTTCACCTCCTCAGTTAAGTTTATTCCTAGGTATTTCATTCTTTTTTGGTGCAACTCTAAATGAAATTTTTAAAATATATTTTTTAATTGAAGTATGGGTGACACACAATGTTACATGGTTTCAGATGTACTGTACACAGTGACTCAGCAAGTCTATACATTATGCCATACTTACAAAGGTAGCTACTATCTGTCACCATACAACACTACTATACCATTGACCATATTTCCTAAGTTGTACTTTTTATACCCACGACCTACTTATTCCATAACTGGAAGCCTGTATCTCTCCCCTACCCTTCATCCATTTTGCCCATCCTCCTACCTCCTCCCCTCTAGCAACCATCAGTTTGTCCTCTGTATTTATGGGTCTGTTTCTGTTTTTGTTTATTTATTTTGTTCAATGGAATTGTTTTCTTCATTTTTCTTTCTGCTACTTTATTATTAGCATATAGAAAAGCAACAGATTTCTGTATATTAATTTAGTACCCATAGTATGGTATTTTAAGTAACAATTTTAATAGTTTTTCCTCTTGATTTGCTTTTGTTATTTCCTAATTATACATTACATTTGAAGATTTGTATCTACCAGTAGCAGTGTGTCAAACTGCTTTTTGGGGGTGCCTGGGTGACTCAGTTGGTTAAGCACTGGACTCTTGATCTCAGCTCAGGTCTCGATCTCAGGGTCGTGAGTTCAAGCCCTGCGTTGGGCTCCACACTGGGTGTGAAACCTCCTTAAAAAAAAAAAAAAAACAAAACAAACAAACAGAAAACTCTGCTTTTTGCTAAGAAAAATTTTCTTTTAACATTATAAGGTATGTGTGCCAGGAATGTTAGCCAAAAACTCAAGCCTTCATTGTGTGAGGAAGGTGCTGACCCAGTATCACTGTTTTCTCCTTTCCAACTTCATATTGTAAAACATTACACAAAAATACTTTTCAAGAAAATATACCCTTATATATCCCTTGTCTTGGTCTTCAGGCTGCTGTAACAAATACCACAGACTGGGTAGCTTATCAACAATAGAAATTTATTTTTCACAGTTCTGGAGACTGTGAAATCCAAGATCCAAGCACCATGATGGTGCTGTTCTGGTGAATGCTTTCTTCCTAGTTCATTGCCAGAGTCTCACAGGGCAGCCACTGTGTTCTCACAGCATGGAAGGGGTTAGGAAGATGTATGAGGTCTCTTTTAAAAAACCATTAATCCCATTCATGAGGGCTCCACCCTCATACCAAAGCACCTCCCAAAAGCCTCATCTCCTAATACCTCACTTCAGATATTAGAATTTCAACATATGAATGAAGGAGAGGGAAGAAACAAACATTCAGACCATAGCACCCATCGCTCAACTTCAACAATTATCAACTCATGACTGACCATGTCTCCATTCTACCCCATGTATTAACTCTCATTACCCCCATTCCAGTTATTTTAGAGCAAATCTGAGATACACGCTCAACTATTTAAGACAAAATTATACATCTTTAAAAGACAAATACTCCTCTATTAAACATACCCAAAGTATCATCCACTGTCTTACACACATAATTGAATAATAATTCCTTAATACAATCAAATATCCAGTCAGTTCAAAGTTCTTTACTGAAACACTGAAAGAATGAAATCACCTTATAATATTTTAGCAAAATCTCTTGATTAAACTGTCCAAGTATTTTATAAGCACAAATAAGGCCAATAAGAGCTTATTTACATTTTTTAAATTACATATAATACACTAAAATTAAAGTTACTTCTCTTTTATTTTTAAAAAATTGTCTCTTTGAGTAATATAAATATTACGTAGTTCTTACCCAAATTCTAATTCCCTCAACATGGCTAAGTCTAGAGTAGAAACATTATGGCTGATGGCTCTTTTATTTTTTTAAGTAGGCTCCATGCCCAAGTGGGGCTTGAACTCACAACCCTGAGATCAAGAGTCATGCGCTCCACTGACTGTGCCAGCCAGGTGCCCCTGATGGCTATTTTAAAAAACAGTAAACCAGATAAACCAAATTTGACCAAATTTAATATCTGGATTGTTTTTTTAAAATTTTCCCTATAGGGGATTGAAAATGGAGGAAACTGTTGTTAACTCAGACTGTACCTGAATTACAATCAACTAGTCACAAAATGGGTTTATCCCTAACACCATTCTAAGTAGGAAAAGCCTTACATCATACAGAACCCCTCTTATCTGTGTTCTTAAGGTCTCAAATTACAAAGATCCTAAGGCAGTGATTCTCAAACCTAGCTTGCATCAGAATTACCAGGAGGGCCTGTTAAAACAGATTGCTGGCCCTACTCCCAGAGTTTCTGTTTTAGTGGGCATGGGTAAGAGCCTGATAATTTAGATTTGTAACAAGTTCCCAGGTGACAATGCTGCTGGTTTGAAGACCACAATTTGAGAATCACTGATCTAAATTTTTGAAATCTTGCACATCTGTATGATTTGCCATCTGTTAATCCCCACAAAACAAAGAACACGGATTTTGGAATAAGATGGGGGTGGGTTCAAGTCTCAGCTCTTCCCCCTTGCTAGTTACAAATTTTGGGGGGTAAGTGAGCATTTTTAAAACCTGAATTTCATCTACAAAGTAACTAAGTTCCAACCTTTCCAGTAAGAAGAAACTTTTTTATTGGTTGCCTTCAGGGCACTTTGGAATATCACCTATTAATCTGCAGTCAGGGTTTAGTGTAGGAGGGTGACATTTATTAACTTCTCTTTGCATAAGAGTTTTATGACAAAAATCAGCCTGTCCTAGCTGTCCCCAATAGTTGGAAGCTATCTCTGGACTCACTTGGCTTCTGACATTCAATCTGATGAAACATGAACCTTAGCACTCTCCAAGTTCCGCCTTTTCTGATATACTTATGTCACTATTTTACAGTTCCAAACCTCAATTTATCTTGGTCTGAGACTTTTCTCTACAAATTAACCCAGTTCATTACCAAGTTAATTCACTGTTGCACTTTTTTAAATCATGGCTTCTATGAATGAATACGTAATATGTATTTAGTATAACAAGCTGAACCCAGTTAATTTCACATTCCTTACTTTTTATTTTAAAGATTTATTTATTTCAGAGAGAGAGAGAGAGAAAGGGGGGGCATGAGCAGGAGGGGTAGAGGGAGAGAGATAAAAGTAGAATTTTTATCCTAAAAGAATATAAAACTCTAGGAGAGAGTCTAGATTTCACATCACAGAATACTAGTCTTGGGATAATCAAATACAATATTACTGTAGAACATTCAAAGCAAATTTTAGATAGAGTGAACTCAAACTTGCTGGGGTATGTATTATCTCCTAAAAGGCCGAAGAAATTTATTAGCTATCAAATATGAGAATTTTATGTGTTTGCATTGCTTATTAAACATAATCTGGTGGGAAAACAGCAAAGAAAACTGCTCACAACAGTACAGAAGCTGATACATATAACTACATTAGAAGGTAAGCCTGTGTCATTAGAGTAATGGTTATACGTACTTATTACTTCATTACAGTGAACATTAATCTGCTTCCAACTATACATTGATGCCAGAAGGACCTAGATGAAAGCTCACAAATTGCAATAATAAAAAAACTTCTCAGTGGGACCAAAAATGCTACTATTTTAAAAACAGATTTATTTCTTTTAAAGAGAGAGAGTGCCCATGCGTGCGGGGGGCGGGGGGGTGGGTGGGAATCTCAAGCAGACTCCCCACTGTGCACAGATCCAGATGCAGGGCTCAATCCCAGGACCCTGAGATCATGACCTGAGCCGAAATCAAGGGTCGGATGCTTAATCGACTGAGCCACCCAGGCACCCCTTTTTTTTTTTATTTCATTCAGTGCAATGTAGTCATTTGTAAAGGACAGTAGAAATTACATACAGCACAAGAGAAAGGGCTGAGCTTTGGAATATGATGGAAATGGGTTCAAGCCTCAGCTGTTTTTCTTTGTCAGTTATACAACTTTGAGAGCAAGTGGCCAAATCCCAAAACCCAAGTTTAATTTGCAAAATTTAGATAATTCCCCCAATCTTTTGGATCATTTTGGAGACTGAATTAAAATTACATTGAAACTTATCTGTGGCACAAAGAAAGTACTCAGTAAGTGGTAGTTAATATTTACTCCATTAATAAACAATAAAGCTAACTTTTGAAAATCTGCCCTGAATCTACTTCAATAAAAATAATTCAAACTATTTGTATCTCATAGATTTCTAAAGGATTTAATACATCTCTGACGTTACTCCTTTTTTTTTTTTTTTTTTTTTTTAAAGATTTTATTTATTTATTTGAGAGAGAGAGAGAGCACATGAGAGGGGGGAGGGTCAGAGGGGGAAGCAGACTCCCTGCTGAGCAGGGAGCCCGATGCGGGACTCGATCCTGGGTCTCCAGGATCATGACCTGAGCCGAAGGCAGTCGCTTAACCAACTGAGCCACCCAGGCGCCCTCTCTGACGTTACTCCTAACAGAATTTTCAGAAAGAGTTTTCAATTCACAAGATTTTGTGGTTATTTTTATCATTAAAAATAAATTGTAGGGGGCGCCTGGGTGGCTCAGTCGGTTGAGTGTCTGTCTTCGGCTTGGGTCATGATCCCAGAGTCCCGGGATCGAGCCCTACATCGGGCTCCCTGCTCAGCGGAGAGTCTGCTTTCCCTCTCCTCCTGCTCATGTGCTCGTGCATGCTCTTTCTCTCTCTCTCTCAAATAAATAAATAAAATCTTCAAAAAATAAATACATAAAAATAAATTGTAGAAAATTTAAGAAAAATAGATGTTACTTCTTTATACTGTGTTTAGTTTTATCAATGTTAGACCATAATTGTATTTTTTAATATCACAAAGACATCTAATGATGGATATAAGGAAATATACTTATTAGGATATTAAGCAAGTATATACCCATAAGTACATGAACCTACATATGGATATATGGGGGTATCTAAAACATAAGTGGATATAAGTAGATTTACCTAAAATAACGATGAAATCTTAGAAACTCTTCTTATAGACAAAAATAAGTCATAATACAAGTATATATGCTTTCTATATAATATATCCCCCATAAAAACTGTATCTGAGAGGCACCCGGGTGGCTCAGTCGGTTAAGCATCTGCCTTCGGCTCAGGTCATGATCCCAGGGTCCAGGGATGGAGTCCCGCGTCGGGCTCCTTGCTCAGCAGGGAGCCTGCTTCTCCCTCTGCCTGCTCTGCCTGCCCCTCTCCCCACTTGTGGTCTCTCTCTGACAAATAAATAAAATCTTTAAAAACAACAACAACAAAAAACTTCCTGAGTTAATGTATAAATAGTATGTTTAGATGATAAAATACATTTCTCCATTTACACTCTACTAACAGCCAATCACTATAATCTCTGCCTACCTATGAGTGACTGATTCCTCAAGCTCTGGGTCTGGCAAGCCATTTACCCAAGCTACAGCCAATAGAATATGACACCACACCCTAGTGAAAAGCAACCCATTAAAGGTTGAACAGAAGATAAACTAAGGGTCTCAGTGATAATTAGTGTGAGAACTCTGCTTTCTGGTCACCCCAGATTGAATGGGAACTGACCAATTTGATCCACTATGGGAATTCTGAATGTGAAATAAGAGAGAAGCTAACATGAGTGAAGAAAAACAGAATCAGTAAAAACAGAGAAGGAGAGTAAGAAACAGACACAGAGAAGCTGAGTCTCCAGTATTCCCTTCTTTATTCAACAAATATTTACTAAACACAAGCAGTGGGTTACATGCCAGTGTGTTAGGACAATTACAGCAAGTGCCACTAAGAGAAGGCACCATTTCTAAATGAATAAGATAAATGGGGCATCAGGACTGCTGTCAGGTCAACAGGCTTCCCAAGTAAACAGCAACCTCAATACTTGTCAACTTCCAACTACAGATGGGAAAAAAGAATGCAAAATGTGAACAAAGAAGTTTCAAAGAGATTGCATACCCATGTCTAGTCCCATTCATAACCCCTCAAAACTTCGCCGTTAAAAGTGGGACCAATGTGATCCTGACCCATATCAGCTTTTCACTGTAAGGGTAAGGGGGGTGGGGGGGAGGACTAGAGTATATGTACAACATTATACTTCCCAAAGAATATTAGCACTATCAAAATTTTCTGCATTAACAAAATATCCTCAGGGTGCAATTCTGAATACCAGACAGGGCTGCAAATGAGAGGGTTAATAAAAAGACATCCCAAAACTGTTTAAGGGACTTAATCACAGGGATTGCCTTGGCAAAATTTAAAAATAGGTTATGATAGGTTATTTATCTTTGGTACCCACAGCCCACCTTTGCTACAAGCCCCAGCCTATCCCACTGTGTTCTCTTCCCTATCAAAGCCTCTAAGAAAAGAATTTGGTATCAGTGATTTGAATCTTAATGTAGTAATAAGTCAAACATGTTCTCTTCCAGGCTTATTTACATTTATGGCCTTCTAACGGGTAAATGAAAGGCACTGTTGACTATTAACTGATTTTAAGCATCAGTGAATGAGTGTTGACAGAGGTATCCAAGAGAGAAGAGTTAATATTTCCTGAAATTACTACTGAACAGAATCTGTCAATTTATTACCTGAAAATTAAAGATGGTATAATTTTTTTAAATGACAGTTGTTTTAAAGACGTATTTATAACGGAAAATAAATTAAATGGTGTGCTTAGTCTACCCAACCTCCTACACTTTAAAAACTTACACAATGATTCAAGGTTTGATTAGTAAAGTGTATGTAAAATTCAATAACACTAAAAAGTGACAATTTAGTATACTGAATGATTTATCACCACATGACCCAAAAAACAATTACAAAATGAACATGTGAATATCTGTTTAAATAAACTATCAGTAAGTTGTAAGTTATATCTAATATTGCTATGCTTGGTTCTATACTGCCAGGGTTTTGGCAATTTAGGTTTTAATAGTATATTTACACAAAATTTACAGCTGAATTCTACCACAAATCAATTCTTTTTATTGTAAATTAGTTACTGATTTCATAAATTAATATTGATCATTTGGTTATTGTTTATAATTTAGTGTAGTTCAACAACTGCTCAATATCTTTTGGAAGCTACATCTAGGAAGCATACATTTAATTCAATTCCACAAATGCTTCTGTGTGCCTACAACATGTCTTAGATACATTATACATTAAAATAAAGCTACACTGACAGCTAAATAGCCATGTTAATTATAAGCTTCCATTTACTGGCACTTAAAGCTCCTCAAAATAACTCCTCTTGGATCTGGAATATTTTTACTCTCTTCTCATCTGCAAGATTATAGTTAAGGTTAAGTTTCAGTAAGTTATCTAATTTCACATTTCAGGGACTTATCAAACCTTTAAACATTATATGATCTTACAGCGAGGACCTGTTAGGGGCCACTCTACCTTAAAATGAAAGAAATTGCTTCTTTTCCTAAATTAAAAATATATTTAATTTTTGGGATTCAAACTAGTCATGACACTGTACTAATTAAATTAGAAATCTTAAGCAACATGAGAAATTGAATATATATTATTTCTTATACATATAACATGATTATGTGTTAATATATGAGGCATCTAAGTACACTTTAATGCATGTTTATTTGGAAAACTGCTCTCTGAAATACAGTTATTCTTTTCCTAGAAGGTGAAAATTGCTCCATATAGTTTGCAAACTTTTCCACTCACTTAGCTATTTTGTTACTTTAATTCTGAATGATAACATCTGACTAAAATTTGAATATTCACTAAAAGTTTTATTAGCTCAATAGCTTTAGAAAACTTACTAAAAAGCTGGGTGTCAGCTAGTGGAGGAGAAAATTCTATGCAAACATTTTATGCAACACAACTCAGAAACTGACTGTTTTTGTTATGCCTATTTCTCAGATATTTGAAAATTAGTCCTCAAAGTGTAATTAATGGCTGTTATCCTTAATAGGGAATCTCAGCACACCAAAATAGTGCTTTGATTGAGGCCAAAATCTTTGCAGTTTTGGTCAAAACCATAGAGCCCTGAACGGTCTGCACATGATAGGCATTCACTAAACATTTGGTGAATAGATCTAATTAAACTCCAAGGCCCCAGTTAAAGTTAACAGGCAGAATCAGAATTAATCACACCTCCTTAATTTAGGACTCTTTCATATGTATCATTTATTAACTTTTTACGATTATATTTTTAAAAAGCAATGAGGAAGGGCACCTGGTGGCTTAGTCGGTTGAGTATCTAACTCTTGAATCTTGGTTTCAGCTCAGATCATGATCTCATGGGTCCTGGGGATCAGGCCATGTGGGGCTCCATGCTCAGCAGTGAGTCTGCTTGAGATTCTCTCCCTCTGTCCCCTCCCCCCCACTCACAGGCACTCACTCACTCACACTCTCTCTCTCAAATAAATAAATATTTTTCAAAAAGCAATGGGGAAAACAATTACTTTTGCAATGACTAATTTTTTAAAGAAATATGCTGATTCTGGGAAAAGTAAGCAGAGGTTACTTCTGGTTCCAGTTCTTAGATGGGTTGGATAATCTATGACGTTTACACAGTGAACACCAATATGTAGATACAAATGTTGACCTTTGAAGCCTGCAGGAAATCATAACTCCCTGAAACCTACACCATCAATTATCAAATGAAAATCTTATTATCAGCAGGTCTAGCTTCTGGCAGTAGCCAATCTTTGAAAATATAAGTCAGCATGAATTTGAAAAGGATACTGTGTGAATACAATAGTTTTACATGTCAATGTGAAATAATGAATGCTTCTGATACATTTTTTAGTTTTGTATTTAATACAGCTTATTAAAAAACTAATTTTATTCCCCCTCTGTATTACTATTCTTCTAGTGTACAGCTGCCAACCATAGTTAAATATGATTAGGCCTCATGCTGAGTTAATCAATCTGATAATGTCAGACATTATTAAGAAAGCATACATGATATGGTCACAATGTCTACTATCAAAAGCATGTACACCAAAGCCTTTGTTTCCCAGAAATTGCAACCGCTTAAATTAGCTCAGTTTTATTTTGTTTTGTTTTAAAGAAGAAAAAAAAAAAAAAAAAACCTTTTTTTATCTCTTTCTTAGGCAGGTACAAAAGATTATTGTTAAAATATTAATACTATGATGAACTATTTCTTTTGCCTTATCAATCCTTGTTTATATAATGAAATAATCCCAAAATCACAATCATGATTAGAAATAAAAACAAACAAAAGCATAAATGTCCACAAGGTAATATCGTATTCCAAAATAGTATCTTGAGGTAACTTTCTATTTTATTTTTGTTCATAATGATTAAAGACCTCACAACACAACCCACTCTACTTGTGATTTTTATAGCTTTGCTGCACTCAAGCTTAATTCTGAGCAATCAAAACGAAAAAGCAGCATGATCATTTGAACACACAGGATCGTATCATAATTCCACTAGAAACAAGATTCATACATTTTAGAAGGCAGAAAGCATTATGAAATACATTATTATTTTTACAGACTTTCCACCTTCTTTTTTTCCTTCTGAGGTCACAAAAAGATTCAAAGAAGGTAATGGAAGGGAGTTCTACGCTAAGGACAATTAACCTCTCCTTAGTTTATATATTAAATTTTTTCAGTTAAAAATTATTTTTAACAGGGTGCCTGGGTGGCTCAGTCAGTTAAGCATCTGCGTTTGGCTGGGGTTGATCTCAGGGTCCTGGGATGGAGCCCCATGTCAGGCTCCCTGCTCAGTGGGGAGCCTGCTTCTCCCTCACCCTCTGCCTGCCGCTCCCCTCACTTGTGCTCTCTTGCTCTGTCAAATAAATAAAATCTTTTTTAAAAAATTATTTTTAGCTTACTCCAAAGCAACCTTTCATGGAACTACAATTCTAAGAAATGGGTTGTAATTTACTGTATGAATCTTAGGGGAAAAAAGTAGGAGGTAGGTAACTTACCGGAGAAGCTGTCTAGAGAAAGTAATTGAAAATCATAGAGCCTCTCCACCAACCTACGCACATGCCGGACAGCAGTCTTACTTTCATTGGCATCACAAGGCAGATAAAAAGAGACAGAAATTGTACAATAGAACAAAAATAAGCTTATCTCTACTTTTCTCCCCCATACCATGTCTTATCAATCTACAAAGCCCACAGAATCTTTTAGTAAGTCCCTTAAGTGACATCCTCTCTGATGTGGTCTGTGGAGACCAGATGGGATGAAGGAAAGCATCCTTTTTTTTTTTTTTAAGATTTTATTTATTTATTTGACAGAGAGAGAGACAGCGAGAGAGGGAAAACAAGCAGGGGGGTAGTGGAAGAGGGAGAAACAGGCTTCCCGCCGAGCAGGGAGCCTGATGCGGGGCTCAATCCCAGGACCCTGGGATCATGACCTGAGCCGAAGGCAGATGCTTAACTGACTGAGCTACCCAGGCGCCCCAGAAGTAAGCATTCTGAACAGAAAACGGCTCAAATTCAGATTTTTCATAAAACCAGATCTGCTGGGCAACATACTCTTCTCAAATACAAACTTAGTCTTCCAGACACTGTGACAGAAGAGACTAGGAGTCACACATGCTGCCTTCTCAGCCTAACACACTTCCTTCCCCCATGTGGCCTACTGAACGTAAGCTGCAAAGGTGTTTATTCAAAGATAATTTCTTTCTTGCCACTCCTCCTTATACCCTGTGTGATAGTACTTTCAAAGTAGCCTAAATATTTCTTTCAGAGTCTTTCTCACTATGACAATTAAATAAACTGAGAGTAGTTGTTGTCCTTGTCCTTTAGAATGTGGGCATCAACAATGGTTGCACTGTTCATTCCTATAGTTCCCTTGCCTGGCACAGTGCTTTGCACACTGTAGGCACTCAGCTGTTGCCTAAAGGGCGATATTAACATCTTCCTCACAAGGTTATTTTGAGGATCAGATGAAACAATCCACATAAAGCTCAGGTTCTACCTAGCACTCAATACAAGTTATCAATTATTAATATTTTATATAAGAGCTTATAAAATAAGAGCAATTAGGCAATATTTATTAAAACTGTCCAAAAACTAGACACTGACACAGCTCCACTCCATTTATTAACTCCACAGCATTTATTGTAAAAAAGAGAGAGAGAGGGAGGGAGGGGAGCTATGCAGGAAACTTATAAACAAAAATATTCAGTGCATCCAGCAAAGGAAACAGTTAACAAAACCAAAAGACAACCGACAAAGTGGGAGAAGATATTTGCAAATGACATATCTGATAAAGGGCTAGTATCCAAAATCTATAAAGAACTTATCAAACTCAACACCCAAAGAACAAATAACCCAATCAAGAAATGGGCAGAAGACATGAACAGACATTTTTCCAAAGAAGACATGCAAATGGCCAACAGATATATGAAAAAGTCCTCAACATCGCTCGGCATCAGGGAAATCCAAATCAAAACCTCAATGAGATACCACCTCACACCAGTCAGAATGGCTAAAATTAACAAGTCAGGAAATGACAGAGGTTGGCGAGGATGCAGAGGAAGGGGAATCCTCCTACACTGTTGGTGGGAATGCAAGCTGGTGCAGCCACACTCTGGAAAACAGTATGGAGGTTCCTCATAAAGTTGAAAATAGAGCTACTGTACAACCCAGCAATTGCACTACTGGGTATTTACCTCAAGATACAAATGTAGTGTTCCGAAGGGATACGTGCACCCCAATGTTTATTTCAGCAATGTCCACAATAGTCAAACTATGGAAAGAGCCAAGATGTCCATCAACAGATGAATGGATAAAGAAGATGTGGTGTACATATACAATGGAATATTATGCAGCCATCAAAAAAAAAAAAATCTTGCCATTTGCAATGACGTGGATGGAACTAGAGGGTATTATGCTAAGCGAAATAAGTCAGCCAGAGAAAAGACATGTATCATATGATCTCACTGATACGAGGAATTCTTAATCTCAGGAAACAAACTGAGGGTTGCTGAAGCGGTGGGGGGTGGGAGGGATGGGGTGACTGGGTGATAGACATTGGGGAGGGTATGTGCTATGGTGAGCGCTGTGAATTGTGTAAGACTGATGAATCACAGACCTGTACCTCTGAAACAAATAATACATTCTATGTTAAAAAAAAAAAAAAAAAAAAAGATAGTAGGAAGGGAAAAATGAAGGGGGGGAATCAGAGGGGGAGACAAACCATGAGAGACTATGGACTCTGAGAAACAAACTGAGGGTTCTAGAGGGGAGGGAGGTGGGGGGATGGGTTAGCCAGGTGATGAGTATTAAAGAGGGCACGTATTGAATGGAGCACTGGGTGTTTTATGCAAACAATGAATCATGGAACACTACATCAAAAACTAATGATGTAATGTATGGTGATTAACATAACATAATAAAATAAAATTTAAAAAAAATTTAGTGCATCAATTTAAAAAGTGAAGAATTCTAGTAATAAAGGATAAATGATAGAACATACAGATAAAGAACTATGTGGACAGTGAAAATCATTCTTTATGAATCTAGGTATTTTCTCAACAAAGAGTTTTTATAACTTAAATACAAAATACTAATTTTTTGTATTCACAGACTGCCTTTGGTTTTAAACATAATCCAGAATGATCAGAAATCAGCACCAGATACAGGAAGAGATAATACAGCATCATAGCAATTTGCTACTACTATACTTTTAAAAAAATAATTTTTAAAACAACAGTCCTGTACTATATATTTGACACCCCTTCTTTTACCAATAGCACTTTTTTTTTCCATTGCAGCAAAGGGTTTCTGCACAAGAATGATTCAATTATTAAGAAGAGTCAAGTTTGTTAACATCTGAGTAATTTTTTAATAACATATACTACATCAACTTCAAATGCAAATAGTCCTGGAAAAGTGGGAGAATGATTCCTAATTCAACAATTTTAAAAGTTCAGTCACTTATTCCATGATGCTTTAAAATTATTATACTGATGTTTATATTATAAAATTGTTGTATTATCTATCCTTGATAGTTAATTTTATGTGTCACAGCTTGACTAGGCTGGTGGGGAGAGGTTACCTGACATCTGGTCAAACAGTACTCTGAGCGTGTCTTGCGGTGTTTCTGAATGAAATTAACATTTGCATCAAAGACTGAGTAAAGCAGATTGCCCTCCGTAATGTGGGTGGCCCTCAACCAATCAGTTCAAGGTCCAAATAGAACGAAAAGGCTGGTCTTCCCTGGAATAAGAGGGAAGTCCTCATGTCTGAGTGCTTGAGCCAAGACATCAGTCTTTTCATGCCAACTTTGGGGTCCCAGTCAACTCAAACTGAAACATCAGCTTTTCTTGAGTCTTAAGTTTGTCAGCTTTTGGACTGAACCACCTGCCATCAGCTCTCATGACTCTTAGGCCTCTGGACTCAGATTGGAACCACACCATCGGCTCTCCTGGATCTCCAGTGTGTATAGCACATATCTTGGGACTTCTGAGCCTCCATAATCACATGAGACAATCCCTTATAATAAATCTCTTTCTCTCTCCATAAATACATCCTGTTGGTTCTGTTTCTCTGGAGAACCCTAATACATCACACCCATTTCAAAACTTTCCCACTCCACACACACACTCCAATATACTCACATTCAATATCCTTTGAAGACCCATCAGAATACAAGCTCCAGAAACTCAAGGTCCATGTTTCCCTTCATTATTGCTATTATCTCTACTTTTGCATGCCTACTACATGGTAAGCACAAGGAACAGAGGAATGAATAAAATAAATCTGGTTCCCTCCAAATTGCTCACAGGTTAGAGAAGATGCAAATAGATCGAATTAGCAACAGCCTGTTAAATGGAGTATAAATTCAGTTGTCAGGATAATTTCATAAATGTTAGATAACTGTCATTCTTAATCCAGGATGTGTGATTAAAAACCAAATCTGCTCAAGAAAAACAACTGCACACCTAGGAGAAACTATTAGATGAGTTCCTGAAACTGTTACTAAGCATTATAACTAGTAACAAATATCCACACAAATGACTTTCTGACAGAGAGAGCTAGAGCTATCAGAAGCCAGTAATGATGTGTTCACTCAAACCATTTCCTCCTTATTTCTTTTGCCAAGGTATAGCGAGGAAAAGCTCAAAAGACAAAAATACTGGGTTGGTACTTGTATCAGAGCCTATCCTCTCTGCGTATCTGTATGTACTCCGCAGTTCCTGGGGGCCAGAATACCTGAACCACACAAAATCTTGTCTAGGAGGAAAACAGAATCAGCCCTGCAGAGAGGTGGGTTAAGCCCCCAGTGTGTCTGCAAACCAGCCTGAGTGGTTCCCATGACTCCCACGCCTTGGTTTCAGGCTCCTCCTGTAGGTGCGGAGTAACCCAAGCCCATGGGGCTCTTGCTGAAAGAAGTACAGGGACAGCAAGAGACGAGCGCAGCCAAGTCCTATTTACACAAATCCGCCATTCCAGCACATGCCCTGCACCCACAGTAGACTGAGGGTGGCAGCAGAAGAGGATTCCTGATCCTCACACCCTGGATGACCTTGTGGTCGGGGGAGCCCTCTAGATAAAAGAAACAAAATCGTCCACTGAAATAAAAATGGCAAAAAGGAAAGGATTCTTGACCACAAGTCAAGGGCCCCAAAAGTAGGGACCTCTCTGGCCCATGGCTGCTGGGATAGTAGCCAGAGAATAAATGCATGAGCCACTCAAGGTCTGCACTTGGACTAGGCATTTCTGCAGTCCTCCGTTAAAAAGAGAAGCTCAAACCAAGACTTTCACGAAATTCCTAGTTCCTAATGTTACTGTGACTCCTATTTCTTGATTCAGAGCTGCTCAGGCCTTGGAAAACATGTTGGTTCCTTATAAATAGAATAAAACAATTTCTCCCCTTTTCTACCAGGCCTTTTACCACATTAAGTAAGCTGCACATTATTTTCCTTCCTCCACGATTTCTCTCAACTACTGCTTCCACCACCATGGGCTTTCTGCTCTCCGCCGACAAAAGCTCCGGCACAATCTATTCAGCTGTTGCTGCTCCTGCTGCAGTTATCAACTAAAGGCTGTTCTTTGGTGCCCAAAGTAGATGACATCTTCTTAACCAGCCCTTTACCTGACAGAAAAGCATCTTCGTTTTTCTCCCTTACCCTTGACTCAGCCCTGAAATCTGCTCCCTTTGGATGGTGAGAACTGATCTGAGTAGGCCATGTGCCTTTCCAGGCCAATAAATACAGTTCGGTCACTGAGTGTCATCTACTTTTCTTTATTTCAATGTGTCCCAACAGCAAACACAGTTCCTAAGGCCTTCGGTCTTCAGCCTTTAACTCTACATGCTAACTATAAGTGGGTTTCAAATGTCCACCTAAAACAAACTTCCTATATGAGACGTGCAAATCCAGCTTCCTTACTATCCAGATCCCTGTTGCCTCCACCACACGTGTTCCTTCCTGGGTGAGAAAGTCCCGGGGGTAGAAGGAGCCACTAGGTACACAAAAACAAAATCATCTACTGGAAGAAGTGGCAAAATGGAATACATTTTTATTTTTGCTGGGCTTCTTGGTTTCTCTGTCCACTTAATCCATGTTCCACGCCCAGGTCCCCTTATTTACAGCTCCCACGACAGCTCTCATTTTCAAAGTTTAGGAGAGAACTGCTGCTGGTCTCAGTCACCTCTTCAGTTGAGTCATGCACTCAGTTGAGTCATGCATGTCTTTTTTTTTTTTTAAAGACATATTTACCTGAGAGAGAGAGAGCATGCACGCAAGAGAAGGGGGAGAGGGAGAGAAATCCTTAAGCAGACTCCCCACTGAGCGTGAGATCATGACCTGTGCCGAAATCAAGAGCCAGATGCTCAACCAACTGAGCCACCCAGAAGCCCCGATCTTGATTCATATCCTGATTTCATCCACCTTTTCTAGACTAAACCCCTTTATCCATGTCTGTACTTCTCTGTATGACTTGGGGAGGGCAGGGAAGTAGAATGAGATGGGTACTCTTACTTCTCAGCAGAGCTGAGCTCAGTAGAGCTGAGCTCAGTAGAGCTGATCCATTTGCCACCTTCAATGACCTGAATTCCAACCCCCAATCACAAGCACCTTGCAATATTAATCCTCATTCTGTTTTTCTATGTACTTATTTATTGGGGGGGGGACACACAAGCAGGAGCAGAGGCAGAGGCTGAGGAAGTAGCAGACTCTCCACTGAACAGGGAGTCCAATGCGGGGCTCGATCCCAGGACTCTGGAATCATGACCTGAGCCAAAGGCAGACACTTAACCGACTGAGCCACGCAGGCACCCCATCATTCTGCTTTTTATCTTCAATTTTTCCATCTCCCTTGATTCGTCATCCTTAGCATACAATCTCAAGCCTCTTTAGGTCCTTCAACAAAACTCCTCCTTCAACACTGGGGCCCCAAGATTCTGGTTCTCTCCTTCTTCCCAATACACCTTCAACTACAAGGTAAGTCTACATACAAAGTTGCCCCTTCCTCATCTTGCACTCAATCCTGAACCCATTACAATGGGATTTCTACTCTGCAACACTCCACTGATGCTGTACCTGCTAAGATACCCAAGACCTGTCTCTGAAATGTAATGGACACTTTTTAATCCTTATATAACATGGCATCCATCTCTCTGCTGTATTTCACAGGACTGAAAAATATCTTCTTACTGAAAATTTACTTTCTTGGCTTCTATAATAGTCCTGTAGCCTGGGAAAATTACCCATTCAACTGTGAGCTCAATATCATTAACTGTCACTATATCCCTTGTCTACACTTCTCAATTTTCAGGACAAAGACATTAACTCTACCATGCGTTCATTTGATTTCTGAAGTATATACGAAGCTCAGGATTGACTGGCAAATGTACAGACCATCATTCCATCCCTCTCAGTACTCCAGATTTCATATGTGGATCATACCAAACCATGCATGCTTGGTCCATACAATCATGGTATCTCACATAACTCTTCTTATCAAATCATGCTTTAACATTATGGCCTTGAGTTTCTTTTTTTTTTTTTTAAGATTTTATTTATTTATTTGAGAGAGAGAGAGAGCACGAGCGGGAGGCGGGGGGGGGGGAAGCAGAGGGAGAGGGAGAAGCAGACTCCCCACTGAGCAGGAAGCCCGATACAGGACTCGATCCCAGGACCCTGGGATTATGACCTGAGCTGAAGGCAGACGCTTAACTGAATGAGCCACCCAGGCACCCCTATGGCCTTGAGTTTCATTGTGAGATCAAAAAGAAGCCGTCCTATTAAACCTATCACTACATATATTATAGGGAATGTTACTGAAGAAACCATTCCCAACATTTTCCAAAAAGACTCTTCTTGAGGCTCCCACAGAGGGACTCTATTTGAGAATTAAGTCCTAAAAAAAGGGTTTCATGTGGTATTCTCACATACAAATTTCACTCACCTCTACTTTTTTCTCTTTTGTTATATTTAGAGTCAAATTCATGATCCAGTCATAACAGCTGTGGGACCTAAAGACATGAACATCCACTGTTTCTTTCTTCCTAGTTTGGACATTTAATTCTGGTTTGCATTTCCCCCTATAGAGATTCGGAGCAAATGTTAGATCTCTTAGATTTGCATTCTAGCCCCATCTCCCAAAATGTTAAATTTTGGCAAGTTATTTAACTCCTCCTAAGCATCATTTTCTCAAGTGCAAACACAGATAACAGCAGTATATACATCATATGACTTGTGCTAAGAATTAGACAAGATCACGTGCCTAGCTCAGAGTAAGCGTGCACTTAATACTATTAGTAGTAGCAGTAGTAGTCACCATAAATCCATAAATCCTCTGTGGAATGAGACGGAGTACAAATACATTGTAGTCTGGATCATCCATTCTAGAAACTTTAAAAACAAAACAAAATAAAACAAAAACCCAGGGAGGCTTAGGGCTATCTATTCTAAGGCACCACTAACCTGCTGCTTCACCAAAATTTTACACTAATAAAAAAGGGTAAGAACACTATGACTTTTGTGGTGTATATGTTTTTATAAAATCTTACACTGAGTCCAAGATATAAACTATCTATGAACCAAGCTCTATAATAAAAAGTCTTTTAATATTCCTTTTAAGTCTTACCAAAAATACTATAAATATCAAAATGACCAAAATGTTCTTTTAGTAAAGCAATTATGCTCCTTGAAATTAAAGACAGTTATGTTCCAACCATCCTTTTTTTAAAAAACGTATACCTCACAAATTATAGCTCTTAAATGAGAGACCCTTCCCCAACTATAGTAATAAAAAACAAAGAAAAGCATCCTCCACTATGCTGTCATAACCCTATTATCTTGTTCCAAAAAGGCACTCAAGAAGCAGCTGAATCTGTTAGCTTATTACTGTCAAAACTAAATATCAATTTTGCCAAAGCTGAAACCATTGCTATTAGCAGATGTTCTTCACAAATTCTATTCAAAAAGTTAACTCATTTTATTAGTTAAGAAGTACAACCTAGCCGCACACAAGAACTTTATGTAAATGGTTAAACATAGTATCTTTCTATATGGCTCTCACATACAGATATCAGACTTTATAGCTAATACCTGACAAAAAGATATAAATAAATAAAAGATAGAAACCCATGGTTGCTTGCTCACCTAACTCAATTAAGATGTCAAAATCTCCCAGCTGTCCCAATGTGTCAAGTAGTTTATTAAATATAGAATTAATAAACTGCTGTATCCCATGTTTTTCCTCAGCTAAGAACATACCTCCACCTACCTCTCAGCTAAAGGTTAACAGTTCCTTCTCTCATCCTCATTACAGAAGGTAAAGACAGGAGTCCAGGAGGTACTTATCAGTTTTGTATCACCAACGTTACACTAGCTTTTCCTCATCACAAAGTTATTTTCCTTCGTACATTTAGAAAGCAAGCTAGCACAATTCCAAGAGTTTTATGTCTTCTGAAGCTAAAGACTTTTATACCAAAATTTAAGACTTAAGTAAGATTTAAACATTATGCAGTCTTGGTGGTTTGCCTTAACTTCTACATAGGTAAAAGGTTTTTTGAAGACCAAAGCATTCCAAACAGTCTTGCCTCTCTAACACAGGCTATCATACTTTAATAAGGACTTTCAAACTAATTTCTAAGGTCTTGAATTCTACCACACCCTTGCACTGCTTACTAAAATACCAAATATTCCACTGAATTATAGGGATTTATTACATAGGAGATCATGTTCTTACTTTTAAAAAAATGTTTTTATACATAATAGGATTAAAGAACTCATTTTCACATTTTAAATTTTATGTTTTCTGATTTATTTTCTTTAATTAAAACAATCCTGAAATATTCTTGGCACTGAAAATAATTCAAGTACAATTTGATATAGGCTTATAATTTACAACAGCTCTCCATTCTAAAAAAAAAAAAGTATTGTAAACGTATATAATAAATGGTGTTTTTAAATTGAATAATATATCCATCATGCTTACCATATGTACAATAACTCCAAAAAAAACCTAATATATTAAAAATCTCCTTTGTAAGTCAGACGCTTTCGAAGACATACAGGTCAGTAATATTTTTAAAGAATTATTTATTTATTTATTTATTTGAGAGAAAGAGAGAGCACGCTCACGAATGGGAAAGGCAGAGGGAGTGGGAGAGAGAATCTCAAGCAGATTCTGCACTGAGCAAGAAGCCCAACATGGGGCTCAATCCCACGAACCCGAGATCACGACCCAAGCTGAAACCAAGAGCTGGATGCCCAACTGACTCACTACCCCCCAGATCACTAATTTTTAACCCTGCAATGTTACACACATATCTAGGACAACACTGTGACAAATTAAAAAAGGGAAATTTAACACTAAGATACTACTTTCAATGACACAAAGGAAAGAATAAAATTTTATTTTATTTTTTAAAGATATTTACTTTTGTGAGAAAGTAAATTGCTTTTGATAAAGTCATTAAACAAAATCCCCCTTCAACCTCAGGTCCTCTTAGGTTCTGGTTCTCCCATCCTTTTCACAACTTGCTTCTATAACGAGAAGTCTACACACAGAGTACTTCTGTGTGAAAAGAGAATTCCAGACCAACTATTATATTTAATGAATTTAAGTTAGATTTTGCAGTCTATTAATCTAATTTCATGTATTTTCTGCCCATGACTCTTAGTAAGGAAAATGAGTGAATTTCTTTTGTTTATAAAATGGGAAGGTTCTGCAGACCCCTTCCACCCTGAAATCTTCTACAGAAATCTTTCACTTAAGGAAATGAAACACCATAAAGATCTTCGAGTATGTTAAATCATGCAAACAATTTCCACACAGTAGACACGATATAAAGCAATCTTTCTTTTTTCTTTTTTCTTTTTTTATTAAAGATTTTATTTATTTGACAGAGAGAGACACAGCGAGAGAGGGAACACAAGCAGGGGGAGTGGGAGAGGGAGAAGCAGGCTTCCCGCTGAGCGGGGAGCCTGATGCGGGGCTCAATCCTAGGACCCTGGGATCATGACCTGAGCCGAAGGCAGACGCTTAACGACTGAGCTACCCAGGCGCCCCTCTTTTTTTTTTTTTTAAGATTTTATTTATTTATTTGACAGAGAGAGACACAGCAAGAGAGGGAACACAAGCAGGGGGAGTGAGAGAGGGAGAAGCAGACTTCCTGCTGAGCAGGGAGCCCGATGCGGGGCTCCATCCCAGGACCCTGGGATCATGACCTGAGCTGAAGGCAGGCTCTTAACCCACTGAGCCACCCAGGCGCCCCTAAAGCAATCTTTCTACATGTTAACATATACACAGGTGCCCCTAAAGCAATCTTTCTACATGTTAACATATACACATGCAATGTAGGCTCTGGTCACTGAATTCAACTCTAAGAAAAATTGCTGTATTTGATTTTTTTAAATACTGTTTTTTATGAGAAGAAATAATATGGTAACAAAAATGCAACATTTTCAGCAGATACTCAGATAAAAGGGAAAAAACCCTAGCATCTTATGGAACTATGTCCCCCCAAATAACTTAAATAACTTTATACACACACACACACACACACACACACACACACACTTCCAAGGGTCACTAGGAAGTAGTGATGTAGGGGTGCCCAAGAGACACGGAAAGGCTGACTTGTCTATTTTAGGAGAGAGGGGATGGCCCTTCTGCAGCTCTTCTGTAGTTACTCAAGAAATCCCACAGAGATACTGGCTGGTAATTTCATGTCCCTGTTGCATACATTTCCCATAACCTAAAGTCACTTTTTGTGACTTCTTTTCCACTGCAATTTAAAAACACAGATTAAAAAAAAAGACTCAAGTATCAAATCATTATGCTGTACACCTGAAACTAATATAACATTGTATGTTAATTATACCTGCAATAGAACTTAATTTATTAATTAATTTTAAAAAGGGAGGAGAGTTTTAAGTATGAGACAGGCAGGTAGCAAACTAGGGAGAAGAGGTACCCAGCACCTGAGCCCTGCAAAGGGGTAGAAGAGAGAAGTGCAGCCTCAGGTAATCTGTGGGGCCCAAGATACTCTGCAGAGAAAACAGGGAGGGGGCAACATCCTCAATGGGAAGAGATGACACTGCAATGATTCACGCAGTGTGTCATGAAGGCTTTCCTCCACCTACTCTATACTGTCCTCAATAAAAATTCACTTGTTCCCTAAAAACAAACAAAAAACTCAACATTTCAGATGACATGATTGTCTTCTGAAAAATCTAAAAAAATCAACAAAAACATTCCTGAAACTAATAAGCAATTATGGCAAGGTTGTATGATACAAGGTCAATACACAAAAGTTAACTGCCTTCCTATATACCAGTAATGAACAAGTGAAATTTGAAATGAAAAATACAATCCCATTTACATTAGGAACACCCCCAAAATGAAATACTTAGTTATAAATCTAACAAAATATGTACAAGCTCTATATGAGGAAAACTGAGAAAACTCTGATGAAAGGAATCAAAGAATTAAAGACCTGGAGATATATTCTATATCCATGGATAGGAAGATTCAATATTGTCAAGATGTTAGTTCTTGATTCTAAAGTTTACAAGGAGAGGGAAAAGACCCAGAAGAGCCAACACAACATTGAGGATAAGAAAAAAGTTTAAGGACTACCCAACTTCAAGACTTACTATAAAGCTACAATAATCAAGACAGTGCAATACTGGTGAGACAGACAAATCAATGGAACACAACAGAAAGCCCAGAAATACCCCCACAGAATCAACCTGATCTCTGATGAAGGAACAAAGGTAATACAATGGAACAAAGGTAGTTTTTCAACAAATGGTGCTTAAATAACTGACATCCACATGCAAAACAACAACGACGACAACGAATCTAGATACAAACCTTACGAACTTTTCAAAAATTAACTCAAGATGGAACACAGATCCAAATGTAAAAATGCAAAACTACAAAATTCCTAGAAGACAACATAGGAGCAAATCTAAATGACCTTGGGATTACTGATTTTTTTAGATACAACACCAAGGTATGATCTATGAAAAAAAGAACTGATAAGCGGGATTTCCTTAAAATTAAAACTTTCTGCTCCACAAAAGACACTGTCAAGACTGAAAAGACAAGCCACAGATTGGGAGAAAATATTTGTAAAAGATACATGTGATAAAGACTGCTATCCAAAATATAAAAGAATGCTTTAAACTCAACAATAAGAAAATAAACAACTGAATTAAGAAATGGGCCAGAAATGGGCCCACAACTATATGGTCAACTAATCTTCAACAAAGCAGGAAACAATATCCAATGGAAAAAGACAGTCTCTTCCACAAATGGTGTTGGGAAAACTGGACAGCCACATGCAAAAGAATGAAACTGGACCACTTTCTTACACCATACACAAAAATAAATTCAAAATGGATGAAAGACCTCAATGTCAGACAGGAAACCATCAAAATCCTGGAGGAGAACACAGACAGCAACCTCTTTGACACTGGCCATAGCAACTTCTTACTAGAAACGTCACTGGAGGCAAGGGAAACAAAAGCAAAAATGAACTATTGGGACTTCATCATTATAAAAAGCTTCTGCACAGCAAAGAAAACAATCAACAAAACTAAAAGACAGCCCACTGAATGGGAGAAGATATTCGCAAATGACATATCCTATAAAGGGTTAGTACCCAAAATCTATAAAGAACTTACCAAACTCAACACTCAAAAAACAATTAAGAAATGGGCAGAAGACATGAATAGACATTTTTCCAAAGAAGACATACAGATAGCCAAAAGACACATGAAAAGATGCTCAACGTCCCTCATTGCCAGGGAAATACAAATCAAAACCACAATTAGATATCACCTGACACCTGTCAGAATGGCTAAAATTAACAACACAGGAAACAACAGATGTCGGCAAGGATGTAGAGAGAGGAGAACCCTCTTACACTATTGGAGGAAATGCAAACTGATGCAGCCACTCTGGAAAACAGTGTGGAGGTTCCTCAAAAAGTTAAAAATAGAGGAGCGCCTGGGTGGCTCAGTCAGTTAAGCATCTGCCTTCAGCTCAGGTAATGCTCTCAGGGTCCTGGATGGAGCCCCATGTGGGGCTCCCTGCTCAGCAAGGAGACTCTTTTCCCTCTCCCTCTGCCATGCCCCCTGCTTGTTCGTGCGTGCTCTTTTTCTTTCTCTCAAATAAATAAATGAATAAAATCTTTAAAAAAAAGTTAAAAATAGAACTACCCTATGACCCAGCAATTGTACTACTATTTACCCAAAGGATACAAAAATACTGATTTGAAGGGCCACATGCACCCCAATGTTTACAGCAGCATTATCAACAACAGTCAAGTTATGGAAAGAGCCCAACTGTCCATTGAATGATGAAGGGATACAGAAGATTTGGTATATACATACATACACACACGTGTGCGCACACACGGAATATTACAAAGCGAACAAAAAGAATAAATCTTGCCATTTGCAGTAAAATGGATGGACATAGAGTATACTGTGCTAAGTGAAACAAGTCAGTGAGAAAGACAAATACCACGTGATTTCACTCGTGTAATTTAAGAAACAAAACAGATGAACACGGGAAGAGGGAAAAAAAGAGAGGGAGGCAAACCATAAGAGACTCTTAACTATAGAGAACAAACTAAGGGTTATTGGAGGGAGGTGGGTGGGGGATAGGCTAAATGGGTGATGGGGATTAAGGAGGGCACTAGTGATGAGCACTGGGTGTTATATGTAAGTGATGAGTCACTAAATTCTACTCCTGAAACCAATATTACAGTATATGTTAACTAACTAGAATAAAAACTTGAAACAAAAAAAAATATATTGCTCCTGTAAAAAAAAAAAAAAAGAAAGCAAAGTGAAATGCTCAGTTTTATGAACAAGAACATGCTAAATGACTACTGTGTCCACTCAAAAAATACTTAGTCATTAATCAAATATTTGATAAAATATTTTATATATTTTTGCTAGTATAATAAATTAATTGTAATATGGGTATGAAAAAAAAAATGGACCAAAAGCCTTAAGAGATACCTCACTAGAAAGATACACATATGGCAAATAAGCATATGAAAAGATGCTCGGGCACCTGGGTGGCTCAGTCAGTTGAGTGTCCAACTCTTCATTTCAGCTCAGGTCCTGATCTCAGGGTTGTAGGATTGAGCCCCACGTCAGGCTCCGAGCTCTGCGTGGAGTCTGCTTAAGATTCTCTCTCCCTCTTCCTCTGCCCCCCCCACCGTGTGCTCTCTCTCTCTCTCTCTCTCAAATAAATAAATCCTTAAAAAAAATAAAGATGCTCCATATCGTATGTAATCAGGGAAATGCAAATTAAAACAATGAGATACCATTACCCACCTATAAGAAGAGCCAAAATCAACAACCCAAATCCCAGTGAGAAGGTAGAGCAATAGGAACTCTTTTACATTGCTGGTAGGAGTGCAAAATGGTATAGCCACCCTGGAAGACAGTTTGGCAGTCTCTTGCAAATTATACTCTTACTATAGAATCCAGTAGTCATACCGCTTGGCATTTAGCCAAAGGAATTGAAACCGTATGTCCACAGAAAAACCTGCACACAGATGTTTACAACAGCTTTACCCCAAAACTTGGAAGTAACCAAGATATCCTTCAGTAGGTGGATGGATAAATAAATTGTAGCATATCCAGACAATGAAATATTACTCAATGTTAAAGACAAATGAGCTATCAAGCCCTGAAAAGACATGGAGGAACTTTAAGGGCATATTACCAAGCGAAAGAAGCCCACCTGAAAAGGCTACATACTGTATGATTCCAACTATATGACATTCTGGAAAAGGCAAAACTATGGAGACAGTAAAAAGATGAGGGGTTGGGGGAAGGGAGAGCTAAATAGACAGAGCACAGATGATTTTTTATGGCAGTGAAACTACTCCATACGATATAATGGTGGATACATGTCATAAATTTTCCAAACGCAGAGAAGGTATACCACCAAGAGTGAACCCTCATCTAAACTATGGACTCTGAGTGATAGTGATATGTCAATATAGGTTCATCAATTGTAACAAACATAACACTCTGGTGGGGGATGTTTGATAATGGGGGAGAGTATGCCTATGTGTGAGGAGTTTTATGGGAAATCCATACCTTCTGCTCAATTTTTCTGGGGACCTAAAACTGCTCTAAAAAATAGGTGTAGTTTTGGGCACCTGGGTGGCTCAGTCTTTAAGCGTCTGCCTTCGACTCAGGTCATCATCTCAGGATCCTGGGATCGAGTCCCACATTGGGCTCCCTGCTCGGTGGGAAGCCTGCTTCTCCCTCTCCCACTCCCCCTGCTTGTGTTCCCTCTCTCACTGTGTCTCTCTCTGTCAAATAAATAAAATCTTAAAAAAAAAAAAAATTGGTGTATTTAAAAAAAATATTACATATACAAAAAAATTAAAAATAGCTTTTACTTACATAAAAATGCAACTTAAACAACTGCCAAGGATTTTCTGTGTTTTAGAAAAAGTCTTTTATTTCACACAAGTCAAAACATTATGACAAATACCTTTTCCTTCCTTTTTTTTAGAGAGGGCAGGATGGTGAGGGGGAGAGGGAGAGACCCTTAAGCAGGCTCCACACCCAACACAGAGCTCAAAGTGGGGCTCAAAATCACAACCCCGAGATCATGACCTGAGCCAAAATCAAGAGTCAGAAGCCTAACTGACTGAGCCACCTAGGCGCCCCTACCTTTTCCTTTCTTGAGGTTAGACTCATCCTTAGAAGATCACTACCAAAAGAAACATGTTTATTATAATCAATGTAATGATCTGATTTTTGGTAGCTCATCTTTTTTTAAGACTTTATTTATTTATTTGACAGAGAGAGACACAGCGAGAGAGGGAACACAAGCAGGGGGAGTGGGAGAGGGAGAAGCAGGCTTCCCGCGGAGCAGGGAGCCCAATGCGGGACTTGATCCCAGGACTCTGGGATCATGACCTGAGCTGAAGGCAGCTGTTTAACCAACTGAGCCACCCAGGCGCCCCTTGGTAGCTCATCTTACTGTTGTTATTAATAAAACTAATATAGAAAGGCAAACTACTTAAAAGCAGCCCATTCAAAAGCAGTACCTTAAGGTGAGTTTTCAGTAGGCCATTAGTCAACTGCTACATACACGTTTAAGTTGTTTTTCTACTTTTATTATCACTACCAACCTACTTATATCAAAATCATTTCCAATGCTGACTCACCCTCTCATATTCTACACTAAACTGCTGGTGACATCTCTTCCTTTGTGTCATACCAAAAACATGTACTAGTCACCATCTTTACTCCCCTTGTGAAGCATCTACTGTTTTGCCTCTTACCTTTCTAATAAAATATAAGTTCTTAGTCTTATCTTCAGTATGTTCAATTACATGCTCTAATCATGCACATGCAGTTGCCACTCCATCCTGCTAGCATTCCAATCCCATTGCTGTGCTAGGCTTAGCCTCCATTATCAATATAATTAATTCATACTTTACAGAGCAATCACATGGTTATATATGTACTGTCATCTCTTCTCATTAACCTTCTCTTTTTAAATCCATTTCTAATACTCATTTCTCCCAGGAAGAGAATTCTTTTTAATGGCAATGGCTGAACAGATGAAAGAAGCAGAACTAAATGAAGAAAAGCAAAACTATGTAACATAAGGAATTATACCAAGTATAGGAGATACCTTTCTAATTATTAATTTTATAATCCTGGAAGATACAGAAAGATAAAGCAAATGTCAATCTGTATACTATAAATTTTTCCACAAAATACTTCTGTATTTGTTCAAATTAAAAAAGAGATGAAAGTGATGTTGACATGTCTAAGACTAGATACTGGATATTTTTTGGCTTCAAATGTACCATGAAAAAAAAAAAAGCCAGAAGAAAGTCCTAATATATTAAACTTTTCTTCCCTTAAGTAAGATAAAGCAGTGAAGCAAACACAGGAGAGTTATTCTGTTGCAGATCTTCACTCATGAGACTGGCTCTTAGACAGAAATGTAAAAATAAAAGGTCAGCTCATGGTCCCATTTGGAGACATGGGCCCAGTAAAGGGCTAGTCTAGCTCTGATGGAGAAATGCTGGGTAGGAGAAGATCACCAAGAAAGATCTTAGCCTGAGCCATGTGCTGTCATTGTCATTACATCTATCCCATTTAGATGACAACCTGAGACCATTACAGCTCTGGCTTGGCCTTTCCTGAAAGATGGAGACCCACACAGAGGAGCCATGGTTCAGGAGTTATGAAAAGAGTTACTCCCATAAGCCACATCCATCTAGAGGAAAGGAATACGTGTTCCATAAATGCTCCCTACCCCAAGACCTGACATGGGAAAACAGGGAAATGACTAAGTTGGTGCCACTTCCTTCTTGACTCGCAACACCCAAATAAATAGATTTCTATTCTTTTTTAAATGCCTGATGTTCTATCAAACAATACAGATGGGTAGGAGGAACTAAAATAGCCTGCATATTACTCAAGCTAGACCAGATGCCACTCTGGCAACCTCTGGGAAAACAATAGAAATGGACAGTAATAAGAAGAAAGTGATTTTCTGTGTGGGTGAGAGTATATGTGTGCCTTAGAACATAGATAAAGCTCCTAGGGAAACAACTAAATATCAAAGCAATATCTAATGCACTGCATTAAAATATAGAAAAAACTCAGACAAAAAATGCAGCAATGCTACTGACCTCATTCAGTATTATAAAGAAGAATTTATATAACCTAATAATTTCAAAGGGACTTTATTAACTGCTTTCAAAGAAACTAACATAACCTCAACAAATCACACTATTCTCCCTTTTTATAATTTAGAACTAAGAATTAAAATGCTCTTGATAAAGTAACACACCCACAGGAATACAGTTTGAGATTAAAACACAGAAATGTATTTACTTTACATTACTAATAAACATGCACATGCATGTGCACGCACACACAGCTTGTTATGGAATATCCTTTAAGATAAAATAATAAAAACAGGAAGCAGGGGTGCCTGGGTAGCTCAGTCTGCCTTCGGCTCAGGTCATGATCCCGGGGTCCTGGGATAGAGCCCCGCATCGGGCTCCCAGCTCAGCCAGGAGTCTACTTCTTCCTCTCCCTCTGCCTTCCCCCAATCCCACTCATGTGCGCTCTCTCGCTCTCTCCCAAATAAATAAATAAAATATTTTACAAAAATAGTAATAAAAAAACAGTAATGTAAATCCCCATTCAATATGACACAGCAGTATCAATATCTTACCTAGACATACAAATAGCTAAAAAATTATTTTCATCAGAAATATCATGATTGTATAAATACAATACTAACTTCAGTGAAGACTTTCCCATATACATAAAAACATGTGTATACTAAAAAGAACTTTGTAATGAGAACTTTATAAGAACAAAAGAAAAATTATGGGGCCAAGACTCACATGCCAACTTTATTTCTAAAGAGCAGGCAAACAGAATGATCCCCACAGCTGCCACAGAGGCTTATGAAGGGCAGCATCGTTGGCTTTTCTAACAGTACTGTTTCCTGAATTAACTTCAAAGGCTTGTGTGGGGAAGCAAGTTTACTAATAAATTCTCTCAGAAGCTGAGTGCTGTATTTCATTCCCAGCTACTGGGAAACTTATCCAACAATAAAATAGTTTAAATTAAGCTAAGTCTGCTAAAACTCAAGATGAAGACACTAAATGTGATCAAAAGTAACATGTTCAGAAGCTAATACTTTTGTAAAACAGAAAAAAGGAAAGCGCTTAAACCTATAACCACTTCCCACCAGACCAGTGTCAGTTATCTGGAAATGCCATTTCTCCCTATTTTAACTCTTTCTGTACCTCTCTTTCTCAATTCCCTTTAGCTGTCTCACTAAATCCCTGAACTTTTGCTTTCTGTTCATATAGTGTATCCTTAATAAATAGTAAACCTCTACATTTTACCTCTTTTAAATTGCACTATTTTGAAGTTAAATAAAACCTACCCCTTAAATTGTCCTTCACTATCTCACAACAAATTGTTTTTAAATAAGATGTGTTGACGGTGGCCAAGTTGTATGAAATCATAAACCACTTAGGCAGTGCTGGCTTATCCTTTTCATTAACAAATTTCTTTTAAACATGACCATTTAGGGGCACCTGGGTGGCTCGATTGGTTGGGCAACTGACTCTTGATTTCAGCTCAGGTCATGATCTTGGGGTCCTGGGATCAGGCCCCATGTCTGGCTCCACGCTCAGCGGGGAGTCTGAGGTTTCTCTCTCTTCCTCTCCCTCTGCCCCTCCGCCCACTTGTGTTCTCTCTCTAAAATAAATAAATAAATCTTGAAGAAAAAAAAATTGTCATTTATTTACTGACACATCACGAGGCCTAAGAAAAAATGTCTGAAAGAAACTAACAGAGTCACTAACTCCCTTTAAGACTTTGTAAAACTACTTAGAGAATAATCTGGCTATACCTTGCCTTTTCAAACTGCTCTTTTTCTTACTCCCATTCTCTCCTCTAATTTCCACTTACCCTTCAAAACCCAGGTCACATACGGCCTCCTACAGCAAATTCTCCCTGGTCATTCCTTTCCAGCCAGGATCAAACACTCCCCTTCAATCCTATGTAATCTCATAACAGCCTATGATTTCCTTTAGAACAACATAATGTCTTGAATCAGAGGAAGGGGAAAAGAATCCCACGCAGTCAAGCAAGGTCCACACCCAGGCCCGGTGCAGGGGCTGGATCTCACGACCCTAGGATCACAACCTGAGCCGAAATCAAGAGTCGACTGCTTAACCAACTAAGCCACCCAGGTGCCCTGTGAACAGGAATTTTAAATGAGGTCAAGTAAAACTTAACATATAAATTTAAGCCAATATACTAGATTTTAGTTAATCATTACTCCCCACACTGGACCACATTTTTTTTTTTTTTTAAGATTTTACTTATTTATTGGAGAGAAAGTGAGAGAGCACGAGAGGAGGGAGGGTCAGAGGGAGAAGCAGACTCCCTGCTGAGTAGGGAGCCCGATGTGGGACTCGATCCTGGGACTCCGGGATCATGACCTGAGCCGAAGGCAGTCGTTTAACTGACTGAGCCACCCAGGTGTCCCTGGACCACATGTTTCTTGAGAATAGAGGCTCTCTGATTTATGGATCCCTAGTCACTTGCATTAACCAGCACAGACTAGCATCTCAAACACTGGCTATGACTCCTATATCAGTACCCCCACAAACACGTACTTACTTATACCTCTAGAAACACAGGGCAACCAGATAATCCCTAAATCCAGGATTAATATCTCTGTGACTCTGCTCATGCTATTCCCTATTATATGGAATCTTGTTTCATCTTCCTATTATTTACTTCATAGATCCTCTGTTGCCTTCAAAGCCCCCCACCTGAAAAAACACTGCTTATTTCATGACCTTTTATCATCCTTCAAGACTCAGCAACCTGTCACAACTTCTGTAATGTCTGCCCAGCTTGCTTCCATCAAAATTACCTCTCTTCCCCACAATTTCAAGTCATTCTTGATGGAAACATCAGTTGAAGTGTTTAATAAAATGCAACTCATATCAGGATCTAATCACAGGCAAAGATGAGTGTCCTCAACTAAAGCAAAGGTCCCTTGGACCAATTATTCATCTTCATTCATTACCTGTCTCCCCTCCCCCCTCCAGAAAATTTTATAAGCACTCCATGAATGTATTTAAAATAAATGCCTAGCTAACCATTCCATAGCATAATAGTATAAAATGTAAAGTAATGGTTCTACAATCAAAATGTGAATAAACAGAACAGCATCTTGACAGTTCTAAATTCATAAATACTTTCCAGTGTCTTTAAAAATCAGCTTATTTCATTAAGAAACAATAACTTAAAAAAAAGAAACAGTAACTTTTAAGGTTCACCTGACTTTATAAAAACACACTATGTAGTAAACTGAACTTCAAGAGTCCTTCCAGAGCATTTGTTTATGTCTCTCTTCTCATGACAATTAAATATTACTTTTTATTTAGTTCTATCCCACCAGACTGGCACTTTCTTGAGAACAAGATCTTAAAAACATACATTCTAGGGGCGTCTGGGTGGCTCAGTCATCAAGTGTCTGCCTTCGGCTCAAGTCATGGTCCCAGCGTCCTGGGATGGAGCCCCGCTTCGGGCTCCCTGCTCAGTGGGAAGCCTGCTTCTCCCTCTCCCCCACTCCCTCTGCTTGTTTCCTTTCTCACTGTGTCTCGTCAAATAAATAAATAAAATCTTAAAAAAAAAAAATACATTCTACATTTAAATTTTAAAATTAGTACAACACTATTTCAAAGAGACCAGAAAAGAGGAAAGGAAGCTATCTATAACCTCATTACTCTAATGCAAGGATTATAATTTTTTTTCTTTTCAAATTTTTTAAAGATTTTATTTATTTGAGAGAGAGAAAGAGAAGGTGCGCATTGGGGTCGGGGAGGGAGGAGGAAGAGGGAGAAGCAGATTCCCCGCCAAGCACAGAGCCCAATGCGGGGCTGGATCCCAGGACCCTGAGAACATGACTGGAGCCGAAGTCAGGCGCTTTATCGACTGAGCCACCCAGGTGCCCCTCAAATTTTTAATATTTATATTTTATAAGCTTATAATAATATATTACATATAATATAGCTTACTCTTTTTATATACATCTCTTCATATTTCTATATACTTTGTCCACTTATTTTTATAGGATACATAACCATCCAATGAAAGGATTAACCATAATTCAACTATTTCTCTTCATAGAATATTGTCTACATTCACATTTTCACTGTGACATGTATTAGTCTTTACTTTTAATTATTTTCCATAAGCTAGAGCCACTTGTGTTAAATGACTGAATTAAAGGTTATGGCCAACACTTCTATTGCTACTGAAGCACAGTGCCGACAAGACGCCTCAATGGGAGCTGTATCTTTCGTCCTCCTGCAACATCGTTTCATCAGCACTGTGTATGATTCCTTCTTGTTTAAAATCACCTTTCCTAGATTCCTAGCAAGTTTAAACATTTCCATATGCCTAGTTACTAAACCTATTTCCTTTGTGAACCCTGTTTTTGTACTATGTATGCCAATTACCTAACACAGTCATCATGGTTTTCTTACTGGTTTGTCATCCGTTGCCTGTCTTGTTTACTGTGAATACATTTTCGAGTTGTTGTTTGCCCCCTTGGGAGTATTCTTTCCTCCCTCTCCACCAATACACACTTTTTTAAGCACTGTAGTTTGCAATTTTATCTAGTCAAATTACTTGTTTTTTCTTTGCAATTTCTTCTATCACTTCTATAAGGCATCCCCAAAATCTTTTTACTCCTAGTTTTATTTTTCTTTTATATTTAACCCTCTAACTCATGGGTAAGGAATATGTCATCTCTGCATGCCTCCACAGAACCTTTCTCTTTAAGCATTCAATAAATGTTTCTTAAATATTCCTTATTGAGAGATAAATTGTAAAAAATACTATCCATTACTGTAATTTTACTAGTCTCTTTATAGGCTATTCAGCCAATCAATATAGATACAAAAGTGAAATAATACTCTATAATGAAGGAGAAGACAATGGTGCAGAATTGGTCTGTTTCTTTCTATTAGGAGAATATAAATCATAATGTTTAAGAAAATCTGGTTTTGTTGGCAAACCCAATTTTAATGTCCATGGTTAAGTCATACAAATTCTTTTTTTGCATACATAACCTGCAGAGTAGCAAGCTGGATAATACTGTGTTATTCATTTTCCTAAGTCATAGTCCTCAGATCTGTTACAGAGTTCTATACTGTGGAAAGAAGCATTACTGAATAATTTATTACAATTCACACCATAACACTGCTATATAATAATTCACAGGCACAACACAACCACTTTTATTATAATGATACCTTGGTAGTTTGGGGTTTTTTGTCAGTCATCAACTCTTCAACAGAAAAATACATTATGTCTATACAATTTATAGATTTAACAACCAAAATATTGCCTAGTGAAAAGCAAACAAGCTTTATTCCTCTTTTCCAGCTTGAGTAATTATAATTTTATTTTGTTGCAGAGAAACAGTCCATCAGGCCAAAAGGCCTACTACAATCAAAAACATAATACATGTGCCCCCTTGGATTATAGCACATTTATGCAGAGTACCTGTCAATATAATTTGCATTTGAAAACCTACAAAAACATTGTTAAAATGACAGCTGTGGAAATTAATCTGAGTAGTGAGGTTGGCAGCACAGGCTTTATTTCACTCTAATGGTTACAGCTTTTACCTATAAATGTATGGGTACGGCAAATAATTACTGGTAACCCTATCCTATGTATTTTGGGAAAGTTGTACCTTCTAATATATAAATAGTCCAGAGAGATAATGGAAAACATGTAGAATACTGTTTTCATATATCGACCCTTAGCTGACACAGATTTGAACTGTGCAGGTCCACTTATAACATGGATTTTTTTTTTTCAGTAAATACAGTGCAGTACTGTAAATGTATTTTCTTTTCCTTATGATTTACTTAATAACATTTTTCTCTAGCTTCCTTTATTGCAAGAATACAGTATAGAATACATATAACAAACAAAACATGTATTACTTGACTATGTTATTGGTAAGGCTTCCAGTCAACAAAAGGGTATCAGTAGTTTTGGGGGAGTCAAAAATTACATAGATTTTCAACTGCATGGGGGGTTGGCATCCCTAATCTCCCATGTTGTTCAATTTTCCACTATGTGGATTTTAGGGTTTATCTATGTTAATGCTAAATTAAGTTAATAATTAATCACTTCACAAATAATTTACTATTACCTATTTAAGAAAATAAATTTAAGAGGGATGCCTGGATGGCTTAGTTGGTTGAGCTCCAGACTCCTGGTTTCAGCTCATGTCTTGATCTTGGGGTCTTGGGATCGAGCCCCATGTCGGGCTCCCTGATCAGCAGAGTCTGCTGGAGATTCTCTCCCTCTCCCTCTGCTCCCCACCACTCCCCCATCCCCCGCTCACACACTCACGCACTCAAATAAATAAAATCTTTAAACAAAAAAAATTTAAGAGCGGTAAGTTCCCTTAACAAAAAATAAATGTAGTAGGTACATGATTTGCATGAAGTCATCAACTTTTTCTTTCTTTTTTTTTTTTAAGATTTTATTTATTTACTTCACAGAGAGAAACACAGCACAAGCAGGGGGAGTGGGAGAGAGAGAAGCAGGCTTCCCGCCGAGCAGGTAGCCCCATGCGGGGCTCAATCCCAGGACTCTGGGATCATGACCTGAGCCTAAGGCAGACGCTTAACCACTGAGCCACCCAGGCGCCCCCAACTTTTTCTTTTAATGAAATATAGTTAACATACATTATTGTATTAGTTTCAGGCTACAACAGTGATTTGACACCTATATACATTACAAAATGCACAATAAGTATAGTTACCATCTGTCACCATACGAAATTATTACATTATTGACTTTATTCTCTATGCTGTACTTTTCAAACCAGGGACTTGAGTATATAACCGCAAGTTTGTATCTCTTAATCCCCTTTACCTATTTCACCGATGCCCCCCACAGGTCTCCCCTCTGGCAAACACCAATGTTTTGTTTTTATGAGTCTGTTTCTTTTGTTAATTTGTTTTTTAAATTTCACACATACATGTGAAATCATATGGTATTTTTCTCTGACACACTTCACTTAGCATAATACACTCGAGGTCTATCCATGTTGTCAGAAAAGGCAAGATTTCCTCTTTTTTTAAGGCTGAGTAATATTCTATTATATATATATACCACTTTTTCATTATCTATTCATCTATCGATAAACACTTACGTTGTTCCCACATCTTGGTTATTGAAATAATGCTGCAATAAACATAGGGGTTCATGTATCTTGAGGCCTGTATCACTATAAACTTACAACAGTTTTTGCTGTATCCCAAAGGTTTTTTGAACTGCTGTGTTTCCGTCTTCATTTGCCTCCAGGTATTTTTTTATTTCCTCTTTGATTTCTTTGTTGGCCTACCAGCTCTTTAGTAGCATGTTGTTTAGTCTCCATGTGTTTGTATTTTTTCGTTTTTTTTCTTGTAACTGATTTCTATTTTCATACCGTTGCCATTAGAAAAGATGCTTGATAGGATTTCAATCTTCTTAAATTTATTCAGTACCTGTTTTGTGGCCTAACATCTGATCTATCCTAGAGAATGTTCCATGTGCACTTGAAAAGAATGTGTATTCTGCTGTATTTGGGTGGAATGTTCTGTACATATCTATTAAATCCACCTGGTCAAATGTGTCATCCAAAGCAATTGTTTCCTTATTGATTTTCTGTCTGGATGTTCTATTCATTCATGTAAGTTGGGTGTTAACGTCACCTACTATTATTGTTTTACTGCCAATTTCTCCTTTTATGTCTGTTAATAATTTGTTCTATATATTTAAGGTGCTCCTAAGTTGGGTGCATATTTACATTATATGTTCTTACTGGATTGATCCCTTTATCATTATGTAATACCCTTGTCTCTTTTTACAGTATTTGTTTTAAAGGTTTTTTGGCCTTACACAAGTTTCTCTACCCTTTTTTTTTCACTTTCTTTTACATGAAATATCTTTTCCCACCTCTTCAATTGGTCTGTGTCTCTAGATCTGAAGTGCGTCTCCTGCAGACTGTGTCCAGACCAAGATTTTTTTTAATCCATTCAGTCACCCTGTGTCTTTTGAATGAAGCACTTACTCCATTTACATTTAAAGTAAATATTGACAGGTAGGTCTTTATTGCCCTTATGTTAATTATTTTATGGTTGTTTGTATAAGATCTTCTCTGTTCCTTTCTTCTTCTCTTGCTCTCTTTCCTTGTGATTTGATGAGTTTTCTTAATGTTATGCTTGGATTCCCTTCTCTTTATTTTTTGTGTATCTATTATAGGATTTTGGTTACCAGGAGGTTCATATATAACATCCCATGTATATAGCAGTCTATATTAAGTTGGTGGTTGCTTAAGTTCAAACACATTCTAAAAGCACTAGATTTTTACTACCCCCTCCACATCTTTTGTGTATATTATCATATTTTACATCTTTTATTTTGTGTATCCCCTTATATTTGTGTTGATTTTACTACTTTTGTCCTTTAACCTTCATACTAGCTTTAGAAGTGATTGTAAAAGTGATACCTTTACTATATGTTTACTATAATTACCAGTGAAATTTATCCTTTCATAATTTCCTTACTTCTAGTTATGGCCTTTTCTTTTCTGCTTAAAGAAGTCCCTTATATATTTCTTTAAGTTTAGGTTATGTTGTTGTTGTTGTAGTTTAAATTTAGTGGTGATGAACTCCTTTAATTTTTGCCTGGAAACTCTCTTTCCTTCAATTCTGAATGATATCCTTTCTGGGTAGAGTATTCCTGGTTGTAGATTTTTTCCTTTCACTTTAGAATATATCATGTCACTCCATTCTGGCCTGCAAAGTTTTTGTAAAAAAAAAAACTGACAGCCTTATTGGGTTTCCTTTATACCTAAGTACTTGCTTTTCTCTTGCTGCATTTAAGATTCTCTCATTATCTTTAATTTTTGATGTTTTAGTTTTCACATGTCTTGGTGTAGGCCTTCTTTGGTTCATCTTATTTAGAACTCTCTGTGCTTTCTGGACATGCATGCCTGCTTCCCTCTCCAGGTTAGCTAAGTTTTCAGCTATTATTTCTTCAAATAAGTTTTCTACCTCTTTCTCTGTCTCTTCTCCCTCTGAGGCCCCTATAATGTAAATGTTAGTATGCTGATGTTGTCCCAAAAGCCCCTTAACCTAACCTCAAAATTTTCATTATTTCTTCTTTTTTGCTGTTCAGCTTGGGTGCTTCCCACTACCCTGTCTTCCAGATTGCTGATCTGTTCTTTTTTTATTTTTTTTAAAGATTTTATTTATTTATTTGACAGAGAGAGAGACAGGAAGAGAGGGAATACAAGCAGGGGGAGTGGGAGAGGGAGAAGCAGGCTTCCCACTGAGCAGGGAGCCTGATGCGGGGCTTGATCGCAGGACCCTGGGATCATGACCTGAGCCGAAGGCAGATGCTTAACAACTAAGCCACCCAGGCGCCCCTGCTGATCTGTTCTTTTGCATGCTCTAATCTGCTATTGATTCCCTCTAGTGTATTTCTCATTTTAGTTACTGTATTCTTCAGCTTTGATTTTTTTATATATATATATATTTTTCTCTCTGAGTTTATCCACTCTTCTCTCAAGTCTGGTAAGCAACTTTATGACCATTACTTTGAACTCTTTTTCAGGTAGATTGCTTTCCTCTCTTTCACTTATGTACTGTTTTTTCATTTGGAACATATTCCTCTGTCTCACTTTGACTCTCTGTTTCTATATATTAGGTAGGTCAGCTACATCTCCTGATCTTAAAAGTAAGGTGTTATACGCAAACAATGAATCATGGAACGCTACATCAAAAAAAAAAAAATTAATTAAAAAAAAATTAAAAAAAAAAAAAAGTAGTGGCTCTGTGTAGAAGGTGTCCTGTGGTGCTCACGAGCACAATCTCCCCCTTGTCACCAGAACCAGGCACTCCAGGGTATCCCCTGTGTGGTCTGCATCACACCCTCCTGTTCTGATTGTGCTGTGACTGCCACGGGCACTTGGTGGGGTGGGTTGGCCCTCAGCCTGGCTGTCTGCAATGACCAGCCAAAACTGTTATGGGTGCCTTGTGAGCAGGCACGGCTGGCTGAGAGGCCCAGCTATAGCTGCTGCACACATGATGGCCTATAGGGCCAGCCCCCAGTGCAGGAGCTGAGGCGTGTTGGAGCATGGTGCTGGCTCCCCCACCACCCTAGGCAGGAGGTGGTTTGGAGGGGTGCCAGTCCTAGCTGGAACCACCCACCAGGTGTGGCAGGGTAGTATTTGCTTTGAGGGGATATCAATCCCCATGGAGGCCACCTGCCAGCTGAGCTGCTCTGGTGGGGTGTCTGCTGTGACAGAAGGGCTGGGTGGGACACATCTGCAGGGGAACACCAGGGTGGGGCGAGCAGTGCCAGCAAGATAGATGGAGATTGTTACAACTAACCCCACCAGTGTCCAGGCAGCTAGGATGAAGGAAGGCAAGAAAAATAGCACCTGCCAGCACTTCTGTTCCTAGGGAAAGCTCCTACAGATCCTTGTACCTCTAGCAAACACACAAAAATTAGTAAATCTCCTTCACATATAACCCAGGCACTTTTCAAACTATTTCTGAGCTGGGTCTCCACTAAGGGATATAGGGCACTGGCCCTTTAAGTCTTGGTTTCCTACAGCCCTCCAGCTATCCTGGGGTTAAGTCACTGAATTTTAAAGCCAGACATTATGAGGGCTCATCTTGCCAATGCAGATCCCTAGGGCCAGGGGTACCTGATGTGGGGCTTGATCCCTGACCATCTCAGGGAGGACCTCCAAGAGTCCCTGTGATATCCCTCCCACTTGTGGGTCACCACAGTGGGGGTCTGGTCCCCAAACACATCTCTGCTTCTTCTACCGTTCTCAGTGTGGCTTCCACTTTATGTCTTTAGCTGTGGAAGATCTGTTCTGCTGGTCTTCAGGTCTTCTGCAGAACGAGGTGCATTACATATAACTGTTGCCTCATGGTGTATCTGCGGGAGGAGGTGAGCTCAGGATCCTCCTACTCTGCCATTGCCCTGCTCTCTAATATCAACTCTTCTTTAAGTTGCCAAGTCTGAGTGCTTTTAAAATTACAGAGAGGATGCTTTTTAACTTTCTGACAAATTTAAGAAATAGGATCATTATTTAAATGTAAAGGTATGATTTATTGCCCAACTATTGCCAAAAAGGGTATCAGCGGCTTATAAGAGACCTTACACAATTAGACCATTAAAATATAAAAATGAACAGTAAACCCAGAGAACAATGGTTCTTTACCTTAGAGGCAAAGGGTGGAGGTCACTAAAAATTTGGTAAAAGCCAAAGATCCTTCCCCAGATTGCCATGTGCACATAAACCATTTTACCTATCATTTCAGAGGGTGAAACTGATACATTGAGAATGGATTAAAAACTCCTGCCCCAGAGAACTAGAAAAGAAATTATCCATTCAAAAGTCGAGGCTAATAAAGTTACTATAATTAAAATGAAATATAACTCCAAACTTCCTTGCAGCCAAAGCAAATAAAAAGCACAATGGGCTAAATAATTCTCAATGGCTAATAGAAGGAAGTGTGCCAGATCATAAGGAAACTTTTGTCTGAAACTAAATCCTTAAAGAATTTGTCATATGAATTCTTATAAAGGGAACACTGAACATTATATAAGACAACATATTTAAAAATATTATAGATGAAGAAATATTTTTCATATAACTGCATCTTATAAAGACTGATAAAACATGAGGGAATGATACAGGTTTCCTCCATTACCTAAAAGCAGAGCATTCCTATGAAAACTTTTGCAAGCTGAAATGGTGTAAAGAGCAATTACCATTAATTTATATAGAAAAATTGTTGAGTGTTCCTAGACCCCCCCAAAAAAACCTCTCCTAGGTTTTTCTGATACCTTATGACATATCTTGCTAACAGATGCACAAAATAAATTGAAATAAAACACAGATACTCACAGACACAGCTGGAAGCTATGGCAACTTGATACTGAGTATAGTTCTCTGGGAAGGCGTTTGGTGGTGCATCTATCACTACTTGGGGTACATGCTCCCTCTATAAGGGCTCCAAGCCAAACAAACACTGAAGGCCATTTTTGCTTTTCACCTTTTTTCATAAAAGCAAAAATCCTATTCAGATTTCTGTTAGTGAAAACAGGTACTTATGTAGGTCTTTCATAAAAGTGAAGTGGCATAATGCAAACTTTCAAATGGTGGGGAGGATACCTGTCCTAAAATATAGGACTAACTAGTTTTCTGATGATCTAATCTGATATAAGGTTAGAAATGAGGTTATGCCCATTCTCCAATTTCATGCTTATAACAGCCTCTGGTAAAAATGAGAAAATTTTTGCTGACCTAGTCTCAGAATCCTCAAAGCAGCAACTTTCCATAAACTGGAACGGGCATTTGAAACCTTTATATGTGACACAAGAATTTAAGAGAGAATCAAGAATCAGAATGGAAGCAGGTTATGAGTATAGGAAATGGAGCCAGTCTGAATTTGAATCCTGACTCATCTACTTTAATAGCTGTGTGCCTTTTTAATTGTGACTATAATGCAGGTTCTCATCTGTAAGGTTGTCATAACAACAGTCCTTACTCTCAAAAGAGCTGTTGAGAATCAAATGAGTTTATATAAAGCACCTAGAACAGTGTTTATTGACCCACCTACAATTGTGGAGATTAAATAGCATTAAACAGGGTCTGACATGTAATTTATTAGCTACTAGGCAATCCCTCAAGAATGTATATTTTTAAAACTCTAGGTTAATATTAAAGCCTTTTTAACTACCAGATTTAATTAAAATGACCAGCTTTTTACTTAATGTAGATACTTATTATCAAGATCACTAGAATCCCTCATCTTGGCTAATTTACCTACAACGATCTTAAATCAATTCCTTGCCTCCCATTTGTTCTATGTGGCCAAAATTTTAAGAAGTTGGAAAATACATTATGCATTTTATAGAAAACTGGTTGATTAAAGAATTATTTCTCTATACCTATCTCACTAAATGTTCAGTATTTTTTTTTTTAAAGATTATTTGAGAGAGAGAGAGCAGGGAGAGGAGCAAAGGGAAAGGGAGAGAGAAACTCAAGCTGACGCCACACAGAGCACAGAGCCCGACATCGAGCTTGATCCCACAACCCTGAGATGCTTAACCAACAGCTCCATCCAGGCGTCCCTGAATGTTCAGTATTTTTCAAAGCCATTTGTTCTCAAATGTTTCCATTTGCTTCAGCTCTGTTGATCTAGTTAATCTTTAATTCATGTGAAAGTAAAGCAATGTCACATCTTACTCCAGAATTAGGTTCTAAAGTCATTATAAAAGGCAAAAATTGCACAGTCAAAATTAAAATTACCTCTGAATACCTCTCAAGTCAGCCTATAAAGCATTATTGTTCAGTAAGGCCAAAACAGCAGGTTTTCCTCTAGCACTGTTCAGATACCTATCCATTCAGCTGAATACTAGATGAAGTAGCTGATCCATGCAAGAAAGACCAGACACAATCAAGAACTGAAAGAACAATTTCCAACTCTCACTGAGAAACACACATTCATGATCAGAAAGACAGGAATGGCTGAATGACTCCCCTATACTCTTTAAACTTTATTTCTCCCAGGCATGTTCCCTTCCTTCTGTAAGGGACATTAAGTATACATAGTTGAATTACAGAAGTTAAAACAAAATGCAATGCATGTGAGATAATGTTTGCACTAAAAATTCTAAAAGTGGTTCTGATGCCATGCAACTTCAATGTTTATGTCTTACATATTAACTGTATAATGTGACACAATCTTTTCTGAGATTTCCATATGTAAGGTGATCAGAAGATGTTTTTGTGATGAATGCTCTAAATTTTTAATATTCCATTTAGCTGGCAGAACTCATATTCTGTGGAACAATTTGAAAGTTCACCTGTCCCCCTTAATTCCTTCTATCAGGGATTATACTAGGGAATTAAATTGTAGTCTTAGAGAAATTCCTTTCCCATCTATAAAATAAAGAGGAACACCAGTGAGGATATGGGGTAATATGAGTATTCCCATATTCAAAGAGATTCAGATGTCTGTCATTAAGGCAATCACAGCTGATGGAAGCATCTACAGAAATGTGTGAAGCTGGGGTGCATCAGGCCAATCAATAATTGCTCTTTTGATAAAAAAATGTATTCAACTACAAAAAAAAGGGCAACACGGTCTATACTTCTGCAATAAAGAGAAATGAGGATAAAAAGTATTAGAACTGGGAACTGGAGGCAAAAATATACTTGCTTGGCATTTGCAATGGATTCTACTAAAGCTTTATGTTAATCAAAATTTTTACATGGCAATACTGTCCTTTTAAAATACAACACTAAGATTTTTACAACTTAGAGTTGCTATTTGGTAAAAGACAAAAAACCAAAATGAACTTACAAGTGACTTTTTACAAGTTATTGTTTCTCTTTAGTAAAAGGGGGAGGGAAGGAAGGAGTAAATGTCAGTAGAATTATTTTATAAATTAATTTCTGGGGGAGATGTGCAGTAAGAAGAGCCTTTGCAAATAAGCCTCTAAATTCACCTTCAACAAAATCCCTTTTCAATACTCTGTGAAAGAATTCTTCTTTAGGCCCAAATATCTCTGCTTAAAAAATTATATATTCATTGATATAAGTAATATGTAACCAAATTATATTCTGATTTAAGTATCAGATAATAAAGAATTAGATATTACAGTAACAGAACAATAATACAAAGCCAGTCAAGTTTCATAATATTTCAGCAAATAAATTATTTTACTTTTTATATTCTTTGGGAACTGGTTTTTTGAAAAAAGGAGGAAAGAGTAAAGAGTCTAGAAGGTCTCCTCTGTGGTTTTCACTTAATAAGTAGTGACTCGGGGCACCTGGGTGGCTCAGTTGGTTAAGCATCCGCCTTCAGCTCAGGTCATGATTCCCAAGTCGCGGGATCCAGCCCCGCATCGGGCTCCTTCTCCTTCTCCCTCTGCCCTTCCCCCACTGTTCTCTCTTTCTCTTTCTCTCTCTCTCATATACATAAAATCTTAAAAAAAATAAATAAGTAGTGACTCAATGCCTAGTAAGTGGCAGGCAATGATCCAGGTGCTTTGTTATGCACTCTCACGTAATTCTTGGGGAAGACACACATATACCACTATGGCTTAAAAAGAAGAAAACATTTAATAAAATGTTTCATTTTAATTGATTATAACCAGGTAATCTATGCTCCAAATTGACTTTATGGCCTATTTTCAACAACTTGTGGGTAGACATTTACCTGAAGCTTCTTGCTCCTCCTTTTGAAATCTGCCTTTTATTTATCCATTCATCCATTCATTTAACTATAATCGCCCAACCATGCATATAACAGTTGGGGAGTAGAATGAAAGATGTACCTATGTAAATATGCAAAGACAGTTCCTGAATTTAAAGAGGCAAGGTTTTTCCTCACTTTAGAAAGGTCAAGAAAGAACAAAACCAATTTTTTTTTTTTTAAAGATTTTATTTATTTATTTGACAGAGAGAGACACAGCGAGAGCAGGAACACAAGCAGGGGGAGTGGGAGAGGGAGAAGCAGGCTTCCCAAGGAACAGGGAGCCTGATGTGGGGCTCGATCCCAGGACCCTGGGATCATGACCTGAGCTGAAGGCAGACGCTTAACCGACTGAGCCACCCAGGTGCCCAGAACAAAACCAATTATATGGTAGATCTAATGAAAGGTTTAAGGTGCTTAGATAACAGATATGAAAGTGTCCTTTAAAACAGTAAAACCCCATTCTATGTAATACATAATTACTAAACAAAATTGCTTGATTACTCTGATGACTTAAATAATTCATGTTATTATGATGAATATCAAGAGTCCCCTGCTAACCTGAATTGGTACATTTAAGAAACACCTAAGGCCTGTAATACTTTTTTTTTTTTTTTGATAATTTTTGTTGTAGCATTTAAAGATATTCAATACTCTGTGCCAATTCAGTCAAGTTTCAAAAAATTATATCCTTAGAAGCTTTCTAGTCATTTATTATGATTTAGTAAAAAGAAAATGGGATTTAAAGGGTTTAGGGAGGGGCGCATGGGTGGCATAGTTAAGCAGCTGCTTTTGGCTCAGGTCATATCAGGTCATGATCTCAGGCTCCCTCTCAGAGGGGAGTCTGCTTCTCCCTCTTCCTCTGCCCCTCCACCCCGCTCGTGCACTCTCTCTCTCTCAAATAAATAAAATTTTAAAAAATAAATAAATAAAAATAAAGAGTTTAGGGATTTAGGGTTTGAGGTTTAGCTTTATGTGACCTTCAACAATGTAAACTCTTTGAGATTCAGTCTCCCCATCTGTACAATGAAGGTGATACCCACCTGGAACAGATGTTGTGAAGATTAAATAAATAAGAATATGACAATATTCAGCAAAATGTCTATCATATATGAGAACACAATATTTCCTTTTTACCTTCTTTCAAACAATGTATAACCTATTTATCAGTTACATATCCATATCCTCCTTTACCAGACAATAAATCGTCTTTTGGTTTTTTCCTTTTCATTTATGACCCTCCACTTTTATGTAAACTAACTGCAATCTCCATATTTTCACTATCTTCTCCCCTTGTGTGTCCCCAAAGTGCCTGAAACACTGGGTAAGCACTTTTTCTAGACCATAATGAATAGGTCCAAAGGGTATTTTCACTTACAAATTTATTTATATAAAAGGAAAACAAAGAGTAGTATCTGAAATAGGACTTTCCCAGAAAATGTGGGATGGACAAAGCCTGCACAGTATTGGCCCTACTGCAAATTCTTATTCTATTTTATCCTATTATTAAAGTAATTATTCAAATGTATCATTTTTCTTTATGTCTAATTCGGCAAAATCAGAAACAAAAAAAAATGTACCTTAAAGTAAATTTTCATTACCTTTCTAACATTATTTAGTTGTACAAAAGAGCTCAAAGTCTTTCAGAACCAAAGTATCCATATACAATCATTTCTCCAACTGGAATCTCCGTTATTTTCTTATAATAGTGCAATAGAAATGGCAATTAAACTTAAGGCATTTTGGGGGCACCTGGCTGGCTCAGTTGGTAGAGCATGCAACTCTTGATCTTGGGGTTGTGATTTTGAGCCCCAGGCTGGCTGCAGAGCTTACTTAAAAAAATAAAATAAAATAAAAAAACCTTTTTAGGGGCGCCTGGGTGGCTCAATTGGTTAAGAGTCTGCCTTTGACTCAGGTCATGATCCTAGGGTCCTGGGATCGAGTCCCACATCGGGCTCCCTGCTCAGCGAGGAGCGTGCTTCTCCATCTGCCTCTCCCCCTGCTTGTGCTCACTCTCTCTCTGTGTCAAATAAATAAAAATCTTTTAAAAAAAATATTTTTTAAAAAAATTAGGCATTTTAGTTCCTATTATCTGAAAAATGTAAGCATGCGCTTACAAATTCAAGAACTACCCATTGAAAGCATTGTTACCATTGGCCTGCCTCACACATTGCTATGTTATTTACTAATCTTCTCTGTATGTTTTCCTCTTGGAAGCATTGTTCTAGTACTCGGCTATAATAAACAAACCTTGTATAGTTAATTATGCTGCTGCACAAACAATAAAAAGTTGGCCCTCTTCCACGTTGACTGTAAAAATCTTCATTAAGGAGGCTAATGAACACTAATACTGAAAAGTCCACTGACAGAGATATGTAACTTATTAAAAGGAAATTATATTAGAAAATATACAGAAAGCTAGACACTAATCAGTCTTTATATACAAATAAATTATGCAAATATAAACTTGGTAACATATGGTGACAATTACTAAGGATCACTGAATCTTTCTTGGTTAAAATTTCTGCACAAGGCATATTTATCTTCAAAGTTTCTATGTTAAAAAAAAAACTTAAGCATGTTTAAAATGTCTCCCATGTAACAATTCACTTTTTTTTTCCATTTAAAACTCAGGGTATATGTTTTTTCTATTAAAGTCTCCCTTAATAGGGCGCCTGGGTGGCTCAGTTGGTTAAGCGACTGCCTTCGGCTCAGGTCATGATCCTGGAGTCCTGGGATCGAGTCCCACATCAGGCTCCCTGCTCAGCAGGGAGTCTGCTTCTCCCTCTGCCCTCTTCCTTCTCGTGCTCTCTGTCTCTCATTCTCTCTCTCTCAAATAAATAAATAAAATCTTTAAAAAAAAAAAAAAAAAAGTCTCCCTTAATGGATATAATAAGAGATTAAATGCTGCAGAGGTTTAAGGGAAAAAAAACCCTCTTTAGTTGGAGAAGAGAAAAATAATCAGGGATGTGTCATTGATACGCAGGGGCAGCTAAAATATCAAGTGAAAATGAATGAATATGCAGGTTAAAAAAATCCTGAAGCATCATAATTTTCATATAAAAGGTGAAATATCGGGACGCCTGGGTGTCTCATTCAGTTATGTGTCAGACTCTTGATTCGGCTCAGGTCATGACCAGGGTCTTGAGATAGAGCCCTGAGTCGGTGCTTACAGCTAGGTGCTCAGTGCTGAGTTGGCTTGAGATACTCTCTCTCAGGCTCCCTCTGCCCCTGCCCTGACTTGGGCTCTCTCAATCAATAAAATATTTTTTAATGTAAATATTCTCTAAATTGGCATTAGGTGGAACAAAATTTGCTATACCCTTTTTAAGAATTTTAAAGAGGACTATTTGGTGAAAAAAAAAATTCATTATTAAAGCCCTAAGGTGAAGAAAAAGAAATACTAATTGTAGACAATTGATTTTAAAATTTTAAAATATCACAGAGCTATTCAGAAGTTCAATCTAACCAATGCTTGAAAAAAGGCTGTGAATTTGCCAAAATGATTATGCCTAAACTGATGACAGAATAATTTTTTGCTGTGCCACAAAATGGTATTATTTTGAACGTTAAATAAATTATTCTCCTAAAGCCATAATGTCAAAATGAGCATATGATGCTTTTCAGAGAAAATTCAGAATATCAAATATGAAATAAAAAGTCAGAGAAAAGCTGTGGGATGGGGGTCAATATGCAGGGTAAAGGGCCCAATATTTGAAGTCTGATAGGAAATCTGAGGCTCAGAGATTGAATAAACATATTCAGAAAAATGACACTGTAATACCTGCCATTACAGAACTGCTGGGAGCCTAAAAAGATGAAGCATGAGACCTGATACAAAATAAGCACTCAACAAAGGATGATATTTTAAAACTATCCATATTACTGTCTCTAGAACAACAAAGAATTTTGTTCACCAAAAACCAAACAACTAGGAGAGTGTCCTTTGAAGGTTTTCTTTGCAGTTCCCTTTGTTTAAACTTCAATAGTTATTTGATCTTCCTCATATTTCTATTCGGTGATAACTATTTTCAAGCAGAGCAGTTATGGCAAGTTATAAGAAACTTGGAGGTTTTAATTGCTTTTATTAACCAATTTATTAACGTAATAACACTTTAATGGCAATAATTCAATTTTTCTCAGAAAGATTTGCAAGTTAGTAGAATGTACTGCTTCACTCTTCAATATAATTAACCTTGATATCCACCTGCAAAGTGCTCCATATTGTCAATAGAATAAAATGACCACCTTCTAAATCATAAAGAATCTAGTAAAATGGTGAAGGCTGTCATCCCGTGACATTTGTATTCACAAGCAAAGACTGTAGAAACAATTTAAAACACATTTCCATAAACTCAACAAATAGTCTTTCTGTTCAAATGTACATCTGGCTTGGTGGGCTGCTCAAGACTGTACTTGAAAATACAAGGTAAAAGGATGTTGTTACTCTAACCTCACCTGAAGAATAAAGCTTGATGTAGACTAAGGCTCTACAACAAATCTTTATTTGTATGAGAATAATATCCAATCATATTTTTTAAAAAACAGTTTTAAAAACCATCAGACTTGGGGAGAGGCATGAATGAAAGAGAAAATGAGGGAGGCTTAAAGAGTACTAGTAATGTCCTGCTGTCAATAAAGTGCAATATATTAAACACTTAGATTATCAGTGCCTTTAGGATACCAACAATCTAATGGGAGAGAATAGACAATACACAAAAACACATAAATGTTAGGTGGTTAGTCCTGTGGGAAGAGAGTAAAAATGATTGACGTGCTGAGGTAGGGTGGTCAGAGTAGGCTCACTGAGGTGACATTTCAGGTCAGGGACTAAGTCATGCAGCTACTCAAAGGAAGAGCAATCCAAGCAGAGGAAATCGCCACTATAGAGACCCTGAGGTGAAAGCATGTCTGGTATGTTAGAAGAACAGGAAAAGAGCCCAATGTAGCAGGAGCAGAATAATCAAGAGAATATGAGCTGAGGTCAGGGAGATAAAGAGGGACCTGATCACTTGCTGTTTCAAAGGTCATTATAATGGGAATCCAAGGAGTAATATGAACTGACTTTCATTTTAAAAGGATCATTCTGTCATATTAAGAAAAGACTATAGAGAAGGAAGGACAGAAGCAGGAAGACCCACTGGGAAGCTGTGGCAATTCATTCAGGCAAGAAACGAAGATGGCTTGGACCAGAATAGTAACAATGGAGGAAGTGAGAAGTGGTTAGCCTCTATGCATATTCTGAAGGTAGGTTAAAAGGCTTCGCTGATAAAATGGATATAGAGTGAGAGAGAAAGAAAGGAATCAAGGATGACTCCAAGATCTTGAGCCTAAATGGAGAGATGAATTTACTATTAACTGAACAGTAAAGACTGTGGATGAAGTAGATTTGTTAGAGGGAACAAGGAGTTCAGTTTTGGGATTTGTTACTTGTGAGGTGTCAATTAAATATTCAAATAGAATGTTCAGTAGGCAGCTGAACATATTTCAATAATAGGGTTTATTTTACAGACAGCTAATCAAAAATAAAATTTAAACAATAAAATTAAATCTTAACTGTTAATATCTACTTGACAAATCATTATAATAAATTTTTACTATTATTAATCTTCATGTAATACATCTATATAGGGGCGCCTGGGTGGCTCAGCCAGTTAAGCATCTGCCTTTGGCTCAGGTCATGATCCCAGGGTCCTGGGATTGAGCCCCGCTTCCGGCTCCCTGCTTGGCGGGGAGCCTGCTTCTCGCTCTGCCCCTCCCCCCTGTTCGTGCTTTTCTCTCTCTCTCTCAAATAAATAAAAATCTTTAAAAAAAATAATACATCTATATAATGCTCCATCATTTAAAGGTCATAAAACTCTACAAAAAAACTCACTAAATACTAAGATACTCCAACAGAATTATAATTCCATCCAATAGTCAGTTAAAAGTGAATATGGGCAAACATAAAATACTTAGGCTAGCCAGTAAGCTTAATTAATCACAGCTTAACAACACAGAGGGCTTAACTCACCCCTATAGCAAATGTGTAATGCTTAGAGGTGAAAATGCCAAAAGATTCTGTCAAATTCCATCTGTAGCTTTCACTGCAGACATAGTAAACCCTGCGGGTTCATAATGGCATTGTAAATATTGTATTGTGCACCACAAAAACAAAAACAAAATATTTAACGACAGGTTTTCTCTCTAAACAAAATAATGGGATCATTACCATTTATTAAGGATAACATGGTAAAACTGGAACAGAGTATTTACAGTTAATGTTAGCACACTGCTATGCAGCTACACACTGCCATATACCAAATATTACCCAAGTCAGCTGTTTACCTAGGAAGATTTTTAAAAAATTTTTACTTGGCTACTGTATGAGCACAGCTTTAAAAAAAATTAATTAAGCCCTAAAGAACTGCTAAGCTAAAGAATTAAAACTTAGATAAACAAGTGAAATGAGTGAGGTAAGACTGTCAATGGAATAAATAAAAAATGTGAATTACCAGTTAATGAAATGTGAATGTTCAGACAATTATCCTAACTTTAAATATTAAGTAATAAGGTATGTAGGGAAATTATTGAGATGCCTACTTTCCCAGCCAATAATATTTCCAAATTCAACTGGCTGCTCCATAATAAACAAAAACTATAACAAAGGACAAGGCTGGCATCATGGATCAAGAGCCCTACATACCTCAAGAAATGCAAATTGGAAAGAAATGGGAATTATACTTTAAAAGAAGAATAAAAGTAAAAATTGTACTAGTCAAAAGTTGAGTATGATACTCTGCTTTCCAAACCCTTTTCAAAGAGCTTATTCTGCAATTCTATACATTAAAAGAATATAACTTTCCTTAATATTCAAAATCCCATTATCATCAGTCAAAAGATGAAATACCAGTATACAATTTAGAACCTATTCTGCTTTATCACTCAATAACTTAGTACAGTGCCAGTCTTACAGACAGTCAATGTTTGCTAAATCTGAATTTCTTCTGATCTCATCCCTCTCACTCTTATTTCACCTTCCTTCTTTCATGGGATCTCTTAAACCTCCCCACACCCCACTCAATTTATTTGACTAGCATTTTTTATTATAAAACTGTTTTCATTTTGCTAAGTGAAAGGAGCCAGACAAAAAGGCCACACCTTGTTTGATTCCATTTATATGAAATGTCCAGAATAGGCACATCAATGGAGACACAAAGTCAATCAGTAGTTGTCAGGATCTGGTGGTAAAAGAGATTGGGAAATGACTGCTACCAAGTATAGGGTTTCTTTTTGGAGTGATGAAAATGTTCTGGAAATAACAGTGGTGATGGTTGCACACCTCTGTAAATATACTAAAACCACTGATTTACACACTTTAAAAGGATCTATTTTATAGTATTTTAATCATATCTCTGAAAGAGGCCTACAGTCTTTTATAGTGCATGAGGTAAAAGCACTTCCTACACACTTCAATAATTCAATAATTCTTTATTAATCGCTGTATCAGAGTATCATAAATGAAGTTCAAGATGAGATCCTAAACTAACAAGAAAATGTTAAACTCTGTTATACTCTGTTTCAGAAACACATTTTAGAGACACATTTTATCTTAAATGATAAAATACAAAATTTGTGAATGTGAAGGGATACATTTCAGGTGTTCAATGAATTCACTCATGCAGAACACTTCATCTTCCAAAAAACATACAATTGGATAATTTCCTCATCTTACTGAAAATGTCTTCTTTTTCCAAGTACTTCATTAATCCTGTGTATTAGCTTTTAAAAACAGTCTTTCCCCCTGATATGGTCTGCCCCTAACAATTTAACATTATGTAACTCCTTATATTTACACTATGCTTTAGCATTCTAGGAGCTTTCATACACATTACCATATTTGATCCTTTTATCATCCTATGAAGTAGGTGGAGTAAATTCAGTAAAGATAAGGGACTTGTTCAGTTTCTCAGTAGATCTTGGGACTAAAATTCAGAGGTTCTGACTCTAATGAAAAGGTCCTCAGCAGGGGCGCATGGGTGGCTCAGTCAGTTAAGTGGCCGATTCTTGATTTTGGCTCAGGTCATGATCTCAGGATCCTCGGATCGAGCCCTGCATAGGGCTCTGTGCTCAGCCAGGAGTCCACTTCAGGATTTTCTCTAACTCCTTCTGCACCCCCCGCCCCCTGCTTTCGCGTTCACGCATTCTGTTTCTCAAATAAATAAATAAATCTTAAAAAAAAAAAAAAAAAAGGTGCTCAGCGGGTTCTAGTGAATAAGGAAGACTGCTGTATGAATTATCTACTACTTATATCATACTTCCTTTGTATACCATCTGATATTTTTCTCTAATTATCTAATTGAGTCAGCCTTACTTCAACAATTAAGATTTTTAAGCTCCTAGTCAAGAGGCCATACCTTATACTTATTCTATGTCCCATAGCACTGATCACCTATAGATGAATTGACTAAAATACCAAATTATCCATGAACACTAAATATATTCATGGTTGTTGATCTGTATCATCAGAAAAGACAAACTAACCTGGAAAACAATCCCCCCAAAATTTTAATCTTAAAATAATCCTCCCCCAGGAAGACTGTATGAGAGTTTACAACCAAACTTAAGCTCATGTTATGAACAAATAATTAATAAATACATTGTATAAAAATTTTTTTTAGCTTAAGCAGGAGCTCATACCTTTCAAAACTGATTACTCTCTCCTAAACTATTTATGGTGGTAGGCCCTGTTGCAAGATATAAGACCCAAGACAATTTACAGACCTGTGAGAATGAAGCAAAGTACTGAGTGTATTTAATATAAAAAACTAGAGATTACATTTTAAGAAAAAAAGATATTTTAGCTGACAATAAGCACAACCCCAATTAATTAGCTTTGCAAACATGAAAAACTGGGTTAATTTAGTGATAAAATAGTCAATGCAACCTCCTAATGAATTTTCTGTCTTCCTTTTATTGACATTAGCCCATTAGCTGATGAGATTTCTACATACTGGTGAAAATGGAAATCAAGAGATATTCACAACAGCAATCTAGGGTCATACACAAGATATTTACCTGTATGCTTAGCTTTTTAAAGAAAAATAACACATTCATAAGTTCTCTGCCTTAGTAACTGCATAAATATATTTGAATGCCTATTATATGCAATATACCATATTGAGAAGATAATAAATTATGTCTGCCATATACCTTCACCATCCTCAAAACAACTGAAGAAAGTAAATGCATATAACCCTTATAAATATAGTAATTGCATCAACAACTAACAATTGAGCCCTTATGCACCAGGCACTACTTTTGAGTGTTTTGCATATGTTAACTCCTAATCCTCACACCAACCTCTGTGATTTTACAGATGAAGAAAGTAAGGCACAAAGAAGTTATATAACTAGACGAAAAGGTGTGTGTGCGTCTGTGTGTGTGTGTAGATACATCCTAAAGACAACACATTAAGAAGTTTATATACACCATGACCAAGTGGGACTTAACCCTGGGATGCAATACTGTTCAACATACTCAAATCAATAAAAGTGACACACTATAGAATGAAAGATAAAAGTCATATGTGTATATATATATGTAATCTAGGCAGTCTCTCCAGAAGAAACCACTGTGCAATACTGCCTCTCTAACTCAAAGTAACAGCTGCTGTGGGTACACTGAGAGCAGAGAAAATTACAGGACGGAGGTGATATTTGAGCTAGGCCTTTAAGTCCAAATGATATGGAGAGAAGGCTATGCTTAAGCACATGTGTAGGGAAAGGTTCTCCAAGTCTACTACTTCTCTTTGGCCTTTGCACACAAAGGACACAGGCAGGACTGGTGACAGACAGGTGGTCCATATATCCACAGGAAATGTTTGAGAGCACACTTCAGTCAACCCTGGTTTTAAGAGTAGCCTTTGCTGTTCTCCAAGTATAATATGCCTGACGGCTCTTTCTCCCAGGCAAAAATGAACAGTGTATGCTGATCACACTTTTGTGTCCTGAGAGATAGGAGCTAGACACACATAAACTGACATGCTCTCAGCAATGAATTCTCTAATGAGATACACTAGATGAAGAGAAAGAGAATAATGACACACGCACAACTGGTTGTGCTCAGTCCACCGTCATAGTCCACCCGTGAGTTCTCAAAAGTGTTCCTAATTAACCTGGCCCCTGAGCCTGACTGGACAATATTCAGATGGGCAGAACCCTGCTCCCCAAGCCTTCCCTCTTGAGCTCAATTACAGAGTCTGGTTGAATAGGTAATATGAACAATCTTGGAAAATTACAAAAGAAATTACAGTTGACCCTTGAACAGTACAGGTTTGAACTGTGCAAGTCCACTTATAACACAAATTTTTTTCTATAAATACAGCATTTTGTTTTTTATTTTCTTTTTCTTTTTTTTATTTTATTTATTTTTGAGAGAGAGAGAATGACAGAGAGAGAGAATGAGAGGGGTGAGGGTCAGACGGAGAAGCAGACTCCCTGCTGAGCAGGGAGCCTGATGCGGAACTCGATCCTGGGACTCCAGGATCATGACCTGAGCCGAAGGCAGTCACTTAACCAACTGAGCCACCAGGTGCCCCTTGTTTTTTATTTTCTTAACATTTTCTTTTCTCTAGTTTATTGTAATACAGAATATAATACATATAACAAAAAAATATGTATCAACTGTTTATGCTATCAGTAAGGCTTCTGGTCAACAGTAGGCTATTAGTAAAGTTTGGGGGGAGTCAAAAGTTGTATGCAGAGTTTCAACAGTGGGGGGGCGTTGGGGGGCATCTGATGACCCTAACCCCTGCATTATTCGAGAGTAACTGTGCTCTTGAAATTTCAATGCAACTTGATAATCTTTATTCACTTATTACTGTCCTGGTGAGGAGAGTAAGTAATTACAATCTTATTCTACTTTTTTATTCACTTGAAAATTTCACTCATGATCAATTTCAGACCTACTAAGAACTGAGTCCTCTCCCCTTTCTCCTTGTTTTCCTCCTACTCCCTAGATGAGGAACTCTTTCTGTCTCCTTCCTCTTTATTCGTCTCTAATTGCTATGGTTTCAGAAGGCTTGGTCTTGTGTCTTCTTCTTTTTCTATACCCTTTCTGTACATATATTCATCAATTTCTGTGGACTTAAGTATCTTTATGATGACGACTTCAAATTGATAGTTTCAGCTTTCCAATGCATGCCTGTCTGGCACCTTCATTTGGATGTCTCACATTTTACAATTAACATATCCAAAACAGAACTCTTTTTTTTTTTTAAGTAAAAATTACCATGGTATATTTGTAACTCTCATATTTGTAGATACGTATCTTTGCTATATTAAAGACTAAAAAATTACTTTAAATTTTCAGACTAAAATTATCTCTCCCATAAATCAGCAACTCATCTATTTCATTTTATTTTTTCTCCATGCCCAGGCAAACAGTTCAAGAGAATATTATAAATACTAATTTGTGGTTTGATCAACCTTGATAGATGCTTTGCCTAACTAAAGCCAACTCTGTATCTTTTGCTCAGATTAAGTTTAGTACTTTTTTTCATATTCCATGAAGCTTTTATTCCAATCAGGAACTAATCAAATCTATACCAGTCTAAAAACAGTAAAAAGGCCCTCAGTCCACCTCGGGTGGGGACGAAAGTGGGGCAAGGAGAGCATCCAACATGGCACCTCGAGAGAAGGGCTGGGCATTGTCTTGGCAGCAGGACCAAGCAGAAGGAGGCTTGCTGAGTGTAGGGCAGGAAGGGCACTGCCTGGCAGGCTGAGCCTGTCCGCCTGTCCCTACAAAGCAGGCAGAGACCCCAAGGACTATTCATGTGGCCACCTGCCCCAGAAGAAGCCAATACCTAGTCTAGACTCCCTATCAGCAAGTCCAAATCTTCACAGTGCTATCGATACATAGTCCCTCCGAAGAGCCAGCTCTGGGCATGGTATTATAGTCACACTGCCCTGGTGACACAGCAGCATCTGCAGATCATGTTGCTCCCACTTCAGACTCTTAATCTTGTCTGCCAAACCACTTCCCACCATGAATCTTCCCCATTTCAGAACAGGCACCACCACTCCCCCAACAGACTCTAACCTGATAATTTCTCCCTTTCCTCTAACATTCCCCCCCTCAACTCTGCCATCTATCTATCAGCTTGTCAATTCTCCTTCAAAAAATACACCTCCAATTTCCCTTGTTCCATCCTTACTGCTACCACCCTAAACCAGATTACCATCCTCTCTTACCTGGATGACTATCAACCTCCAATCTTATACCTTGCTCCTCCAGTCTAACAGCCAGAACAATCTTCGTAACAGCCAAACTCTAGTGGATTTGGCCCCAGCCTCATTTTTCAACCTTATCTTGTGCGACAGTATTCCTCTGCCCACTCCCCACTGCCCTTCAATCCAGCCCCACCAGACTTCCTCCAGTTCCCTGAACACAAGAGCACACACCTGCTTTAGAGTCTCTGCACATGCAGCTTGGTATGCCAAAAGTCCTGCACATCTTACGTAGTTAGCACCTTTTATTCATTTACTTCTCAGTTTAGATGTCACCTCCTTAGAAAAGCCTTCCAAACCCAAGGTACAAGTAGAACCCTGCTCTAAAACTCATCCCTTGTTTGTTTTCTTCATAGCAATTACTATCTGTATGTCTCTATATCTGTTTCTCCTTTCTGTAAGGCAGTTTTGGGTTTTCTTAAAGTACAAGTTCCTGTCTATCTTCACAGGTGAAACATAAACTCCACAAAGGCTGGAGATCCATTTTGTCTTGTTTATAACTGCAACGCCATTATCCAGCACAATGCTGATCACACGATAATTTTGATAAATATTTACTGTGTTTTATTACACCTTTATTTACATATTTGAGGAGGCTACCCTGAATTTAGTACTTAAAACATTTTGTCCATTATAATATATTCAGAATACTATGTGATTCATATTCCATGGTTTTTAAATACTATGTTATTTTCACCTCATTCTACATAGTGACTTACTGATTTTCCATTAATACGGATTAAGAACAGAATAAGTCTGCTACATAAATATTAGAAACTATTTCCAATGCTGGTTTGGAGTCCATTTTACCTTTCAAGCAAAGCTAACTTACAATGAGGTTCTTTTGGTACTACAATAACAAAAGCTACCTGGAGATAGTCCAAGCCATTTGGATACTGCCAGAAGTGCCTTACACCCACTCAAATTTAGAACAAAGTGCATAAGCATTTGTTTCAGTGTATTAAGAAATCATCCAAGGCAAAATATCTATTATGAGAACTCTAAAAATTTCTAAAGGATCTGACAACAATGCAACAGATAGTAAAAGATAATTATTTTGTCCTCTCGTAAAACTTGTCTGTCCCAATGAATGGATAAAGAAGATGTGGTCTATATATACAACAGAATATTACTCAGCCATCAAAAGGAATGAAATCCTGCCATTTGCAAAGACATGGATGGAACTAGAGGGTATTATGCTAAGAGAAATAAGTCAATCAGAGAAAATCATATAATCTCACTGATATGTGGAATTTAAGAAACAAAACAGAGGAAGAGAGGAAAAAACAAAACAAGATGAAACCAGAGAAGGAGACAAAGACTCTTAATCATAGGAAACAAACTGAGGGTTGCTGCAGGGGAGGGGGGTGAAGGGGTGAGGTAACTGGGTGCTGGACATTAAGGAGGGCACATAATATAATAAGCACTGGGTATTATATAAGACTGATGAATCACTGACCTCTACCTCTGAAACTAAGAATATATGTTAATTAATTGAATTTAAATTTAAAAAATATATATTATAAAAAAATAAAATAAAAATGAACCTTCTTTAGTCATTAAATCAAGGATGCATTGTTAGAATTAAAAATTACTATTACTGGGGCACCTGGGTGGTTCGGTCGTTAAGCGTCTGCCTTCAGTTCAGGTCATGATCCCAGGGTCCTGGGATCGAGCCCCGCATTGGGCTCCCTGCACAGTGGAAAGCCTGCTTCTCCCTCTCCTACTCCCGCTTGTGTTCCCTCTCTCGCTGTGTCTCTCTCTCTGTCAAATAAATAAATAAAATCTTAAAAAAAAAAAAAAATTACTATTACTGTATTTCTGTAAGGTAATAAAATATTTCTTTAAAAAAAAAAACTTGTCTGTCCCTTCTCCTACCTCAAATCCCAATTATTGGCAAAGTAGGATCATAACACTGCTTAATATCATTTATAAACCAGGCTGTTGCCAGATATTTACTTAAGTGATACACAAGGGCTTGGCCAGGAAGGGCAAATCTTTAATCTTAGATTGGAGAATACGTCAACTCAAAAAGAACTGAGAGAGACTATTCCTATTGTAACAGCCAAACCCTACTCAAGGCGGTTAACTCCCAAGCTCCTACGGTTCTACTTTCCCAGATTTTAGGCCATCTTACCCTGCCGTGGCAGCCTCAGATTAATACCAGTCCCCCTCCTGCAGAACCCCTTACTCACTACTTAGCCACCTGAAATCCAAAAACTGCTCCATTTGCCTGCTAACTTGAGCCTAATACCGAAATGTCAATTGCTGAAAACAATAAGCAGTTTTGCCACTCCTCAGAAACTTTGTCCTAGCTTCAGGCAAGGATTATCCTCCAGCACTTGCAGTTGAATTCAGTTCACCACTTGGATGTCACCTTCTTTCAGTTCACCACTTGGATGCAGGTCTCAGCGCATTCTGCTCTGATGCATTAGGCCACAGAATTTTGCCCTACCTACAGACATGACAGTCATCTTTTCATACTATTGGACCAAAGTTTTAAAATAAATGTCTCAGTCAGTGGTCATAAATGAAACAGGCAGTCCACATGTATATATAAAGAGATATATATATATCTTTAGTGTACTCTGTCATTTGAAATCTTTAAAACTTTGAATTTTCTTTTAATCCTAAGATTTACTAGCTTATAGAATAGTTACTTTAGAAAAACACATCCCAAAAAACCCACAAATTTTCTTCATTAATCCTTTTTCAATTTCTAAGGATGAAAATAATATTTTTCCAGAACCAAAGGGAAGAGGGGGAAACCATGAGGATCCCAGTTTGTTACACAGTTTGATAGTCTTGAAGGTATGTATACTGACCAAATAATTATTCAAGAAATTTGCATCAGACGATTAACTTAATTTTTATTAGAATTTTATTAACAGTAATATTTTTATTTAACTATGTCTGAGAAGTGGTGTTTATGAAACAACATGTAATAATCTGGGACCTATCAAACTAATGGATATTAACTTATGTCCCTAAGCCCCATGCCAGGCTCTTATTTCCTCATGTTCTTCGTATGTTGTCCTTTTTGTATAAATTTAAAAGTTATGAGTAAAGAAGAAAATAAAAGCCTCACTTACTAATTTAGATATGGAACTGATAACAAATAAATAAGCTGCTTTAAATATGTCAATAAACGGTGTAAATCACATACTACATATTCCAAAAGGACAAAAATGAGAGAGAAAATGAGTCACAATCCATAGGTGAAAAGGATAAAGGTGATAAAAATATACTTCATTTGGCTAGGGTCCAGCAGCTGAGAAATACCATTCTAATACTACTTCACATCTGATACCTGAAAATCCCTCTGAAATAAGCAAACAGATTCATTTTTAATTCCTCCGAAGATGAAGCAGGTATTACCTCCTAAAGTCGTCCGTTATTTCTCTGGACAGCTCTGACTGAAGATGAAGCCTTTTTATCAAGAAGAAAATGGTTTCCTTCTAATTTAACACAGCAGTGCTAGTTCTACTCCCTATAATCACACAGAATAAAATTAATCTCTCCCCGATTTTATGGCTCTGAAAACAGTTAAAACACAGCTATGGTGGCCCCCTCACTTCTCCAGACAAAATAACTCCAATACCTTTCCAATGGACTTCATAATCATGGATAAAAATTCTCCATTTTCTTTGTCTGCATTAATTATAACTAAATTTTCTGAGCCCATAAGACACATCCATCCTATCAATGAAATAAGCAACACACTGAACTCTCAGAACTGAATGCTAGTCCCAGCTTTCTCGTTAAACTGCACATGGGAAGTGCCACCTTCTCTCTGGGCTTGAGAGTGCCAGACCATATGCTTTCCAGTTTCAATATATTATGAATCCATCTAAAAACAATAATTTGCAATATTGCTTTTATTTTGTTAAAAAGTTAAAAATAAATATTTACCCAATACTTTATAATATATTCATAAAGACCTTTTACGTAACTATGGGAACTACATGTGATGATCTAAAAATAGCAGTATTTAAAAATCCTTGACACTTAGAATACAATGGTGGCTGGTGGGAAGAAAGGAGAGAAGGGGGACAAGTACTTACGTGGTATAATTACATAACTACAAGCACAATTTAAAAAGGTCAAAATTTACCTAAAATGGAAATTAAGCAAAAATTTAAGCTTGAGAAGTTCTAGTCTTTCTAGATCTGTGCTGTGTAATACAATAGTTACTCATCACATATGGCTATCTAAATTTAAATTAAGCAAAATTAGAAGTTCATTTACTAAGTGAGATTAGCCACCTTTCAAGTACTAAACAGCCATATACGGCTAGTAGCCACTGTACTGAACAACACAGATACAAAACACTTATATCACAGAAGAAGTTCTACTGGAGCAGTGCTATTCTAGACAGATTCACCTCTATCTAATTTGCAAATGAAAGACCTGCCTAGCAAAGTCTCAAAACAGTTGGCCTCTAAAGTCAGAAACGCCAAAACTGAAATCCTGATTCTGCCACTTACTTATTTTGTGACCTTGGACAAGTTACTTAATCCCTCTAAGCCTTTCTTCCCATTTATAAAGCTAATAGATACTAGGTAGTAGATACCTCAAAGTTAGTCATAAAGATGAAAAGAGATAATGCAGGTAAAGCATTCCGCACACAGCCTCAAACACTGGAAGCATTCAATAGTTGTTAGCTCCCTAGTATAATTATTCACATATAGGTACAATGAACATCAACTAAATGCTAGGATTTGAAATATAGAGACTGAAGAGAGCATTCTCACCCAAGTGGGTAAAATAGATAAAATAGTTGTAACATTTTACAACTCAGGAGAACTGAAAACAGTGCGGTGGGTGTAGGAGAAGTGGAAAGTGCTAGATTCTAGTTGGAGGGAACAGCAGGTGCCAAGGCAGGAACCTTGGCTCTGATGTGCGAGCTATGCCTCTCCTTTTGGTCATTTCACACTATTACTAGGCTTCGTCTTCCATACAGGTCAGAGGGGAGGGAGTCTCTACACTCTATGTATTGGAATAGAAAATGAATTTGAGGGGCACCTGGGCGGCTCAGTCATTAAGCGTCTGCCTTCGGCTCGGGTCATGATCCCAGGGTCCTGGGATCGAACCCCCGCGTTGGGCTCCCTGCTCAGCGGGAAGGCTGCTTCTCCCTCTCCCACTCCCCCTGCTTGTGTTCCCTCTCTCTCTCTCTCTCTCTGTCACTCTCTCTGTCAAATAAGTAAGTAAATAAATAAATATCTTATACATATCTTTTTTAAAAAAAAGAAAATGAATTTGAGCTTACAGCTTTGCCTAATTCTATTATACATTTTAGCACAATGTGCTGCTTTTACACAAATGGGGATTTAGATATACCTTTAAAGCATCCCAGTAAGTCTCTAAACTATGCAGACATTCTTAATAAAAAATTCTAAATGAACAAAAAAGTCAAAAAACACACTTTGACAACATAAATTTAAAAATCAAAATTTCCATTGTTCTCAAAATAAAATACACCAACAAAACTATTTTACTTATTATTTGCAATAACAGTTGATAAAAAATATTTAAGTTCATGAATGTAATAATCACTGTAAAGAAATGCATTGAGTGCACTAAAGAATACAGTTTTCAGGACAACTTAAAAGATAAAACAGCAATGTGAATTAAAATATCACATGTTAGAAAGTAATATGACACCTTCTATCAAAGTGCTTAAGTAATAAATCTGAAATAATAACCAGCTTAAAACTGGGCAAAATAAAATAAGTGATAAAATGTTCTGTTCCTTTTATAAATTATAATATAATCCCAGTGTGATCATTTAACACATGTTTTTTCAGACACATTCTTGTACTGCTCTTAAAACAGCAAAGAATTTTAAAAAAGGAAATAAAATATCAAAGACAGCAAGTAATGGGCAGTAAATTCACTTTATCACTCAACATTTTTCTTTATTATGAAATAAACATTTTAAAATCTATAGTTAAAGGCAGATATTTTAAAAATTAACATTTTGAAATAAAAAAGTAAAAAAAAAATAAAGTAAAAAAATTTCTGGTGATTTTATGGAGATAGTTATGTCTTCCCCAGTTCTGAAGTAAAGGTACATGACAGCAAACAATTACACCTGAAGTAACAGCACCTTAAGGCTCTATGTTGGCTATGCCCCAGGTGAAGTCAGCCTCAAGGTAAAGGCAAAAAGAAAACATACATATATTTTTGGCAGTAAGGAAGGAGAACACCTTTAAAATCATAAAAAGTACAGAGATGAAAATATAAACAAGCTTGAAACTCTTAATGCCAATGGAATATAAGGTAAGACCATGTTTTCTCATTCTCTGTCACACTGTACACGTACTCCAACTCTATGGCTATCCAACCCACAGGTACTATTCCAAACAATTCTTTAGCTTTTCTAACCATTTAATGCATCTCAAATATTAAAGACTTTTGTCTTCATAAAGTCTATGCAAAACCACTCAACACTGCAGCAATGGAGTCAAGAACTCCTAGGAGTAAATAAAAAATATTCCTCAATTATCTGTACTAAAGAAAGGAAAGAGGAATATGAATAATTCAGTATCCTATATAAGACAGGTCCTCAATGTATATTTAAATTTTATCATGTTAATGACTCCTCAAAAGAGGCATTCCAGCCTTCTGCTAACCAATACACATTGACCTCACCTTTCAGTTATTCATAGTGTTTATTTATTAATCATCAGCCTCACTCCAAAAAGACTGATGGGGCTTAAAAAATTTATGTAGTATAAAAGTACAAAATGAAGATACACTTCAAAAACAGTTGGGGGGAAAGAGTAAGAAAATAAAATACAATCAGAGTTGAGATTTCTACACAAAACACAGTTAACTACTAAAGTCAAAAAGTAAAGAAGCCTATTAGCTTCTGGGCAACCAAAGTAAAGAGGAAAGCATTATCAATCTTAAGATTTGCAGAAGCCACAGATATTGGCAGTTTCTGCCAAGAGTATCATCATTCCCTTAGTCTTGGTTCTCCAAACATCTATATGTCTTATCTCTCAATTAGTTTTAGCCAATTTTTAGGATTAGGAACTATACCAGCATATCTTATTGTAGCCTACACTTGCCCTAGCACAGACCTAATATTAAGCCCTCAATAAATACTAAAATAAACTGTAGGGGAAGGTGACCTAGAATCAGGCTAACTGGGAAAAAACAATTTGGCATTAAAAGTGCAGACATCTGCAAACACTGAGTTAAGAACTGTCAAATGTAAAGAAATTCTTTACCTGAAAAAGTGCCAGTAATAATAATACTAACACTAAGACATGTATACCCACAAACACACACACAAGGGAGAGTGGTAGAAATCACTCTACTCAAAAAATTCCTTTTCAAAATGTTTTGGCAAAAAACTGTCTCATGGAATTCAGAAATATAAATCAAACATAATACAAATGATATTTTGGATTGCCTTGCATGTTGATTTTTTTTTCTTTACTGAGCCATAAATGACTAGCCACAAATGTAATTTTAAATGTATTTTTCTATCTAGTCATACATGTAAAATAATAAAGGATGAAAGAGTAGAAAACCTGGATTTATATCCAAATCAACTAGTTGTGCAACTCTGAGCAAGTTACTTAACCCCAGGATTCTCACAGAGCAATTGACAAGACTAAATGACAATAATATATGAAAATCCTTGAAAAGCTAAAAATGCCATAAAAAATATTACCACAATAACCAAAAAAGGAAAACAATTAGTGGCAATGATTGGATTTTTGTACTGGAGGTTCTTTACAGAGTTCACTCCTATATAAACGCTATCCCCAATTTCTATTTCAATGCCTTCCCATTCTGTCATATAGTTTTGAAAAATGTTAACCCACACAAACACATTTTCCCTACATAATGCTTCAGTTACTATGATCTGGAAAATACAATTTCCACTACTAAATGGCTCTCATCAACAGTAGGTGAGACAGTGGTTAGATTTATGTCCAGTCATGGCCTCTCCTATACTGGGAACACCTTAGATAATGAGTGAAAACAACGAAAAATAAATCTGAGAACTTCAAGTTTCTGATTCAAAACTTACTGCAAAGCTACAATAATCAAGATTCTGTGTCAATAAAAAGAAAAGAAAGACTATATGGTACTGGCAGGCATAAGTATAGGCATACAGATCAATGGAATAAAATTTAGAGCTCAGAAATAAACCTTCACATTTATAATTCATTGATTTTTCAACAAAGATGTCAAGACTATTCAGTGGTGTTTTCAGCAGATGGTGCTGACATAACTGGGTATCCAGACACACAAAAAATGAATGTGGACCTTTACCTCACGCCATATACAAAATGGATAAGGATCAAAATAAAAATTTTAGCTAAAATTAAAAAACCCTGAGAAGAAAAATATAAGTGTACATCTTTGTAGTACTGGATTAGGCAATGGTTTCTTAGAAGTAACACCACACACACAAACAACAAAAAGAAAAAAACAGGTAAACTAGACTACAACGAAATTTAAACTTTCGCTTCAAAGATCACTATTAAGAAAGTAAAAAAAAAAAAAAACCTACTCACAGATTAGGAGAAAATATTTGCAAATCACATACCTATACAGGACTTGTATCCAAAATAAATAAAGAACACTTACAACTCAGCAATAAAGACAAATAACTCAATTTAAAAATGGACAAAAGATTTGAGTAGACGTTTCTCCAAAGAAGATATAAAAGTGGCCAAAAAGCATATGAAAAGATGGTCAACATCATCAGTATATTCATCAAGATAATGCAAATCAAAACTACAATGACATATCACTCCATACCTACTAAGATGGTTATCGTCAAAAAGACAGACAAGAACAACTGCCAAGGTTGTGGAGAAACTGGAACTCTCAAACACTGCTGGTAGGAAGGTAAAATGGTACAGCCACTTTGTAATAAGTCTGGCAGTTCCCCAGAAGGTTAAACATAGTTACTCTATGACTCAACAATTCGTATAAACCCCCAAAAATGAAAACATATGTCCACACAAAATCTTGTACACGAATGTTCACAGCAGCATTATTCATAACAGCCAAAAAGTGGAAACAATCCAAATGTGCATCAACTGATGAATGGATAAATAAAATACAGTATATCCACGCAATGGAATATTATTCAGAGACAAAAAGATAAAAGTACTGATGCACACTACAACATGGATGAACCTTGAAAACATTATGCTTCATGAAAGAAGCTAGTCATAAAAGACTACATTTTATATGATTCCATTAATACAAAATGTCCAGAACAGGCAAATCTATAAGAGACCGAAAAAACGGATACCTAGGGCTTGGAGTTGAGAGTGCTGGGAGGAAATGGGGAAGGAGTGACTGTTAAAAGGTTTGATGTATCTTTCTGGGGTGATCAAAATGTTGTAAAATTGACTGTGATGGTTAGACAACTCTGTGAATCTAGTTACACAACTCTGTGAATATAGTAAAAGCCACTGAATTTTACGCTTTAAATTACATCTCAATAAAGCCAATTAGTTTTTTTTAAAGTAAAGCAGAGCCTGTGTTCAATGAGTAGATCATTGAAACATAGCAATAAAAAGTGAAAACTGCTCTTATAACTGAACTACATCCTCTTTTTTTAGTATTTCCTCCTTACACTTCTCAATGACTAAATCAAAAATCAAAAGCCAAATGAGTCATTTTATCATAGTCTCTACTTCCAAAAAGTAGTAAGGATCTCTGTCATTTCCATTCTCATGCAGTTAATACAAACTTGGACACAGATCATGACAGAATTTGCATTTAGTTTCCCTACAGTACAAAAGAACAAGTTACCCTTTGGATGACAAAAGTTTTCATTTTAATTTGGAGATTTTTCTAGCTAACTCCCAGTTTCCCACTAGCATCAAGGAAAGGGAAATGAACATATCAGCACATTTACAGATTCAAGATCTGTGCTTTTGACAATTGGTGAAGAATCGTGATAGTCACGACATACAGTCATTTACAAGCGGCAGCAATTTTACCTATTAGGGCTCTGTAAGGATGTAACATGAATTTTCCTGGCTCCATCCAGCTAAGCTGGTGTGCAAGGAACTGAAATAGTGAGCAATTCTAGACCAATAACTCCAACTCAGCTGGCAATACGAAAACATTTACGGATCTGAAGAGACCTCAGAAGAGAGCCTTTGCAAATGTCATGGGTCAATTATGTTATCCACCATAAGAGTTGAAACCAAGCAAAATATATTCTACTACTTACAGGAAATATTCTAAATATACAACCAATTTCACCCAAACTATATATAATTTTCTATGCCAATACCCTACAGACCCTATCATTTTACGAACAGAAACTTTTTTCTTAGGTGTATCATAAAGTTTTGTTTTTAAACATTAACTCAGGCTTTAATCGGAAAAAAACCCAAAGATAACTGAATCCAGTTTTTAAAAAACTGTATTATTGCATTTTTACCTTAAAGACAACAGAAAAAGTGAAAATTGAAAGATATATAGGCATGTTTCCCATAAGAAGAAATAATTCAACCTATTATCAAAGTATTTTGTGGATGCTTTAAAAATATTTAGATTCAAGAAAAAAAAATTTAGATTCATTCAAAACCTGAAAGAAAAAATTAAACAATACCACAGCAGTTCCCCTAAAAATGCCTTACGTAAACATATCCATCTACACTGAATGATATAATCCAGAAAGACTTTATGTTCCCACCATGTCTAAATGACAGACTCACAGAATACTTACACACATACTAGTTCCTCCCATATAATTCCAAGAATTGCTTAACCGGGCATCACATAAGAGATGCACCAAAATTCAGAGATGCCATCTCTAACCTGACAAATACACACAACTGGCCTGTACTAGTCTGTTAAGTTTCCAGAAAATAAGAGTAAACCACACTCTAAGTGGAATGTGACACACAACCATCCCCATTGAGACAATAACAGATAAAATACCTGTTCCAATCTGTCTAAACAGGTAAACCCATAGATGTTCCCTCATACATAATCTTATCTGTGATAGTGAGCTAACAACTACCCAGGCAACCAAAAGGCAGGATTTAGAGAGGCCTGTGTGCTGGTAAAGGTAATAACAAAGAGAGTACTAGGGGAATGTGATTTTGACTCCCTCTACTAGGCAGATAACTTTAATTTAGTATATTTCTATAAATTAATTCATTAATTTCTATAAATTAAGTCATTAGGACACAGATGAAGGCAGCACAGAACTTTTAAAAATCAACCACAAAAGCACTATTAACTTTGTGCCAAAAATAAGTCAAACAAAAATTATGCTCTAACTTCTCTTTCTGAAGATAGTAACCGCATTCCCACTGAAATAAAGATGGGCAGATTTACTATAAACCACAATCAAATATTTGACACCAAACAATCCAAAGGCCACAGTAATCCACTTAACAATCACACTGACATCTATATTAAGTAGCACAAGTACATAGGACTTGTAGAACTAATCACCACTTCCCAATCAGCCACAACGTAGAGGATCCTTTGCTTGCCAAAGGGGAGCACCACATACATGAAGATGGATATAATCTTTATCTCTGCCTCATCCGGTTCAATCAATTATTCTGGGATCAAGAAAAGGAGCCAAAGCGACTGAATCACAAACCTGGCTTCTAAAGCAAACTTGTTAACTATCCAATCTTCATACCATTAAATGAATTTCCTTGCAAATTCCCACAAGCAGGCAAATTAACCAAAGTAGATATCTTTCTACAATGTTATATATCAATTATATCTCAATAAAACTGGGGAAAAAAAACAACGAATTAGGTATCTTTCCTAAAACTTACCAAAGGGCTTATTATGTGTCACATCCATGTTTTAAAACGCTTCATTTATAAAGAGTTTACATGACCAGTAATGATACCATTAACTGTGGCTTAATGAAAAAGTAAAACTCCAAATTTCAGACATTATAAACTTTTCTTTTTAACTTTAAATAGAATTGGTTTAATTATTTTAGTTTATTTAAATAATTGCCATTATGTAATTCCTTTCCTCACACTTGTTTTCATGCATGTTTATAATACACTGGTTTAATCAAGCTAAATTATTATCTGTAGTAAGTCAAAACTAAATTAGACTAATGTATTAGAAAATAATACATCTTATAACGAAGTTGCAGTCTAACCATCACATAATATTGTACGTGGATTTCATTTATTAAAAATGAGCCTTAGGGCGCCTGGGTGGCTCAGTCGTTAAGCGTCTGCCTTCGGCTCAGGTCATGATCCCAGGGTCTTGGGATCGAGTCCCACATCGGGCTCCCTGCTCAGCGAGAAGCCTGCTTCTCCCTCTCCCACTCCCCCTGCTTGTGTTCCTGCTCTCGCTATCTCTCTCTGTCAAATAAATAAATAAAAAAAAAATCTTTAAAAAAAAAAAAAAAAAAAAAAAAATGAGCCTTAAACAAGCTCATTAAAACAAAGTAGTTTATTTTGCCAGTAATTTGTTGTCAAAATTTAAGCAAATAAGTATATAAACTAAGTTCATATATTTACCAATTTAGTTGTAAAAAGATTACAAAAATAATATATGTGGTTAAACTATTTTTTTAAAAGATTCAAACCATTAAAATGAATACTGTCATAAGAAACAAGAGATTTTAGGTTTCATTCAAACTGGAGTTTTTCCACAATCAATCCATTTCCAAGAATTGGTGACCAAAGTGACCAATGATTTGCCATCTGAAAATGTCTTTGATGTAACAGTCTTAAGTGTGATAAAAAGTCTTACTGTTAAACAGTTTTACTTAACAAAGAAATATTTGTTCTATTTGAATAAAACATTCTTTGATTATTATTGCAAGGGTATATACTGTATATGACTCTCATGTAAAGAACATTAATTCACCACAAACATAAAAAGCCTTATTAGAACTTTTCCTACACAACAGTTTCCAACTAGCCAAGTATCAAATAGCCATGTGCAAAATTCTCACTTTCATTAATATGTAGAGTTGCTATCTTTGCTTTCACATAAAAATAAGATCAGTAAAATCAGAAATCATACCAAACAATAAATTCTACCTTCATTCAATATTAGCAACATATTGCTGTAATCTGCCCTCTCACCTTCAATCCACAAGACTACCAGTTTAAACTATGAAAACGCCATGATGGCCTGGTTCCAACACTGACCTCATATCAAAACAGAAAGAAATGTTTTATATGAGACCAAGAGCCAATCTTCCAACTATTGCATCAGACCCAAGATCTAGTATAAGGTAGGAGGTCATTTTTCTCCTCTTCCTCTACCTACCTGTATATCATTAATCATTTCCAGGCAAGCACTATTACTTCTTATAAACTCTGACCAGAAAATTGAAGAATGCGGTCATAAAGGAGAGAGTTTTAAATTTAACATCATTGCCTCAAATCACCCATTCTTACTTAGCTACAGCCGAGAAATAATGTAAACCATGAAAAAACAGTTCAATGTTCCAGTACTTTTAAAATTCAATTTCCAACAAGGTAACAAGTGAATTATCAAATAGCAAATATTTTAGCCACACTATTATTCTACCATTAAAGAAATCATTTAAGGCCCCAACACCTATTCCACTGAAAAATAATTGTATTTGTTACTCTATAATTTCATTATCTTATTGTTATTGCATTACTGTTTGGCAACCCCACTATACCTCTACAAACAGACTTGATAAGTATTCCATTTCTGCACAGAAACAATAACCGTCCTCCACAGTCATTTAAATTCAAACTACAATGATATTTTACTAATCAAATTACAACAGTTGTACATCAGACCAACGGTTCAATTATACCTTGCGCAAAAGATACAAATAAATAAAAATCCGTAAGTACTTACCTACAGTTGGGAGGAGGGTCCAACGTAATCTCTGCAAGTTCCTTTTGAATTCTTTAAAATAAAGACAGAGTTATGTTAAAATGTCTTCACTGTCTTAGTAGTTCACTAAAATGTTATACTTTTACACAAATATTTCCCATTTGTATTCTTTTTTTTGAAATACTAATACTATATAATCATATATAATAATAACCAAGCCATAACTTCTGCCTTGATTTTGGCAATGCACCTACAAAGGGTAAAAAGAAGATTGCCCATTATCAGTACATGCAGCCTGTAGAAACAACACTAAAAACTTCATCTAACCAGGACACCTGGGTGGCTCAGTCGGTTAATATTCGAACTCTTGGCTCGAGTCATGATCTCAGGGTTGTGAGCTCAAGCCCCATGCCCAGCTCTGTGCTCAGCAGGGAGTCTGCTTCTCTCTCTCTCCCTCTGCCCCTCCGCACCGCTTGCCCACGTTCTCTCTCTCTCTCAAATAAATAAATCTTTTAAAAAATACTTCTCTGAACCACTGATAATAACCAAAATTTCTAGTGTAAATTAGATACCTTTGTCACATTATTTATGGATCATGATTTGCACTAGAACACCTCCACATAAGACAGAAAGATGATTATTAAGTTGAATCCAAGCATTCTGAGTGATCCAATCAACTGGTGAAGAAAGAATTATCAGGATCTCATTCCAACACCTGAAACTGCTATCCAAATATACATGGTATTCCTCCCTGAAGCCTCTAGGTTGGAGCAGATTGAGACTTTCCAATCTGACACTATTCCTTTTGCAAGAACTATCCTAATAATATGTGGATAATCATCTTAATGTCATTGCATTGCAAAAAGAACTTTTTTAAAAATCTGCTTTTGTCCTCGTGTTATTTTTTTACTTTGACTTTTAACTGCACCCAACCCCTTATATACATATACAAAGGCTACATTGTTTTATGAGACTAAGCAATCTCTTAACTATCATTCATGCATTATTAAACACAGGCTTTGTTAAAGCAAATACAAAAAAAATCCTCAAAACCACTTCTCCTTTGCTTTTTAAATATGAGGATTTGCTAACTGGACACCTGCTATCTGGTAATTATTGCGATGGTAAATGGATGACAGGTGACTAAAGTACCTTAAAAAATAAGAACCTGAACAAAAACATTTACTCTCAAACAATTTCATTCCACATCTTTTTCAATACAACGAACAAAAATACAGAAATAGACATGACTCCTCCAAGAGGACTGGCTTCAATTTCCTAAAGGAATTGAATGCTACTAACATAATTTTCACTTTTCTAAGCCATGTGATTCAAGGTTGGGGACGCATTACAAAGCTGAGCAAGACTAATAAGTTCAAAACCAAAAAAACTTTCATTTTAATTCTGCTATACCATTTTAATTGAGAGTTCTTGATAAAAAGACTGCTCACATCTGCATCCTCTCCCTCAGCCTCAATTTTCTGTCCCATAAAATGAAGAGGTTTATTCCCCATCCTATAAAATGAAGAGGTTAACTAGGATTTGTTTTATCTTTTTTTTTTTAAAGATTTTATTTATTTATTTGAGAGAGCGAGAATGAGAGAGAGAGAGAGAGCATATGAGAGGGAGGAGGGTCAGAGGGAGAAGCAGACTCCCTGCTGAGCAGGAAGCCCGATGCGGGGACTCGATCCCGGGACTCCAGGATCATGACCTGAGCCGAAGGCAGTTGCTTAACCAACTGAGCCACCCAGGCGCCCGGATTTGTTTTATCTTTAAAACATGATTCCTTCTAATACAGATTCTGTGATGTGTTCACATGCACATAAAGTATATACAGCCCAGGGCCGACTGGGTAGCTCAGTCAGTTAAACGTCAGACTCTTGGTTTCGGCTCAGGTCATGATCTCATGGGTCTTGGGATCAAGCCCGTGTAGGGCTCCATGCTCGGTGGGGAGTCTGCTTCAAGATTCTTTCCTGCTGCCCCTCCCCCCAACCGCACACGGGGTAAGGTATACGGTCTCTCTCTCTCTCTCAAATAAATAGATCTTTTTTTAAAAGTATATACAGCCCATAATTAAATGAGAAATCTCAAAGATCTGATACTGGCAAACACCCTTTATGAATTTCATACAGAAGTCTAAAACAGGTACTTCAAAACTAACCGAGTAAGTCAGATTAATGATAGCAAACTGAGCACACACACATTCACCTCCCCCTCCTTCAAGATCCCACTTCGGGCAGGCAGGAAGGAGCAGGGAGGCAAAATACTGAAAGTGCAAAAGGGAATAAACAGCAAAGAGAAGGAAATGAGAATTTCAGTGTACTTCTGGAAGACAAAGCAGACAGGTGTAAATTAAACAGGTTGAGACAGACAAGAGGGGACTGCAGAGTGCTTAAGAATATAATAAAGACACATTATTGAAGGGTGGTGGGGAGAAAAAGACAACCAGAAATCCCAGAAGAAAAACACCTGTGTAAGAAAACCATAGACCAAATATGAAGGAAACTAAAATGTAAAACTTTTTTAATCAAGTAGCAAATGTTAAGGGGAAAAAAAGAGAGATTTGATCTATTTGGCCTAATGTTATGACTCGTTGGGTATTCTAGAGATCAAGACTTGTAGGAAATCTAATCCTAAAATTCTGTTTGATCTGGCACTGAATATTTAGTTATAGTAAATGCACTGGCAATTTATTGGTCTTTTACACAAAGAAGATGCATTGTAGTTGTGCTATGCAATGTAAATATTACTAACCTTCAAGGTGTAAAATTAAGTGTACCTAACTGAAACCAGTTTGAGAAGATGGAGGCAGAATGAAGGTATTAATATCCCCATTTTACAAAGTAGGGAACCAAGAAATACTGTTGAAAATTGAAAGAATAAGGGGACGCCTGGGTGGCTCAGTCGTTAAGCCTCTGCCTTCAGCTCAGGTCATGATCCCAGGGCCCTGGGATCGAGCCCTGCATCAGGCTACCTGCTCGGCGGGAAGCCTGCTTCTCCCTCTCCCACTCCCTCTCTGGCTGTGTCTCTCTGTCAAATAAATAAATAAAATCTTTGAAAAGAAGAAGAAAGAAAAAAAATTGAAAGAATAAGAAATAGTGGCTTAAATATATTATTTAGTTATGAAAGACAACCACTACTCTTTTTTTAATGTAACTATCGTTAACTGGGAGGAGGGAAACGGAAGGAAGAATAGGTAAACAAGCTACATCCTCAAATTTCATAGCAGAGAGTCAAAAGATATTATTTAAGTTAACAATTCAACAAATAGGGTGCCTGGGTGGCTCAGTCGTTAAGTGTCTGCCTTCAGCTCAGGTCATGATCCCAGGGTCCTGGGATCGAGCCCCACATCCGGCTCCCTGCTCGGCAGGAAGCCTGCTTCTCCCTCTCCCACTCCCCCTGCTTGTGTTCCTGCTCTCGCTCGCTCTCTCTGTCAAATAAATAAAATCTTCAAAAACAAAAACAATTCAACAAATAGGTGTAAGTACTGTATATAATTTAGAGTTATGCAGAAACACCAACAGAAGGACTAAAATCAGAGATGGGTAAAGGAGTTTGCTTCAAGGGAATAAAACTGGAATAGGGAAGGTATTTGGACAGAAAAATGTTGCTTTCCATTAAAAATGTCTCTGTAGTGCTTAATTAGTTACTAGAAACATGAACAACATCTATGAATTGTTTTTAAACCAAGAGGACCAAAAAAATAGCCATTCAAAAGAGCAAGCTTAAACTGTCAAAGAAAGCTTTTTAACAGAATTTCTTTGGGATTTTCAAATAACTCATCTTGCTCCATGCTTACACTGTCCCTTTTGGTTTAAAAAATTAATAAATCAGGGGCACCTTGGTCGCTCAGTAGGTTAAGCGTCAGACTCCTGATCTCAGCTCACGTCTCGATCTCACAGTCATGAGTTTGGCTCTACATTGGGCTCCATGCTGGGCGTGGAGCCTACTTTAAAAAAAAAAATCTATATTCATAATTTTCTATCAAATGATTCTATAATGGAACTTGAACCCCCCTGGATGTCTATAATTCCAGATCTAATTATTCAGTATAAAAATCAATTTACTGATAAACTTGACAACTCTAAGCAGTGAGTCAATATATTAAAACGTATTTTGTGCCACACCTAAGAATGGTTATATTTCTCGACAGAAAAGATTATATTAAGAATTGCTATTTAAACAGTTGCAAGATGTCCCGCTGCTTTTAACGACAGCAATTCAATTCTTTCTCAAAAGTTGTGATCATGGTATGTATTAAGTTTCTCAGTCTTGACATGTGGGGTAAGGAAGGTAGCTATTTCAGGCACTGTCTCTTAGGGTGAGGAAAAATGAAAAAGTATCAATAATTCACACTTACAGCATACTTTTCACATGATGATTTTAGTCTATTAAAAGTGAACTAAATAAACCTCACAGAATTCTCTAAGTACTACTGTTTTATCATTTCCCATTTAAAAGATAAGGAAACTAAGGCTAGTTATTGTACACTGGTAAGGTTAAAGACAGGTAATTATCTTGCTAAGTCAAACAAACAAAGAGCCTCTCTCTTATCAGAACTTGTAAGACAAAATTATTTCTTTAGACATAAATCAACTAGACAATTGCCTAAATTCCCAATTTCCATCCAGCAATGCCACTTCTTTGGTTATTATGATACAGAAGTCAGTAATTGCACATAGTTACTGAGACAAGTCAGAAGCAAAATACAAACTAAATTTCAGTTTGTAAGACTTAACCTAATACCTTAACTGTTCCAGGAATGGTTAAGAGTACTGCATGTGACTGTCATTTGCTAAAAAAAATGGAGTGGGGGGAGGGGAAGAGAAATAACAATCATGATTCATTTAGACTTAAATGAAGAATATAGTATCAAAATTACACAAAATGGAGAAGATATGAAGCACTCATTTTAACATCAACACATTGGATTAATGGTTCAGAAAAATGAAGCAGTACGTAAGTACTGACATGTTTAAAACACACACACATAAAAAAAGGTAATAAAACACACACATATTTCAGGCTAAAGAAAATTCAGTAACTCACTCAGGTCCAAGTAGAACAAGAATATTTGGACATAGTGATTCACAAAGATATTTTCTTAGCAGTTATTTAAAAACAAAAACAAAAACAAAAAAACTTCATCCCACCAAAATGACTTTCTATACTCTACAGACTGTATTCCTTGGTCACCTGAGAATTTCTATTCTAACCAACTGAATCAACTGGTCAAAATCTTCGAAAATGAAATTATTCTCAGGAAGAAAAACATCACACCATTAATTACTAAAATATTTTGAACTTCAAAGTAGTGGGCGCCTGGGTGGCTCAGCCAGTTAAGTGTCTGCCTTTGGCTCAGGTCATGATCCCAGGGTCCTGGCATTGAGCCCCGTGCTGGGCTCCCTGCTCATTGGGGAGCCTGCTTCTCCCCCTCCCCTTGCTCATGCACTCACGCTCTCTCTCTCTCTCTCTCAAATAAATAAAATCTTTAAAAATAAATAAATAAATATATAAATGTCAAAGTAGTATCTGAATTAACCTAGAAAACAGAGTCATTGCAAATAATAAGCCTAAAGTTTAATTCTGAATGGTGATATAAACCATGTATCTGTGATTTTTAAGATACCATCAATTAAATGATTTTGCACATCAACTGTAAGATGCATCCTGATTTCAGAAACATTAAGAAGCTTCTATATGTACATTTAGAACCAAGAAGGTTAAGTCAGTACAAAAGATATTTATGAAGAGTTCTACTTCATTCTAATGTAGAAAACTAAGAGCCGATATAATAAAGGTTTACACTGGAACACACAGGAATTCACCTTTCAACCTAACAAAAATTTAGTCTAAAACCAAATAGCATTCATTCCTAAAACATTCTATTATGTCCAGTAAAATCACAATGTCTACTCCAAAGTTAATTTGGAATAAATGTGATTTAAAATTCACATTTACAGGGCACCTGGGTGGCTCAGTTGGTTAAGCGTCTACCTTCGGCTCAGATCATGATCCCAGGGTCCTGGGATCAAGTCCCGCATAGGGTACCCTGCTCAGCGGAGTCTGCTTCTCCCCTCCCTCTGCCGCTCCCCCTACTTGTGCTCTCTCTCTCAAATGAATAAAAAATCTTTAAAAAAATAAAATAAAATTCACATTTACAGATGTATCAACACTTGAAAGCAGTGCAGTCAATTCAATGACAAGCTCAAAATAGTTATTTTATTGAACTGACTAGTCAATTTAATAAAATCATCAAAATTTGTCACTGCCAGACATAGTCCAACTACATACTTGTGAACAGGAGTGATACAGACATTATCAAGAGAACAGACTATGATAAGAGTATGCCAATGTCTTAAGAAACAAATTCTTGCCAAAGAGCAAAACTTGATCAAAGATGTAACTATAATCTTCCTCTTCACTCAAAATAGATGAAATTAATTTATACCATTATTTAAATAAAATACCTACTTAAATGTTTCCTGTATCCTACCCTACATTACTTTTCTGTAATACTTGAAAACTGAGATTTTTTTTAAGAAAACATGTTTCTACATGTTTTCTACATGTTGTACAATGCTACTAAATGCCAGAACCTTCCTCTAGAAGATCTCCAAGTGGTATATGGGTGACAGTATCTGAAGTGACTTAATCATTTATTTGACACGGGGGAGGGGCAGAGGGAGAGGGAGGAGCAGGCTCTCCACGGAGCAGGGAGCCCATCACGGGACTCAATCCCAGGACCCTGGGATCAATGACCTGAGCTGAAGGCAGATGCTTAACTGACTGAGCCACCCAAGCGCCCCTGAATCTGTGATTTTAAAATTGTGATTCATGACCTTCCTCTAGAAGATCTGTAGGTGATTTATCTGAATATATCTGAAGTGACTTAATCATTTATTACGGATTTTAAGTATAAAAATGCTGCTTCCCTCTGATTTTTTAAGTTAAAAGAAAAAGCTTAATTCTTGACTCTTCCTTTCCCCCAATTTAGTTGATAGTGGAGTTATTTTATTTTTGTCATCTTTGCTTAAGTTCTAACAACTGAGAAAAAAAATTGAGAATCATGAGGGCAGACACCCACGTCTTTTATTTATTTATTTATTTATTTATTTATTTATTTTAAAGATTTCATTTATTTATTTGACAGAGAGAGACAGCGAGAGAGGGAACACAAGCAGGGGGAATGGGAGAGGGAGAAGCAGGCTTCCCGCAGAGCAGGGAGCCCGATGCGGGGCTCGATCCCAGGAGCCTGGGATCATGACCTGAGCCGAAGGCAGACGTCCAATGACTGAGCCACCCAGGCGCCCCCACCCACGTCTTTTAAATTCATCATTATATCTACAGTGCCTACCATAGGAGGGTCACATTATTTACTTACTGGCTGCCTTAGAATCTTGAGTTTATTATAGGGATTGGATCTTCCATGGATATTAAGATCCCAGTATTGGGGCGCCTGGGTGGCTCAGTCCGTTAAGCGGCTGCCTTAGGCTCAGGTTATGATCCTGGGGTCTTGGGATCAAGCCCCACATCTGGCTCCCTGCTCAGCAGAGAGCCTGTTTCTCCCTCTCCATCTGCCTGCCACTCTGCCTACTTGTGCGCTCTCTCTCTCTCTCTCTGTCAAATAAATAAATAAAATCTTCAAAAAAAAAAAGATCCCAGTATTTATCAGAAGATTCAAAGTTTGAGGTAGTTTCAAAATAAAATTCTGATTATCGTTAATTGGTTTTTATTCAGATGAGAAGTCTTTTCCATATGGTGTCATTTTATAAGAGATATTTATCAGAAGCAGTGCAGAGCTTGAACTCTGGAGGTGGGGTCTGGGTTTGATTATAGGTTCTGGCATTTAATAGCCTTGTGATCTTAGATACGTAATTTAACATTTCTAATCCTGGATTTCCTTTTCTGTAAAATGGAGATAATAATGGTACCATCTTCATAGGGCTGTTGTGAGGACTAAATGTGATAAAACATTTATTTGGCATCTAGTACTGTCTCATACACTGATGCTGTCATTTATAGACCCTGTGCCAGTTAAAGTCTTGTAGATATTTTTTTTTTTTAAGATTTTATTTATTTATTTGACAGAGAGAAACACAGCGAGAGAGGGAACACAAGCAGGGGAGTGGGAGAGGGAGAAGCAGGCCTCCAGTGGAGCAGGGAGCCTGATGCGAGGCTCCATCCCAGGACCCTGGAACCATGACCTAAGCCAAATGCAGACGCTTAACAACTGAGCCACCCAGGTGCCCCTGTAGATATTTTTCAAGTTCACTTGATAAACTTTAGGAAAATGAGACATATGTTAGCCTTTGAGGACACAGTGCTGTTGTTAAACTAGAAATACTCAGATGCTGTGATTACATGCATTTTGTAGTAACTCAAGAAAAGCACTATGCACATAGGTGCTGAATTGCATGAAATGTGCTATCATTGAAGAACTAAAGATTTTGTGTAGAAACATGTTTTCTTAAAAAAAAAAAATCTCATTTATGCATCTGCCTTCAGCTCAGGTGATGATCTCGGGGTCCTGGGATCGAGCCCTGCATCAGGCTCCCTGCTCAGCAGGGAGTCTGCTTCTCCCTCTGCCTCTCCCTCTGTCCTTCCCTCCCACTCATGTCTCTCTCTCTCTCTCAAATAAAATCTTTAAAAAAAAAAAATCACACATTCACAAGAATGAATCTGTCAGTGGAGGGATTCCTTCAGCAAAGAAGCAACTCTTCCTACACACAATATTTCCTACTTTAACCAATGCAATAATACTGATTTCTATTATGTGCCAATCAGGCACTTCTTGGATTCTTTACACACACACCATCTCAATACTACATCTTTTCCCCTACTTAAAAGGGTGGGGAGGACTAGGTTTAAATACATAAACTATACTTTGTTTTACACACTGTAGTAAAATGAAGTAAAAGATGATCCATGTACTTGAAAAAATTCATGCAATCCTCACTTTCACACATGGTACATTTAATAATCTCTCATAAGCAGAATTTGGTCTTTTGATACATCACTCAACAAATATGATTTTGAGGGATTTTATGGTGGTACTCCCAAACAGGGGAAAAGGCAGACTTCAAGAAGCAGACAGGAGTCTTTGCTAACTAGCAATCATGGGAGAACTTAGCACAGAGCCAGGAGAAGCACTATCTAGACCCTACTGCCCACAGACCTGGCCAGCCCATCCTCTCCTTTTTCTGACAAGCTGAAGATGCCACATGGAAACCCTTACGATCAGAAGCTGAGGACTGAATTATAGTTTCCTCGTGTATATGCAGCCACATTCTGTACCTGAGTGTCTCTTACCCACCCACCCGAAGCTCCTTTCTTTCATCTGGATGCCACATTTTCTCCATTCTTACCTTTCTTATCCACACTAACTCAACCCCCCATTTCCCAGCAGCAGGTCATTCTGTGTTTTGGCAGCAGAGGGGTCAGGTCAGCCAGCTAAGGCCTCCAGACTTGTGTGGTGTGACAGCAAAAACAAATGGAAACCTTTTCCCCACACTGGCATGTTTGAGCATAAAGTCTTAAAGCTTGAGGCAATCTGACTTCCACACAACTCCTTCAACAGAAGTCAGGGATCAGCAACACGCTTTTGGGAAGGGGACGACTACCACAGTCGACTACCCCTTGGAATGAGTTGCTGACCACTCACTATCACTGCAACATCTCCCTCTAGAAACTCATGCCACATGGAGGCCTGAGATGGTTCTTCCTGATCCTGTGAATTGACTAGGCCAGAGGGAAACAAGGTCTGCTAGACCATAATGGTTTTTGTTCTTCAGGAAAGGACCCCCTAATCCATACTACCCAATAAAATATAAAACTACCATTCAACATTCAGACATTCCACTATGCTAAAACTATGGTATCTTTTAAAAGGTATTAGAACATTAAACCACAAAATCAGGAAAAACTGTACTCAATTTAGTCTACTTTTAAATTATTTTCCAAGAGATTTTCTATAATTAAACCATATTAAAGCATATTTCTCTCATCATAAGCAACTGATGTGGCAAAAGAGAATCATTCAACTATCTACCTTCCAGATCTATTGTCTAGAGAAAAAAAAAAATCTGTTTCAAGATGGATCCACTGCCTTATATAATGAAACCAAGATGTATCTGTTGAACTTCGGCATTTCTAACTTCACTAACAGGGAGTAGTAGAAAATACACATCATTCAACAACTATTTTAATAGAATCCTACTCACTGTCCTGTGTTACAGAAGAGAGTAAAATATTTATGGTCAAGTAAATCAAACTATCACACTTTTACACACATTTTCCTATATATGCTTAAATTAATAATACATAAACACATACAAACACACTATGGATATATATCTTTATGAATCTGCCATACTGTTTAACTGACTTTAAATACTAAAAAGTTAGGGACGCTTGGGTGGCTCAGTTGGTTAAGTGACTGCCTTCGGCTCAGGTCATGATCCTGACCTGAGCCGAAGATCGAGTCCTGCATTGGGCTCCCTGCTCAGCAGGGAGTTTGCTTCTCCCTCTGACCCTCCCCCGCTCATGCTCTCTCTATCTCATTCTCTCACTCAAATAAATAAATAAAATCTTAAAAATAAATAAATACTAAAAAGTTCATATTGCCTACAATTAAAACAATGTAAAAGAAATAATCTTGAAGAAGAAAGAAAAATCCATGAATTTCATGGTCCACATCCCAGAAAAATAATTAAATACAACAGAAAGATAGAACTAAAGACAATAAATTGATACTAAAACTAAAAAGGGATAATAATTGAGGTACCTTTTAGCACTAGTCGACAATTTAGCAGCTGTTTTGCTGGATATTTTTCCCTCCTTTTTCTTGGGCTGAACTTGTTCTCTTTCTGGTTCTTGCTGAACACTTTCACGTTGGTCTCCATCAGAACTTCCTCCACTAGTGCTTGGACTGTCATCAACTCTTTGTGCCTCAGTGGACATTTTAGATCCTGGATTAAAAATCAAAGATCATTTATTTAGTTATGGGAGGACTACCTTTAGAATAGAGAGAAAGTGAGCCTCAAAGTAGAAGAAGTAAAACTAATACACAATGAATACAGTGGTCACTTACAAATCAGCTTTGCGAGTTGCCAAAACTTTTCTCTCAAAATGCCCTGAGAAAGAAAATGAAAACACACAGAATATATATACAAAATGTTCACAGTCACATTATTCATAAGGCCAAAAAGAGGAAACAACTCAAATGTCCACTAACTGATAAATGGATAAACCAAATGTGATACAGCCATACAATGGAATATTATTCAGCCATATAAAGGAATGAGGCACAATATGTACACACTACAACATGAATGAACTTTGAAAACATTATGCTAAGTGAAAGAAGCCAGTCACAAAAGACAACAAACTGTATGATTCCATTTACATGAACTGTCCAGAATAGGCAAATCCACAGAGACAGAGAAGTCGATAAGTGGTTGCCAGGGACTAGGAATGAGGGAAAAATGGGGAAGGACTGCTAATAGGTATGAAGTATCCTTTTGGGGTGATGCAAATGTTCTTAAATTAGGTAATGGTGATGTTGTACAACTCTAAAAATTCTGAAAACTACTAAATTAAAATCCTCCAAACTAGTCAATTGTTATCTTCTGATAACAGAAGAACACAAAAGAACGCAGAGGCCCACATGATTCTAAATAAAAACTGAACCACATGATGGTGTCAGCACTGATCGAGCAATATACCAAGCAACTGTGTTTCACAAGAAATGGAGACTGTCTTGAGAGGCTGAAGGGCTCTTTTTTATTTTTTTTCCAGTCTTGGATAAAATATCGCTGAAGGCTTTCAAAATTCCCTTTGCTCTGAGTTCATGCTCCCCAAGCAGCTCTGATTATCAACTCAACTTCCTCAATACCTTGACACATAGTAGCTGCAATAACCTGGATAGCAGATACAAAAAAATTCTAGTAAGTGAAAAGGGACATCCCTTCTCAACTATCATCCCATCATAATCAATTTCTGAGTTTGATTTCTATGAATACACCCCTTATGACCAAACTAGCTTAGAGTGTACTGACAAATTCAAAACAAAACTGACAAATCAATGCCCAGACTCTAACGGGCCTTGTGCTCACCATGTTACCGTCACCTAATAACCACTTTGTAAAAGAAAGATACCTCAAATAAAGCACTGTTTTTTATTACTATAATTAGTCTAAATATATAGCTACTTGACAATGATGAAAATTCATCATCATCGAAGATTTAACTTACAGCTTGCTCAAATCTAAGTGATTTCATAATACAAATCTTTAATGGATTTAAATTTTTATCGTAAGACAAACCAAAATGCAACGTAACAGAATGAAAGAATCAGGAAGCACAGAGAGGTTAAGAGTCAACAGAAAATACTGTATGCCTTCCATGAGACATCACACAAACACACCACCACCCCTCTCAACTCCATCAGCTCCCATCCCCCATGCCAAACAAAACAGATCTGCACAAGCCACTCTGAAAGACATTGACAGAGAAATCTGACTGCTCTTCTACCTATTCTGTAAATGGAGAGCATCAGTCTCCACAGCTGTGACACCTTTTATGAGCACTAAAGTCACTTAATAGAATACTGAAATTTTATATCAGTATGTTTCACATCTAGCTCTAACAGTCTTAACATATTTCTTGCTTTTTTTTCATTTTTATTTCACTTTAATTCTTACCCTTGGATTTAACATTGATTTTTTTTCCAGCTTACTTCTTTCAGTTAAAATATATCAGAAGTTTAAAATCTAGTAAGTATGTATATATAAGAGCATGTTAGAGCAGATGTGCATGGAAGTAAGAAAGAGAACAATTCTCAGGGAAAGGTCCTTGGATACAGCAAAATGCTGTTGGCAATATTTTAAGAAATGTGAAATGAGTGAGAATTCATTTTAAACATCCTAAACCAGAAGAAATCCATTACATGACAAATATACGGAAACCTAAATGAAATGAAATTCTTTTTTACTGAACATGGAGCCTCAGCTTAATAAACTATGCCTACAGTTTCAGTTATATATTATACTAGTTATATATATTTTTATATATACATTTATATAGTTATAGGTATATATATATATACACACACACACTTTTTAATGTTCTTATTTATGTACATTTGCATACTAATAATGCAATGAGCATATAATTACTTTAAAGATTACTCAATGATTCAATCTGAGCCATAATCTGAAGCCCAAATTTCAAAAATTGCTTCAGAATATCAGAAAACTGAAACTAGTCTCTCTAGAGAACTATTAAAAAATACTACAATGTGGAACCTGGCTGACTCAGAGCATGCCAACTCTTGATCTCGGGGTTGTGAGTTCAAGCCTAATGTTGGGTGTAGAGATTACTAACTAAATTAATTAATTAATTTTAAAAAACGATTAAAAATATCCAAATAGGGAGTGAGTGCTAATAGGGATGGTGTTTCTTTTTAAGGTGCTGAAAATGTTCTAAAATCAGATAGTTGTGATGGTTGCACAACCTTGTGAATATATACTAAGACCACTTAGTATACTATATATTTTGAAAGGGTGAGTTTTGCATTATGTGGATTATAGCTCCACAAAGCGGTTATTAACAAATGGGTTTGGGTCTCAGTGTGTTTGGCTGATGGAGTTTAGAAAACTGACAGATCAAGAAATGAATGGAGAAGTACTGAGTATGTGGATACTAAAAGAAGGCCAATAGAGGGTAAGCATTAAAAGAAATTCTTAACTGAAGAAAAATTCTTGAAGTGTAACATACATACAGAACAGTACACAGTGAGTGTTGGCCAATGAGTTGTCATGTACTGAACACACCTGTGTTACCAGTATCCAGGCCAAAAAACAGCATATCTGCCTCTCCTGTCACTACCCTAACCTCTAATACCACTTCTTGCCCATCTTTGAACTTTACATAAATAAATTATATGATGATATACTCTTAAGTTTTGTTCCTTTCCATAAAAAGAGAAACCCAAATAGAGGTATAATTTCTATAATTTCACCATAGAGGAAAAAATTTTATTTCCACTTTTGACCTCAGATACTTTATTTCATCCAAATCTTAACCTATAGATGATAAATTCATCTGACACCACTAATAACCACTACAGAAACTGTTAGAAACAAAGTTTCCATATCTTTTTCAAATATCAAGAAAAAGGCAAATTTACCCTGATTTTGGTTTTTAAATGCCTAATTACAGAAAGAAGTATTGGAAAAAAATTATTGCACCACTCAGGTGGTAACTAATTTTTATGAAGAAAAAGTCCACAAGCATTTTAATTAGGTATAAATATAAAATTGGTGTTTTCTCTTTCCAAAGTATAAATGAATAAAAAGTATAAATGAATAAAACTTTAAAGTTATCTTCTAAATCAGTATTTTAAAATTATCTTTAATATCAATTCCTAATTAGCTAATTTGATCAAATCATCTAATCTAGAAGGAAGATAAACTTAAATTCCAAGGTTATAAACATAGAGCTCATCTTCAATTATCATTTTAAAGCTAATAAGACATTTAGGGCGCCTGGGTGGCTCAGTTGGTTAAGCAACTGCCTTCGGTTCAGGTCATGATCCTGGAGTCCCGGGATCGAGTCCCACATCGGGCTCCCTGCTCAGCGGGGAGTCTCCTCCCTCTGACCCTCCCCCTCTCATGCTCTCTGTCTCCCATTCTCTCTCTCAGATAAATAAATAAAATCTTTAAAAAAAAACCTAATAAGATATTTAAATCTATATTTTTAAATATAGACTCAAAGTAAAACTTGGCTTCTAAACATAAAATAGAAAGACAGACTTTCCTCAAACATGTGTTAAATTTAGAGTTTAGATATTGTTCCTTCTTCAACACACAAATTAAGCCTGTACTACCTATGTACTCTATGTGGTAATTACAGTCCTAGAAATCAGCAATATAGTAAATGAAATTCACATGTTCCATAAAAATGAAATGATTCGGTTATAAACTGATAATGTAAAAGCAACTATAGTCACTTCATAAATTCAATTACTGCTCAGATAAGCCTTATAACTGTTTCTCATGTTATAAAACTGCAAAAGCAATGTTCATTTGAGCTTTTGCAACAGGAAAATGCTTAATTCTGTCATTTAATATCTTGTTATTTGTCTTCCTACTCACATTTCTAAACTTTTCTAAAATGTAAAATAAAACACAATTTTTGAGGAAAAGGTGCTATGTTCCGGGGGAGATAAAATGGGGTATGACATTATATGAAAACACTCCATCATCAGCATCAACCCACATACAAAACGCTAAAGAGCCAGAGCATCCAAATCGCTGAGACAATTATTTAAATTCCAAGGTCCAGACTGAATTATTATCACATATTCAGAAACACACTTTTTAAAGAACAGGCGATAAAAAAAACTAAGAAGAGCTTAAAATCTTTCCAAAGCGCTAGATAATCTGAAGGTAAACCCTAGGACTTCCTTTTGTACTTTTAAATAAAAATATTTGAGTTGACTCTCAAGAATACACAATACAAAACGACGAATCTTGAAAACATGCAAATAGGTCTAACAGCCACCGAGCACAGGATGATGTCTTTCTAAAGCGGCCTTAATTTCCTTAAGGGAAGATGGATTGGACATTTCTGGTTGGTCGTGGGAAAAAAAAAAAAAAAAGCCACAAGAAGCTATGCTTCATCTTCATTAGAAATGGTAAAGGGCAAAAGGATCAAAACATTATGAGAGAAGAGAGGGGGAGAAGTGGAAGGAGGAGGGCAGAGGGAATCCAGTTTCAAACCAGGCCAGTGGGGGCTGCAGAGAAGAGACCAGAGAAAAATGGGCTTCGGCTCCAAACTGTGACAAGCGCTAGGCTTCACAAAAGACCAATACAACACACACTTCACACCAGGGTATACACAAACACACCCCACAAGGTCTTCCCCAGGAGGGCCACGGGGGTGCGGCGGCGGGGGAGCCAGACCCGGCACTCACCAGGAGAGACACCATGTGCAGCAATTATGCAATTAGGGAAAATAGCAAAAGATCAAGCCGGGCACTTTCCACCGTGACATTTATCCAGTACTTTTGCAAAGACTTAGTTCCAGGATGCGGCTGGGAGAGGAAAGGGGCTGGGAGGGTGGCGAAGGATGGGGAACTGAGAACGGAAGGGGGTAGAAGATGGGCAGGCAGGGACGAGGCGGGGGGAGATAGGAAGGGGGGAGGGGTGGAAAGGGCGAGAAACCGGGGCAAGGAGGCTCGCGGGAGGGGGCGCAGGGAATGGGGCACGCCGGGGAACAGGGGAGAGAACTAGGGCGCAAGCGGTGTAAGCAGAGACCTGCGACGTGGAGGCGAGGTTGGGGGGGACGCCCGCCTGAGGGAGGACGCCGGAGACAGGGAGGAATGGTGGGGGGGGGGGGGCACCGGCGAGGCCCGGGCGAATACCTGAGGGAGGGGCGTCCGCGCAGGTCCCGGGCTCCAGCCCAAGCGCGGGGAGAGAGGGCTGCGGAGACGACGGGGGGGGGGGGGTCTGGGAGGCCCCGAGGACGGGGTGTCCCCGCAGACCGTCTAGTCACCGAAAGCCGGACCCGCGCACCACGCACCCGGCCGCCCGGCCACGCCTGTCCCCGCCGGGCTCGCGCCCGCCCGGACTCACCCTCAGCGCCGCCACCGCCGCCCGCGGCCGTTCCAGCTCCGGCTCCCGAGGCTGCTGCCCGCGGCTGCTGCTGTGGCCGCCCCTGAGTCCTGGAAAGTGAAGCCACCGCCTCCGTGAGACGCTGCCGCCGCCCGGCCGTCCGCGCGCGCGCCCGCGAGTGCGCGTGCCCGCGTGCCCGCCCGGGAGAGACCGCGAGAGCGCGAACCCCACGTCGGCCGTGCCGCGCCGCGCGCCTCCCTGCACCCCAAGCCCGCTCCGCCCCGCCTCCTCCCGGCGCGTGGCCGCGAGGGGGCGGGGGCGGGCGCGCGCACGGGCGGGCTGCCCTGTCGGCCTGGCGAGGGGGCGGGGAGGCGGCGCGGAAAAGTAAAGTGACAGCCGAGTCCCGCGAGTGAGCAGCGGCGGGGGTGGGCGAGGGCCGTCCCACGGAGAAGGGAAAGCAGGGACCAGGGAGGTTAGGGAAACAGAGGCTGGCGAGGCGACCTGAAGGGAAGGGACGCGGGGACCTTGACGGGCACGCGCATTAAAGGGAAATGCTGGCTGGGGGGTGGGAGTTGCCCTAAGACGAAACTGGGTGCGGCGTTTTACGCCCATCCAGGGCAGCCCTGGACTTCACACTTCTCTCAAAGCGTTCGCAAAGTACGCTACTGGGACTGACCCTGCTGACATACCAGCCAGAACTCGGGCGCATGGTGCCCACCTGCACCCAAGATGAGAAAACTTCGCACTATCCTGGAAAGTTCGCAAAGGCTAACCCAGACTCCCTACGCTACGCTGCAACACGAATATCCTTCTGCGTTTTGGTTCGCCCTGGCCTAGAACGTACACGGGTAGCCAGGAGCTCCACGCCATTTAGCCCTGGGATATTGGGGAGAGAGGTGAAAGGAGGAGGAGCTATCAGAGCGAGTAGGAGCTGCATTAATGCCCAGTCAAAGGCAATGGGAACAGTGACAGTGCTGTGGGTAACTCAAGGGAACATTAGGTTCCCCTATAATCTTCACCCCAAATAATCATTAAAAAACAAAACAAAAACCGCTATGCCTGCTATGCAAACTCAGCTTCTACAAAATCTCCCCCACCTCCACCCCTAGCTCCTCTTACTGATTGCTGTTGCTGCTGCTAGAGCCCTTCTATATACGCGAGCTGTCACTCTATATGTGACATACCCTAGAGCTGTCACTTTTTGTGGCAAAAGTGTCCAGCCTACAAAGGGCTGAAGATAGCCCCCACAGAGTCCCGCACAATTCAAGCAGCCGAAAGAAATCAGTGCAGTAAGACCCCAGAGGACAGGAACAAGTCAAGATACATACATATGTCTAGAACTGAAAATCCTTTTACTAAATGCCTTTTTGAGGAACATTACTTAATAACATCCCTGAAAATTGGCAAAAGCAGGTATTGGCTTCCAGGCTCCAGAAATCGCTATTGAGTAAAAAGTGGGTGTGTTCTGGGGATCGTTTCTATGCAGCACTCAAGGATATCAACAGGCCCTGTTACCCTAAAACTCAAAAACATGTACTGGAGGATTACAAATTAGCATGTCCTGAGATTATCAATTATATAGCCACCTATACCTCTCACATGGTGCAATATTTTATACATATAATGCATAAAATTTGCTTTTTAATTTTAGAATATGACCAAAATAGAACATTTCATAGATTGCCTTAAATGTCTGCATAATTTATTTTACCTCATTAAATCTCCATGTTTTAATATTTTCATTTTCCTGATTGTGTTTTATAATGATTTGGTGAGGATAGATGACAGAATTCCCGTTTTCTAGGTCTCTATGCTTTTCTCCAATAGACTACTCGCATATACTCAGGTATATATCCTGTTGGGTTTTGTTTGTTTGAGTATTTTGTAACAAAGTTCTCTTCTGTTACAGAAAGTATCAAAGTTGTTTTTTAGTCCTGGTCATTGGCAGCTGGTGGCTAGGAATGCAGCAATGTCTGCTTTTAACTTCGTGAAAGAATTGGAAAGGTTTTCACTGCTTAACTGCTGAAACTATGATTGCTGTGATACTTCATTTATCTGCAGATGTCTTAACTGCTGTGTACTATTTACTGAATTTAAGAAATTAAGGGTATAATACGAATCAGAATTGCCTTTTCATTAATTCAAAGAATGTCTGAAAAAAAAAACAACAACAACAAAGAATGTCTGTTGAGTACTAGGCACTGTCTAGTTGGTTGGGATATGACATTGAATAAAAGAGAAAAATCCCGGGCGCCTGGGTGGCTCAGTTTGTTAAGCATCTGCCTCTCGCTCCCGTCATGATCCTGGAGTCCTGGGATGGAGCCCCGTGTGGAGCTCCCTGCTTAGCTCCTCCTCCCCACTCATGCTCTCTCTCTCTCTCTCTCTCTCTCTCTATCTCTCTCTCTCAAATAAATAAAAATGTTAAAAAAAAAAGAGAGAGAGAGAGAGAGAGAGAGATCCCTGTCCTCACAGAGCTTCCCTATTTCTGACCTTTCTCTTTGTTTTACAATCTACATCCAATTCATCAGCAAATTCTGTCCATGCTACCTTCAAAAATACATCCTGAAAGGATCCACTTCTTCCCACCTCTCTCCCCACAGCTCAGACCCTAGTCTAAGCTACCATCATCCCTCAACTATAGCCTCCTACCTGATCTTGCTACTTCCTTTACCTACTATCCCTCCATTTCCCCCCCATCCCAACACACAATAGTCTATTTTATCCTTTAAAATATAGGTCTCGGGGCGCCTGGGTGGCTCAGTTGTTAAGTGTCTGCCTTCGGCTCAGGTCATGGTCCCAGGGTCCTGGGATCAAGTCCCTCATCGGGCTCCTTGCTCCACAGGAGGCCTGCTTCTCCCTCTCCCACTCCCGCTGCTTGTGTTCCCTCTCTCACTGTGTCTCTCTCTCTCAAATAAATAAATAAAATCTTTTAAAAAATAAATAAAATAAAATATAGGTCTCTCCTCTTCTCAAAACCTTCAGTGGTGGGGCGCCTGGGTGGCTCAGTCGGTTGGGCATCTACCTTTGGCTCAGGTCATGATCCCAGGGTCCTGGGATCAAGCCCTGCACTGGGCTCCCTGCTCAGCAGGAAGCCTGCTTCTCCTTCTCCCTCTGCAATTCCCCCCACTTGTGCTCTCTGGCTCTCTCTATCTCTCTGTCAAATAAATAAATAAAATCTTAAAAAAAAAAAAAAAAACTTTCAGTGGCTACCCATCCTAGAGCAACACCCAAAATTCTTACAATGGCTTCATGGCCCATGATCTGCCCCCCACCCTCAACCAGGACCCCTCTGACCTCACACTGTAAAACTTCACCCCATTCTCATTTCCCTCCAGCCACATTAGCCTCCTTGCTATTATGGAACATACCAAACATTTCTCTAAATACTTCTGACTTAACAATTTCCTATCTCTAGAACATTCTTCCCTTCACCTCTTCCCCCCAGCACTTCCTATAACCCTTACTCTGCTTTATTTTTTTCATGATCATCATAATAAATCTAAAATAATATATTTTTTTTACTTATTTGTTTATTTTAGTTTTCTGTTTCTCCCCTGGTCCTCCCTCCTCCCTCCTCTACATATAAGTATCTTGGGAACAAGGATTTTGTTGGCTGAGGTTCATTGCCATATATATATATATATATATTCAATAAATATTAGTGCAGTGAATGAAATTGACCTCTTGCTGTTAAGGACACAGCAGACATTGTTTTAATTTCTTCAGTAATAATTAGCACTTAGTGTGTTCTTGATCTGTACCAGGCAAAGTTCAAGCACTTTACATATACTAGCTCACAAACACCCCATAAGTTTGGTTTCATTCAATCAACCCCACTGTATAGATGAGAACACTGAAGTACAGAGAGATTAAGTCACTTGCCCACAGTCACACAGTTAGTGAGTAGCAGAGCTGGGATTTGAAATCAGCAGTTTCGCTCTGGAGTTGATGAAATTCAGGACACATTAACTTGAGCCCAGTGTTACAAACAGATCTCACTTGATTTTCTCAAGTCCTCTCCCCTAAGACTCAAACTTGGTCTCCAAAACAAATAGCTTACCTGCCTTGTATTTTCTGCTCTGGTCTGTCAATCCATCATCATGAACTCACTCCTTTCCTACACTTCTTATTTCTGGGCCTTAATATATAGCCTACATTTTTTCCCCTAGAATTGGCAAATAAGAAGAGTTTTTGTAGGGCCCTTCTTATAATTTTTGTTACTGTCAACTTCATGAGTAGGTAGAGTCACATTAGTTTTCTAGCAATGACTTGTGCTAGAAAAGACCTCTCTGGGGGTAACTGGACTGGTTTCAGTAAAATGCATCATACTGCTAGAGCTGCTCCTTGTTTAGGCTGCTCCCATTCTTGTTAGGCACCCAATGGTCAAGGATTGTTAAATATTTGGATTGTACTCCCTGGAGGAAATATCATTATTAGCATAAGTTTACCAAAGATTAGGACCCTGTGAGAATTGAATGAAAGACAACAATCTTTTGCTTACAGTCTGGCTTGAAAGGGGCTATAGGGCACTCTGTGGTCACTCTGAATGTCTTGAATACTTAAGAGGAAAAACACTGATGTGGGAAAATTGAAGCTCCGTTAGAGCTGAGACCCTAGGACCCCATTACTTAGTACCGTACCAACACAGAGGCATGTACCCGGTGTTTAAAAAATGTTTGATGCAACAGAGGGTTACCAGAGGGCAGTAGGTGGGGGGATAGGTAAAAAAGGTGATGGGGATTAAGAGCACACTTATCATGATGAGCACTGAGTAATGTATAGAATTGTTGAATCACTATATTGTACACCTGAAACTAATATAATATTGTATGTTAACTGTACTGGAATTAACATTTAAAACTTAATAAACTTAATTTAAAAAAAAAAGTTTGTTGAATGCATGAATAAATGAATTCCTAACAGGTAATGGAAGAGTGCTGAGGACAAATGCCCCTGGTGAGGGACTGCCACCTGGGCTGCCATGTACAATTTATACATATTGCACATTGCAAAGCATCAGTTTTGCAATGTGCAAAGAGTAGGCACCCCTCAAATGTTAGTCAAATGAATAAATATACTTGCTTTTTCAACTACCATTTCATCATTCACATAAATTAAGATGCCAACACAGAAGTGTGGCTGCTTCTCCCACCCCTGGTCCCTGCCCAAGTATGGTAGTTAGTCTCTAAGATGTCCCCAATGATCCCCGCCCCTGGTCTTCACATCCTTGTGCAGTTCCCTCCCACTTCATACTAGGGCTGGCTAATAAATGATAAGAAGTGATAGTACCTCACTTCTGAGATTAGTATATAAAAGATATTAGGACTTCCATCTTGGCTGCTTGCTGGTTCTCTCACTCTCATCATTCACTCTGGGGGAAGCTAGCTGACATTTGGAAACAGCCCTATGCAAGGGCCCATGTGACTAGAAACTGAGGTCTCCTACAGACATCCACAGGAGCAAACTCAGAAGGAGATTCTTCCACCTTAGTCAAGCCTTCAGATGCTGCAACCTTGCTCAACATAGGCAGTGCAAACTCATGAAAGACCCTGAGACAGAAACATCCAGCTAAACCACTCTTGAACCTTGAGATAATAATGTTTGTAGTTTTCAGCCACTAAGTTTTGAGGGTAATTTCTCAAGCAGCAATAGATAATTAACACACATGCTCTCTGCCCCGCTGATGATGCTGTTCCCTCCTCAAATCCTCTATATATCAAGGATGCTACTGCTGTGGTAGTTTCTGCAGGGCAAGGAGTCCCACTCACTGCTGAAATGGGCTATTACCTCCAACTTCCCAGAAATATAGTGGGGTTTAAGCAGGGGCTAAGATATGGGTAAAGGGTATCAAGAGAGAGCATAGGCCAGGAATGGGAAAAAGGAAAGGTGGTTCGGAGGAGCCATCTTTAGACACCATAGGAGTAAGAGAGAGTCAGCTCTGAAAAAGACTATCATCGGAACAAAGGAAAGAATAATGATATCTAAGTGTCAGGGATTTGTTGAGCAATGAGATTATAGATAAGGTTCTCTTTGTTAAAGTTATTACACTGCTATTAGTACAATAAGTAAAAAAATATTTGAAACTTAGCAAACCTCTGAAGGAGACAAAGACAGAACAAAGGAAAGCCTTGCCCTGATTTTGCCTTTCTTATGCAGTACAGAGATGCTTTGGAAGTGGACTGTCTGGATTCATGATCCTGACTCTGCTTCTTCCTTGATCATGGACAAGGTACTTATCATCTCATTGGCTCAGATTCCTTGTCTACCAATGGGGCTTATTTTAATAGCTGATACTTACATAGGGTAAGAGAGAAGATTAAATGAGTTAATACATATAAGCAACTTAAAAGAGCTCGAAACAAAACGACTGTCATACAAGCATGAGATACTAGTCTTCCTAGTGCTTTGTTAAGTAGGAGGTCATGTCACCCTCAAGTCTGGGGCCTATGATCTGTCTTGACTTTGCCACTTTTTCTTGCAGTCTCCCAGTTCGTCATAGCAACCTGTCTCCCCTGCATCCTATACGGTTTAAAAGACTATGTCCCCTAGTTTGCTGTGAGCTGCTCAAGGGCAGAGACCATGCTTAGAATAAAGATAGGAACCTCCTAAATGTTGGCCAAATGAATAAATATAACTGCTTTTTCAACTGCCATTTCCCCAAATTATGGAATTTGGGGAAGTAGATGTAATTGTTTCACGTCATTCATTTTAACAGCCATTTCAAAGAATGCTCTTTACTATTTCTTTTACATTCAGAAAGTGTATTAATGAATATTTTCCAGAGCTTTATGAACCCTCTGGCCCTCTCTGCAGATTCCATGAAGAAAAACTGAAATCTCTTTATATATGGCCAAAATGAAAAAAAAGATACAATTTTCTGTCTTTATCTTACTCCTTTTATTTTCCTCTTCAGTCATCTCAGTATTCCCTTGTCTACTTAGAAATGCACAGGTTTTTTAATAACACCTTTATCAAGATATAATTCATAGGCCATACAATTTACCAAATTAAAATGCCTAATGATGGTTGTTTAGTATATTCACAAATTCATGGGAGGGCACAATTTTTGCGAATGGAAAAGAATGAAGATTCTTCCACTCCTTTCACTTTCTTTCTGTTCCATTATATTTTTCTATTGACCAGGATTTACCACAAGTACCCTACAGGCGAACAATTTCCTTGGGCTCTCTGGGATTAATATTCAAACCAAGGTAATATCATGAGAGAAGCCAAGTGTCAGAGTCCCCAGTCGGTCATTTCTCTTACTAGCGTGGTCCTATTCATGCTGTGTCTTGGAACACTGGCATCCCCCCATATCAGCTGAGTTTTCCAGAAAGCAGACACCAAGATGTAGTTAGAAATGCAAAAGACTTACCTATTTATCTATGAAAGAAATAGGGGAAAGTAGCAGGAGTAGGCAGGGACATCCTTCAGGCTACCATGCAGGTTTGTCTGACGCTTGTGAAAGGAGGAAGGAAAGAGAGAAGATTGGGTGGGAGGAGCCTCAGCCTACAGAGCAGCTCTGAGAAAGGCCTGTCCAGCCTAACAAAAACCCCAGTGCAAACGTTGCCCACAAAGCAGTTCCCCGTTGGGCAGAAATGGCCAGATCCTGATGCTTCCATCATGCTTAGTCATGTGCTAAGACTGCCCAGGAAGAGCATGTCCTTGGCTCCATGGGTAAGATGGGTCCTGAAGGCACTTACAGCTGGAAGCTGTCAGCTGACTAAACTCCTTGCATCTGATAGGCGAGTTCTTTCTTGAAGAGGGATCCAAGCCATGTATCCCCACAGCTGCACATTGGCCTTGCATCTTTGTCAGCAGAACTCCACATTCATGAATATAGTTTGATACTAGACTTCTGTTTGTCCACCTGTCTTGGACTTACTAACTTGGATGACCTCCTTCACTCATGCTATTGCTCACCGTCCCCATGTTAACCCAGGTTGTAAGCCTTGGACTTTTGATGATAGCTGATACACTGCCCCTGGTTCTTCCATTTGCATTTGCTTAATAGTTGGTATATTCAATCTTGTGCTGTGCTCGACATGCATTAGATTGGCCTCAAGAATCAAAACAAATGCCTGACTTCTTTGGAGGTTTTCAGGTAGAGTGAATAGAGTATTAACTTTCTTATTAATGCTCATCATTCTTCTCTCTTTTAGAGGTAAGAGAAAGAGCCCCGCTGAAGGATGCTCTGAAGAATACATAATTCAGAGTTGGCTTTTTTTGCCCCACCCCCCACTCCTGCCAAACTTGTTCCAAAACTGCATCCCTAAGGAGTTACGGGCCACTGAGGAAGGTTCAGATGACAGAGCTAAATAGAGTTATCTTTCTGCTTGTTCAGGGTAACGGGCAAACATATGCTGTCTCCTCCATCTACCCTCAGCCTAACTTTGCCAAGGACACGCACAACAAGCTGCTTCTTAACTCATGAGTTGGAGAATATCAATGGATACACATGGTGTGTGTGTAAATATCTTTATATCATGTATACATAATTTATTCTTAATTTGACTCTCAAAATGTATAATTAGCATTGAATGAGTAATAAAAATTGTTTTGCAAATACTTCTAGCAACCTGCTGGATATTTTTTTCTGATATATAGGCTAGGTTTTTATCAGTGCAATCTTGTGGAGGATGACCAATTACATTGTTACCAATAAATTACATGAGTACTTCTTTCAGTCACACTATTTAGTAGTATAAACATCATATTGTAGTTTTTTAATTCACTTACAATTTTTAATTAAGCCATCCATGCCACATTGTTCTTTTCCCTCCCCCTTCTATGAAATCTTTTTTCATCTGTTATCTTTATTTTCCTCATTTTTTGTTCTCACTTGTCCATCGTGGACTCATGTAGGGTGGGGGCAGATAAGAAGACAAGGCCAGGGGCACCTGGGTGGCTCAGATGGTTAAGTGTCTGCCTTCAGCTTAGGTCATGATCTCAGGGTCCTGGGATCGAGCCCCGCATCAGGCTCCCTGCCAAGCAGGGAGCCTGCTTCTCCCTCTCCCTCTACTGTTCCCCCTGCTTGTGCTCTCTCGCTCTGTCAAGTAAATAAATAAAATCTTCAAAAAAAAAAAGAAGAAGAAGAAGACAAGACCACAGCTTGAGTCTAATCTGGGATTCAGAAGGTCAGGTATGCCCTTAGGGAGGGGATATTTAAATGAGGGGCCAAGCAAGGAGCTTCCCGAGAAGAACAGACCAAACGGAAAAAAAGGATTGGAGACCTAGAATATTTATTTACGGACAACGAGCACATCACTCTGAATAAAGCTGATTGTAAGCAAGACATAAAATCTGTTGCTCCCTGATTATTCCAACTCAAGTCCCTGTAGACTGTTAGTTAAGTCCAAGGCGGGGAAATGTCCATGACTAAGAACTAAGAGCTATTTATTTGCACATAAAATACATTTGACATGATGGGGTTCTGGATTGCCAACAATTGCACAGTATAACACAAGAAAGGGAGGAAGTCACCCAAGTTGAGGGTGTCGACAGTATGGTGGAAGAGTGTGCGAGCCAGCAGTGTGATGTCTCTGCACAGAGGGGCAACTCTGGCCCAGGGAGGCATTGGCAGGAAAGAAGGGACTGTGTTATAAGCACATGTGGGAGCTCACCTGGTGACTCCCAGAGAAATGGTACAGGGGATTCTGAAGGAGTTCAAACCTCTTGGCAACAGTGGAAAGGATTTGGCAGGATGTCTAGCCCAACCACTATCTGATTTAGAATTCTTTCAAAATAATGTTCTTGGAGATCTCCAGTAATGGGACCTCTCCCCCCACCAAAGGTGACTCCATCTTTGAACAGTTTTGACCTTCTTCGCCCCTACACTCTCTCCTGATCCTTTCCTCATTATGCTTTTGGGCTATCCAATAATACTAACAGCTCTTCTGCAAGAAAGCTCTGTTCTTTATTTAAAAAATGTCTAACATGCCCCGTGAGTTGTCTCCTCCCTAAAGTAAACATCCCCTTTTTCTTCATTTGTCCCTCCTCTGACACAGGTTTGTGTTCCCTCACCATTTGAATAACTCTCTTCTAAATGCACTTGAATTTGTCTATGTTTCTCTTAAAAAAAAAGTCAGGAACTGAACACAATCTTCCAGGAGGAGTCAGCTTAGCCCAGAGCAGAAGGAAGCTGTTTGTCACCTGCTATCTCCAGCCCAAGAATCTCTGATTCTGAACTCCTAAATGTAATATAAATTCCCACGTTGCATGGGGATATAGCTTTTCAACTTAACATTAGATTAGGGTCAAAGAATAATAATTTTTTTTTTAGGACACCCACCATTTAGGAAATAATCTTGGCATATCTATTCAGTACATTCTAAATCTTTATCTCTCAAATTAGCATACACCCACACCGCTCCTCAGGCCTCTAGAAAATAAGGTTGTCAGCATTAAAGAATAGTCACAAATTTTACCTCTTCCAGAAACCTTTGGTTCTCTTAGAGATGTGTTTTTTTGGGGAAAAAAAAGAAGGTATGGACGGCAGGTCAGAATTACGTACTTTTATCCCAAGAATAGGGATAAAAGAAGTCAGGTAGGTTTTTCAATTGCTTTTGAAATGATATTATGCTTTCATTTTGGTAGTGAACACTATAAATTGATTTCTTTTGGAAATTATCAACTTGGGCTTCATCTACAGAGCACACACAACAGCAAATTATTGGTATTTTCTTTTCAATAAGAATGTACTTTTTTCCCACAAGAAAACTTTGTTAAAGAAATACATTTACATTTATATGTAGAATATTTTCTGACAGAGCCATGCATAATAATTAATCCAAACATGGCTAACTACACAGTACAACTTCATTACATTTACATTATTAATGGTTTATTTACTAAACTTTTTTTCCTTTCATACTACAACTTTAACATTCCCAACATTTCCCAAATGTTTATGTTTTTATTTCTAATAGCTGACTTATACATAAACACGCTCTTATTGATGTCATGTTTTAAAACACCAGACTGTTCCATACCTCTTTACCTTTAGATGCTATTCCTGGAATCTACTGGTACATAACAAACCAAAGTTGGTAGTTTCAACAACAGCAATCATTTATTTCACTCATGAATCTGTGGTCAGGGCTTGGTAGGAATGGCTTATCTCCTCATGACACCGTGTCACTGGGAGCAGTTTCCTTGAAAGCTGGAAGTCCTGCTTTCCCGATGGCTCATTCACATGGCAGGCAAGCTGGTGCTGGCTGCTGGCTATGAGCTCCACAGCACTCCTGGGTGGGGACCTCAGTTCCTCCCCACAGGGACTTTCCATGGATTTCTTGACTTCTTCACAGTATGGTGGCAGGGTTCCAAAAGCGAGCATCCCAAGAAAACCAGACAAAACTACATACTCTTTCCTAATATAGCCTCATAAATCACATAGTGTCATCCCTCCGCCTTGTATTCATGGAAGACATCATACATCCACCCAGATTCAAGGAGAAGGGAATTAAACTTCACCTCTTGATAGGGGAGTGACAAGTTTCTAGAAGGTTTTATGGGACTAGAGATACTGGGGCAGCCATTTTTGGAAAATATAGTCTGCTACAGATACATCATTCCCTTTGCCTGGAATCCCCTTTCCCTCATTGTTCTCTATGAAGCCCACTGCATCCTTCAATGCTCTGCTCAGACATCACTCGCTTCTGCTGCTTCACACGTGTGCCTCATATATTTCTCTATTCCTTTTTATACAATGACTTGCACTTGTTGATATCTAACTTGCCAGTACCCTGTGAACCTCAAGAGCCAGAACTGCAAACACTACTGGCTCACCGTCGGTCATCACCTAGGTGGCGGAGGTTTGATGATACTGAAGCAACCCTTCACTCCCATAGATGTTACTCCCATTCCACAGCTCAGTAAGGTCCCTAATCCGGGCCACTGATTTACAGCTTTGCTACTGGAAGTGTGGTCCACAAACCAGAAGCAGAGCCTCTCCCAGGAACTTGTTAGAAGCGCAGACCATCACACCTTACCTCAGACCTACTAAATCTACATTTTAATAAGATCCCAGTGACTTGTTTGCATATGAAAGTTCTGAGAAGCGTTGCTTTTGAGAAAAGCTCTGGTTCCCTTATGAATAAGTCTGTGGGGCCAAGGGAATGTGTCCATCTGGAGCCCATGCCTCTGCTTCTAGACCATGCCTCTGGTAAACAGAACCGTGGGATTATCTGCCCAAATGGCTCTTCTTCGTAGCAACTGCTTGGATCTCTGCCCTGGGTCTGTCCTGAACAGGGACTATGTTTCCATCGTGCAGAACCCTAGGTTGGAAGGGTGGCCACACACACACACACACACACACACACACACACACACACACACACACCCCACCTGCCCATAAAGTCCCTCGTGGTGTAAGGCAGAGCCAGGGACTGAGAAGAGAAGAGGGCATGTTGTGGCTGGCGCTTCCCATTTGTTTTTGCTTTGGGCAGCAACAATAGTTAGGAGCAAGCTAACAAGGATACTCATTTTTCCAGCCTCGCTGGTGGGATTTTGATAGGGATTACATTGAATTTATAGATCAATATGAGGAGAGTGGCCATCTTGACAATAGTTAGTCTTCCAGTCCAGGAACATGAAATGTCTTTCCATTTATTTAGGTCTTCTTTAATTTCTTTCAATGACGTTTCATAGTTTTCAGCATACAAGTCTTACATTTCTTCCATTAAATTTATTCAATAAGTATTTATTCTCTTTGTTGTTATTGTGAAGGAATCAGTTTTTTTAACTTTAATTTCTTAATTTACATTGCTAACATACAGAGAGATACAATTAATTATGTATATTGATTCTGTAATCTTGCTAAAGTCCTTTATTAGTTCTGGAAATTTTTTTGTGGATTCCTTTGGATTTTCATATAGGATCACGTCATCTATGGTTAACGGCAGTTTTACTTCTTTTTTTCCATTCTGGATGCCCTTAATTTAGAAAGAACTTTTTTTCATTGTACTAGCTATAGAAACTCCAGTGCAAAGTTGAATAAAATTGGTGAAAGCAGACATCTTTGCCTTGTTCATGATCTTAGAAGGAAAGCATTCAATATTTCAAGCATTAAGTATGATGTTAGCTGTGGGTTTTTTATAGATGCCCTTTATCAGGTTGAGGAAGTTCTCTTCTATTCTTAGTTTGAGAGTTTTTATTATGAATGAATGTTGGATTTTTTCAAATGCTTTTTCTGTGTCTATTGAAATGATCATGTGGTTTTTCTGTGTCTTTTGAGATGATCCTGTGGTTGTCTTTTATTCTATTAATCGACTACATCTTAATTCTTTCTTTTTCATTTAATATGTGTTTTCAGGAATTTTTAGGGCTTCCTGAAGTTCAAAGCCAAAAGCTGTTAAGTTTCACTTCCTCCATTTATCTTGGAGGCAACTGATTTTCTGCCCTGACATAAAACAATCTGATTGTCAAGTGTTATTCCCAGCTTCCTGCTGGGATGAGTCTAGTTTTTCTTCCCTCTCTTGAGTTTTAAGTCATCTCAGGACTTTGTTGAAATAATTCTAAAAAGAATTAGGCTTGGGGAGCCTGGGTGGTTCAGTTGGTAAGCGTCTGCCTTCGGCCCAGGTCATGATCCCAGGGTCCTGGGATAGAGCCCCGCATCGGGCTCCCTGCTCAGCGGGAGGCCTGCTTCTCCCTCTCCCACTCCCCCTGCTTGTGTTCCCTCTCTCGCTGTGTCTTTCTCTGTCGGATAAATAAATAAAATCTTAAAAAAAAAAAAATTAGGCTTCCAAGGAGCAAATAGATACAAACTGATATAAAATTTAAACCCATTCAGGTAAAACCTACCCTCTCTGCCATTGCTTTTGAAATCACCCAAGAGCCAGAGGAAAATAAACCTCCAGACACTGTTTATCTAGAAAAAGTTGTAGAAACAGAATTGAGGACTGGAGGAGAGAGATGATTATATATATATATATATAGACAAGGATTCTGGAAAGAAATATTGTTTAGTGAACACTTAAATTAACAAAACTCAGATGCTTCCTCCTGATAACAGCAAACATTTGCTGAGTGCTACTCCATATTTGGACTATTCAAAGTGCTTTAAATGACCTCATTTATATATCACAGGAAACCCATGAGCTAAGCATTGTCCCATTTTGCAGCAGAGGAAACTGAGACACGGATTGATTGGGCATCTTGCTTGATGTCATGCATGTGAGCCTGGGCTGAACAACTCCAGTCTGTGTGCCTACCACTGTGTTATACCAAAACAAAGCAGGGGCAATTTAAGCCTAGGTTCCAGTAATTTATAGTTTCTATGGAGTAAAATCCCATGTCTTATATACAAAAAAAGACTCCACTCTTTACCACTATGTCTGATGCCTACCATCAGAATTGGTCCTTTGAGTTCAGTATCAAAAGTATTGTGTGTGTGGCGCCTGGGTGGCTCAGTCGTTAAGCGTCTGCCTTCGGCTCAGGTCATGATCCCGGAGTCCTGGGATCGAGCCCCGCATCGGGCTCCCTGCTCTGCGGGAAGCCTGCTTCTCCCTCTCCCACTCCCCCTGCTTGTGTTCTCTCTCGCGCTGTGTATCTCTCTCTGTCAAATAAATAAACAAAATCTTTAAAAAAAAAAAAAAAAGTATTGTGTGTGTAATAAGACAAATAACCCATTTTAAATGGGCAAAAGATTTTAACAGATACCTTAGGGAAAAAAACTATATGAATGGGAATAAAAAGAACATGAAAAGATGCTCATCATCATTAAGTCATCAGAGAAATGCAAACTAAAATCACAGTGAGATACTACTATACACCTTTCCAGATGGCTAAAATGTAAAAAGGTTGACAATACTAAGTGTTCATGAGGATGTGGGAAAACTGGAACTCTCGTATATTTAATTTAATTTAATTTAAGTTCCAGTATAGTTAACATACTGTTATATTAGTTTCAGGTGTACAATATAGTGATTCAACAACTTATACCACCACTTTAGACAATTGTTTGGCAAGTTTTTTTTATAAAGCCAAATATAAACTTACCATATGACACATACATTCTGCTCCAAAGTATTTACTCAAGAGAAATGACAATCTATGTCCCAGAAAGAATTGTATACAATGGTGATACCAGCTTTGCTCATAATAGTTCTAAAGTGGAAATAGCCCAAATGTCCATACACATGAGAATGGATAAACAAGCTTGTATATCCATCCATACAACAACATGAATGGACCTCCAAAGCATTATGCTGGGAGACAAAATGTTCGACACAAATGTATCCATAGTATGATTCCATCTATATGAACTCTAGAGCAGACAAATTCATCTGCAGTGATGGAAAACAGACCAGTGGTTGCCTGGGGCTGGGAGGTCAGGTGTGGGGTGAGATTAACTGCAAAGGGGCAAGAGGATAACTCTTAGGGGGATGAGTAATATTAAATAGTCTGAGTGTGGAGACAGTTCCACAGGTGTATATTGTTAAAATCCTTTGCACTGTACGCTTAAGAGAGCTGACTTTTATTCTATGTAATTATACTTCAAAAAAGTTGATCTAGGGGCGCCTGGGTGGCTCAGTCGTTAAGCATCTGCCTTCGGCTCAGGTCATGATCCCAGGGTCCTGGGATCGAGCCCCGCAAGGGGCTCCCTGCTTGGCGGGAAGCCTGCTTCTCCCTCTCCCACTCCCCCTGCTTGTGTTCCCTCTCTCACTGTGTCTCTCTCTGTCAAATAAATAAATAAAATCTTAAAAAAAAAAAAAAAGCTCAATCATGTTAACAAATACTATGTGTACCAAGTGAGGCAGTACAAAAGTGCTATAAAGACAGAACAGAGGAGGGGTGTCTGGGTGGCTCAGTTGTTAAGCGTCTGCCTCTCACTCAGGTCATGATCCCAGGGTCCTGGGATCGAGCCCTGCATCGGGCTCCCTGCTCGGCGGGAAGCCTGCTTCTCCCTCTCCCACTCTGCCTGCTTGTGTTCCCTGTCTCACTGTCTCTCTCTGTCAAATAAATAAATAAAATCTTTTTTAAAAAAAGTTGATCTAAGAAGAAAAATTATATGCATGATGAAAAACACCGAAATAGAAAAATTTTTTGGTGTTTGATTTGTTGTTTATTTGTTTCACCTAGAAGGCAGAACAGTTTTCATGGGAAGAAGGGAAACACAGAAGATGTGGTTCCTGAGATGCACTGTTCCAGAAGGAAGTTTGGGTGACTTGCTATTTTGGTGACATCCTTCGGGTGGCTGGATGGCTGGAAGGAGAGGGACTCGGGGCAGTGGGGGGCGGGTGGGAATGGAAGGAGGCTAGAACAGACTTCCTGCCGCACAACTGCCTAGATGCTATCTGGTACAAAGCCATTCACTCTACTGTGACATTTCTACTGGAATTATTTTGTCTTTAGTTTTTCAGTTTGTTGAACGTCACTCTCCTAAAAGGAGTGACAAAGACTATCAGGAGAAAATAGAAAGGTGGAATGGGATAGGATGAGGGACTGGAAACATTCAGACAATGACTGCTTAATTATGTCGTAAATAATTTACTGCTGAGAAAGAATGGCAAAGCCCTTAAAGAAGTAAGGAGGAGCGGGCTGGGCTGTTCCAGAGGCTGGGGAAGCTTGTGCACTACCTTGACTTAATCTTGCTTTTTTTTTTTTTTTACGGGTGTGGGATAGCTCTTGGAAGAGCTGTATGGTCGTTTTATCTACTTTAGCATTTAAATCCCATATAACAAGCTGTAGTGGTGATTTTCAAACTTAAATGTGCCCAAGACTCTTGTGGGGCAAATGCAGGTTCCTGAGCCCCTTCCCTGAGGCTCTGCTTCAGTTCCTTCAGTATCTGCATTTTATCCTATATGGTTTGGATACACTGTCTTCATGGACTACACTTTGAGAAAAACTGACCTGGAAGATTATAGGTGAGAATGAGACAGCATAATTTGATGATCATATTTACTCCAGAGAAAAGAAAGACAGAAGTGATCAAAAGATATCTTATATTAAGAAAAGCATCAGGGACACCTGGGTGGCTCTTTGGTTAAGTGTCTGCCTTTGGCTCAGGTCATGATCTCAGGGTCCTGGGATTGAGCCCCACATCGGGCTCCCTGCTCAGCGGGAAGTCTGCTTCTCCCTCTCCCTCTGCCCTTCCCCCCTCTCCTGCTCTCTCTCTCTCTCAAATAAATAAATAAAATCTAAAAAAAAAAGAAAACATCAGTATTTATTTCAGTGAGGGATGTGTGTGTGTGTGCACGTGTGCACACGCTACAGAGAGCCAAGTAAGAGATTAGGTAGGAGGTTTAGAGCCTTCTGATATAGGGAACATATGCTTTGCTACTTATCAGCCTGACCCAGACCTGATTTTAAGGACTCTACTAGCCTATGCCTCAAATCCTTTTTTCCCAAAGCCCATCAGATTGGTAGCAAATGTTAAACATTTGCTGGCCTGTCCACCTAATCCATCATAGTACAATACAAAAAGATACGAAGAGACTGAGGTGGATAAAGGAAATCAATACCCGTTTCCTGTTCTTTACCTTGAGATCCTTTGTCTAGTTTCACTATGTCTTCAACAGAATAAGAAACATAGCTCGAATTCCCAATCAAAATCAGATAAAATGCAGGCGATAAGACATTGTGTCTCTCCTTTCTGCAGATAAGAAATCTGAGTTATAACTGGGCCAATTTGTCTAAGCTCACTGCAGGTTTTTTTTAGTGATTAGAAGTTTTTTGTGTTTCATAGTAATTTATACACTTAACCATAAGGTATTTAGAAACAAAGCAAATATTTCAACAATAGAATGTTGAGCAAACTGAGCAAAAATTTTAATTTTCCACGAATTACAAGTAATTCTGTATACCTTCCAATTTAGATTGTAATCTTTTTTAAAATCCCTGAATACTATTAAATTGTATGTACTTGACCAAATATAAATATATTTATACTTTCCATGCTTTACCTATTGAGCAAGATAAACAAAAAGCTAGTTTATTAGTAATTTCTAGCCTGATGGCTCCACAGAGCAGTCTTTGCAAATGTTTTCTAAATTATCTATGATTTTTTTTAATAAATCATGTTTTTAACAAATATATATATCTCATCTGGACACTTAGAAAATTATGTGTTTATTACATACATCCTACATTTTTTTCACTTATAAGTGAAAGATTTTTCAAGTATGAGATCACATTGCTACTGGATAGCATACCTAAGGCATTTCTTCAAAATGGCCATGTGGTGAAAGAGAATAAACCTTATTCCTCAGCCTTTGCATAGAAATCTGTTTAGTATTATATTTGTAGAGAAAATCAATAAAGTTATAGGAGACTCTAAGAAAAAGGTGGAGAAAAAAAGCCAATTCACGGCAGGTCTAATAAAGCTTGTATGCTTGTCTAATAGCCCCCTTTTCCCACCTGCACATGGGCACCAACATTTAGGTGTGGTTAATGTGGGCTTCCTTTCATTTTGTTTATCATTTTAGAGTTAGGGTTGTACCCTCAAATTGTCCCCCATAAAAGAGGGAGTTGCCTAATATTCAAGTCCTTACGATGTTTCTCCTATTGCGGGGCTCTCTTGATTTTTAAGTTTTGAACAACAGAGTACTACTTGGGAATGAGGTATTAGCCTTAACATGAGCCTTAGCTGTTAATAGAAGTCACCTGATGAAATAGGGTACGAGTTTTAAAAGGAGGCAAAGAAATTTAACACAGCTATAATTATTATTATAGGGAATATGATCCCATAAATACTTGTATGGAATATCATTGCAAAAAGCTCTTTAAAATTACTTTTGAAACAATTCAGAAAGTTATTGTTCACAGGTTAAACTACAAAGAAACTTTCCCGATATTATGCAAATAAGCATATGTGATTTAGGATAAATTCTCTAATAGCGTATATGGATTTAAAAAGTGCTCTATTTCAAAAACCTACTTGGACGTGAAGATGATGTATTGTGAAAAACTGGGATGAATCCAAGATTAGTTCCGGTCGTGATAATGATGCTGTATTTTGTTAGTTTCCATCAGGATTCCCTGATCTAAAAATTATTGCTTGTCCTTGGGAGAAATGTAAATGTGTGTGTTCTTCTGTAAGCATTTGCTTATAGGAGAATGTGTTATCATGCTAAAAAAGGAGTGATTAACAAATTTGATTATCTCCTCTTCTACTTTGGAGCGTAGACAGTGACACAGAAGTAGAACAATTGAGCTCAGCTGCTGCCCGAGTAATACCACACCTGGGGTTAAGAACCACTGACGAACCCAGGCTTTCTCCATCCACAGCCTCTCCAACCCCTTTGCCATGTTAATGCACACAGGCTACCCGCATGCTTTCATTCCCAGCATCTGTGTCTTTGTTGAAGGGTTGCCCCAAGTGCCTGGAATCCCAATTTGCTTACACTTGGGGGGTTGGGAGTACTTAGGAATTTAAGTTCTCCCAGACACAGTCCTTAACCAATGGCTAATAGGTGCAGGGGTATATTATGCTACTCCCTGGGCCCCTAATGGGGGTAACTCTGAGGAAGGACCTATACTAACTATTGTCAGAGCTTCCCTGTAGAATTGAGCCAGTGACCAGCTGTAGGATTTTGCTTGATAACGTTGCTGGCCTCCTTCCTTCCCTGGTTTCACCTATCTACTGGTTTGTTCTGGGAATGTTTCCTAATCACTCACTTGTGATTGATGCTTGTGATTGCCTTGCCTGGGTCACAGAGGTCAGCCCACACACCTGAATGAAATGGCTACTACCCTGCAGCAGGAAATGAGATGGGCTTCCTTCTATATAGTCGATGCTGTCCGGATCTCTCCTTCAGGACCTAGGCACTCGTTTCCCCAGCTGCTGGAAACACTGGCAGCTCACATCCTTCTCTGTGAATTGCCATTAGCCAAAGGGCAGCCCTCATAGCATGACTGTTCAATGTGGGGTTCAAGGCCAGGCCCTCTTGTCTCCATCTGGGACAATTTTGAAGTGCTATCCCAACTCTAGAGCTTCCGTGGCATCAACTGAAGACTGTTGCCATTCGTTGTAACCCAATTTCTCCTTCTACCCAGCCCTACTTTTTTAGTCCCCACAGGTATTCTGAAGGGCATTCTTCCATAAAACTCTTGCCAATAAATCTCTCTCTCAGTGTCTGTCTCCTGGGGAAACTGACCCCAAGATATTCTTCAACCTGGAGAGGGAAGAGTGCCTGATCGAACTCTGACACGGAGAGATGTCTGAAAACAAAGGCTCAGAGAAGTAGCTTGCCCGAGGCCACATCGTTTGTAAGGATTGACAGAATCTGACTGAAACCATCTGGGTTTGCATCTGGATACCTTTCCATTTGCACATAAAACACCCAAAATGTGTGGCTAAATTTTATCTTTGAAGATTGATAGTTACTTGTTTTTATTTTCATTATTTATTTTAATAGTATATTAAAAGACTTCCTTTACTTGTTTTTGTTTTCTTCTCGTGAAAACAAGTACTAACTACATTTTCTTCAGGATGATGGGCCATGTTAACCTTTTCTCTACCAAGTACACTTATTTGTACTCTCACCAAGATTAAAACAGGAGTTTTCTGGCACTCAGTACTCAGAAAAACACCCAGGGCAATACTGTGTGCTCTAAGGATAAGTTTCTGTACGTTGGAAGAAAGTTTCCATCTTGTACTAATGATAACATTTCCCTTTGGAGCAGATGCCCAAAAGAATAGCAGCTTAATGAGAGAACGTTCATTAACTGCCCAGACAAGCTTCTGTCAACTACAATTAATAACAAAAGATATATATGGATCTGAACACTGTGTCACATATACTCACCCATGCTGGATCCTCTCTCCCCTTCACCATCTTATGTCAGGCTCTGTCAACCTGTGAGCAAACAGGACTAAATAAAAAATGTTCATTAAATTATCTATTGTGCCTAGCTGTGCTATGGCTGCGGAAAATGAATAGGATTATGCCTGGTGTTTTGCCAGATATGACCTAGTATTAATAAAAAGAAAGACATAATCTCATCTGCTGTGAAGCTTTAGAAGAAAATAAATTCTAAAGAAAGTATTCTTGATAACATTGGAAATTAAGTCTACAATATTTTATTGATATTTATTGAATACATTTCATTAGCACTGTCGAGATGGGAGAGCAAGGGGTAAAAGGGAAAAATGAAATGTGGGAATCCAGGTTGGCTGGCAAGAATGAGAGAGTGAGAATGATAAACAGGACATATCTGCTGTTGATCGGAATCCCCAATGTAACTGGTTTTCTAACCTATCTTGGATATTTCTCTCTTGAGTTTATGTACTAGGAGATAATAATGATGTTCTGTTGCTGTCCAGTAGAATTTTCCGGTATCTTGCATGTTTCAATATGATAGTCACTAGCCACATGGGGCTATCAAGTACTTGAAATGTGACTAAGTGCAACTGTGGAACTGAATATTAATTTTCATTAATTAAAATTTAAATTTAAATAGCTACATGTGGCCAGTGCCGCCTACAATTATGTAATGAAAAAGGCAAAATTTTTAGTTCTTAACCTTTATCATCAGGATTCCTTTTAGGTATAAATACGGCTTTCTTTTTTTTTAAGATTTTATTTACTTTTTTGAGAAAGAGAGCGAGTGACAGAGAGAGAGAGCATGAGCAGGGGGAGAGGGAGAAGCAGACTCCCACTGAGCTGGGAGCCCGATGTGAGGCTCCATCCCAGGACCCTGAGATCATAAACCGAGTGGAAGGCAGACGCTTAACTGACTGAGCCACCCAGGCACCCCTAAAAATGGCTTCCTTTGGGATGACCTGTGCTAAGCCCATTTGGGGTATATATTCCACTTTATATGTATTGGCTTATTTAATTCCCGGTTCAACTCAACGAGATGGTGACTATTATCCCCATTTTAGAGGCAACGAATCTGAGGTTCAAAGACATTAAGTTACTTGCCAAGAGTCACATAATAAGAAGAGATCCAAAGGCAGGAGTGTCAGCGGGCACAGCAGAAGCTGCAGCATCGTGGCAGAAGGACGAATTGCTTGGCAGGAATTCAGGGAAGGTCTGAAAAGATGGTGAGAAGAGTGAGAAAGATGGAGAGAGTCTGGGGCTCTGTGAGGTGAAAAGCTCATGAGGTTGCAAGGAAGGGACTAGAGCTGTGTTATAAATATGGTAGCCACCAGCCACCTAGGCCTATTTAAATTTAAAGACATTAAAATTAAATAAATCCAAAATTCACTTTCTCAGTCATACTGGCCACATTTCAAGTGTTCAAAGGCCACATGTGGCTAGTACTGACTGTAGAGATGGTGCAGAAGTAGGGCATTTCCATCATCGTAGAAAGTTTTATTGGACAGGACTGAGTCGCAGGATAGTTCAGGATGACTGTATCTATTGACCTGGGAGGTGGTTTTCACTGATATAAGGTAAACCTCTCTTTCATCTTCCCCCCAAATTACCAGCAAAGCCCATTAATTTCATGAATGCTCATAGGAATAAATATAAATTGAAGAAAGGGCTATATTTCTTGCCAAGGGCAATATGACATGGTATAGGGGATATGCTTCAAAGGCAAGAGGCTGGAGTCTAAGGTGGTCACATAAAGTTGTAAAAGGTATTCTTGGGGTAGGATGGGGGCTTGAATTCCCATAAACTGTGGAATTAGGGGAGTGATGATGGTTCAAACCAATTTTCACTAAGATTTGTGGATACTGTGACCCTCATCCCTTCAGCTGACAGTATTCATATGACCATTCTTATAATGTGAAAAGGGGAATTATGTTCTACTCTATTGTTGATCTCATAGTCTTTAAAACATTTATCAAGCTTTCTTGAAAGCTGCAATTTGTGGTAAGTTTATATTTATCCATCCTGTTATTGATTTTGAGTCACCACACAGGTGATATTCCTGGCTGTAATTAATAATAGTGGTTAGCAATCTAAGTGCAAAACACTGTTTTAAGCATTTTATATGTATTAAACTCATTTACTCCTCAGAGTGACTCAATGAGATAACATTCTCCCCATTCTAAAGGCAATGAATCCAAAGCACAAGAGACTAGGTAACTTGCCATGAGGCCCATAGTGAGAGAGGCAGGATTTGAATGAATTTTTCCCCAGAGGCCAACACAATGTCTTTCTTGTGTTTCAATAGGCAGATAACTGAAGTGTCTTATGTCGCCCTTGTGTGTTGCCTTCATGGATGCCTCATTGCAAGAAGAGTCAGCTCTGCAGGTGAATTTAAGACATTAATTTATGTGCCTATCATCTCTGGGAGTGTGGAATTGGAATACTGAAGAACATCAGAGACATCTTGAACACTTTGTAACTCTGAAGGTGCCAACCTCTACCCTTAGGGTGGAAAAATAAAAGTATCCCTGACCAACTGTGCAGCTCTCTGAAGGCACTAGCTGCCAAGCTATTGAGAATGTCTGCATATTCACTGAATACCTGGTTGGCATAATTTCACCAGCCATGTTACAGGAGAACAAGGAGTAGAGATATAAGTGATCTATAATTAATTGCATATCATAATCCTGTAGAATGGTAGTGCTGGGATGGGTAGTGCTGGGATGTCATCTGGTCCAGACATTCTCAATGGCTGGGCTGTAGGCAATGTTTCAGAATCATTCAGGAAGACTTTTAAATACTCAGAAGCCAGATCCTACCCTTGGAGACTCTGGTTCCATAGATCTGTGGTAGGATCTGGACATCTGTACTTTAAGGAGATGCCCATTAAAAAGAAATTCATTTGTGGGGCGCCTGGGTGGCTCAGTCGTTAAGTGTCTGCCTTTGGCTCAGGTCATGATCGCAGGGTCCTGGGATAGAGCCCCACATCGGGCTCCCTGCTCCACGGGAAGCCTGCTTCTCCCTCTCCCACTCCCCCTGCTTGCATTCCCTCTCTCGCTGTGGGGCTCTCTCTGTCAAATAAATGAATAAAATCTTAAAAAAAAAAAAAGAGGGGCGCCTGGGTGGCTCAGTCATTAAGCGTCTGCCTTCGGCTCAGGTCATGATTCCAGGTCCTGGGATCAAGCCCCGCATCGGGCTCCCTGCTCCGCGGGAAGCCTGCTTCTCCCTCTCCCACTCCCCCTGCTTGTGTTCCCTCTCTCGCTGTGTCTCTCTCTCTGTCAAATAAATAGATAAAATCTTTAAAAAGAAAAAAAAGAAAGAAAGAAATTCATTTGCCATATTTGGAAGTTGTTAGAGAAATAATTCATTATTTTAAAATCTGCCAAATTAAGGGGAAAATCATGCACTCATCCTGCTTTTCATTTACCAATACTAACAGGAAAATTGAATAGCTATTTAGGGAAAATTTTTCTTTACAGAAAATTGCAGCTAGTAAGTAAAGAAAGAATGGTAAAATATCATCATTCTGTAAATCCTAATGAATCAATGAATCAAGGCAATGATCATCAATAGCTGTAAATAACACAAAATGGACATCCTGATGAAGGTACATAACACCACATATAAAGTGTTTTCACCAAAAACTTAAACTGGAATCTCATCAAATTTCTATATCTCGCTTTCTGTTTATAGGAGATATAGAGGACAGAGGAACATGCTAAATAACACTACTAGGATTCAATAATCAAAATCTAGACTGTGAGGGACACCTGGGTGGCTTAGTCAGTTAAGCGTCTACCTTCGGCTCAGGTCATGATCCCAGGGTCCTAGGATCAAGTCCTACATCGGGCTCCTTTCTCAGTGGGGAACCTGCTTTTCCTTCCACCTGCCACTCCCCCTGCTTGTGCTCTAGCTCTCTCTCTCACAAATAAAGAAAATCTTTAAAAATTAAAAAAATTAAAAAAAAAAAACCTCAGACTCTGAGAACATCTATAGGTCAAATAATCCAGTTTCTTCATCAAATACATTGAAAGGGGGAAAAAAAATAGAGGGAAAATCCCTGGAGTGAAAGAGACTTAAGAGACAAATCAATCAATTGAAAATGGATCTTGTTAGGCTCTTGATTTGATCCCACACTTAAAAATACATATTGTTAATTTTGTTAGGTGTGATAATTATGTTGTAGATATATTTTTAGTGTTACTGTAATATTTATGGATGAAATGAATATTTACAAATAAAATAAAAAGATTTACTTTAAAATATTTCAGAGAAGGGAGGTAGGTCAAGAGTTCTATGAAACAAGAACAGTCCTAAGTTGACAACTGTTGAAGCTAGGTGATGGACACTGAGAAGTCACTATACTATTCTTGTACGTTTTGGATATGATTGAAATTGCCAATCAGAAAAACTTGAAAATAAAAATTGTGTCCCAAAATGCAAAGGCTGTGGCTTATCACAGGGGCCAGCAAACTACAGTGCTCAGGTTAAATCCAGTCTGCCACCTGTTTTTTTTTTTTTTTTAAAGATTTTATTTATTTATTTGAGAGAGAATGAGATAGAGAGAGCACATGAGAGGGGGAGGGCCAGAGGGAGAAGCAGACTCCCCGCTGAGCAGGGAGCCCGACGCAGGACTCGATCCTGGGACTCCAGGATCATGACCTGAGCCGAAGGCAGTCGCTTAACCGACTGAGCCACCCAGGCGCCCCTGCCACCTGTTTTTGTTAATAAAATTTTATTAGAATACGATAAACTACACCTACTTATTTGCCTATTGTCTACAGCTGCTTGAATGGCAGAGCTGAGCAGTTGCTATAGACACTGTGTGGCCCCATAAAGCCTAAAATATTTGCCATCTGGCCCTTTTCAGAAAATCTTTGTCACCTCCTAACGGAGAAGAAGTTGTAAACTGGAAACAGAATTGAGTACTCATTTTTTGTTTGGTCATTGTTATACGTACCATTCCTTATGTGTGTGTTTTTATTTTTTTTTCCAGCTTTTTGAATAATGTTAGAAGGAGTATTAGAATTAGAATATCATCATTTTGTAACTCCTGATGAGTCAATGGTTGTAGGCAATGGTTATCAATAGCAATAGAGCTGGGCATTGGTCATCAAAGAATAATACATAAGAATATTGACATAATGTGCAAGACTTTGAATGATGAATGGTTTAAGCTACCGTCCTAAAAAAAAATACGCCTAGGTGATTCCAATGACTGGACCAAGTTGAGAACATTAACCTCCCTCCCCCTCATTATTCATATGAGAAAACAGTTAAGTCATGGAACAGATACCAAAAGAAGGTACCCCCTCAGAGACCCAGATGTGTTTCATCATGTGAGTTCTTTCTGCCCTCTCACCGTGTACTAGAGTGTTTAAAACAAAACAAAATGGTATATGAATCCTAGCAAGATGTGCGTTGCATCAGTTTTCTCTATCTCAATTCTGGTAGTTCCTACAGACCATATCGGTCAGTAAAATATTGTGTCTTGCAGCATCATTACCTGCCAAGTGGAGAGAGAAAAGAAGGTAGTTAATGTAATCACTGTCCCTACAGTGATGGTCCATATATTATGTCTAATCTTCTAAAGAACTGGGTGGTGCAGAGGGTGGAGTATTGTAATATTCCAAACACTAGCTTCTCTGAAGGACTATTATATTGCTGATTTCGTAGCGGTTGAAGTTGAGAAGTGGGAGGGAAATGGTTGGGAAAAACACTTTAAGGAATCTAGGGTTCTCACAAGGCTAAGGGAGGTAATGCTAGAGTAGCAGAAAGGCTTGGAGCTGAAATACTTGGTGTGAGCCCTGGCTTTTCTCTTATGACAATGTGACTTAGGAAAAGCCGCTTAACCTTTGTGAATTTCAGCTGCCTCTGATGTAGCAGCCTAACTTCACAAGGTTGTTGTGAAGATTAAATGGAGTAGTGGATCTGAAAGAATTTTATAAACTCATAATACTAGGTGACTGTAAGGGGTCATTACTGAGGCTCATTCATTCTGCCAATGAACTAGAGCCATCTTTGACAGTTGCCAAGTTCAGGAACGTTAAAAGAAGCATTTGGCTTTCTTGCGGATGGATGATTTACACTGAATTTAAGCTGTTGCACCTTCTTCATCCCTGGCTAGACAGTGCATATTGTCTTTTTAGACCAAATAGCTTACTTCCCATTTATTCTCTTGTCTCTAGGAAGGGAGCTGGATGTGTCACGGAGAAGCAGCGTAGAATGAAAGGAGGTGCAGGAATTCACGCGGCCATACGCTTCTTTTAGCAAGCGGTATCCCTCTATAATTTGGCAGAGGGAAGGTAAAACAAATACAAAGTAATGTGTAATAGAAAACAGAACTGAGAAGGGCGGAGTGAGGAACACAGAGAAGGTAGATGTGCTTTCAGATACACATGGTTTGGGGTCACCCATAGCATGACATTCCAAAGCCAAATGCAGTTTCTTGGTTTTGTGCATAACTCTGGCATCTTCCCAGCCTATTTACTTCTCTTGGTTCTAAACGGTACCTGACAAAGTGCTATGCACGTAGCAAGAACTCAGTAAATATTTGTGGAATGAATAGTCCTTCCATTAAGGCTGAAAATTGAGAGTTGGCTACACATATTTCTTTCCTTCTGTGCGAGGACTTTGATAGCTCAGAGGAGGGTTGAGCCATTAAAACAACATTGAGAATTCAGTCCAGGTTTGAGGTGATTAATGATCATCCTGTTTTCTCTGGCTTGGCCAGATACCATAACTACTTTTAGATGTTCTGCACAGCTAGCATTCAGCGAGAAGCCGCTGACAGCCTTGGAAACTACTATTGTCTAAACATTTTGTGGAGATGTATTTTTGATCCTCTGTTAGCAACTGAATTCCTGCTCTTGTATTCAGTCTAATTGCCACTCAAAGCAGAGTATATATATTTTTTTTTTTTTTTTTTTTTTTTTTTTATTTGACAGAGAGAGAATGAGAGAGAAAGCACATGAGAGGGGGGAGGGTCAGAGGGAGAAGCAGACTCCCCGCCGAGCAGGGAGCCCGATGCGGGACTCGATCCCGGGACTCCAGGATCATGACCTGAGCCGAAGGCAGTCGCTTAACCAACTGAGCCACCCAGGCGCCCAAAGCAGAGTATATTTTTAATTGGTGCATCCTTTCTACCTTGCCCACTCCTAAATGCATGAGTAAAAGTGTTTGCTGCTTAAAAAAAAGAATAAGAGGTTTCTCGAGAAGGCCATTGTAGCACTAAGATTCTTTGATGTCTTAGATATTGAATAATATTATCGGTATTAAATAATATTTTAGCTATTAAATAAATATGCATATATTTTATACAAAATACTGACCAAGTCATGAGGGTGTCATGTACAATATGGTGACTATAGTTAATAATACTGTACTGCATATTTGAAAGTTGCTAAGAAAGTAGATATAAAAATTCTCATCACAAGAAAAAAAATCTTATAACTATGGTGACGGATGTTAACTAGACTTATTGTGGTGATGATTTCCCATAACTATGAATACTGAATCATTATGTTGTACACCTGAAACTATTATAATGTTATATGCCAGTTATGCCTCAATAAAAAAATGATTTGACAGGTGTGTAAATTGAATATGCAAAAAAAAAAAAAATACTGAGCAGGATAGCGTTTGTTTCTGAAGTTTAACGCAGGTGACCCAGACAGTAATGGCTCTTTTTGAGAAATTTATTGCTTAAGACTTGCCTTAAGTTGGGTTGGTTAGAATCAGAGCCTGGGATGGGGATTCTTGTTTGAATGATTTATTGGGGAAGTGTTCCCGGAAGAATAGGAGCACGGAAGCTGGAGAGAGTAAGGAAAGGAGCTAAGCACGGATGTGGTCTCAGCTGGAGACTGGCTTCAGCCTGATCCCAGGGGGCACAGACAGCATATACTATGTGGCTCCTTTTAAATGGTAAAAGGAGTTTGAAAGCTCAGTGAGTTTTGTAGTCCTTTTACTTGACTAATGAAAAATCATATGAAGGAGAAAGGGGTTCGGGAGGCTCAGGTAACATAGCATTTCCTGTCTCTAAAGGAATTTCTGTTCTACACGCATTTTGTTTGGTTAAAATAATCCAGAAATAATATTTTTAACCTCTCATTCTTTAGCTTTTCTTAAAAAAAAGAAATTGATGAATGTGGAAGAATTGACTACACTAAAGATTATTGCTTAAAGTACTATTCTGCAAAGAAATTGTAGAAACTAATAGCACTTGTGATGTGTACATAGATAGATATGGCAACTTGCATTTGTTAATTCAATTTTTTAGTTCATATTAAAAAACAAAACTTTCAAATTTAAAAATAATCCTTGATTTATTTGTTAGATAAAGGATGATAATTAAGTAGCAGCTCACAAGATGCATATAGAGAAAATTTTTACCAACATCAATAAGACAAATATTATTAAGTGTCTAACTAGGAAATTCTACCACCCTGAGTAGACAAATGTCTATGAAACTTCTTACTTGACTACAGTTAGTGACAATTATTTCAGTATGTGTGTGGGGGGAGGGATGTTGGTGAGAATGAGATAGGACTGTGAGAATGATGGTTTGGATTTGGTACATGTTCCTATAGCTAAATATAGAATATGTATTCTATATATATACATATTCTATATATATTCTCTCTCTGTATATTTTACATATATATAGTAAATGTATAGCTAAATAGAGAATATATGTGTTCTATAGGAATATGTATTTCTCCATAGAGCATCATTTCTTTTCTTTTTCTTTTCCATTTTTAAAATTTAAATTCAATTAATTAACTTATAATGTATTATTGATTTCTGAGGTAGAGGTCAGTGATTCATCAGTCTTATATAATACCCAGTGTAGAGCATCATTTCATCTCCATTTCACTGCTAGCACCAAAATGGAAATAGCATGTGTTACCCAAATTGGGTTAAGGGAGAAATAGATTAAAATTCATACAACATTTTGCGTATGATAATGTGATGAAATTTGTCAAAATTACTCATTGTCTCTTCCCTTCTTACTTCTTTCTAATTTGTAAAAATAAGTCAATAATTTATGCTATCTCTAAATGTGTTGTTTATTGCTTTTTTAAAACTTTTTATTCTTTCACTAATTATTTTTTATTCTACAATTCTTTTTTTTTAATTTAATTTAATTTATTTAAGTAAACTCTACCCCCAAAGTGGAGGTCAAACTCACAACCTGAGGGGCACCTGGGTGGCTCAGTTGGTTAAGTGGCTGCCTTTGGCTTAGGTCATGGTCCCAGGGTCCTGGGATTGAGCCCCATGTCTGGCTCCCTGCTCAGTGGGGTGCCTACTTCTCCCTTCCCCTCTGCTTGTGGGTCCCCTTACTTGTGCTCTCATTCTCTCTCTGTCAAAATAAAAAACAAAACAAAACAAAACAAAACCCCAAAACCCCCTCACAATCTGAGATCAAGAGTCATATGCTCTACACACTGAGCCAGCCAGGCACCCCCTATAATTTTTTTGACATATGTGTACAAAAAGGTATGAGAGAGCTATATGAACCAAACAAACAAAAGATCATTAAGTATGTATACTGTAATCCAAAATATCGTATGCCTGTGGAAAAATACAGACAGGCATATATATGGACCCAGATACGTTTCCCTGTGAGAACTACAAAAACAACTACAAGGATGGGGAAGAGGGAAGTTGGGAGATTTTGAAGGTCAGCTGGGGAGTGTAAAGTGTTTCCAAGTATCCCAGCATAAAGGTAATTTAGAAAAGGTCAAAAAGATGGTGGGTTTTTCAAGAGTAACCAGAACATGTGAGATAACCTCAGGGAATTAGCAAAGTGCCCTGATCAAAAGGGAGTGTCAATAGGAAAGCTGGAAGCCTAGGGCCTCAAGGAGACTCAGGAAGTGGGAAAGAGTTCAGAAACCTTGAAGGGGATGGAGTTTAAGCGGGTTCAGGAGAAAGCCCGCGTTGCCACTCACCGCACCAAGTCCTGTAATTTACTAACTAACCAGAATCCTTCTTGCTTGCCTTTTTTTTTTTTTTTAAGAGAGGGAGCGGATAGGGGCAGTGGGAGAGAGGGAATCTTTTTTTTTTTTTAAGATTTTATTTATTTATTTGACAGAGAGAGACAGCGAGAGAGAGAACACAAAAAGGAGGGAGCAGGAGAGGGAGAAGCAGGCTTCCTGCCAAGCAGGGAGCCCGATGCGGGGCTCGATCCCAGGACTCTGGGATCATGACCTGAACCGAAGGCAGATGCTTAACGACTGAGCCACCCAGGCAACCCAGAGAGGGAATCTTAAGCAGGCTCCACACCCAGCACAGAGCCCAATGAGGGGCTCCACCTCACAACCCTGAGATCATGACCTGAGCCCAAATTAAGAATACGATGCTTAACGACTAAGCCACCCAGGAGCCGCCTTGTTACTTGCTTGATAAATAACAATCCTTTCCCAGAACTGGAGCCTTGACTCACCTTGGTGCCCTGGGCCCTCACCAAGACCAGTCCTTCTAGACGGCTTCCTCTGCATGTCACAGATGCCAGCTCAGGGGTTAGCCTTGCTCTCTGGTCCTGACTTCATCGAGAGATCCTTTGTATCCTCTCTCACTTCTCACTGCTACTGCCAGGGAAAGTAATACGAATTTTGTGTTTGGGGGTTAAAAAGGGGGAACTGTCATGCAATGTGGGCTCCCTCAGCACATCCAGGGGTTTCTGAAGACGTAAAGAGAGGAGGCGGCGGGACCTTGAAGGGGCAGAATAAAGAGAAGGCAGCCGCAGTACTGGTGGGCCTCCTGAGCCTGAGCTGACCGATGCTGGGGCGGGTCTGCACAGCAGAGACTGGGCCACAAAGTGGTCTCCAGGCGCAGGCACGCTCCCAGGGAGGTGGGAGAGATGACTCCCTGGGAGGTGTGCAAAAAATGTCAGCGCTCCTGGGCTTTTTTTTCTCATCTAACATTAAGCTTTAGTAATAATGAATATGCATATCGCCACTGGTGCCTTTAGTGAATGTGAGATGGTGCATGCTACAGTCTTCGAGGCGTCTTGAGGCAAAGGTGGGAGCTCCATTATGTGTGGTGTGCAGGGGGAGGCTTGACCTTGGCACCTGCACTTATTTGGACGTTTCCGAGCACTGTGGTTGATGTGTTCTAGGTTACTTGTGCCATACTAATTGCATTTACAAATAATTATATCTACTTGGACTAACCCTTGCAAGATGAACAAGGGGATTAGGCAGATTCCTACCAGGAAACTGAAGACTAAACTAAATGCAAGCATAAGCAAACAATAAGAAAGCAACAGAGCTGATGTCACTTTTATTTTTTATTTTTATTTTTTTAAAGATTTTATTTATTTATTTGACAGAAAGAGACACAGCGAGAGAGGGAACACAAGCAGGGGGAGTGGGAGAGGGAGAAGCAGGCTTCCTGCCGAGAAGGGAGCCCGACATGGGGCTCAATCCTAGGACCCTGGGATCATGACCTGAGCCAAAGGCAGACGCCTAATGACTGAGCCACCCAGGCGCCCTCAGGGGTCTCTTTTAAGAGTACTAATCCCATTCATGTGGGCTCCACGCTTATGGCCTAATGACCTCCCATAGGCCCCACTGCCTAGTAGTTCATATTGGACATTAAGATTTTTTTTTTTTTTTTAAAGATTTTTTTTTTCTTAAGATTTTATTTATTTATTTGACAGAGAGAGACAGCGAGAGAGGGAACACAAGCAGGGGGAGTGGGAGAGGGAGAAGCAGGCTTCCCACTGAGCAGAGAGCCCTATGTGGGACTCGATCCCAGGACCCTGGGATCATGACCTGAGCCGAAGGCAGACGCTTAACGACTGAGCCACCCAGGTGCCCCGGACATTAAGATTTTAACATATGAATTTTGGGGGGCCGCATTCAGACCATAGCCACGATATGCGCCCCCCCATTGTTGAACAAGATACCGGGTTAATTTTATTCTAGTCACTGTTAGTTATTTAAAAAGTCTCATGTAAGGAATTACACATCATTTTCAGGTGTTAGAGGATTTAGCTCAGCCTAATACTAAGACCGCAGTCTCACATCCAGGGGACCTACAGTGCCAGAAGGGTCTCTCCCTTTTTCTCAACCTTTCAGTTAAATGGAGAGAAGCAACAGTCTTTTGTGACTGGTGCCGCTATTGTTCTATCTTGATTAACACTGTCTGCCTCTTTCACGGACATTTGTGTGTTGTTTGGAATGTACTCCTGGGGGAGTGATGAGGGTGATACATTCACCTACTGACTCCTGGGTCCAGTTCCTTCAGCGCTTGTCTTTGGCAGTCTGTCCCACAGACCCTAACTCCTCGGGTTCCTTGTCCCCATGGGTTACTTTCTTGGGCCGGTCCCGTCACGGTGGCTTGAACATGCATCCACGTGTCCATGGGAAGCACCTACATCCTTGGCCCCCAAAGGACTGCTTCAGTTGCTGCTCTCCCCTTGCCTTCAATGGCTGATGGCTCTCCCTAGTCTCCCGCTTTCTGTTGCCACTAGCTGGTAAATGGATCTGAATCTCCATATTCACCCTTTCCTTCATCCAATCAATCCCCAAGTTATTCTGATTTTACCTCCTAAATATTTCTCAAATGGATTTTTCCCCTCTTCCCTTGCTGCCATTTTCCTCGTTCAATCTTTTATCTATTTTTCTTTCTAACTTACCTTGTCCTCTTAAAACCTACCCTCCACACAGCTGCCGGAATGATCATCAAAAATGAAAATTGAATCGTATTACTACCCTGCGTAAGGACCCTCCTCCAGGGAATTGTCCCTGTGACCTCACTTCCACCTGCACTCCCACAGCCCCTGAGCTGGGTGAGGAGCCCCTCTTCATCCCTCTCTAGGCTCTTCTGTCACTTGTGCACGTTCCAGTATGTGTGTATCTGTCTCCCCCATCAGACTGAGCATCTGGGAGGAAGAACAGTGTCTTTTTGACTTGACTTCCCTTGTGCTGGCACATGATAGTCACTAAATAAGTATTTGCTGAAGGAACAAATGAAAAAATGGAAGAATAAAATAAGGGTTTAGGATAACCGAGGGCAGGAGATCAGGTTGGAAAAGATGATTCGACTCCTTCTTTCCCCTTTGTTGTTTCTGCAGCGATTCTGAGTCATCACAGAGCGGGCTTTCTCAACAGCACTGGGGGAGCCATCTGGGCTCCCACCACCCCTCTGCATGTCTTTTTTTCCTACTTAAGAAAAGACAAGGCCAGAGTAGATGATCATTCCTTTTGCTTGTAAGCACAAAGATTCCTTGCCTCGGGGGATCATGATGGTTTGCCTGGTTTTAGAAAACAAAACAAACAACGGAGCTGGTGCTTGTGGGTTTTCTCCATCGGATTCCAGGCATGCAGTGGGCGGGGTCAGAGTTTGAGTAGTCAGAGAGGGGTGTTTCTGAAATGCTTCTAGATTTCCAAGGTAGTCTGATGGTCCCAATCCTTACAAAGAATCTTCAGACTTTTCATGACTGCAGTCGCCAATAGGAAGGTAGAATAGGAACGGACAGGATGACAGGCAGTCATGAGAACCTGGGACCAGGATGGGTGGGAAAGCTAGAGACAGAGTATTCAAGAAGCTGCCATTTGAGGGGGCGCCTAAATAGCAGCCTGCGGGGAGGTAGAGAAAGGCAGGAACATGGTGGCCCTGATGGCACATTTTGCCTCTGTCTGTATTTACCTAGTGTCTAGAGCTGAATCTGGGAAATAGCAGACATCTGCTAAGGGGGGAAGGTGACACAGGACTCAGCAATGTCTAGGATTATTTAAAAAAAAAACAAATAAACTTGTCCTAAACCATGGCAGTCACTGAAAATAACCTACTCTTGAAAAAGTATGGACTTTCTAAATTAAGAGAAGTTGTTTCGGCCTTCAGTTCTTGCATATTCCTAAGATCATTGTTATATAAGCAGTAAGATTCTCTCCTATAAAACTCTGAAGAAACACCAATATGCTTTTGCAGCCTGCTCAGCATCCATTTCCCCTTTTTCTGATAAAAGAGCCCCACTTTTTCTTCTGGGGAATCATCCTTCTCTGTAATTAGTCCATGTGGGATCTGTCCTCTTTTGGTTCCAGGAACGGACATGTCTAAGACCCAAGACTAGACAATAAAAGGGTACAATCCCCCAGCCACAGTGATGTGTCTAGGGGAGAGGACAAGACTCAGGCCTAGGAGATACGGGCTTCTCTCTTATCTTGGAATGATTATCAAAAAGGCTCTTTCTTGTCTTTCTTTCTTTCTTTTTTCTTTCATTCTTTTCTTTCTTGAGTGGGAGAGAGGGAGAGAGACAGATGGGGGTAGAGGGAGAGAGGGAATCTTTTTTTTTTTAAATTAAAAAAAATTTTTTTTTAAGATTTTATTTATTTATTCGACAGAGAGAGTTAGCGAGAGCAGGAACACAAGCAGGGGGAGTGGGAGAGGAAGAAGCAGGCTTCCCACCGATCGGGGAGCCCGATGCGGGGCTCGATCCCAGGACCCTGGGATCATGACCTGCGCCGAAGGCAGACGCTTAACGGCTGAGCCACCCAGGCACCCCCCCTTTTTTTTTAAGATTTTATTTATTTATTTGAGAGAGAGAGAGAGAAAACGAGTGGGGGGAGAGGCAGAGGAAGAGAGAGAGAGAGAAGCAGACTCCCTGCTGAGCAGGAAGCCTGACACGGAGCTCAGTCCCAGGACCTGAAGATCATGACCTGAGCTGAAGGCAGGTGCTTAACCAACTGAGCCACCCAGGCGTCCCTTGAAGGGAGAGAGAGAATCTTAAACAGACTCTGCGCTGAGCATGTAGCCTGTCGCAGGGCTTGATTTCATAACTCTGAGATCGTGACTTGAACCGAAATCAAGAGTTGGAGACTTAACCGACTGAGCCACCCAGGGGCCCCAAAGAAGCTCTTTCTATTGGGGTGGCTAATATGAGAAATGCTGGAAGCCATATTTGGGGAAAGCCTGCCTGGAAATGATGCCAAGTCAGAGGAAAGCAGAGCTTACTGATGGAGAAAAATCAGATTCCTGATAACATTGTGTGTATGCCTAGATCAAGCCAGACCTGTAACCAACATAACTCTGGATTTTTTATGTTCCAAAAGTCAATAAATTTCCTCTACTATCTTGTTTAAGGCAGTCTTCGTTGGGTTTTCTATTACTGTCTACTCCAAAATTTCTGACATTCTAAGACCCTGGAATTCTGCTTAGAGTGGATAGAGTCTTTTCTATTGCTGTCTAGGAGGTACTTCATATATATGCCCTTTGGTTCACACAGGAACATTACAGAGGCCCAAACTATGGAAAAGGACAGGAGTTCTTAGGACAGAAGCTTGTCCTATTTATTCTTCTTCTTAGGTAGATATGTAAGGTAAAGAAATATTGATTTGAGACATGATATGTATTTTTAAGGCTACTATGACATTTTGAATACTTTCGAAAAGGAAATTAATTTTCCATTTTTCCCTCACTCTCTTTTTCTTTTCTGAGGTCAGCGATAAGAAAAGCTCTTCTACTTTGAATCTTGGGTTTTCTATTTGTCCTTCCTTCCAGCCTCTCCCTCCTCCCCTACCTCCAGCCTCACCACAGTCGTGCCTTCAACAGCCTCAGCACCAGGGGCCGCATCAATGCCAACAGCTCCCGTTTGGAGATAGTTCCGACATCGTTGTTCCAACTTTACATCTCTCCCACTTTCTTGTTTGCACCGAACTCAGTTCTGTCCTCATTTAGGCCACAAATATTTATTGAGCAGCTACTATGTGACAGTTTTAGACACTTCAGATACATCAGTGAACAAAACTCAAAGATTCCTGTTCTCACAGAGCTTGCATTTTAGAGTGTGTGTGTGTGTGTGTGTGTGTGTGTGTGTAGGGGGTGGGTAGGGAAGGAGGGTGATAATGAAATTACAAACAGGTCAATTACATAGTCATCCAAGAGTCATGAGGAAAAAAGATGAAAAAAAAAAGCAGAAAAAAAGAGTATGGGGATCGGGATTCTTGGGAGTGGGAATGGTTGCAGTGTTACAGGCCATGCTGAGAAGGTGAAATGTTAGTAAAGACATGGAGGGAGGGAGTGAGCTGTTAGATTTGGGGGAGAAGTTTCCAAGAGAGGGAAGAGCTGGTACCAAGTCCCCCTACAACGGTGCGCCTGGCAGTGTTCATAGGATGGTGGAGGTCACTGTCACTGGGGCGGAGACAGAGGAGGGGGAGCAGTGGGAGAGGAGGTAATGGGATCGGTGTCTTGGGGGACTTGGGTTTTTGAGTAAAATGAGGACTTACTGGAGAGTTCAAGTAGAAAGGGACATGATCTGACTCGGATTTTAAAACGATTACCCTGGCTGCAGAGTTGAAAACAAGCTTCAGAGGAGGAGTACATAATAGATCCCAGAGACGATGGTGGACGCAGGAGAGGTGGTGAGAAGTGGCTGGGTTTTTTCTGAAGACCAAGCCATCAGGACTTGCTGACAGATCTGATGGGGAGCTTGTGAGAGGAGCAGAGGAAGATATTTGCCTTGAGCCTTTTCGAGGATAGAGTTATCATCAGCTGGGAAGGGGAAAACTGAAGGGGACGCACCTGTGCAGGGATAGGAACGGTTCAATTTAGGACAGCTGAGGGGGAAGTGAGCGATGCTGGGTAGGCAGCTGCGTACTGGGTTTCAGGAGGTAGGCCTGGTGTAGAGAGATAAACTTGGGAATTGTTACCATCTAGATGGCACTTAAAACCTCATTGTGAGGGGCGCCTGGGTGGCTCAGTCGTTAGGTGTCTGCCTTCGGCTCGGGTCATGATCCCAGGGTCCTGAGATCGAGCCCTGCATCAGGCTCCCTGCTCCGTGGGAAGCCTGCTTCTCCCTCTCCCACTCCCCCTGCTTGTGTTCCTTCTCTCGCTGTGTCTCTCTCTGTCAAACAAATAAAATCTTTAAAAAAACCCAAACAACTCATTGTGAACTGTAGGTCCTTCTTATCAAACAAGCTTCCTATTACCTTCCTGATCTGACTCACAGTGAGAGTTGAGAGTATGACACATTGGGAAAAAATATAGGTTTTGGAGTGGGACAGATCTAGATCAGGATAATAGTGATGCTACCTTACTAGTCGTGTGACTTTGGGCAAGCACCTTATCTCAATTTTCTTATCCGAAAAATTGAGTAACACCTACTTTTTAGGATAGTTGAAACTCATGAAATTAAATAATGCCTGTGAAACTCCTGGCACATAGTAGGTACTCAAGAATTAAGTTCCTACCCACCATTTTTTTAAATCTAGTATAGATGCTTACCAATGATTGCTGCCCTGTTCTACTTCCCTGGACCAGCTGTACCCAAAGTAGGGTCACTGAATAGTAGCATCAGCATCACCTGGGAGCTTGGTAGAAAAGCAAATTCTTGGGGCGCCTGGGTGGCTCAGCGGTTAAGCGTCTGCCTTCGGCTTGGGTCATGGTCCCAGGGTCCTGGGATCGAGCCCCGCATCGGGCTCCCTGCTCCGCGGGAAGTCTGCTTCTCCCTCTCCCTCTCTCCCTGCTTGTGTTCCCTCTCACGCTGTTTCACTCACTGTCAAATAAATAAAAAAAATCCTTAAAAAAAAAAAGAAAAGCAAATTCTCAAGCCCCATCATCCCAGCCTACTGAATCAAAATTCCAGGCTGGGACCCAGCAATCTGTGTTTGAACGAGTCCTCCAGGTGATTCTAGTAGATTCTAGAATTTGAGAACCACAGCTTTAGTGTCCATTCACAAGCTTCCATGTGACCCCTGAGTACACCCGTCTCTCTCTGCTCATGGCCCTGTGTCGCTGTTGTCAGAAAAACTCATATTGACCAAGTTAAATGGCTTTACTACGCATTCATTCTATTGAGTCCAGACTTATACTTCCAATTTTCTCTATATTAAATAAAGCTATTCTAGAAGACACTCAAACTCAAGGGGCAAGATACCCTGTCCCTTCAAAAGAAAAAAATGACCCAAAACCAAAAACTGTAAGACAAACAACTCCAACTTCCCTCTCTCCTCCTAGGTTCCTTATTTTAATATTAGAGAAAGTTATTTGCTTGAATGCTCACTACATGTGCCACAGTGCATATATCATTTCACTGACTTCTCCCTAAAACTCCATAAAGTAGGACTAATGTGAGGTCCCGCTTAGCAGACAAGGAAATTGAGGATTAAGGAACTTAAATAGCTAACTCAGGGATACACAGGTTGTGCTAACCAGGGGCACCAGAGGGAGACCATGAGTCTGGAGGGGGAAGAAGGGACTTGTTCTCTCCTGCTCTTCTTGGAATCACATCGTATGGTCTGTGGCCAGCAACAGGGCTTTTCCTTTATGCAGAAAGAGGGTGGGCTTTCTTGAGTGAGTGTGTGCGTGCATGCGTGTGTGCGTGTGTGCGTGCGTGTTTGTGTTTCCCCCAGGTTCAAGACTGAATTAAGCAATCTCATGACAGGGAATTGGGTACCAATCAAAGAACTTTCTCAGGCTCTTAACATAGACTTCTTCTCTCATGTTTCGGAGGAAACTAGGTCACTTTTGTTTTCACAGAGCAATCAATGGAGCTTCATAAATAGGTTGTCTGCCGCTTTATGTTATTGTTAGTTTGTTTCTATACAGTTGACTTTTGGGATATGGAAATGAAGATCTGTTTTCCTCATTACTTGGGAAAATGAGAGTTTATTTTTTGATTCCAACTCTTTAAATATATAAAACAAAATTATTTAAGAAACAAGTAGGAGTTTTTGCAAGGAGGGTTATGTGGTAGAATATATTAAGATATGTAGGAGAGGCTAAGTGTAGCCAGAAAAAAAAAAAAAAAGCTGTAGTGAATAATAAGAACATCTGGAGTGTAAACTTTGGTAATTTTTGGTATTATCATTTGCATTTTAAATGGATGAGCAATAAAACAGCAGCTATTCATATATGTCTTTATCCAGCCTGACTTAAAGTGCACAGTTATGATTTCACCCTGAAAGCTGGTAGGTTTTCAAAGCACCATATTGTCCACTTCTCTGCTCCTGAGAAACATCATGTTAAGACAAAATAGAGGCTTTGTGAGGCCCATAGCTACAGAAAAGCAGCCACATAAAGCTCTGGGACTAGAGAACTCATGTTTGAGTCTTTTTTCCTCTACAAAGTTGAGATCTTTGTTGCCTGCCATAGTCGTTTGGGTTCTGTAGACTGGTGAGAACAGAACAGACAGGGCATTTGGAAATGGATGATTTTCCTTCTTAGTTGTCAGATTGTATTTTTACTTTCTTACTGATGCATTAAAAGCTTATTCTTTGGAAAGTAGGTGTCCCAAGAGAATATTATTTAACACTAATTACTCATTTGGAGATTAAAGTAAGAGAGTGTTCCTTAAAATAGAAGGGGATTTTCACTTTGAGGGCAAGAAGATTTTCCCTTCTTATCCTTAGTCATGGAGGTTGTGCTGTCCCTGACACATCCTTCCTTCCCGTTCTGCCTCCTGACTCATTAAAAAAATACCACGGAATACCCTCCATTACTTAAAACATTTTCTTCATGCATTTGATTAAAGACAGGTATTTTCTTTTTCTTTTTTTTTTTTAAAGATTTTATTTATTTATTTGAGAGAGAAAGAATGAGACACAGAGAGAGCATGAGAAGGGGGAGGGTCAGAGGGAGAAGCAGACTCCCCCTGATCAGGGATCCCAATGTGGGACTCGATCCCAGGACTCCAGAATCACGACGTGAGCCGAAGGCAGTCGCTTAACCAACTGAGCCACCCAGGCATCCAAAGACTGGTATTTTCTGTTGACAAAAATATTTAGGACTGTTGCAGTCCAGTGTAGATGCTGCTTATGGAGTATATTTAGGGACACATCCACATGTACAAAGTGATGGTGAAAAGCCTGTTGGGTATTGCTCATGGTGAAGGAGGGACTTCAGCAGATTAGCTTCACAGCTCACAACCATGTGAGAGGGTATTCCCTGGGCAGAGTTCCACAGGCAATTGTGCCCCAAGAGAATATTGTGGAATACTATCTAGTTACCTATGCTGCCAAGACTTTATTTTCTTCCCCTTTCTTATGTACTTATCAAATGCACTGAGTCTCCTTTCTATTTGTTTCCACATCAGCTTTATGCCCCCAACTAGCTATGCAAGATTTAGAAGGTCTTTTCTTATCCTTGGATTTCATTTTCTTTTAAAATTATAGGTACATTATCTTTAAGATCTTCGTCAGCTCAGAAATTCTATAGTTTCTTATCTATGCTTCTATGTTTTAGTGCATTTGACTCTGGCCTTAATTTTTAAGCTAATCTTGATATTTAGCTCTCCTTTGAGATAAATGTCACAGGCAGAGATGGGAAGAAATAGTATCGTGGTGTCTTAAGTACAGGAATTAGAAGCTCATGAATTACAATGAATCTTAAGTTATTTGGTGGTAAACATACCTTTATTTCATTTTGCTTCAGATGACTCCTGTATAAAAGGCAAATAGTATTACTTGGAAGAATACTGGGGGATGTAATTAAGAATGCCATACAAATAGATAATACAAGGACAATGGCAACATGTATGATTGACTATTACATGAAAACTACTCTTGGAATTGTATTGCCTCTTGCTTAGGATAAAACATAGTTGGGGTGTTTTACTAGAAGTTCTGTCTGTGCTTGTAGTGGGAATCCTGAAATAAACTCCATCATAAATTAAAAGCAAGAATACCATTTATTCTAGGGGCTTTTGTAAACCCCAACATAGTCATCACTTTGTCTCATTTAACATTTTATGTGTCCTAAGAACATTCATAGGTCTCTCTGTAGCGCTATTGCCATTCAACTCTTCAGTGTCTTTAAAACCAGGACTAATTTCCACTTAAAAAATTATATGGATTAATTGTAAGATTTGAAAGAGAAAAATAATTTTTAGATGCGAGGGGAAAAATCATCTCATTACTTGACTTTTTGCTCCATTATTGCCTTAAAGAAAAATCCCATTGATTTCATTGTATAATGATAGAATATTAGAGAATAATTAATATAGTTTGGAAAATTTTATAAACATTAGGACAAGTTGAGACAGTTATTTTGACTAATGTCTGTATCTAATCATAAATTTAAATGCTGAAAGGAAATCATATAAACATTAAGACAAGTGAGACAGTTATTTTGAATGATGTCTACACTTAATTGTAAATTAAAATACTGAAAAGAAATGCAAACATGGGTTCTTTCTTTCATGGAAAACATTATTGGCTGCTTGATGGTCAGAAAACTGCTGGTTTATCTGCAAAGGCGGTTGTAGTGATTGCTAAGGTCAGTGGTTCAATTTTAAACAATTTGAGTCTGTAGTATGTGTTTACCAGGCTAGTGTTAAAAAACCTTCATAAATATGTATTCCCAGGATATAGCTATTAGAGAAAGTCTTGTCAACTTTCATGCACTTTTATGACAGATTGTTTTTCTTTTTCACACAAAGAATACATGGCTGATTCAAAGCTCAGAACAGTTCAATAGCAGTTATGTGATACCATGACAAGTTCTATCTAAGCTGGTTTAAAAATATTCCTCAGGGAATGTTTCAAAGAACGGCACACAGTGACAACTGGAAGAAAACTGCTTTATTCATAGTTGGCAATTCCTACCCATTGCAGGCATGCCGCATAGACTCTGCTCAGCCCAGTGACCGGTTAGAGTTAACGTCCCCCATTAACACAACTGTGTACATTTTGCGTTAAGTATTAAGGACCACTCTCGCGCAAGCTAGTTTTTACCTGACATAAAAAAATTTATATTAAGTAAACAGAAGCAATGTGAAATAGAAAACATTGCTCTCTCTAATGAAGACTTAGCACTCCCTTTGACCAAAATATGAATGGGGTGGCCCCACCTCCCAGTCTTTTCCATGACCCTCCAGGTGAGACAGGCTTTTCCCCTCCTGCTTTTCCTTCTGTGCCTTATTCTCATTTTCACTTCCTTCCCTTTCTTTAACATTGCTTCTATTTGCTTTCCCACTGACATCCTACTTCTCCTTCCACCGTTGTTTCCTCTTCTTTTTTTCCTTTTTAATAGATTTTATTTAACAGAGAGAGAGAGAGCACAAGCAGGGGGAGAAGTAGTCTCCCCGCTGGGCGGGGAGCCCGATGTGGGGCTCGATCCCAGGACCCTGAGATCATGACCTGAACCGAAAGCAGTCGCTTAACTGACTGAGCCACCCAGGCGCCCCTTTCCTCTTTATTCTTTTTCTCCCTTCTTGCATTTACTTTCTTTCCACCATACTTTCAATTCTCCTTTTGTCTCCCTTCCTGTGTTGAAGTAATTACAGGCTAATAGAGCCAAATAAATGGCATCTGCTAGGACCCCCCTCAATGTCAGCCACAGAAAAATTGATATTTGTGATTTTTTTTTTGTTTATACTGGCAATTACAAGAAATTCAATGTTAACATCTTAAAGTCATGCCTTAATCAGAGGAGTATTTATAGGAAACCACTACATGTGAGATGCAGAGCGGAATTAAAAAACTTTTTAAAAAACCAATATTATTTCATTTACTAAGGTTCACTAATGGCTATTTAGATTTAGCCTATTAAGTAAACAAGCAAACAATGAACTCATTTCAGTATAAGTAGGAGATAATTCATGAATAAGTAAATTATACTTTTTGCTTTGTATATTAACAGGAAGCTTTTAAAGGAATAACACCTCAGATCTATAATAAAATTGTCTTCTGGGCACCTGTGTGGCTCAGTTGGTTAAGCGTCTGCCTTCAGCTCAGGTCATGATCCCGGAGTCCCAGGATCGAGTCCCGCATCGGGCTCCCTGCTTGGCAGGGAGTCTGCTTCTCCCTCTGACCCTACCCCCTCTTGTGCTCTCTCGCTCTCTCTCTCTTCTCAAATAAATAAATAAATAAATAAATAAAAATTAAAAAAATTGTTTTCTTTAAAGCAAAACAAATGCAGAAAAACAAGGCAGGAGTTCATATTATACAAACTACCCTGGGATCCACCTGGTCTAAAAGCCTCAGCTCATCGAGAAAAGGAATAACTGGCCTGCAAACGTAAGCTGTCTGAAGACTGAGAAAGCAATAGGTTATATTCTGTTTACATTAGTCCTTAGGAAGCAAATATTAAAAAAAAAACATTCTTCTATCAGCCTCTGTATCTCCATGTGAGCTAAAGGACACTAAGTTTTTACAGGTCATGAAATATTTAACTTAGTATCCTTTCCCCTCAGAATTGCATTATTAGTACCTAAGTAAAGGTAAACACTAAAATTAACAAAATACTATTGTTAAGTCTCAAGACATAATTTTGAAATAAGGAAAAGAATGCGACATAATTTTAACAGTAAGGTTACCAAAACATTTATTTCAAACCTAAAAAGGCTGCTGATAAGACATCTCCCAATTTTTCTGATCACTAAGTAGGTCTTCCTTGTAAGGCTCTCAGGAGGATACCCGGCGAATCAATGGCACATTGCTACGTCATTGCTATTTATTAAATATACTCTACTTTACTGGTTGTAGTATAGTTTGTGAGCTATTGCATTAAAACTACTGCAGTAGACGGCCTTATAAATATTAAATAATGAAGCTGTTTAATCAAAATTAGCTTCTAGCATTTTTCAGATCTGCATTAAAATAAATCTGGATTAAAATAAACATCGAGTTTATTTTGATATTAACCTGTATGATTTTGTGCTAACCTAAACCATTTTTTTCCCTGGCTTTCTTAAATCCAGTTGATAACACACTCCTAAAAAAAAACATTTTTTAACTTGGAAATAATTTAAAGGGTACTGAAAAGTTTTAAGAATAAGAATGGTACAAGGAAGATCTGTGTATCTGTTACCCAGGTTCATCTATTGTTAACATTTTATCCAATTTGCATTGTTCCTTATGCATGCTCTCTCTGTGTGTATGTGTGTATGTGTATATATAGCTATAAGTACATACATTTTTTCTGAATCAGGGTCGGTTGCATACACCGTGGCCCCTTTACCCCTAAATACATGATGTGTATTTTCTAAGAATAGGGATAGTCTCTTACCTAAACACAGTACAGTCAAAACGTCAGTAAATGTGTTAATACACTTTTTGAAAAAGATTTTATTTATTTGAGACAGAGAGAGAACGAGCGGCGGTGGGGGTGGTACGGAGGGAGAGAGAGAAGCAGACTCCCCTGCAAGCGGGGAGCCTGTTTTAGGGCTCCATTCCAGGATCCCGGGATCATGATCTGAGCTGAAGGCCGATGCTCAACTGACTGAGCCACCCAGGCGCCCCTAGATACACTTTTACTTAATCTGCTTTCTCATTTTGTCTGTAGACCTAGTAATGTCCCTGCCTCACGGGCTCCTGTACGGTATAGTGCCCGGCTTCCAGTACAGACTCTTGTCTAGGATAGGATACAGCATCTTGTGGTGATGTCTCTTTAATCTCCTTTAATCTGGAACATTTTTATAGCCAGTCTTTGTCTTTTATGACAAAAGTTTCTCGTTTTTGGTTTGCTTGATGTTTCCTGGGGCTTAGAGTCAGGTTATGCATTCCTGGCTGGAATATTACATAAGTGATACTGGATACCTTCTTAGGGTGTCACGTGGAAGCACACAGTGTTGGTCTGCTCCACATTAGTGATGTTAATTTTCTTTTTTTTTTTTAATTTTATTTATTTATTTGAGAGAGAGAGAATGAGAGAGAGAGAGCATGGGGGGGGGGAGGTCAGAGGGAGAAGCAGACTCCCTGCTGAGCAGGGAGCCTGATGCGGGTCTCCATTCCGGGACTCCAGGATCATGACCTGCGCCGAAGGCAGTCGCTTAACCAACTGAGCCACCCAGGCCCCCCTGATGTTAATTTTCATCATCAAGTCCAGTGTTGTTCTATGTTTCCACTGCAGAGTTATATTTTTTTCTCTTGCAACTAGTAAGCAAACTGTGGGAAGCATATTAAGATCATGCAAGTATTCTGCCCCTCATCAAACTTTCTCCTAGATTTAACATCCATTGACAATTCTTGCTTGAACTAATTTTCTCTGTGGTGGTTGTAAAATGTGCAAAACTCCTGTATTCCACATTTATCAGTTGGCACTTGACATTCTACCACGGTAAGATCCCTCCTTTTTCCCTCTTTAAGTATTTATTAGTGGTGAGGACTTATGGATTCCGTTTTTCTCTCAATGGTTTATAATTCATTACTGCCCTTAAGGATTTTGTGCTCAAATTGTCCCAGATTTGGCCAGTGGAACCCCTTCAAAGTGACTGCCATGTCTTTATGACTTGACTTCTTTTTGTGAGGATTTCCTTGTCTTATGTTCCAAGCCCATCTTTTGTTTATCCTTCCAGCCCCAGACTTGGCCTTTTTTTTCTTTCTTTTTCTTTTTTTTCTGAGAAACTTATTTCCTGGTAGTTGGGAATGGCATTTAAAACGGAAGATCTGGGTGTTAGGCGTGTTCATTGCTGCTGAGGTATCTTTGTTTCTGTGGCTTTTCAGCAGACAAAGCTGATAAATACCTGCATGTATGTATACATGTGCAAACACACACATATATACATACACACATGTGGATACATGCAGAGACACCTACATATTTTATTTTTTAAAAAGATGTTATTTATTTTATTTTAGAAAGAGAGAGAACGCAAGCAGGTGGGGGGTGCAGGGAGGGGCAGAGGGAGAGAGAGAATCTCAAGCAGACTCTGCACTGAGTGCAGAACTCAATGTGAGGCTTGATCTCATGACCCTGAGATCACAACCTGAGTCAAAACCAAGAGTCAGACACTTCACCAACTGGCCATCCAGATGCCCCGACACATACATATTTTAAAAATCATAGATTCACCCATTCCTCCAAGTCCAATCTATCACCAAAGGGGTTTTTCTCACCTTCCTCCATTCTCTATTTGTATGTTTCTTTTTTCATAGTGAGAACCTGGCTCCCAACAATAATGACACATTTATTCCTTCATTGCTATAGTTTATCCTAGTTGGTTTCGGAAGTATGTAGCCCATACCAGTGCAATGAACAAAAAAAAAACTTAGGTTGTGTGTGCAGTTTCACCCCCGCTCCACAAACTGCATAAGGCTGAAGATATAGATTTGAAGTCAGATATTCTGCTCATATGTTTCTGAGATTAAATTTTTTTCTTTCCCTATTTACTACGAATACAGGATACACTTGAAATATAATTGGATTCATTATTTTGGTTTGCTTTCAGTTTTAGATTTAAAAATTTTTCCCTTCCCATCTTTGTTGATTGAATTTTATTTAATTTTTTGAATGTCTAGAACAGTAACATACTTCCAAAGTTCAAAACTATATGAAAAAATAGAAGCGTCATTCTCTCCTACATCCCTTCTACCTCACCCCCTCCTACCCTTGTTTTGTGCTCTTATTCTTCCTGTGTTTCTTTGGTAAAGATAACAGATAAATGTATGCTATCTTATTTCCCCTTCCTTTTTCCTTATCTATCTATCTATCTACTTTATTGCATTTTACTTAAAATTTTTTTTCTTTACTTAATTGTCTCCTGGAAATAAATTTATTTATTTATTTATTTATAGATTTTATTTATTTGAGAGAGAGAGCACGCCTGCGCTGGAGAGCAGGGGGAGGGGCAGAGAGAGAGGGAGAGGGAATCTCAAGCAGACTCCCCACTGAGAGGGGAGCCAGAAGCGGGGCTTGATCCCAAGACCCTGAGATCATGACCTGAGCCGAAACCATGAGTCACCTGCTTAACTGACTGAGCCACCCAGGCGCCCCTGGAAATAAATTTATATCAGTTCGTAGATACCATTTTCTTTCTTTTTACAGCTTCATGGTACTCATTTGTGGTAATAAACCAATCTTCTATGCTTGGGCCTTTAGGTAATTTCTGATATTTTGCAATTACAAATAATGTTGCAATGATTAAACTTGTGCATGTGTGTTTTCATATTATTGGAGGTATAATCTTCAGGATAAATTTCTAGAAGTGGGGTTGCATATGTAGTTTTTGTGAAATATTGCCATCACCTCCAAATGGGAACTCTCCTTCATTTTGCATTTCCAGCAGCTGTGTAGGAACATGCCTGTTTCCCCACAGCCTCACCAGCCAATGGAGTATGTTGTCAAGCTTTTTAATGTTTGCCAATCTAACAGATGAGAAATAGTATCTCGCTATGGTTTTAATTTGCATTTTCCTTATTGTGAGTAATACTGTACATCTTTCATTTATATAAAAGCCACTTTTATATCCTAAACATTTTTGTCTATGTCTTTATCAATTTTTCTTTAGGATTTATGGTCTTTTTCCTCTCAGTTTTAAAGCATTTTTTGGAGAGTAGGTTTATTAGCTTCTTATCAACGTAATATGTGGCAATTGTTTTCTCCCAGTTTATCATTTGTCTTTTGACTTTATTTATGGTTGTCTTTTTATTGGCCATGCAAACATTCTTTATTTTTATACAGTCACATTTATCAGGCTTATTTTCTTGTATTTACTTACTGTTTTTAGTCATAGAAGCCTCTCCCTCCACCCAGGTAAAAGAGGAATTCACTTGTTTTCCTCTAGTATTTGTATAATATTATTATTTTTTACTTTTAAAAAAGATTTTATTTATTTATTTGACAGAGAGAGAGCGTGCACAAGCAGGGGGAGAGGGAGAGGGAGAGGCAGGCTCCCCGCTGAATAGGGAGCCCAACCAGGGGCTCGATCCCAGGACCCTGGGACCATGACCTGAGCCGAAAGCAGTTGCTTAACCAACTGAGCCACCTAGGTGCCCCTGTATAATATTATTTTTTATATTAAGTTCTCAGATACATTTGGAGTGTATGCTTGTGTATATTTTGAGGAATTAATCTAATTTTATCTTTTTCTTTTTCCAAATGGTCATCCAGTTATCTCAATACTATTTATTTATTTATTTATTTAAAGATTTTATTTCTTTATTTGGGAGGGAGAGAGCGGGAGAGCATGAGCAGGGAGGGAGCAGAGGGAGAGCGAGAAGTAGACTCCCTGCTGAGCAGCGAGCCTGACGTCGGGCTCGATCCCAGGATCCCGAGACTATGACCTGAGCCAAAGGCAGATGCTTAACTGACTGAGCCACCCAGGCGCCCCAACATTATTTATTAAGAAGACTAACTTCGCCTCAGTGATCTGAGATGCCACTTTGATCATATACTAGACTTCTGCATTTTGTTGGGCATATTTCTGAACTCTGTTTTATTCTTCTGGTATGCCTGTCTATTCATGCACCAGTATTGCCCTGTTTTAATTATCAAGGCTTTAATTAACAGCTGAGAGAGCAGTCCTTCTTAAAATTCTTCCCTTTTAGTGTTTTCTAGCTGTTCTTTATGTTTTTTCCCCCTATGTGAATTTTAGGATGAATTTGTCTAACTCCATAAGTAGCTTGTTGGTATTTCAATTGGAATCCCATTAAATTGATAAATTCACTTAGAACTGGTACATTGATGATGTTGAGATGTCCTAAGAATAAGAGATGTCTTTGCATTTGCTCATCTCCTTTGGACAGCCCATTCTTTTCTCCCCACTCTTAAAAAAATAAGCTTTTATTGTAACAAAAGCAGTATGTGTACATTGTAGAAAATTAGAAAATGCAGAGAAGCCAAAAATAAAACTATTAAAAGATACCATTCCATCGCCCATTCATGATAACTATTAAATTCTTAGTGTATATTCTTCCAAACCTTTTATCTAGGAGATCATACTGTCCATTTTGGCTGGTTAGTTGTTTTTTTCAGTTAACAATCTCCAACTTTTTGTGTCCAAAAACCTATGGACATTTTATCTAACATCCTGTTCGTATTCTAATTTCCACAATTGGACAGCCCATTCCTAATCAAAGTGAATAATGATGTTAGGTACTAATTTTTTTTCTAGTATGCTTCAAACTAAAATATATGATAGAATAAATAAGAAATTTAAATGTCTGTGGGAAAGGGAAAGTAACACTTTGCATACCTTCTAGGTGCGACACACTTTACAAAATGTTATTTAATTCTCAAAACAATCATGATGTTACTGATTTTGCTTTTTACATATTGTTTAGGGGAGTACTCTTTCTTTTTTTTTTATTTTATTATGTTATGTTAATCCCCATACATTACATCATTAGTTTTTGATGTAGTGTTCCATGATTCATTGTTTGTGTATAACGCCCAGTGCTCCATTCAATACATGCCCTCTTTAATACCCATCACCAGGCTAACCCATCCCCCCACCCTCGCCCCTCTAGAACCTTCAGTTTGTTTCTCAGAGTCCGTAGTCTCTCATGGTTCGTCTCCCCTTCCGAGTTCCCCCCCTTCATTTTTCCCTTCCTACTATCTTCTTCTTCTTTTTTTTTAAACATATAATGTATTATCTGTTTCAGAGGTACAGGTCTGTGATTCAACAGTCTTACACAGGAATTCTTAATCTCAGGAAACAAACTGAGGGTTGCTAGAGTGGTGGGGGGTGGGAGGGCTGGGGTGGCTCGGGGGGAGCTTATCTTCTTTCCCTAAGAATAGTTAATGAACAGCAAGAGTGGGACTCAGATCCTGTTCTGTGTGTCATCAATTGTGCACTTTCTTTATGTTTACTACCTGTTAAAAAACAATGTTACATCACTCTTACTGCTTCAGAGGTATACATTGTATAAATTGTCTCATTTGATTTTTAGGCGTATCTGTGAAGTCAGTAAGGCATTGACTATTATTACACTAATTTTGCAGATAAGGAATTGAGTCTCAAGAGAGGGTGAGTGTCCCAAGATTGTGGTTAGTAAGTGTCAGAGCTGGTTCTAGATCATGTGACCACTAACCCTGTTCTTTTTTAGGATATCACACCCAGCCTAAAAATTCAAAGGAAAACAATTATACCTCTTCCTATCAATCTTAGACATGGATGATTTGAACATGAAATCTTTGTAGGAGAATAGCAATGCACTCCATGCTTGCCCCATGGTGGGTGGAAGACTTCCCTTGTTCATTGTGAGTCAGAGGGTAGCAGGCACTTTCCCTACTACTGTAATTTTTGCTCCTATTGCTACTAACTGTCTTACCAACAAAATATAAGAACTGAACTTAAATCAGTGGATCTCAACATTTTCTGTACACTGGAATCACCATGAAGCTTAAAAAACTACAGACATCTGGGTCATCCCCCCAGAGACGATTATTTAATTGATCCAGGGTATGACCTGGTTTTCAGGATCTTAAAAAACTACCCATGATGCTAATGTGCACCCAAGGTTAAAAACCACTGGCCTACATGATTTTTAAGATACCTTCCATCTAATATTATATGATATTGAGGGGCACCTGGTGGCTCAGTCAACTGGGTGTCCACTCTTGATTTTGGCTCAGGTCATGATCTCAGGGTCATGAGATGGAGCCCTGCGTCAGGCTCTGCACTAAGCATGGAGTCTGCTTGAGATTCTCTCTTTCCCTCCCCCTTTGCCCCTCCCCCCACTTGCTTGCTCTTTCTAACTAAATAAATAAATTTAAAAAACATCTTAATATTCTGATACTGAGATTTTGTTTTTAAAGATTTGATTCATTTATTTGACAGAAAGAGGGAACACAAGCAGGAGAAGTGGGAGAGAGAGAAGCAGGCCTCCCTCCGAGCAGGGAATCTGATGTGGGGCTCGATCCCAGGACCCCGGGATCATGACCTGAGCCGAAGGCAGATGCCCAAATGACTGAGCCACCCAGGCGCCCCGATATTGAGATTTCTTATTCTGTACTAGTTATGAGTACAAACTCTGGAATTAGCTGCTTTTTCCTTACAACAGTTGGATCTTAGGTAAATCACTGAATCACTTTAATCTTTAATTTCTTAAGTATTTCCTTAATCGTAATTTCGTCTATGAAACAGGCACAGTTATGTGGCATATAACTTTACAGATTTAGTGGGTACAGTTGCTTCCTAGGGTTTTTGTAAAAAAAAAAATATGATTTGTGTTATGAAAGCACTTAACACATAGACCTGCAAATCGTGCTCAATAAATCCTAGCTATTATTTTCTCTCTGGCCACCTGGTTTCTCCTTGAAATGCTGATTTTGAAGAAAGGAGAGTGAATCCTAAGTTAGAGGCTAAGTCATGGGATTTTATCTGGCCTGTGATACACCTGGTTCCAGGCTGCATAGTGTTAACAGAGCTTACCCTAGACGGTAAGCAATACAACGTACCCATGGGGAGAAGCTGCAGAGAGAGACAGCCAAGTGGATGGAGATGAGAGGCCAATGGGAAAGGAGGAGGATGAAAAATCTAATAGGATTCACTTTGGGTGTTGGTGTGTGTGTGCCCCTGGTAGTGTAAGAATGCCGTCTGTTTAAGTGAAATTTCTCCATGTGTCAGGAAACAGAAGATCATGAGAGGGGAGAAAAACAAGGAATTAAGGATATGAAGGAAGAGAAGTACTTGAGAACATAGAGAAATACTTTTTTTGTAGCCCCCCCTTCTCCTTTCCTTTACCACCCACAGAATCTTGGCTCATTTTCGTGCACTCCCATGTGCGTATTTTATCTTGGCTAATGTTGGAAGAATGAGAGAAAAATATGGACTTTTAAAAGTTCGGGATAACTTTGAAACCACAGATGTATAACCAAACTCCCCTCCTTGCCTCCATCCTTCCTTCTTTCCTTCCTTCCTTCCTTCCTTCCTTCCTTCCTTCCTTCCTTCCTTCCTTCCTTCCTTCCCTGACATTAATTAAGAGCCAGACTCGTACTCAGTAAATGTTTATTGAATTAATACATTAGACTTTGGATGTACAGGGACTTAAAAGATTAAAAGACAGGGCTTGCATCCTTGAGAAGCTCATAATTTCCAAATTGTGGGAGGGTATCACTCACTGGATTGACATGATAATGGGCTTGTCTTCCTCACTTCCCTCTGTTAGGGGATTTCTCATCCTTTGGTGTGCGCCAGAATCACCTGGGGCGCTTGTTAAAACACAGATGACTGGGATCACCTGAAATTTCTGGTTCAGTAGGGCTGATGTGGGGCCCAGTAATTTGCATTTCTAGGAAGTTCCCAGGTTCTCACTTTCCCTCCTAATTGCTATCAGAGAGTATGGTATAACACAGGCAGCTTCCTGAAGCATTTTGCCTGATGGTGGCGGTGAAGGGTGTTGGGGGCATGGCTGGATGCATCTTGTGTCTTTGAAACCCCTGACCAAGTGAGGGGTAAGAGTATAGAGGAGTCAGATTTTTTCCCTTTTTCAGAGCTGCCGTGCTCTTCTAGCTCAGATGGTGCAACGAACAATGACTGTCTTTTGCATAATAGCTCACCACAGCCCCATTGCATGGAAATATCTCTAGATGGTGACACATAATCTTTCAATCTAGAGCAGTTGTTAATATATTTTTTGAGTGGGTCTATTTCCACAGGTACTTGGAAGAAGACATTCCGGGTATAGTAGGATAACAACTTACCGCTTTTAGCCTCCTTTTAAAAATAGTATGCCCTCAGAAGATGTTAATTTGGTAGTGGTGAAATAAGCAAAGGCTTTAAGAACCAGTCCTTTTTAAGAGCCCAAAATGCCTACGTGCGGATGACTTTGAAGTCAGTATCTCATGTCCAGATTTCTCTGAGCTCTGGAGGTCTCAGAATCTTCCATACATACTTCAAGCTTGTCATAGTCAATGCAGAGCCCATCATCTTTCTTCCCAAGCTCTCCTCTGTGCCTCTATTTTCTGTTTTGGTGACTAACGCTACCATCTATCCAGTTTCCTAAGCTGGAATCCTCCCGCAGCCTTCACTTCCTAGGTCATGCAGAATCTGAATAGATTTAGTTGCTGTGCCCTTCTCTCTGTTCCCTCAGCCATGGTCTCTGCTGGGCCCTGACTCATCTGAATCATCATGGTGGCCTCCCAGCTGGTCTTCCTGCCTCATTTGGTCCCACTGTGGACCCATCGCCGTAAAGCTGCTAAAGTACTCTTTTAAAAATGCAAATTGGATTTCATGGCTTTACTCCACATGGCTTTCAGAATAAAATTAAAATTTCTCAGCCAAGAACTGGGCCCTTCAAGAATTTGCCTTTGCTTGCCTCTCTGCCCTCAGAGCTCACCACTTTCCATTTTATATCGTTCACTCTAGTCATGTAGAACCAACTGAAGGTCACTGAGGCACTATTGTATTTTAAATATTAATACAAAAACCTCTTCATTTTGAAGTAGCTTCAAACAGAGAAAAAAATGCAAGACTAGAACAAAAACCTCCCATATATTCTTTACCTAGGTTCACCAATTGTTAACATTTTAACACATTTGCTTTATCATTCTATCATCTCTCTCTCTTTCTCTAATCTACCTATCTACATAGTATTGTTTTCTGAGTCATTTGAGAGTAAATTGTAGACCTTAAGCTCCTTTTATCCAAGTGTGTATTTCCTAAGTACAAAGGCATTCACTTGCAGAAACACAGGGCAGTTATCAAATTCAAGAAGTTTAACATCAACAAAATAGAATCACCTAATCTATAGACCTCGTTCAAACTTTGCCAATTGTTAAAAAATTTTTTTGAAGTATAGTCAACACACAATGTCAAGATTAGTTTCACGTGTACAAGATAACATTTCACCAACTTTTATAGCACTTTTGTTTTGTCCTTCTCGGGGCCACTCTTTGCATGTAACTGCCCTGTCCCTGTAGTCTTCTTCAATGTGGCAGTTTCTTATGCATCTGCAGCTGCTTCCAGTCTCATCGGTCTTTCTAGAATACTCTTTCCCTCATTACCCAACAGACTCTTACTTCGTCAAACTAGCACTTACCAGCACTTGCCCAGACATGTTTTACATGACCGCCCAATCTGATTTCCCCAAATCTCCTCCCCTGTTGCACCATATGAAAACCTTCATTCTTGCATTAATCACACTGCTGTTCTTATTTGATTTGTAAGCCACTCAAGGATGAGGATAAGACATTAACTTTTTATCACCAGTGGCCAGAAAAGCACTCAACACGAAGTTTGTGCTCAGTATGTGTATTTTTGATATTTTAATAGGTGTGCTCCCACGAATGAGTGTTTAACATTTAGGGGTCAATGCCCCTGATATCCAAAGAGCTCCTCATATTAATAGAAGTGTGAGGACATGGGTTGTCTGGTAGGCGTGTGAATTGCTATGGCCTCATGGGAAGGTAATCGGGCAGTATCTAGCAAAATTAAAAATTTAAGTTTAAAAAGTCCTATTTTGGGGGCTATATCTTGTGATAAACCAAGGACTAGTACATAAAGTCATGAGTGCAGGGAAGTTTATTGGACACTATTTATTGTAATTAAAAAAATACCAGAAACAATTTAAATGTTCCTCCGCAGAAGAATAGTTGATTATGGAATATGCGTACAATCAAAAAGGAATGAACATTTTGGAACATCCATACAGTAAAATGGAATGAAGGCATAGCTACTATGCTGAACAAAAGAAACCAAACACAAAAGGGTGCAAACTTTTGGATTTGATTATAGGAAATTATGAAACAGGCAAAATCATATCATGGTTTATTGGCATGGGGAGGGCAGGTTGGACTAGGAAGGGGCACAGGGAACTTTCTAGGATGATGGAAATGTTCTTTATCTTGATAGGCGTGTCAGTTCCGTGGGTATATGCACTTGTAAAAAAATTGATTGAACCATACACTTAAGGTCTGTGTCTCAATTATTTTGTTAATTTAAAAAATGTGCATAGCCCTGGAGCTAATTGCTCTGTTTTGGAGCTACATTTTATTACAAAAGAAGCACATATATGTAAGGGTATGTTCACAAGGAAGTTTGTTGTAATGGTATTTATTATAGTAACACAGCAAAAACCAAAAACAACCAAAAACTTGGAAACATCCTAAATGTTTGTCTCTAAAGGAATAAATATATTTTGATATAGGTATAAATAAAAATGAAGTAACTACTTAAAAAATAAGTACAATCTAAATGTACTAATCTGGAGGGATGTGCATGACATATTTTTAACAAAATACAAATTGTTGAATAGAGTGTATAGTACATTATTTTTATAAAAGTAGGAAAAACTTTCACATAATTATAAATGTTTATGGAGCATATGGAGAAAGGTATAAAAGAATCCACACCAGATTTAACACAGAGAAACTAGTATGTGTTTCTGCTGTTTGTACGTATTTTTATAACTAAAAAAAAAAACCCAAAACCAAAAAACACCAAAGTGAGTTCAGTCACAAAAATATATGCAAGGAAACAGAAGTAAATATATAAGAAATAAAACTAGTTGGGGCTGAAGACATAGGTCATGTTTGGCTCAATTCCAGTTGTCATTCCATCCCAGCTGTCATTTGCCTTTCTGTCCTTTGTCCAAATGTCTTTTGTTGAATAACACTGTTGAATGAATAATATGAATAAGTGATATAAAGAGCTCCAGTAAAAGAAATCAGAGAACATTAAGTTGTGTTCCCATTGAGGTTAAGCATGTGAGTGAATCAGCAGACTGGTTAGACTGGTGAACCACCAAGTTAGCAAATTTGACAACTTTTGGCCAATAACGATTTATGTTGTGGGGATGAGGCAGAGATGTTTTCATGTGTCTTGTATTTATTTGACCAAACCTTTTTTTGAGGGATGCACAATTATGATGTACACAGAATGGACAAAATGAAAACAAATGTTTGTGCGGTCAGGCTTGTCCTTCTGGCTAAACCAGTCCACAGACCAACACATCCAAGCCTCTCTCTGTTTCCGTGGGGGCAGCGTGCTGTAGGAGAAAGAGAATTTTAAAAAAGGAAGAAAGAAACAAAGAAAGAAAATAAAAGAAAGAGCTCAGGCTTTACGGTAAGAGAGGCAGGGGTTTGAATAATGGCTCCTTCACTTAAAAGCATGCTGACAGACAAGCATCTAACTCCTCTGCGTCTCTCTTTCCTCATCAGAGGTGACCGTGAAGTTTGCTGTATTTAAAAAGACAGCGCAGTGCCTGGCACGTATTAGGTACTCGAACAGATTAATGTGCCTTCTTTTCTAGTTGCACGGTCATATTTATACCTGCCCAGCAACAGCCCGATATTTTTCTTTTGGCAATTCTGATCTTAGGAGTGCAACTAGCTCAGAAACAAAGGGACTTATCTAGCCACGTAGGTAACTTGCCATATTTCACCTACATTTGACCGTCTACTTCTCTCGAGTCTACGACTTCCCATCACGAAGCTGGCCCGCCTCTGCCCTTACTTCCACTTTCCGTCTTGAGCTGCACAGTTTTAGCAGAACAGGACCCTTAAGTCTGCATTTGTGATAAAGGAGACAGCAGCTTATACTAAAGTGGCTTTCTCTCTGTGTGTTCAGTTTGCCTGACTGATAACAGATCAGAAACAGCGAGTGGCCTTTGAAATTGAAACACTGACTGTAGTGGGGAAAATGAAAGGATCTTACGTTTTTGATCAAAGGACGGTATCTTCCAACTTGGATAAGGGGGTTATTCTGCCTGCCAAGGCCTCCTGATACTGTGTTCCCTACTTACCCTAAGGAAGAAGATTCAATTTCATAGCTATTACATTGCTACATAGTTTTAAAATATATTTGTAGATACACATTTCCTCATTTTGTTTTCCTTTTCCAACTGCTGTTCTCCAGTCTGGCCTCCAGGCAAACGGTCCTGTGATTCTTAATTCAAACAGCATTTAAACAATTCTCTGGATCCTTAATCTTTAACGAACATTCACTACTAAAGAGAAGACAAACTTTATTTTTTTTTTAAAGATTTATTTATTTACTTTCGAGAGAGAGAGCGCATGGGGTGGGGGCGAGGGGAAAGGGCAGAGGGAGAGAGAGAATCTCAAGCAGTCTCCTTGCTCAGCACGGAGCCTAACATGCGGCTGTATCCCCCAACCCTGAGATCATGACCTGAGCTGAAATCAAGAGTTTGATGCTTAACTGACTGCACTACCCAGGCGCCCCACGAGAAGACACACTTTAAATAAAGGGAGGGCATTAAAAAAAACTGAGGATGCCATGATGAGTGGTAGGTATTTAGTGGGACAGTTTCTGGTGTCATTCCACAGGACGAGATTTGTGTTATTATTAAAACTGGCCGAGGGAGAACTGGAGGTGTGGAAAAGGCAAAGGCCCAGCCAGAGTCCAAGGTCAGTGTGTTTGCCCCAGGTGTCTGAAATGAGGAGAGATGCTCAAGAGAATGAAGAGAAAGGGGTCATCAGCATTAGACGAGAGAGGAGGCTGTCCATAACTGACCATTGAGAACAGCGCGACTGGAAATTAGACAAGGGATGGACAAATGGGAGACAACCTGGACTTAATTCCCCAAACAAAGACTATGTTCTCTTTAGGCAGCCTTGGGTATTTTGTGGGAGAGATGTTAAGTCTTTATTGACTTAAACTTTACTGACTTTGGCTCATCGGTAGGTATGGAAGAAGTCACAAAGATGCCAATTTGTCTGTATAATTACAAAAACCAAGTAAGTGGTCTTTTCTATCTTCTTTGGCCTTTTGACATTTGGCTAACATCCTCACTTTACACTTGCACAGTATTCCTTCCCTCTTCTTGTCATACCATGGGTGAAGGAGCCTCCAGGCATTCTGGGACCTCAACAGTTTAGGATCTTAGAAAATCAGAGAAAGACTAACCTATCGGGCAGGACAGAGTTTGTAGGAACCACTTGGATGCAGAATCTACTGAGGAAGGTTGCCTGCCCTTGAATAATCAAGAGACATGGTGGGTGTGGGAAACTGAGACCTGCCTTAGCTAGGCATTTGATGAGTAGCTAGGGGTGAATCTGTAGACCAAGCCATGGATTGAGTCTTAGGTGGAACTAGTAACAGAGACCAAAAAGAAATACCAGTGAGGTAGAATGAAATCCAAGAGGGAGAATGTTCTAGAGCCAAGGGAAGAAAGTGTTTTAGTGAGGAAAGCCTGACCAGCTGGGTAAAAGGAGGGCAGATAGATCGATGTGGACGTTGACAGGAGCATTTTTAGTAGAGCAATCAAGGTAGAAGTATGGCTGGAGTGAATTGGACAGGAAATGGAAGAATTGGGCACAATGAGGATGGGTAACTCTTCTAAACAGGTTAGCTGTAAGGAGCAGGAAAGAAATAGAGCAGTGGCTAGAAGGGTGAGTAGAGTTAAGAGCAGGTTTTGAAAAAATGAGAGTGTTTTGGAATGCTAATGGGAAAAATCCAGGAGACGGAGAAAAGCTGCGGATGTGGATAGAGAGGAGGGAGTGTGCTTGATTAGTGCGAGGAGATAGGATCTACTGTGCACATGGTGGGAAGAGCCTTCCCCTGGAGCACCAGTAGTCCCTCTCCAAAGCAATGAGAGAGAATGTTGAACATATGCACACAGACGCAAGAAGGCAAGTAGATGTGGTGGTGGGGGGCTTCAGAAATTCTCTTCTGACTGCTTCTGTTTTTCTTTCTTTTTCTTTTTTTTGTTAATATTTTACCTCAGCTTTTTTTTTTTTTTTTGTAAGATTTTATATATTTATTTGACAGAGAGAGAGAGAGCACAAGCAGGGGGAGCGGCAGGCAGAGGGAGAGGGAGAAGCAGACTCCTCACTGAGCAGGGAGCCCGATGCGGGACTGGATCCCAGGATCCCGGGATCATGACCTGAGCCGAAAGCAGATGCTTAACCAACTGAGCCACCCAGGCGCCCCTGCTTCTGTTTTTCTATGAAATGGGAAGCAACGGCATTGACTGAGAGTGAGGAAGATGGCAGAAGTGCTGGAGATTTGAAGAGTGATAATAAAGTGTGAAACAGGTTCATGGGAGGGTGGAGGAGAGAAGAAACAGGAGACATACAATAGAACTTATGGGTAGCATTAAGAGGCCATGTATTTCTTTTTTCCTTTTCTTTTTTTTTATTATGTTATGTTAATCACCATACCTTACATCATTAGTTTTTGATGTAGTGTTCCATGATTCATCGTGTGCGTATAACACCCAGTGCTCCATTCAGTACGTGCCCTCTTTAATACCCATCACCAGGCTAACCCATCCCCCCACCCCCCTCCCCTCTAGAACCCTCAGTTTGTTTCTCAGAGCCCATGTATTTCTAGTGAGATTAGTTACCATGGGTGTAGAGAGCTGGGTTTAAACAGTGTTGCAGTTTTCCCCACTGCAAGCCTGACGTGAGAGGGACAAGAGAGTTAAGGGTATATTCAAAGGAGTGCTTAAGATGACAGACCATGAATCTTGGACTGGTTAAAGAATGACAGCATGAGGCAGATGGTGTTCTGGTGGAGTCAAAGCCCTGTTTGAACTGGACTAAAAGTGAGCTTTGGAAAGATAGACTAAAAATGACCAGAGTGGGATGCTTGGAACTAAGATCACAGTGGGGAGAAGTTGTGGGCAATCACAAGATCTAGGCTATGACCGTGGATGTGAATGGTCAGTGTAAGGTGGATGAAAAGATCAACAGCAGAAAAGAGGTCAAAGAACTGAGAGATCAGGTTATTGCAAAGGTCCTGAAGAACTATAACAGTTGTACTGTGAAAAAAAGCTAAAATCTTCAAGGAGTGGGTAGGCATAATTTGGAGGTGGTAGATGACTAGGATGTGGAGAGAAAGTGGATGCTGGAGTGCAATGAGATCCAAAGCTGGGAGTTTTCAGGAGGAAGGCAAGAGAATGGGCTGGAAGTGGCAATGAGGAGCACGAAGGACACCTATTCCAACTTCAGGCCAGTGATACCTGGCTCCCCACCTAAAAATCCTAAAGCTAGAGCCTTCAATTGCAACAACAAGGTGAAGCAAATGTTGAGAGAGGAGACTGAGGTTTCAGGGGATTTTGCTGATAAATCATGAATTCCAGAGGGCCTTGCAGAGGTGTTGTCAGGAGTTGGGTGTGGTGGAAGGTAGTGTCAGAAAATGGGGTTTGCAGGTCTGCATCGGGACTAAAGTCATTGGTTTGAAGGAATAAAGGCATAAAGTTAGCATCGACAGTCACAGTGAAGATAATAGTTTGAGGCTGTGAATTTTGAGGGAGGAATCTTGCCAGGAATACACAGGGTCCAGGAGTTCCCATCTGACCCTGCTGATGAAGGCTCGAGACAAGTAAGGGCATTCTTGCTTGACTGTGGAGGACTAGAGCACTGCTTCCTTCAGAGGAGGAAACAGAACCAGTGAATAGGAATGGGGTGAGCAGGACCAAGTGAATCAGTGGGACACAAGGGTGATTACCTCAAGACGATACCCCAAAGGGCCAGAGAAAGAACAACCTAGCAACAGTCTGGCCTTCCTATAGGACACTGGTTCTCAAACTTCAGTGCACATCAAAATCACCTGAAGGCTTTGTTGACCCCATATTGCTATGACTCCCCCCCTCGGCAGAATTCCTAATTCGGTAGTTCTAGGATAGGGTCAACTATTTGCATTTCTAACAAGTCCCCAGGTGATATTGGTGCCACCGACCTCAGTACAACACTCTGGAAGCTCTGCTCAGTTCTAAGTGTGTTCTTAAGGATGATGCCTTATGGAGAGCAGCTGAAACCTCCAGAAGATGTCGTTGGTTATCCCTCCCCCAATCAAGTGTAAATAGCTGCTTCCTCATTTGGACTTGCCAGGATGAGCATGAGACTGGTTAGTCAGTCTGGTTAATGGAAGGTTACAGCTTGGTGGTCATTTGGATATCTAGTATTCACACGGGGCATACTGCAGAGCAGAACTACATCCAAACGAGTAGCTCTAGGCATCCTGATTGGATCTAAAGTTGTTAATACTCTTCAGCGCTCAGTTGGGATTAGGTCAGGTGATTAGAAAAGAGAGTGAGCAAAGTCTCCATTGCTGAGAAGGGTCAGAGCAGCTTGACCACACTTATACTTCAACCCTCCTGTCTTGCTAGCTTTCACCTACCCCTGCTCCTAACAATGGCTACCTTCACTCTTTTCCTGGTTCCTCTGCTCAACCTCGTATTCTTCCTCCCACTTTCACAGCTTTAAACATTTGCTCTCTTGACTGGCCTCCCTCACCCCCTCCTCTACCTAGGCACACGTTCAATCCTCCCATCCGAAATAATCAAATTCCCTGTGAACCTCTCAAGCTATTGCTTTCACTTGCATCTTCCTGTTTCCATCAAAATTGTCCCATGGGGAAGGCTTACTTTCTTTTCTTTGTTTTTTTTTCATGACAGCAAGGATCTGACTGTTTTCATCTAATTCTGTTCTGGGAGACAAGTCCAACTCCTCCAGTAGGGAGGGTGCCAAATGATGACTTAGGATGGCTTTAGCTTCTTTGTAATTTCCATCAGCCTCCCAAAGCCACCCACTTAAACATACAATCAAGTACATAGAGTGAGCTTGCTACCCAAAAAAGTTTTAAGACAAATTCTTTTGCCCCAACTTATAACCAGACTGCATCCCTAAGTCCTTTTAGGGAGAAATTTGGGAGCTGCTACTGACCTGTCTGTGGCTTAGGGATGTCCCCTCCGGCCTATATGGAGGCTGAGACTTTTGAGTCTCTCGTTCTTGGGTGCTCACCACATGTCCCAGGGACCAGGGCTCAGCAGTACAATTAATGAGGCCACTGGAACACCCACTGATTTTTGCGTCTCCTAAGCTTTCCTGATGATAAGAATAACCTGAATGCTTATTAAAAAACAAACAAGTTTGATGCCTCTCCTATAATTTGGATTCAGTGAGTCTGGGGGTGGGGGCTCAGGAGTTTTACTTTTTTTTTTTTTTTTAGGAGTTTTACTTTTAACAAACATCCTAAGTGGGATTTTGAGAATATCCTATAGCATTTAGGAGAGTGTCTAGTAAAACAGCTGTACTCATACTCAATAAATATTTGCTGAATGGAATTTAATTTGTTTATTTCCATTTTGTTATTTTGTTTTACAGTGATTTGTGTTTTTATATTTTCAGGGAACTCTATTTGTCTGTTTTAAAGGGTCTTACCACTATGACTCTTTTAAGCATGCTAGCCCTGCAAATTGTATCAACTCGAGCACTGAATACTGGAATTCAATATTTGTTTTTAATGGTAGAAGTCACCTGTAAGTTTCTCCATTGGCTGTATTCAAAGTCTTTACCAACATTGTAAGATCTCTTATTGCTGAACCTTCCCAGGGAAACCATGTTTCATCGATGTAAATGGAATATTTCATCATTTGCTGATTATGAACTGTGTTTGCAATTTACCCTGGGAGCATATGCTTTATTAAAATCATGATATTAGATTTAACTTCCTAAATCATTTTATGAAGCTAATGTAACATTAATACCAAAACCTAACAAAGTATTAAAACTCAAAGACCATGGGCTAATTTCTCCTATAAACACAGATGTAGAATTTTTGAATAAAACAGTAGCAAATCAAATACAGCATTATATTAAAATAACAATATATAATTAGCTAATAACTTACAAGAATTCAGAGATGACTTGATATGAGAAAGTATATTGATGGAATTAATCATATTAGTAGTTGGAGGGAGAAAAACAATCAAATGCTAAAAAGGACTTGGTGAAACTCAACATCTATTTTTTTAAAGACTTTTATCAAAATTGGGATAGAAAACTTTCCTTATCAACATCTTGGAATGCTTATTTCAAACTACTGGTTTGTGTGATTTTTTTTTTTTTTTTAAAGATTTTATTTATTTATTTGAGAGAGAGAGAGAGCACATGAGAGGGAGGAGGGTCAGAGGGAGAAGCAGACCCCCCGCCGAGCAGGGAGCCCGATGCGGGACTCGATCCCGGGACTCCAGGATCATGACCTGAGCCGAAGGCAGTCGCTCAACCAACTGAGCCACCCAGGCGCCCTGGTTTGTGTGATATTTAATGGCTACCACACAGGGCATTGCTGTCAAAATCAGAGTAAAAAAAAAGGATCCTCACTAGCACCATTTTCATTTAACATTCTTCTGGAATATTTAGCCAATGCCACTAGAGTTGAAAAAGAAATAAGAAGCATAGGCCAGATTATTCTTTGATAATGATTTGATTACTGTTCCCAAAGAATCAACCAAAAATCTTTTAAAAATCAAGAGAATCATAAAAAATCAATAATTTTCCCACAAACTGATAATAACCAGAGAGAAAATGTAATGATTCTAATTACAATAATAAAACCTATAAAATACTTAGTTAAAAACATAATAAAAATGTGTAAAACTCGTGTCAAGTTTGTTACAGGAAAAAATTAAATTGAAATATGGGAAAGTACATTATGGATTTTGATCAAAAGACTCAATATTAGGATGTCAGTTAGCTTCAAATGAATTTACAAATTTGATGTAATCCTCCTGAAATGTTATTGGGCTTCAGGGGAGAATAGGACTAATGGATTCATTAAAAAGTTCATGTGGGGGAAAAATAAATAGATCCAAGTATCCAAAAAATTTTGAGAAAGAATGAGTGTGTGTGTGTGTGTGTGTGTGTGTGTAGTTAAGTGTAGATATGAAAGTATATTTTAAAACAGCAGGGTGCTGGTGAAGCCTAGAGGACCAGATGACCAGAATAGGACAGAAAGGTTAGAACAGTCCCAAGTCAGTTAAATAACACAACATAATAGTGACATTTCCAATCTGTGGGGAAAAATGATTTGCAAATGGTGCTCTGTGAGGTCTTGCAAGCTGATGAAGAAAATCCCTTCCTCCCCCTCCCCAACCCGCTCAACTAACACAGCTCCATTTTTATTTTTAATACACACAATGGCTTCTCACATAAGATTTTGTTTGGATAAAGCTTTCTGCTATTTTATTTTATTATTATTATTTTTTAAGATTTTATTTGTTTGAGAGAGAGCAAGAGTGAGAGAATACAAGCAGGGGGGAGTAGCAGAGGGAGAGGGAGAAGCAGGCTCCTTGCTGAGCAGGGAACCCGATGTGGGGTTCAATCCCAGGACCCTGGGATCATGACCTGCGCCGAAGGCAGGCGCTTAACTGACTGAGCCACCCAGGTGCCCCGCCACCATTATAAACTGGAGTTCTAAAAACCGCAGAAATAGAAGATATTTGATCAAATGGTCAGTTATATGGAAAGGAATGAAGCTAATATTTTATAATGCTATCATATATTCCAGATGGATCATGAACTAAATATAAGAAATGAACTCATTAGAGAAATTAAAGAAGAGAATGTAGGTAGGCATTTCTATAACTGGGGTAGAAAAAGCCTCTAAGCATATAAAGTAAAAAATTATAAAAGAAAATATTTATAGGTTTAACTATCTAAAAAAGGAAAAAATCTGTATGTCAAAAAGCACCAGAAAGATAATTAAAAGTGACGAAGTGGCTAAATGCATTTGAAAAGGCTTAATAATCTATGTATTCTTATAATAAAAAAATTGAACATCCCAGTAGAAAAATGGATAGGCAATTTTCAAAACAAAAAATTCACAGTGGTCATTAGGTATAGAGAAATAGCATGACTAGTAGTTGGAAAAATGAAAATAAAATGGATACCATTTTTTCTCTTTATCAATTTGGCAATAATTAGAAGTAATAAAGCCAGTGTTATCAGTGTCTAATTTTGAATATTAGGTTTTTGGGTGTTTCTTTTTTCTTCTTTTTTGTATTCTTCTATGTTTTCCAAAATTTCTACCATAAACATTTGCTTTAGTTTTAATCATAAAAAAGAAGGAATTTTGGAAATTAGATTTGTCAAATTTTAGCTTTTAATTAATCCCATGGTGATTTTGGATTGAAATCAGTCTCCAGTCTTACTTCTTTACTTCAATGTGCCCTATTTTTACTATCTACATTTTCTTCATAAAGGGTAGATGGTATTTTAATTTGCTGAAACAAACGTGGAGCAAATCATCTACGTCTGTGTTTACAATTTTACATTGTTTTGTGCTTTGGGGGAAAAAAAAAGGTTTACATTATTTTTATTAGCTCCATAATTATTTTGTGTAGTATTCTGCCATGACAGCAGAAAACTTGAAAATGTAATTAAGAAATTCTCAAGCACAGCGGGAGATTTTGCTGGAAAAGAGAACCTTGAATATGAAACTCAATGATCAAGAGAAACTGGGACTTGTAAACTGCTTGCGAACCCTGACACAGGAGAAACGGGAATAAAGCATCGCATCACTTCACATCTGTAGTGATTATAGTAAAAGATATTTTTCTTATTACTTGATGTAGCTATTGCCTTGGTGATTTCCATGTTATTTTTCCCTTGGATAGTTGAGTTTTTCTCAATTTATTTTGCAAGGTCTACCTGTTGCACTATCTCAGGGAATCCACGCGGCACGATCGAATGGAATTAGGCGGGGACTAGAGTTAAGAGCCGGGCCTCAGCACTGGCTCTGTACAATTGAGAGATTGTGTAGCTCACGTGTGTCCCACAAATCGCTATGTGTCCCACATATCCCTGTGTGTCCAAGTTTCTCTACTTTAACCTCGTCTAGCCAATATAAATGCGCTTCTTCCCTGATTCCTGATGGAACATTATTAGAACTTAATCTTGCCCTAAATCCCAGCCATTGACAAACCTATTTTTGCTGAGATGTGGACCCTGTTCTCCATGCTCCCTGCTATTAGCTGGAATCTTTCCCCAAACCAGATGGACCACAGAGGTCCATGGTATTGTCCACCCCTTGACTTCCCCAGTCACTGATAAGTGACTGCCAGTAGGCTCCTTGTGAATCCACATCAACCACGTCAAAATCATCCTCTTATGAGATGTAGTGTGGACTGTTGACCATCAGTTTTAGTGCTCACCCCAGGCTGAGATGATTCCTCTGCCTTGTTCTATCTGACTCAAGGAACATCACTTTCCCCACTAACCTATGTCTAGAGCTGATTCTGCCTGAATTATGACCCATTTTTTCCCAGGATATGGAAATACGGTTTAAAAAGGAACAATTGGTAAAGTTCAGAGAGAATTTTCTTTTTCTTTAAAATAAATTATGTAATATTTTGCTATGTGTAATAGAGGTTAAATAAATCTGAGATGTCTTTACTTATTTGGAACTGGGGTCAGATTGACCTCATCATCTTTGGGATAAGTTCAAGTGTCACTATTTTAGCTCCTTGGGAGGACATTACAGGAAATAGGTCATTTATAGACAATTCTATGTCATAAAATAAAAAGTGTGATAGTTAGATAACTGTTTTAGATAAAGTCTGCATATTTCAATGGACAAATAAATAGATAATGTCAGAGATGTATTTATTACACAAATCTATCCTCATATTTTATTTAGTTAGAGTCATTTGTAATCCTAAGAAAAAAATTGCTAGCTTGAAACATTCATAAAAGAACAAACAAATACCCTTGGGCAAAGAGTCTACCCACATAAATTGATTTCTAAATAAAGATTCAATTTAGATTTAAAAGTCTTGTATGCACCCAGAGGTATCTATTACATCTGTAATTTCCTTGTGAGGTTCTAGTGCCTGATTGTGCTGTCATCAACTTCTTATTAGTTCCTTTCACATGGAAGAAGGAAAGCGTCCAATTAGCACAATTTTTAAATGAACACGTGTTGGGAATCATTGCCAACATATATCACCTCTCTTACACTGATCTAGTCTCCTTATCAACCTTTCTGCATTTACTGTTTGGATCACCTAGTTAGCTTTTGGTTATGATACTCCTGAGATAAAATTTAAAAATTGGAAAATCTTTCTTTTTTTCCCTATTTATTGGGAAATAGCATGATAACTTCAGATATTGGTTGTATTAACATTGAAAAATACAAAGGTATTCTCACACCTTAGTTTCGTAGTTACCCTCCGTACCACTGAGAGAGCACGAGATGCTGGGAACATGCTCAGAACAGCGTCAGGCATGAGCGTGGCAAGTCTGAGCCTCTCCTCTCTTGGCTTGTCCTCTTGCGGAGAGCTGCTGAGATTGCAGTGCACAGGACCAGCCTTTGTGTCACAGAAGTGCATTCATACGGGGCACATTTTCTTCCTTGCCCCTCTGAATTCATCAGGAATAACAATGATATTCTCATGGGCATCCATGCCATTTTTTCCCCCTTTGATATCAGCCCTTGAATAGGCAATATGTTTTTCTTACTTACAATCATGCATTGCCAATTTATTAACATAACCCAGCTGTGCAGCTGTCCCTTTGTCGGCCTAGCTGAGTCGAAGTCCCACACAAATTTTTGACTCAATCTGGCCTCTTTGCTGACTTCCATGAGAAATTGAATCACACCAAGCATATCCTGAGTTTTGTAATTTGTGGAAGATGGGCAGGGTTTCTGGCTGAAGTCTTATTACAGGGCATTTCATTTGGGAAATTCTTTTTTTTAATTTTTATTTATTTGACAGAGAGCGACACAACGAGAGAGGGAACACAAGCAGGGGGAGTGGGAGAGGGAGAAGCAGGCTTCCCGCAGAGCAGGGAGCAGGGAGCCCGATGTGGGGCTGGATCCCAGAACCTCGGAATCATGACCCGAGCCGAAGGCCGACACCTAACGACTGAGCCACCCAGGTGCACCTAATTTGGGAAATTCTCATCACAGTTTCTCCTCCTGAGTCTTTCTCTGTCTGCCTCATTGCCCACCAGAGGGCCCTTTTTGCCCTTTACTCATCTTAGCTACTCCTTTTGCCATACCTCATCCTATTCACATATTTGTCACTCAGTAGACAGTGAAAATGAACTTGAAGGCCGGGGTGTTTCCTTTGGATTTGTTTGTCTATGTCTGGAGGAGTAACTAGTGCATTGCAATTAGCTCTCAATAAACATTTGAAGAATAAATAAATGAACAAAAGGAACCATTAATTATGAAGATTTATTCTTTTTACTCTGTAAGGGAGTAGGGAGTTTATTCTTTGGCTTTCTTTCCGTGTTTATCCCTATTATTACCAGTGTTTATGCTAGTAAGGTGAAATGGAAAAATGAAGCAATTAAGAAATTTAAATAGCAACTCTAGCATTTTAATTTTGAGGGTGAGAATTCATTCATTCATTCATTCATTCATCTGGTCAGTCAATACTTTTTGAGAGTTACTACGTCCTGACAAAGCTCTATCCTTGACTAAGGACTAGGCCTCAACCTTGGTCCCCATGTCTATCTTCGGTCTGTGCAGCCCAATCTTAGCAAAGAATCCTGCTAAGTCAACTCTTATTCCCTTGATATCTGATCACTCTCACCTGCCCACAGCAAGGATCCTGTTAGGTCAGTTTAGCAAGAATCCCCCCACGCTTGATGTCTTCTCTTAGTAATTTATCTACTGTCCTTTGCCTTTAACATGCTCTTTGGTTGTAATTCCCCAGCTGCCTTTGCTATATTTAGAGTTAAGCTCTATCTCCCCTATTGCAATACCCCTATTATAACGATCTTTTTAAGAAGTTTTATTTATTAAAGGATCTCTACACCCCACATGGGGCTCGAACTCATGACCCTGAGATCAAGAGTCACATGCTCTTCTGACTGGGCCAGGCAGGTGCCCCATAATGGTCTTGGATAAAAAGTCTTCCTTACCATTTTAACAAATGTCAAATTAATTTTTTCCTTACCAGTGTCAGGCATAAAGCAGGTAAGTTACTAGCTTTCATGGAGCTTAACTTTTAGTTAGTATAGAGAGAAAATAAGCCACCCCTCCCCCCACAATTCCACCAATAAGAACACAAAGACAAACAAACGTGAAAAAATAACAAATAAGTTAAGGCTCCCCCTTAGGTATAAAGAGGGCTTCTTTAGATTGGGTGGCCAGAGAGGGCCACCCCCAGGAAGAAGAAGTGGAGCTGGGAGCTGGAAGGCCAAGCATCACGCTGAGATGAGGGACAGGGTGCTGCAGGTGGAGAGTGAGGCAGGACCCGAGGGAGGGAGTTGTGGGAACATGGGACACAGTGGGTGAAGAGGAGACTGGCAAAGGGTGAGGCCGAGAAGTGAACCAAAGCCAGGTAGTGATGGGCGTTGTAAGCTAGGTGAAGAGTTGCAGTACCTTGGGCTTAAAATGTCTGGATGTCGCCTGGTTTTTTCACATTGCATTGCTGTCGTCGGCAGGTCTAAGAAATTGTCAAACAACTTCCCTCTTTTTAAACTCTTACTGAAGATCCCCACTCCCTGGATTTGTTATTTTGCATAAGATGACTGAAAAGTAGGGAATGACTGTTGCTCAGGTATATTACCGTTTTCTGTGTTTCCTTTAATGCTCTAAGGTAAAGGAAAAAAAAATTTCCTAGATAATAGCAGATTCTTTGCGAAGATTGCTCGGTTGCTTTTAATTGTTTCTTATACCATCAGCTCCTCTCTGGGACACTTTCCCTCCTAGAGGGTTTTTCATCATATAAAAGATAGGTCTGTTTAATTGTTTTCTTTTTGCTTGGGTAGTCTTTACTGATAGGAGAAAATGTTGAATGTTTTAAGTTATCCTAAGTTTAGCAACCTGGTCATATTAAAAAAATTTAGTTTATAAGTCCACTTTTTTCATATTCCTAAGTCTTCCTAATTATTGTTCCAAAAGATTGTCTGCTCACTGTGTTTTTTCTCAAAAAGAATCTACATATTTAAGTTTGTGACACTATCATCATTTGATACTTAATACTACTTCCAAAAAACTTTCAGAATCTTTTTGCTAGGCATTTTATTTGAAGAGCTATACTGTAATTTTCTATTGTATTATATTTTTGTAAAACACTGTGATTCTGATAGTTATATTGTCTGGATCATAGGATGGGTATGTTTTTATGTAACTTTATAAGAAACTGCCAAATATCTTTCCAAAGTAGGACCATATATTCCTTCCATCAGTAATACGTGAATGTTCTATTAACTTCACACATTTTTTTCAAGGACAGGTTATAGAGTTGCCTGGGCATCCTGCTTTAGGTAAAGTTCTTTCTACAATGTACCAATGTGTATACCTCTAAGACTCTACATGGTCCTAAATTCTTTTCTGAAAAAAAAAAAAAAAATCATTCTTTGTTTCTACTCTTTTAAATAATATAGTCAGAGAAAGTAAGAATGAACTTATTTCTAATCTTGCATGAAGTGCTAGAAGAAGGGCAGGGAATATGTTCTTTCTCTGTGGCTCAGCAATATCCTGATGACCCCTTCCAGATAGAAGGGGAGAATCAAATTCATGTTTGGTTTACTGTGATTTTTTTTCCTCTGGCATTCTGTCATGCATAAGAATGAGGGTAGAAGAAGGTTAGAAGTAATTATATTGAGAACTACAATAGATGCCAAGCTTCAGTCATCATTGTATTTAGGGCTGGAAATACTCTGGGAGGTTGATTTAAATCACCTGCTTTTACAGATGATGAAAATAAAACCCAGAGAAGAAAGTAACTTGTCAAGGTCATTCATCTGGTTAATCAACCCAGCCAAGGTAAGAATTCAAAACCTGACCTGTTTAGTGCTAGTTTTGCTTTGCTTAAGAATATCCATTATCGGGGCGCCTGGGTGGCTCAGTTGGTTGGGTGGCTGCCTTGGGCTCAGGTTGTGATCTTGGAGTCCTGGGATCAAGCCCCATGTCGGGCTCCCTGCTCAGTGGAGAGCCTGCTTCTCCCTCTGCTCCTCACCTCGCTCACTCTCTCTCTCTCTCACTCTCTCGCACTTCCTCAAATACATAAATAAAATCTTAAAAAAAAAAAAAGAATATCCATTATCACTTCCCTGAATAAGCCTGGATGTTTTCTGTGTATTTCTTTGTGAAAAAAAATTTTTTTTTTTTGTTCAGAATTACAGGTGGTAAAATATACAAACTGGTCAAATATATTCTTTAGAATTGTTGTAAAATAAAAAGACACCGTAAAATAGTTTCATGAAGTAATTGGATCTGAAACATTTTGAATTTTTTCCCTTCTTCAAACTAGATGATGTTATTATGCAGTTGCCATGGGAAAGTATATGTTAGCTGCCAAAAACCTAAAACAGATCTTGGATGTTAAGCAGGTAAGGTTAAGGCACGGAGTACAATTCTTGTAGAAGAAAAGATAGTATCCGTTTGAAACACCACCTATGTGCTAGGAAACATCTAGTTATGTTCTTTCTATGCAGCTCAGAGGCTTAAATACCTTTATTAGTCTATTCAGATGAAAGAATAGTTTTCTAATGTCCACATTTGTGGGAGCCCTGAAAGTGATTCTTCCAGGAAGACTTCAAAAACAGTCCCTCAGGCTAGAACTTTTCATACACTGTTTACTTCCGTATCAAGAAAGCCATTTGTGGTCTCCAAGTAAACAGATGCCATTTGATTTTACCATTCTGTTGACTGTGTGGCTCACGTGCACTATAACTACAGAATCAGGAAGTGGATTTTGAGTGTATTTTTTTTTTTTTCAAGAGCTCTTGGGCTTTGAAATAAAACCAATAGATCCCCTGATGCTCCAGATAGTTTTCAAATCTTATTTAAAGTATTTATAGAAGTCAAACCATGAACCATTATCCTATGTAGATGAAGTCTTATATAATCTTGCTTATATTCAACTATCCCTTCAACTTCAACTCCATTCAACCATCTATTTGGATCTTTGGCCTTTTCAAAACCCTTATTGAGAGAAACTAGTTTTTCCCCTGTAGGAAAATCCTACAGTTCCATCAGGACAGAGTGCCTTTGCTCTGGAGGGGTGATGTATTAGCCTTCCCAATGGTATGCATATTCCTCTCCGATGCCAAAAAATAGGCATTTTATACACGCTTCCTGAGTAAATAAGTTAAATCGAATTTTATCTTGCATGAATAAATATGAAAACATACATTAATAAGTAGGTCTGTTAAGACTATCGTAAATCTGGATCATGTTTTCTCCAACTCAATCTAGATCAGGGGCCAATAAACCTTTTGTCTAAGGGGTCAACTAGTAAATATTTCTGGCTCTCTGGCTCTGGCCGTACCGTCTCTGTCATAAGCACTCACGTCTGTTGCTATACTGCAATAGCGATCATAGACAAGATGTAAACAGATGGATGTGGCTGAGGTCCAAGGAAACTCTATTTACCTATAGGCTGTAGTTTGCCGACCCATGATCTAGCTCTACAACGCTGTACGTGAACGCAGATGAGGGATGAAGGATGCAAATGTCAGAAGTCCTTTTGGCTTTTTTTTTTTTTAAACATTTTATTTATTTATTTGGCAAAGAGAGAGAGAGCACAAGTAGGCAGATAGACAGGCAGAGGGAGAGGGAGAAGCAGGCTCCATGCTCAGCAGAGAGCCCGACGTGGGGCTCCATCCCAGGACGCTGGGATCATGACCTGAGCCGAAGGCAGCCACTTAACTGACTGAACCACCCAGATGCCCTCTTTTGGCTTTTATTTTGGTGTTTTTCTGCCTCTATTCATGGAGTCAGGGTATTTCTACTTCATCTTCTCACACAGAGATAGTGTTGCAGAAGGCTTTTCCGTTTTTGTTAAGGAAAGCACGGAAATTTCGAGGTAATCTGCTTTTGTCTGGGCTGTGTTCTTTAGAACTTAGCATGCCACCTAGGATTAATAAATGTTAACTAATAATCATTTTTCATTTCAGCACCATACCCTTTATGGCGTCTCCCCCGGCACCCCCAGAGGCGCCAACCTGTAGCTTTTACGATGTTCTATTACGCATTGTCAGCAGCACCTTGCTGATGAAATCACACTCGACAGAGAGAGTTGACTGCAAGGCTGTAAGTATTCCTGACAGGTTGCTCTTGTGCAGGTTTGGCTTCTCTTGTATAAAGATTAAAAATCTTGTCGCAGCCGGTAAAAAAGGAAGTCCACGGAAAACCACTGAGCATCCACAGCTCACGAAAGGCACTTCCCTACAAGTCAGAATTGAGATGAGGGCGCTAGGTTATATGAAGGAAGATGACTGGGAAGTGATGATCAGGTATCTCATAGCACTGCGGGGGGGGGCGGGGGCGGTGTTTGTGCCAGGGGCAGTATCTTCCAGGAGCTGTGAAAGCTTTCTTTCGTGATTAATCAAAGAATTTCATATTTCTAACTTCATTTAGACAGATCCAAATGAGTAGTCCTATTTTGTGCGTGTGTGTTTGCTCTGAAGATGAGCTTTCTTTACCTGAGCCTAATTTTTCTTTTCCTCTGTCCTTAGTGCAATGGTTATAAAATTGTCATTTTGCTCTCCTTTCAGAGTCTTTGCTTAAGCTGGACCTGTGCCCAAAGCAGCAGGAGATGCTGTCCCATAAAGCCAGAACATTTTATAAGTACTGGCAGTGAAGGTTGATTACTTCATTTCCAAAACAGCACAGAGAGCCACTGCGGAGGGCTCGGGAAGAGAGCCGCCGGAACCTGGAAGTGCTGACTCTGCATGGTGCTGAGTCAGTCCCGGGCTGTGTTGCCTTCGTGGCTTTGGCTCCGTGCCTTGGGTGCTGATGAGCAGAAGGGGCAGTGGGGATTTCGGTGCTGCGAGTCGCGCTGAAGTAACCAGCTAGGCGATACAGCTGTCAAATTAGGCAAGACTGGGGCCAGTCAGGAAGACTAGGATTTGAATTCAGATAGGTGATTTTGACAGTCTTAATAAACGATCAGTGTGGCTGGTAAATTTTTTTTACTTTCAAGGTATTAAAAGGTGTACCAATTCCAGAAGAAAACCATATGTGTTTGTGCTTTGTCGTCCAGAAGCAGCCATTATTAGGAGTTTGTTGTATTTGTTTCAAGTCCTTTTATAAATGAAATGAGATCATATTAAGGATCAGAGTTGAAGTATTCTATTTCCCATCCCTTGTTCCTTTTCCTTTGCTCACCTGTAAGATAACCACTGTAATCTGTGGGTATATTCATCAGGGTCCTGGTAAGAAAGGGATGTCACATTCAAGAGGGATAATTTGTGGTGTGTTTGATGAAGAAACCATCTATGAAGGTTTAGGCAGAATGTAGGGAAATCACAATGGATATCAGGGTGCCAAAACCTGTGGGTCTAAAGAAAGGGGAGGAGAGAGGGAACAGTTACCGGATTCTGGAGGAGAGAATTGTGTGGGTCTCGATGGGCCCTATGCCCTTTGGTTGAGGGACAAGACCTGCCTAATGCAGCACTGCAGGGACGGAGGGGGGCAAACAAACACCCCAATCTTGGGGTGCCTGGTGGCTCAGTCATTAAGCATCTGCCTTCGGCTTAGGTCATGATCCCAGGGTCCTGGGATCGAGCCCCATGTCGGGTTCCCTGCTCCGCGGGAAGCCTGCTTTTCCCTCTCCCACTTCCCCTGCTTGTGATCCCTCTTTCGCTGTGTCTCTCTGTCTGTCAAATAAATAAATAAAATCCTAAAAAAAAAACACAACACAAAACACCCCAATCTCATTTTCCTTCTGCCCTCTGGTTGCTAGTCAGTGCCCCTCCTGGCCATACCCAGCCTGGGGCAAGAGGCCCCAGATGTGGTCCATGCAGATCAACCTCTCATGGCAAGGAAAGAGGTGGGATATGGACCCAGAGGGGCAAATGTAAGACATCCAGCACAGCATGTATCCTGAAACTATTATTTCTACGTGTCCCTGTACGTAACGGTATAATAAATAGGATATAGGAGGCGTCTGCAAACTTTTCCTGTAAAAGAGCAGATAGGAAACATTTTAGATTTGTGGACCTCCTACAGCCTCTGTCATACATTCTTCTTTCTTAATTTTTACAAACCTTTAAAAATGTAAAAACCATTCTCAGCTTATGGGTTATATAAAAACAGGTCTTGGGCTTGATTTCGCCTGTGGGTTGCAGTTTGCTGACCCCTACTGTATAGTAACAATTTAGTGTGTTTTAGGGGCGCCTGGGTGGCTCAGTTGGTTAAGCGACTGCCTTCGGCTCAGGTCATGATCCTGGAGTCCCAGGATCGAGTCCCGCATCGGGCTTCCTGCTCAGCAGGGAGTCTGCTTCTCCCTCTCACCCTCCTCCCTCTCATACGCTCTCTCTCTCTCTCATTCTCGCTCTCTCAAATAAATAAATAAAATCTTTAAAAAAAAAAAAAACAAAAAAAACAATTTAGTGTGTTTTAAAACTTTTGGCATAATTTATATCACACCCTAATTCTTTTCTAACACTGCGCGACAAATTGTTACAAATTTAATGACCTACAAGAACACTCATTTATTATCACACAGTTCTGTAGGTCAAAATTCCATGTGGGCTCACAGATGATTACTGAGATAGGAGCGATCAATATCTTGGTTACTGTGTTACACAGCTTTGGCTTTAATGATGGAAATCTAGTAGAGATATTTTTGTCCATAGGACTTCCCAATGGTCTTCAGATTATATCCAGTGGGCAGCAATTTACTGAACCCAGCCATAAGGCTGAATTTAGCCATTGTCATGAATGAATGTGTTGCATGGATGGGAGGAAGACTATTTCCTATTCAAATGGTACCACTAACTGACTTGGAACCAGTGTAATATGATCCTTGTCCTGGGTAGTTTACAGCTAGTGATAGAAAAGGCATTTTGTTGTTCATTGTATATGACTGAAACAGATAATAACAGAGAAGCAGGAAATGGGATGTCTTCTCTTTGGTGAAGATGACAGGGTGCCTATAAATCAGTGAGGATACACTGTCTGAAACTGGACGAAACAGAGAAGAAATTTTGATCTCACAGAGCAAGAAGTTCAGAGGTAGGGTGGCTTCAGGATAGGTTAATTTAACAGCTTGACCACGTTATGGAGGACCCAGGAACTTTGTATCTCTCCCTCCTGCCATCCTCGGTATTGATTTTTCCTCAGGTTTCAGTAAAATGCCTGGAGTAGTTCTACGTATCCTGTTCAGACAGAAAAGCTTTAGACATGAGGGACTGCCTCTCTTAGGAGGGAAGAAACTTTCTCCAGAACACCCCTTCCCCAGGGGCATTCTTTCCATATCTGACTGGTCAGAATTGAGTTGTAGGCCAACTTCTGAACCAACCCCTGCCAAAGAGTGATGTCACCATTAGACCAATAAGGTTTATTTCTGGGGTCCGTTTCCTTGAGGCACATGGTTGTTGGGTGTGTGCCTGAGCAAAATCAGAGCCTTGTTAGGAAAAAACGGGATGGGGAGAAGCAACACTGGAGGCCAGTAACAGTTCCCACTGTGTCCTGGCAGTCCACATCCTTTCAAATATATTAAAAGGTATTCGTAGCCACATTAAGGATAATTTCTCTACAACTATGTAAAAATAGAAGTGCAGTCATATTGGTAATGTAACTTTATGTTTTGAAGGCATTTTGTTAACCAGTTTTTCACTTTGATTTTGCAGGTTTCTTTTCATATTTTGGAATCAATAAGTTTTTTGTCAGGTCTCAAACATTTCAAAAATCCCTTGTGAAGCTGGTAGACCCTGGGCCACATGAAAGTGGGGCCACTTTCTAGCTGGAGGTAGGATAGTGAAGACAGGACTTTTGTCATTTGTAGTTGAAATATAGGGTCATCTATCCATGGTGTGATTTCAAGTATATGGAGAAGGGCTGTTTTCTTGTCCAGGGAACCAAAGCTTTTATTGAACAATTAATGATAAAGCTAAAAATACAAAATCCTTGAGGTAGTACTTCAAGCTTCACTGAAACCATATTGGCAACTTTTAAAAAGTGAAAAGATGAGAATCAGAGCAATAGACACCACAGAAGTAAGCAAGGAGAGCCTAGGTAGGACACCAAAACCCAAATTCTTTTGGGCATCTGTTCTGTAGTCATAGGTCTTACATCAAATATACTGTACTCCATTAATTCCATAGATATTTATCGAGCACTGCTATGTAGCAATACCTGAAGGATATGATGAGAGATTTAAAAAAGTATGTAATCCAAGGTTTTTTTTGTCTAAGGAGGCTGCCATCTTGGAAGAGAAGGACGAAGGTTGAGGATCAATTTATAGTCATGGATTTAAAATATCAGGGTATGATTTGGACTAATTAATGTCCTAATTAAGTTAAATTAAAACTTTTTGATAAAGGCCCTTGTTCAGCAAATAGGTCTTGTTTTCTGCTCTTAGGATCTTCTATGTTGTATAATAGTTACTTTTAGACACGCCTCTCTCTTCCCGACTAATCTATAAACCCTCTGAGGGCAGGGATTATGCCTTTCTTATCTTTTACGTCCGTGGTGCCTAGAAGGGTACCATGCACAGACATGTCATTAAACCTACGATAAGTGTGTGTATACTAATAGGGTACCTGACTCCAGCAACAAACACACCCAAACATTACAACAGAAAAGAAACCAAATGCTTCTTATTGCCCTTCTGACAGATTCCTTGGGAAATTGAACTGACATTAAAGAGCACTTGGCTTCATTTTTAACTCTCTGTCTGTTAATAGTTTGAACATGTTGGCTCTTCTTTCCCAGAGCAGAGCTTTTGAGATCAGTCAGGTGAAATCTGTTGTTGAATATACAGGACCACAACACGTCACAAGGCGAGCTGAAGTGGAAGAACCTCTCACCCCACGCTGTGACTGCTCCAGGTGGTTCCTCCCTGTTCTTTTCTCTGGGCTTTGTATGTAAAAATTGTTACGGCAGTTTGCTTCCTGCTGAGCGAGAATCAATTTAAAGCAGATTTTACATATTTATTTAAAAATGGCCTGTAATGTATTTTAGAGTCAGTATTGATTCTACTTGTCTTTGTGATTACATCTCTGACGGGTGTTTTTGTTATGTTGCAATTGCACAGTAAAGTAATAGGCTCTGAGATTCTATCAGTGCCTACTCTTTTCATGTTGCAATTGCTTGATAATAATTCGATGGTATCTTTGCCTGATGTTTTAATACTCCTGTCTTCCAGATTGCTCTTACTGGGGAGATATTTACCCCAATGAGCTGCTGCACCCTAATAAAAATAAACAAAGCAGGGAAACATGTGGCTGCATATACTTCTTTGTGTGACACTTGTCTGGGCTGACAGTGTGGCTCAGGCTGATTTTCACAGATACCATATGTTCCAGTTATCTATTGCTGCATAACAAACCACCCCCAACTTTAATGGCATAAAACAACCACCATTTCATTATGCTCACGGATTTATGGGTCATGGATTTAAGTAGGGAAGAAGGAAGATTGCTTGTCTCTACTCCATGAGGTCTGGGGCCTCTGCTAGAAAGATTCAAACCACTGGAAGTTACATTATTGCTGGGGACTGGAATGATCTGAATGCTTCTTCAATCACGTGTCTGATTAATGCGCTGGGGTGAGCTGAAAATGGCTTGGCTGTGTATGCCTTCTGGAATGCCTGCCATGTGGTGCGGGCTTCCTCAGAGCATGGTAGCCTTAGGGTAGTTGCACTTCTTACATTCAGGGCTCCATGAGTGCGTGTTCCAGTCAACGAGATGGGAGCTGAGTGACTCTTTCTGACCCAACCTCAGAAGTCTTGCATTGTTTCTTCTGCTGCATTATCTTGGCTACAGGTGAGCCACTAAGATTGGTCCACATTCAACCAGACAGTAATTAGGCCCCACTTCTTGGTAGGAGGACTATCCAAGAACTTGTTGCCATCTTTAAAATCTTTACAATAAATGCTTTACCTTTTGTCAAGTCTGGTTTCCATCTTCTTAAAAAATTTTTTAAATTTTTTAAAAAATATTTTATTTATTTATTTGAAGAGAGAGCATGCTTGTGCGCTCGAGAGAGAGCTTGGTGGGGGGTGGGAAAGGCAGAGGGAGAGGGAGAAGCAGGCTCTCCTCTGAGCAGGGAGCCGAGATGGGGCTCGGTCCCGGGACCCTGGGATCATGACCTCAGCTGAAGGCAGACGCTTAACGATTGAGCCACCCAGGCGCCCCCCTCTTTTTTTTTTTTTTTTTTAAGACTTATCGACTCATTTCAGAGAGAGAGAGAGAGCGTGGGTTGGGGGGATGGTGCAGTGAGAGGGACACAAACAGACTCCCCACGAGCAGGGAGCCTGTTGCTGGTGGGCTCGATCCCAGGGCCCCAAGACCAGGACCTGAACGGAAACCAAGAGGTGGACGCTCAACCGACTGAGCTACACAGGCATCCCCCAACCCCCATCTTCTTTGAATTTAAAAAAAGAGATTCATTTGGTAAAGGGCAAGTTTATTAAGTACTTATTAAAACATGCTGAGGCATGATAAGGAGTAAGGAAAAAGAAAGAAAAAACCTTCTTTTCTTGCAATTTAATCAGAAAGGTGGTATGCAAGTATATAAAAATCTGAGTAACATATTTACAAAGTAAAGTATGAAGGAGTACAAGTCAATATGCCCTAGAACTTTGCAGTAATAGCTGTGGAATTTTTATAATATGCAAATATTTTAGATCTCATCCAAAATATAACTACTCACAATAGCAAATATCATTCAAACAACACTTACAAGGCTCAGGAGTCTATGAAAAGAGGAGTCCCATGAACATAAAATGTTAGAGTTGGAAGGAACCTTAGAGGTTATTTATTCCAAGTCTTTTAATATGTAGGTGAGGAACTGTAGGCCCCAACTGGCAGTTCAGGAAGGGGGAAAGACTAGAGCTTATTCAGCTGGGTCACCTTAAGAGTGTGAAACGTAACTTCTATGGGTTTCAGTTAAATCTTAAATTGTGTCAGTGTGATTCTATCAGTCAGCTTAGGCTGATATGTTTTAGTAACAAATTATCCCCAAATCTTAGTGATTTACAACCGAGATTTATTTCTTGCTTATGCTCAAGATCTTCACTCTGGGACCAGGGTGAGCAGCCCATTTGGGACATCGCTGGTTGATGCAGGGGTAAAGAGATCATGGCAAAGCAAATGCAGGCTCTTAACGCTTCAGCTTGAAAGTCACAGGCTAAGCCTGACATCCAGGGAGCAGAAAATATGATCTTTTCTGTGGGAAGCGTTGCCTGCGGAGAGGGGCAGCAAGGATTTTGAACAAGAATACAGTTCATCACAGTGATGTGGGTAAAAGTACTTAGTGAACAGCAGAACACCAGTGAATACAAGTTGCTCTTGATCTGTCCAAAGTCCACGAGCCACCAGTGATGGAACTGAGGCTACCACAGTATTCTCCTCTTCTCTGGAACTATTCACAGGACACCTTTCTTACCATGTTAGTGCTTAATAAAATATCCACTTTAGAATTGTCGATCAACATAGTCCCTTTGCCAGATATAAGGATGATTTTCCCAAGGATAAATCTTTATATATATTTAAGTAACACACACACACACACTTATATATATATAAAATATGTGTATATATAGTATAATATATATTTTTAATATAGAATTTATATATATAATATACATATTTTGGTAAGAGTTGTTCTTAACAGCTATTGCAGCTTTCAGTTTGATTGATAATTTTATACTACATGCCAGAAAGCCTTGTCACATGTGTCTTAAATCAGCCATTTTGACCTTATGTGTTTTATTTGTGAAGAGGAGACTTCCATCACATTTTTTTTCTGACAGAATTTGTCCTTAAAAATACATAAATTCCATTACAGCTATATAACTCCTCCATAATTGCCTTATTCATCTCTAAATTATGTGTAGAGGAGGCAAGATGGATGATTCAAGCTTTTCAATGTTTTATGGAAGAGTTAGAGGCAGACTTCTTGGAAACGGTTTCTCTCAGCTCTTCTTTTTCAACTAATACAGGCATCAAAACTCAAGGAAACTCACTCGCTGTAGAAGCCGATCTGTAGAATCAATTGGATTGTTTGCCAGGCTAAAGGAGCTGTGATGTTTGGATCCCCAGAGCTTTTTGGGGGGGTGACTTTTCATGTGGGGTCACCAGCGGCTTCCAGATTTAATGTACTTTCACCAGTGGGTTTTTGAAGCCAGCTTCCACTATGCTCTTACTTTAGTTTATGTGGAAGTGACATGCTCTTTCAGAGGGAAGGTAAATTGAGTTCTATCTTTTAGCTATGGATTGTTGAACAGGTTGCAATATAGTTGTTATGCTGCTAGCCTGGTGTTGACCTTCATGTAGGAATTTTTGTATATTCTACAAAGCAAACATAAATCCAATGAACCTTAGTCATGGCCAAAAGCCAAACTGAGAAAACCTCTGAAATCTAGTTTAAAAACCATAGCAGCATTCATTTCATATAGGTCAATGAATTATACAATTGAGGGGTATTAACTTCAAATAGCCCAGCTCTCCCCCTACCCCTGACACACAAAAAAGGCAAGTTCTTGGTAAAATGCCATTATTTTCACAAGGTAAAAAGCAAGGGATAGGGTAACAGGATATTTTTATATTAAAAAATAATAACAAGGTCCGCATTGACCTGTTCCATCATTAGCTTCTCCATCAGTTCACACTTCAAATGTTTTCTCAAATGGTTATGGATTTGGCATGTGGGAGTAAAATTTGAAGTGATTGTCTAAGCTTTTAGAGTAAGCCAAATCTATTGCAGTAGCAAGTTAACATAAAATAACATTCGTGAGAGATGTTAACTGGCTAATTAACCATACACATAGTCTAGACCCAAGTTGGCATACATCCAGAGGAGTAGTCTGTAGGAGCCTAGGAAACCATTACTGTAACCATTTTCCCGTATCCTTGCAGGAAAAGAAAGACCAAAATGTGCCCCAATTCTGAGATATGGTCCAGAGCACATATTTATAAAAAAAGCCCTATCCAACAAATATAAAATAAATGTTTGAACATTACAGGAAACACTAATTTGATTGCAAATTAGTGGGCATCTTTAGAATATCAGTGGCATGTGTGAGAATGACTTTTAGATTTGATCTAAGACCTCTGGGGTTATTTAGCTTCTGTTTTCTATTGTCCAGGAGGAAAGGAACAAAAATAACTTTAATTCTTCCTTTTGTGCTTTGAATGAGTGGTCTCTTGGCATGGACCTTTTGTTTCTTATATTTTTCACTCATCTTATACTCAGTTTACAAGCCTGAGCTTATACTCAGATGATGGGAAACTACCTCTAAATTCTGCACTTCTGTATTATTTTACATACCATTCATTTGAGAGCATTTTACCCCTACCTGTGTATAAAATCACACACACACACCCTATATACATAATACATACATTTACATATATGATTTCTAACAAATGGTTGTTTTGAGTGCCCAAAACATGAAAGTAAAACTTCAGGGGCTTCCTCAAATTCTGAGACCGTGGAATGGGCTAGGGACCATATATGTAGTGTTGTTTGTCTTAGGTGTTATTTCTCCAGAATGTGCCCTAGTGTATAGGGGCAGGGCTACCTGGCCATGAAATGGGACAAAATCCTGAGAAGCAGAATTTAAAATAAAGGAAAAAGATAAAAAGTGGGATAATATGAGCAGTTAGATTTTGTTGTGTAACAAAGACAAAACTTCTAGTGACACAGCAGTTGGCCAGGGATGCTCTGCTGAGCTCAGATGGGTGCCATGGGCGTGGCCCCAGGCCGCAGGTTCCATTCAGGTCTGACCTGTGTAGTGGTCAATTTTCTGGGGCCAGCTGGCTGCTCAGGACCTGGTCTTCTCATGGTGATGGCAGAAACTCAAGGGCATAGCCCAACTAACCACACCAGCCTCTGCTTACATCATGTTTGCTAATATCCCAGTAGCCAAATCAAGTCATGTGCAAAGTCAAGGGGAGTGGGTGTATAGTTCTCCCATGGGTGGAGAGAAGAGAGTGAATATTTGCTGAACAATGATCCAGTCTGCACAAATGGTCTGTGTAAAATCTTCAATGTATTGCTTTTTTTACTGTGTGGTAGAAGGCTGGCTTGGTAACTTGGTAGTTCGATGGGGCTGGAGAGATGACGAGGGACTTGTAGGCCATGTTAATAATAATAATACTAACATTATTAATAATAACACATAAATTTATAAAGGCAGGATGTTGTAGGCCAGGCTAATAATAAATAGTAACAGTAGAAGCCGCATACACACTTATGCTTTAGTCATTGTTCTAAGCACTTTACAAAAATTGTTGTATTTAATCCTCACAGCAACCCCATAGAGTAGATGCCATTATTATCTCAATTTTTAGGTGAGGAATTGGGGGCACGTAGAATTTAGGTGGTTTGCTAGGGATCAAATAAGTCTAGTAAGTGATGGGCAGAGATTTAAATCCAGGTGGTTTGGCTCCAGAGTCCATGTTCTTAACATACCCCCACATCTTCAGTTATTTTATGGGCTGATGGCTGATGTGATCTGATTTACATTTTGAAGAGTCATTCTAGATTTTTTGGTAGAAAGAATGGCTGAAAGTGTGGAAATGGTGATGTCTGTTAGAACAATGTTTCTCAAAGTGTGATCTGTAGTCTGCTACTACTTTGTTACCGACCCCAGACAAAGTAAGCACAGAAATCGAGAGGAAGGGTTTAGAAACTCTTAACGGCGAATTTGACATTGTTTCCAGACCAAAGTGCATGATCATTATCCTAGTTATTCATTTTTACTGCATGTTACAGAAGTGTTGGTTCCTAATGGGTTGGAAATGGAGTATAAAACAAAAAGAAAACTGAAAACAACAGTCCCTTATATCACAAACAGCTTGGGAAACCCTGAGTAGATTAGTGCAATAATCCAGGTGTGTGCTTATTGATAATGCTTTGAATGAGGGTGGTGCTTGTGGAGACAGAAAGTAGATGGATTTGATGACAATTTTAAGAATGGGTCAGTCCTACTTATTAACATCTTACAGAGAGGAGGGAGAGTACGAGACAGGTTGAAAGGAAGCATTCAAAGATGCTCCTCTCCCCCCATTTAGACACGGCCTGCATGCTGCTTGCGGGACCAGTTTTAAGGAAACACCACATAGGAATACAATTCTATTTGAAACCCAGCAAAGAGGAACTTAGAGGAAACTTTTGGTGATTTTCAGTATAGGTGAAATGCTTATTTACTCTTTTAGAGCGATCGATTCATCTTGGTTTGCCTGGGACTTTCCCAGTATTCACGCTGAAGTCCCACATCCTGAAAGTCCCTTCAAACCAGGCAAACCAGAGTGCTTGGTCACCCTCTCTTTTATATTGTAAATAGTAGTTTATGTTATACTGGTGGTCCTCAGGCTGTGCACATCTTTTTCCACTTTGCTACCAGCCCATCTGGTGAGGTCCTTCATTCCTGGAATGTTGGAGCATGATATAGATGCCCAGACATAAGGGGGATTTGAGTGAGCCCTATTGGAAGAGATTTCAAAAATGATAAAGAAATAAGAAATGGGAATAAAATGAGATGCTATTTATTCAGACAGATCCTGGAATGTTTTCCTGCAACCTGGAACTTCTCACAAATTCTTGACTTGCTGATTTTATTTGGCCATGGAGAAGAGAAAGCATGAAAGGAAAGTACTCTATCCTGGTCCATAGGGAAGAGCTGGTGGGGAGAACGGAGTGTCAGTAACTTAAAGAGGACATGGCTGTTTCACCTTAGAGTGCACAGAAGGGCAGGATGGAACATGATGGCAGGGACCCATGATCTCCCCTTCCCACATGAATATCGATTTCAACCTTTTAGAGAGTCGACTGTGATGATTCCAATCACCACATGGGGAAAGCACTTGATGCAAACATGAGCTTTTCAAGTAGGAAGCTCATTCTTAAGCCTTTCCTATATATGCAGGAAATGGATTTGAAGCTTCCATCCCACCAGCGGGTGATGGTGTGTAGTGTGGACTGTGTAGCTGATGGCTAATTAGCTAATGTGCTTTAGTCTCGGGTGCCATCTGAATCATTAATTCTGCCATATAGATCCAGTCCTCATGAAAGGGTCACCGTCTTGGCTTTATAATGTAACATTTCTACTTTCTCTTGGACTACAGCCTCACTCTTGCCTTGGCAACTGTCTTTCCCTTGGACCAGATGTCTCCTAAATCCTGTGCAATTCTGGGTATCTGCTTGAAAAGATCATCCTGAACCATGATCTCAGCAGCCTTCTCTCAAGGATCAAGTGTGAATCTGTGTCCGAAAACTAAGACTACACCTCTCTTTCACCTAGATCACCATCATCTGGGAGTTTCACTCCCTGAGACTGAGATCTTGCGTCCCTTTAATGGTCTACCCCCCAACGTAGGGGTGGCATTTGGCTTTGTGTATTCAGCTGTTAACCAAACACTCCAGGCTTAGAAATCCTTGAATACTGACACAAACTCCAATTAAGCATGACTTTGACAACCCATTGGATATTCAATATTGGATTACAGGTTATTCCCTTTCAAGGGCCAGCCCTGCTGCTGGGCCAGGTCTCCTGTCACAGAACTGGTTTCTTCTCTTTCCCACTGTGTCTGAGTTCATAGGATACCTCTTGACCAAGCTCACTTCAGTGATGACAGCTGGGCCTTATAAAACACAAAGGATGATGATCAACTATGTGACTACCACACAAAGGAGAAAGAGGACAGCTGCCAGGGCATATGGTGCAATATTCACAGACGACAGAGAGAAAGCAGTACTGCTCAATTCCATGTATACTTCTGGCTTCCTTATTAAGTAGAATAATTGTCAAATGTGGTTGAGAGAGAATTGATGTCTGGGATGGGTGATGAGTAATAAGAGGGCATCCAAGTATTTAAATGAAAATTCTCAGAGGTTCAGGTAAATTACTCCAGGATTCTGACAGACTTCTCATATGGGATTATTTAATCTTGATGGATAATCTTTGACGAATCTGAGAGATGCAGGAGATAGTCAATCATACCATTTTCCAAAAGGGGAAAACACAGATTTCAAAAATTAAAGGCATGTAAAATTAAAGTCTTTTCATAGAAAAAAATTGAGAATACATTTTTAATCAGATGGTTCTTAGTGCTTAGAAAGAAACGTGTTGATATAATCCAAGGGCAATAAATGGCAAGTAAATCATTAGAAACCAAGGCAGCTTTATCTCTCTTTCAACCTCGTGCTCTCTCTCTCTCCATTTGCTCCTGTATCTACATCTCTCTAAGCTCTGATTTGTTCTTCTATCTTTCTCTTCCAAACAAGAGCTGCTGCTTCCTCTGTTCTTCCTGCATGATACATCATAGCTATCACCAAGTGGGGGTATCCTCAGATTCTGAGTCCACATTCCTTCACATGTCAAGTACCTGTCCTTAGTACAAATTTTAGAAGCACACATTTTATGGTCCATTGACAAAACACCCACATTTGACCCATAAGAGGGGTCAAGACAGAGTGCTTATATTCTTATTGGCCAAGAATTAATCTGTGCAGTGGGATTAAGACAATACCTCTTCTAAAGCTTCTATTCCCACCTTTCGGAACCAAGAAGAGACTCACTGGAGCTAAGACCTTGCCTTTCCAAACCTTCTTACCCATCATCATCAAGGATGAAAAAGGAGCTCCTGAAATACCTCTCTTTCCACCACTGAACAATCACAGACTTGTCACCAGTCTCTTGAATCCGTAAGGACCAATCTTATTTAGTATTTATCTGTGCTTATACAAGTCACTTCAAAACCCTTTTGACATACAGGGCAACTCTCATCTCTCTAATGCCCCAAAGACCCTGAACATCCTCTAATCTGTTTTCCTCTGCTATGCTTCCTCATATCTTGAAATCCTTCACAGTGCACTCTGGATTTCATGGTCTACCATCAGTAAAATCCCATATCTCTTTTATCTTTTTTTTTTTTTTTAAAGATTTTATTTATTTATGTGACAGAGAGAGACACAGCGAGAGAGGGAACACAAGCAGGGGGAGTGGGAGAGGGAGAAGCAGGCTTCCCGCTGAGCTGGGAGCCCGATGCGGGGCTCGATCCCAGGACCCTGGGATCATGACCTGAGCCGAAGGCAGCCGCTTAATGACTGAGCCACCCAGGCGCCCCTCTCTTTTATCTTTTAATTCCATATATTTTTCATCATTTTATCTTCATGGAAATTTGGTTGTCCCTTGAGGATGCTGTGTCTGCTGTAGCCTTCCCAAGTAGTGGTTATTTTTCTCTTACGACTTTCTCACTTCTAGGCCTTAGGGATTTGATAGGTGTCCTCTTTGCTCCTTATTGCTGCTTTTAGACCATTTTCCTCCTCCCCTTTCTCTTCCACTCTGAATCCAAGATCATCAAACTATATCACCCACTGTCTCTCATCAACTGAGTTTGGATCATGGGGTGATTCTCCAAATTTCTTTATGATTTTAGATTCTGGTCCACTATGCCCCTGTCTAATTCCTATGCCTTAGTGATTCAAATATATGTAATATGTAGTTGATTCTTTCCACTTTCTAATCTTTTAGTTCCTTAACTTTATCTTTTCCAAAAATCTTGTCTTCCATTCTACCTCAGCCCCTATTTCCCATTGTCACGTTCTAGACCTTGTCTTTATTGATAACCATAAATCTTTCATACTCTCAACTTCATGCCTTTCACTGTCTCACCACCATCTCAAAAATTTTCCAGTTCATTCCTTCCAATAGCCCAATTCCAAAGGGTTTCCAATATCCCCCACCCCCACCACCAAACTCCAATGCATTGAGCATATTACCTTTCTCTGTCCCTCAATCCCTTCATGTCCTTTCTCTCCTCATTGTCAGGGTAAAATTATATATTCAGTCTTTATAATCACTCCTTTGCATACATCCTTATTTCCTTTGCCTCTATCTTGGTAAAAAATATAACCCTGATGAATTTCATCTTTTTGATTACTCCAAACTTATGCCCATGTCTAGTTGAACATGGCTAGAAAAAAAAATTCACAACCACATTGGCTGGTCTCATTATAAATTCATGATTAGGGATCTCCAATAGGCCTTTAATGCTTTCAGGCAATCATAAATTCCTTATGCATTCATTCTCCTACTCTCCTAGATGATATGTCACCTTCTCTGTCTCCTTAAAGCTCCAACATCTCCTCCTCCATTTTTAGTCTACGGTGATGATCTTGTTTTTGGCTTCACTAAAAAAGTGAAAGCAATCAGAAGAGAACTGCCACAGACTCCGCCACCACATCTGCCCAGTTACCAACATCTGAATTGATGTATTCTGCTTTCCCTTTGCCTATCTTAGCTCTTCTCTCCACTTGGATACTAGATTACATATCTTCTTGCTCCAGCATCACTTCAGCAACTCCTCCCTCTCTTGGCAATATCATCAATATTTCCTCTCTTTATGGGATTGTTCCCATTTATTATTTCTCAGTTATAAAAACCCTCTTCTTGGGGGGTGAGGAAAAATGGGTGAAGGGGAGTGGGAGATAGAGGATTCCAGTTATGGAATAAGTCATGGGGATAAAGGGCCCAGCATAGGGTATATAGTCAATGGTATTGTCATAGTATTGTGTGGTGACAGATGGGAGCTACACTTGTGGTGAGTAGAGCATAATGTCTAGAGAAGTTGAATCACTATGTTGTATACCTGAGACTAATGTAACATTGTGTGTCAACTATATTAAAAACAAAACAAAACCTCTTCTTGATGACACATCCACCAACACTTGATGCCCCACTTCTTTGCTTCCCTTTGGAGAAAAGTTCCTCTAATGTTGTTTGAGCTGATTGTCTCCAATTCTTACATCCCCTTAAGTCACTCTAGTCAGTTTTTCAGCCTCATGACATCATTGAAACCACTCTTGTCAATATAAGCAATGACTTCTATGTGGCTACATTAAATGGTCAATTCTCAGTTTCCATTTTACTTGATCCAATAGCATCATTTGACCTTGTTGAATGCACTTTCTAGCAATTTGTTCATTTGGCTTCCAGGCTTCTATACTACCTTCACTTTTTTTTTCTACCTTAGCAATTGCTTTATTTTAATCCCCTTCTCTGGTTCTTCCTCTGTCTCCCTAACTTTTTAATGTTACAGGGTCTCAAGGCTAAGTCCTTTGATTAACTTTCATCCTTTCGAGCTCATTGAGTCTCATGGCTTTAAAAACTATTTATATACCAACAACTTCCAATATATCTCTAGCTTGGACCTCTCTCCCAAACTGCAGACTTGTATTTCCAATCTGTCCAAAACAGACTTTCTGATCTTCCTCCCTCCCCCATTCCAAACCTCCTCCATCTCTGGCCTTCCCTGTCACAGTTGATGGCAGCAACTCCAACTATCCTGTGTCTCAGGCCAAAAACCTTGGCATGACTCTTTTCATAACTACATGCAATTTATCAGCAAATACTGTGGAATTAACCTTCAAAATAAATGTGGAATCTGACCAGTTCTCACCACTACCATTTCTCACTACTACTGCCTTGGTCCAAGTCACCATCTTTCACTAAGATTACCATAATAACATCCTAGCAGATCTTACTAATTCCTTTTAGATATAGCGGCCAAGGTTATCCTCTTAAAATGTAAATCAGATCATGTCACTCTTTTGTTCAAAACTGTGCAATAGGTTTTCCTTTCATTCAACATATGAATTAAAGTCCTTATGTTCGTCCACTTACATCTCTGATCTCATTTCTCAGCTTTTCTCCAAATCATTTACTCTGCTGCAGCCACATTGATTTTCTTGTTCTTTTAACATGCCATTTTCCCTTTGTCTTAGTGTTTTTGCATGGGTTGTGCCCTCTACACAAATGCCCCTTTCCTAGAAATTTGCATGGTTGACCTCCTCCAAGTCTTTGTTCAAATGTCACCTTTTCAAAAAGGACCTAGTAAATCTACTTAAAATTTCCCTTCTTACCCCCAATGCCCTTTATCCCATTCTACTTTTCCTTTTTTTCATAGGATTTCTCTTCTATAGTAATATGTAATTTACTTATGTATTATATTTAATATCTATATTAAACTATAATGGAACTATAATGGAATAAACTATAGTGGAACTATAATGTAAGTTCCACAAGGGCAGAAATCTTTGTCTATCTTGATCATTGATATATTGCAAGAGCCTAGAACAGTTCTTGGTACGTAATAGGTGCTCCGTAAGTATTTGTTGAATAAATAAATGAATCCTACTTTCTAGATGTGTCTTACTTTGTTAGGTGTCTCTTCTTACTCTAATCAGTCAAGGTGAAGGGGATGAAGTCAAATGGAGGTAAATAGGACTACTTCCTCCAGAGATGGGGTAGGGTAGGTTCTCTAAGAAGAAATTTTTCTCTAAGAAAGTAGAATAGAAGTAGAAAGGAAATAATGAACACATCTGTAAAGATGGGATCATGAAAGTGTTGAATAATGAGTAGGCTATGGGGCTTGGGGCAAATCTTAGATGTTGGAACTAAATGAGCTTGTTTATTCCTTCCAAATTTAACATTCTACAATACTTGAACACTCCCAAGAGTGTTGATGCCTGGATGAGATTTCTAATGGTGTTCAGGAGAATTCTCCTTTTGTTTCTTATCTATTTAATAGTTTTATCCTCAATTTTAGAGACTTAGAGGTTAATAAAGTTATTAGGAGACATATATAGAGAGGTAATATACAAGATTGTAGAATCAGGGATTAAGGACATCTCAGTGGACTCCAATAATAGACCAAAACAAATAAGATAAAACTTAACAAGGATCAACCTAAAGTCCAGCATTTGGGGGTAAAAACAAAATCAACTTGCAAGTGCAGAATGAGGGAAATCAGGCTTGACAGCAAATTATGTGAAAAAGACTTAAAGGTTTTAGTTGATTATAAGATCAATATGTGCCAACAGTGTAATATTCCTTCTAAAAACAAACCCAAAACTTCTCAAATGTAATCTTGTGTCACGTTTGTAGAAACATAGGCCTGGACGTAAGCTGCAAAATAGTCACAGGGTTCTTTGCACCGTGAAGAGAATGGGTAAAGTGTTTTGTTTTTATCTCAAGTTTTTTATTTAGTTGAGACTGTCACATTTTAAGAGAAGCACTGACAAACAGGCAAAATGCGGAGGACACCAGAAACTGTTGGTTCTTTCAAATTACATTTATTAAATGCTGATATTATTCCTGGATGGTAGTGAATAAACACACCAAAATCCACACCATCTGGAGTAATCAAAGAAAGTGGGGATAGTTTACTTTAAAAAGCTAATTCATATATTTATTTTTAATGGACTCTATCATAAAACAGAAATATTTTAAGATGTTTAGTTATTGTGCAAATTTTGAGAAGTACAGAAAATTGGAAAGAAGTAAAAAAAATTTGCTCATAATTACCCTATTCCTGGGTAACTGCATTTTTGCACACTGCTTTTACTCTATGCAATTTTTTAGGAAGCCAAAGAAAGTGTGGAGGTATGCATGAATGGCTTGTGTGGGCCAGATCTGAAGTGAGGTGTATCACTCCCATCCACAGTTGACTGGTCAGAACTAAGTCTCATGGCCCACAGTACTATCAAGGATGCTGAGAAGTATGATTTAACTTTGTCCCAGGGGAAAAGAGAGTGGTATTTCTCATGTAACCACAACCCTCTGTTGAGTCCTGGGTACTCTAGCTGGCTTTGTTTTGGTCATGATTCAGTGTATCTGCTATTAGAAATATCACTCTTAAAATTATTTTTGGATCAAAACTAGTTTAGTTTACAGCTCTCCTTTTTATAGTTGCCATTTTGTCCTTATCACTTTTACACTGAATTTTGTTCAGGTGATTTTTTGACTCCTGGGTTAGATGAGTATTTAACTTCCTAATTTTCTTCACATGATCCTGACTTTGATTTTTTTTTTATTCCATTTTTTATATTCCATTAGGTGCAGCCTAGCAGAATGTGTACTGCTGTCTGAGCACTTGAGATTGTTTTGATCAGAGGAGGAAGGTAGAAATCTGCCCCTCTCTCTTTCCCAGATGCCTTCCTTTTAGGTCTTCCTCAATGCTTCTTCAATTGTCCTGTACTAATGTCTTTTTTCACACACAGTTCCAAATCATTGCTTTCAAAGAGAAACATCTTCATCCTTTTTTAAAAAAAATTTTTTGTTATGTTAATCACCATATATTATATCATTAGTTTTTGATGTAGTGTTCCATGATTCATTGTTTGTGCATAACACCCAGTGCTCCATGCAGAACGTGCCCTCTTTAATACCCATCACCAGGCTAACCCATCCGTCCACCCCCTCCCCTCTAGAACCCTCAGTTTGTTTTTCAGAGTCCATCGTCTCTCATGGTTTGTCTACCCCTCTGATTTCCCCCTCTTCATTCTTCCCCTCCTGCTATCTTCTTCTTCTTTTTTTTTTCTTAACATATATTGCATTATTTGTTTCAGAGGTACAGATCTGTGATTCAACAGTCTTGCACAATTCACAGCGCTCACCATAGCACATACTCTCCCCAATGTCTATCACCCAGCCACCCCATTCCTTCCACCACCCCCACTCCAACAACCCTCAGTTTGTTTCCTGACATTAAGAATTCCTCATATCAGTGACGTCATATGATACATGTCTTTCTCTGATTGACTTATTTCGCTCAGCATAACACCCTCCAGTTCCATCCACGTCATTGCAAATGGCAAGATTTCATTCCTTTTGATGGCTGCATAATATTCCATTGTATATATATACCACTTCTTCTTTATCCATTCATCTGTTGATGGACATCTTGGCTCCTTCCACAGTTTGGCTTTTGTGGACATTGCTGCTAAAGACATCAGGGTGCACGTACCCCTTTGGATCCTTCCATTTGTATCTTTAGGGTAAATACCCAGTAGTGTACTCCTGGATCGTATGGTAGCTCTATTTTCAACTTTTTGAGGAACCTCCATACTGTTTTCCAGAGTGGCTGCGCCAGCTTGCATTCCCACCAACAGTGTAGGAGGGTTCCCCTTTCTCCGCATCCCCGCCAACATCTGTCATTTCCTGACTTGTTCATTTTAGCCATTCTGACTGGTGTGAGGTGATATCTCATTGAGGTTTTGATTTGGATTTCCCTGATGCCGAGAGATGTTGAGCACTTTTTCATGTGTCTGTTGGCCATTTGGATGTCTTCTTTGCAGAAATGTCTGTTCCTGTCTTCTGTCCATTTCTTGATTGGATTATTTGTTCTTTGGGTGTTGAGTTTGATAAGTTCTTTATAGATTTTGGATACTAGCCCTTTATCTGATATGTCATTTGCAAATATCTTCTCCCATTCTGTCGGTTGTCTTTTGGTTTTGTTGACTGTTTCTTTTGCTGTGCAAAAGCTTTTTATCTTGATGAAGTCCCAATAGTTCATTTTTGCCCTTGCTTCCCTTGCCTTTGGCGATGTTTCTAGGAAGAAGTTGCTGCGGCTGAGGTCGAAGAGGTTGCTGCCTGTGTTCTGCTTTAGGATGTTGATGGACTCCTGTCTCACATTGAGGTCTTTCAACCATTTGGAGTCTATTTTTGTGTGTGGTGTAAGGAAATGGTCCAGTTTCATTCTTCTGCATGTGGCTGTCCAATTTTCCCAACAGCATTTGTTGAAGAGACTATCTTTTTTCTTTTTTTTTTTTTTAAAGATTTATTTATTTATTTATTTGAGAGAGAGAGAATGAGAGAGAGCAAGCACATGAGAGGGGGGAGGGTCAGAGGGAGAAGCAGACTCCCTGCTGAGCAGGGAGCCCGACGCGGGACTCGATCCAGGGACTCCAGGATCATGACCTGAGCCGAAGGCAGTCGCTTAACCAACTGAGCCACCCAGGCGCCCAGAGACTATCTTTTTTCCATTGGATCTTCTTTCCTGCTTTGTCAAAGATTAGTTGACCATAGAGTTGAGGGTCCATTTCTGGGCTCTCCATTCTGTTCCATTGATCTATATGTCTGTTTTTGTGCTAGTACCACACTGTCTTGATGATGACAGCTTTGTAATAGAACTGGAAGTCCGGAATTGTGATGCTGCCAGCTTTGCTTTTCTTTTTCAACATTCCTCTGGCTATTCGGGGTCTTTTCTGGTTCCATACAAATTTTAGGATTATTTGTTCCATTTCCTTGAAAAAAGTGGATGGTATTTTGGTGGGGATTGCATTGAATGTGTAGATTGCTCTAGGTAGCATTGACATCTTCACAATATTTGTTCTTCCAATCTAGGAGCATGGAACGTTTTTCCATTTCTTTGTGTCTTCCTCAATTTCTTTCATGAGTATTTTATAGTTTTCTGAGTACAGATTCTTTGCCTCTTTGGTTAGATTTATTCCTAGGTATCTTATGGTTTTGGGTGCAATTGTAAATGGGATCGACTCCTTAATTTCTCTTTCTTCTGTCTTGTTGTTGGTGTATAGGAATGCCACTGATTTCTGTGCATTGATTTTATATCCTGCCACTTTACTGAATTCCTGTATGAGTTCTAGCAGTTCTGGGGTGGAGTCTTTTGGGTTTTCAACATAAAGTATCACATCATCTGCAAAGAGTGAGAGTTTGACTTCTTCTTTGCCAATTCGGATGCCTTTTATTTCATTTTGTTGTCTGATTGCTGAGGCTAGGACTTCTAATACTATGTTGAATAGCAGTGGTGATAGTGGACATCCCTGCCGCGTTCCTGACCTTAGGGGGAAAGCTCTCAGTTTTTCCCCATTGAGAATGATGTTTGCTGTGGGTTTTTCATAGATGGCTTTTATGATATTGAGGTATGTACCCTCTATTCCTATACTCTGAAGAGTTTTGATCAAGAAAGGATGCTGTACTTTGTCAAATGCTTTTTCTACATCTATTGAGAGGATCATATGGTTCTTGTTCTTTCTTTTATTAATGTATTGTATCACATTGATTGATTTGCAGATGTTGAACCAACCTTGCAGCCCAGGGATAAATCTCACTTGGTCCTGGTGAATAATCCTTTTAATGTACTCTTGTATCCTATTAGCTAGTATTTTGGTGAGAATTTTTGCATCCATGTTCATCAAGGATATTGGTCTGTAATTCTCCTTTTTGGTGGGGTCTTTGTCTGGTTTTGGGATCAAGGTAATGGTGGCCTCATAAAACGAGTTTGGAAGTTTTCCTTCTATTTCTATTTTTTGGAACAGTTTCAGAAGAATAGGTATTAGTTCTTCTTTAAATGTTTGGTAGAATTCCCCTGGGAAGCTGTCTGGCCCTGGGCTTTTGTTTGTTGGGAGATTTTTGATGACTGCTTCAATTTCCTTAGTCGTTATACGTCTGTTCAGGTTTTCTATTTCTTCCTGGCACAGTTTTGGTAGTTGAGACATCTCTAGGAATGCATCTATTTCTTCCAGATTATCTAATTTGCTGGCGTAGAGTTGCCCATAATATGTTCTTAGAATTGTTTGTATTTCTTTGGTGTTGGTTGTGATCTCTCTTCTTTCATTCATGATTTTGTTGATTTGGGTCATTTCTCTTTTCTTTTTGATAAGTCTGACCAGGGGTTTATCAATCTTGTTAATTCTTTCAAAGAACCAGCTCCTTGTTTCGTTGATCTGTTTTACTGTTCTTTAGGTTTCTATTTCATTGATTTCTGCTCTGATCTTTACTATTTCTCTTTTCCTGCTGGGTTTAGGCTTTGTTTGCTGTTCTTTCTCTAGCTCCTTTTGGTGTAGGGTTAGGTTGTGTATTTGAGACCTTTCTTGTTTCTTGAGAAAGGCTTGTATTGCTATATACTTTCCTCTTAGGACTGCCTTTGCTGTATTCCAAAGATTTTGAACAGTTGTGTTTTCATTTTCATTTGTTTCCATGAATTTTTGTAATTCTTCTTTAATTTCCTGGTTGACCCATTCATTCTTTAGTAGGATGCTCTTTAGCCTCCATGTATTTGAATTCTTTCCAACTTTCCTCTTGTGATTCAGTTCTAGTTTCAAAGCATTGTGGTCTGAAAATATGCAGGGAATGATCCCAATCTTTTGGTACCAGTTGAGACCTGATTTGTGACCTAGGATGCGATCTATTCTGGAGAATGTTCCATGGGCAGTAGAGAAGAATGCGTATTCCGTTGCTTTGGGATGGAATGTTCTGAATATGTCTGTGAAGTCCATTTGGTCCAGTGTGTCATTTAAAATTTTTATTTCCTTGTTGATCTTTTGCTTAGATGATCTGTCCATTTCAGTGAGGGGGGTGTTAAAGTCCCCCACTATTATTGTATTGTTGTCGATGTGTTTCTTTGCTTTTGTTATTAATTCGCTTATATAATTGGCTGCTCCCATGTTAGGGGCATAGATATTTACAATTGTTAGATCTTCTTGTTGGATAGACCCTTTAAGTAGGATATAGTGTCCTTCCTCATATCTTATTACAGTCTTTGGCTTAAAATCTAATTTGTCTGATATAAGGATTGCCACCCCAGCTTTCTTTTGGTGTCCATTAGCATGGTAAATGGTTTTCCATCCCCTCACTCTCAATCTGGGGGTGTCTTTGGGTCTAAAATGAGTCTCTCGCAGACAGCATATGGATGGGTCTTGTTTTTTAATCCAATCTGATAGCCTGTGTCTTTTGATTGGGGCATTTAGCCCATTTACATTCAGGGTAACTATTGAAAGATATGAATTTAGTGCCATTGTATTGCCTGTAAGGTGACGGTTACTGTATATTGTCTGTGTTCCTTTCTGGTCTATGTTGCTTTTAGGCTCTCTCTTTGCTTAGAGGACCCCCTTCAGTATTTCTTGTAGGGCTGGTTTCGTGTTTGCAAATTCCTTTAGTTTTTGTTTGTCCTGGAAGCTTTTTATCTCTCCTTCTATTTTCAATGACAGCCTAGCTGGATATAGTATTCTTGGCTGCATATTTTTCTCATTTAGTGCTCTGAATATATCCTGCCAGTCCTTTCTGGCCTGCCAGGTCTCTGTGGATAGGTCTGTTGCCAATCTAATGTTTCTACCATTGTAGGTTACAGATCTCTTCTTCCGAGCTGCTTTCAGGATTTTCTCTTTGTCTCTGAGACTTGTAAGTTTTACTATTAGATGTTGGGGTGTTGACCTATTTTTATTGATTTTGAGGGGGGTTCTCTGTGCCTCCTGGATTTTGATGCTGGTTTCCTTCCCCAAATTAGGGAAGTTCCCTGCTATAATTTGTTCCAATATACCTTCTGCTCCTCTCTCTCTTTCTTCTTCTTCTGGGATCCCAATTATTCCAATGTTGTTTTGTCTTATGGTATCGCTTTATCTCTCAAATTCTTCCCTCGTGATGCAGTAGTTGTTTATCTCTCTTTTTCTCAGCTTCTTTATTTTCCATCATTTGGTCTTCTATCTCACTGATTCTCTCTTCTGCCTCATTTATCCTACCAGTTAGGACCCCCATTTTTGATTGTACCTCATTAATAGCCTTTTTGATTTCGACTTGGTTAGAGTTTAGTTCTTTTATTTCTCCAGAAAGGGTTTCTCTAATAACTTCCATGCTTTTTTCAAGCCCAGCTAGTATCTTTAAAGTCATGATTCTGAACTCTAGGTCTGACATTGTACTAATGTCCGTATTGACTAGATCCCTGGCAGTCAGTACTACCTCTTGTTCTTTTTGTTGAGGTGATTTTTTCCGTCTTGTCATTTTGTGCAGAGGAGAATAGATTAATGAGAGAACAAAATGCTAACAGGGCAACAATGTCCCCAGAAAATATACTCTAAACAAATCAGAAAAGACCTGAAGCTGGGGGAAAAGAAAGAAAAAGAGGGGAAAGAAAAAGAAGGGAAAGAAAGAAAAAGAAAAAGAAAAGAAAAAGAAAAAGAAAAAGATAAAAACAAACAAAAACAGAACAAGACAAAAAAAACCCAGAATATGATCAAATATGATCAGGCTGGTGCATAGATCAGTGTGACACCTTTGATTTTGGGTGGATTTTGGTCTGTTAGAAGAAAGTGCCTCCCAAAATTTTAAAGAAAAAGAACTTATATATGTACAAAAATAAGGGTTGATATGATGAAGGAATGGAATATGACTGTAAAGATGAAAATTATAAAAAATTTTATAAAAGGAATTGATAAGGTAAGAAGTTGTTTGAAAAAAGAAAGAAGAGGATTTAAAAAAAAAAAAAGGGAGAGAATGTGATCAGGCAGGAGACTAGAACAAAGCCATACACTAGAGATTTAGGGTATATTTTGATTTGTTAGAAGAAACTGTATCTCAAAATTTTAAAGAGAGAACAACTTATATATATATGCCAAAAATAAGGGTAACTACTATGAAGGGATAGAATATGACTCTAAGAATGAAAAATAAAAATGTTTTTTAAAAAAAGGATTGATAAGATGTTGGTTGAAAAAGGGAAAAAGAAAAATTAAAAAAAAAAAGACAGTTAAAAAAAAATTAACTTTGAAAGACTAAAGAATCATGGTAAAAAAGCCATGGATTTTATGTTCAGTATTCCCCTAGCTCTGGAGTTCTGCCGTTCTCATTGATTGGTCAACTTGGTCTTGGCTGGCTGTTCTTGCGGATCTTCTGGGGGAGGGCCTGTTGCCGTGGTTCCCAAATGTCTTTGCCGGAGGCGGAATTGCCCTGCCCTTGCCTGGTCCGGGCTAAGTAATCTGCTTGGGTTTGCTCTCGGGAGCTTTTGTTCCCTGCAAGCTTTCCGTACAGCTTTGGAGGATGAGAGTGAAAATGGCAGCCTCCCAATCTCCACCCCAGAGGAGCCGAGAACTCGGGGCCCTGCTCCTCAGTGAGCCCCCAGAGAAAAGCAATCACTCCCGTCTCCCCGGTCTCTGTCCCACTCCGTGCTCACCCGGCCTGTGACTGAGCGTTTCTATCTCTGGCACCCGACTGGGTGTGGATTCTCCAAACCCAGCAGATCCCTGTGGTGCGCTCCTGCGCTGCTCCTCCCGGGGGAGGAAGGGGAGTCTCCCCGGATCTGCCGCTTGTTGGGTCCCTGCTGGAGGAGCAGTGGCCCGACTGTGCTGCGGATCACAGTTTATGGCAACCCCGAGCTGAGAGCCCACCCATCGGCTCCGTCTCTGCAGCTGGCTTCCCCGCTCTGATCCCTGCGAGCTCTGCTGCACTCAGGCACCCCCGGTCTTTCTGTGACCCCGAGGGTCCTGAGACCACACTGTCCCGCCACGATTCCACCCCCCACTTAGCCACTGGAGCAACATCCCTCAGTGCGGCCGACTTCTAAAAGTTCCGATTTTGTGCTCCGTGGCTCTATCACTTGCCAGAAGCGGCGGACAGAGGCCCCCTCCCCCGCCGTCTATCTTCCCGAATATCGCCTCGGATTCACTTCTCTGCACGTCCTACCTTCCAGAAAGTGGTCACTTTTCTGTTCAGAGAGTTTTTGCAATTCTTTTCTTCAAGCTCCTGTTGAGTCTGTAGGTGTTCAGAATGGTTTGGTCCCTATCCAGCTGAATTCCTGGGACCAGATGAAATCCAGGTTTCCTAATCCTCCGCCATCTTGCTCTGCCTCCTTCATCCTTTTTTTTAAAAAGAATTTTATTTATTTATTTGACAGAGACACAGCGACGGAGGGAACAAAAGAAGTGGGAGTGGGAGAGGGAGAAGCAGGCTTCCCACTGAGCAGGGAGCCGGATGCGGGACTCGATCCCAGGACCCTAGGACTATGACCTGAGCCAAAGGCAGACGCTTAATGACTGAGCCACCCAGGTGCCCCTATTTATTTATTTTTGAGAGGGGGGCGAGGAGCACAGAAGAAGGGAGAGGGAGGGGGAAAGAATCTCAAGCAGACTTGGTGCTGAGTGTGGAGCCTGATTCAGGACTTGATCTCACCAGCCTAAGATCATGACGTGAGCTGAAACCAAAAGTCAGATACTTAACCAAGTGAGCCACCCAGGTGCCCCACCCCTGTACTATTTTGATATTAAATAGTTTGAGCATTGCTTCTTGGAACAAGGTATAAGAATGAGAAAGCCCAGGGGTGCTAGACATGGAGCCTGCTTAAGATTCCCTCTCTCTCCCTCTGCCTCTCCCCCGCCACTCGTGTGCTCTCTTTCTCTCTCTCTAAAATAACAACAACAACAACAACAACAACAATAATAAGAGTGAGAGAGCCCAGCAGTCAGTATCCTTAGAAATGGCATGGTCACTGCATTTGGTTATAGAGCTACACAGTGCTCAACCAAAATGACTGTATGCAGCAGCCCTGAAAAAGACCTTAGGTATGATTCCTAGGCAGTCTTATATTTGTCACTAATTAGAAAGATTCTTAGGTGTCTGATTTTACTTGAGAGTTAGTTGAGTCCTGATGTTTGAATTTCGGCACATTTGGCTTGGGTAAGCTTCTCCTGCGAGGTGCTGTCAGACTTTCTAAAAAGACAGAGAGCTGGGATTTCATCAAGTTTAAAGAACAGGATACATGATTGTCTTGGGACTGCCTGCTAATTAAATGACAGGATTCCATCAGACATTTGCCTTCTTTGTTACTTTGCAGCCAGGTTGTAGAGAGATCTGGAACTATCTTCTGCCTCTAATGAGGAGCTTTCAGCCTGCAGTATGGACACTTTGCATAGGTAGAATTCAAGATATCTATGGTGTTGGATATGAAAATGAATTATGTTTTTATCCTCACTAACTCTAACTGAAATGTAGAATTTCCTTCAATTATGAGTGTAGGCAACACATCCTGGCGTTACTAACTTCTTTTGTCACTAATAGAGATCACATTTATTTTCATGACATATTACTTACTGCAGATATCTTCAACGTGTCATTTCATCTCACCATTTGCTTGCAATTATGGTGATAGTAGACCCACTAGTAGGTCTATTTTTAATTTATTAATAGAGAACTCTATGTATTTTTATATCACGGATATTTAAAAATATTTCAACAACTGTATTTCAATGTATTTTACTTTCCTTTAAATCCCTAAGCATTTTATTTTATATACTTAAAATAATATTCTGAGAAGACACAAAAATGATGAAGAATATCTGCTTTTTTGAGGCAATTGATACTTACAAAAAAAAAAGCCTACTAGTTGTTTATGACTGAATTAATTTAGGTTAGTTTCCAACCAAGTGGACAGGTGGTGCGAGAATAAAACTAATGGGAAAAATGTGGTCAGGAATTAGAACCATTATCCTTCATGCAGTTTGGGTGATTCTAAGCTAGACTAGCAACCATGGCAAGGTTTGAAAATCAGAGGCAGTATCTCTGCAGGTTGGGCTTGTGCAAGACCTGGCCCATTGGTTGGAGAGGAGGAAGACGGCATTTGTCTACATTCTTTTCCTGCCGTGCAATCTTGTTTTTACATCTCCTTTAATTTTTTTATGATAGTTTTAAACACCATCATGTAAACATACTAATTTAGAAATTATTGAGAAAGTGTCACTTTTGGAAAATGTGCTTAGAGGGAGTAAGGGCACCGCTTGTCTGTCCCCATTCTGTCTGTTCCACTTCTGGGATGGACGTTCTGGGAAATAAGTAAAGTATATGGAGCTATACAAAATGACTCAAAATGGTTTTCATTTTAGAGAATGGTCTTCCATTTTCTTAAAAAACTAATTTATCTTGATGTACGTTTTTATAGTAGTCATCACTATAAATGCTAGATGAGTCAGGTAGTTGGGGATAATAACAAAAGCTAAAAGAAAATTTCTTTCCTTTCTTTTGAAATTATATATAGATCAGTAGCTTTCAAAAATTTTTTGAAAACTTTTTGACCTACAGTCAGAAATGCATTTTACATCCTGAGCCAGCACACACACACACACACACACACACACAAAACAAAAGCTTCAGGAATCAATACTTAATCCTTATTACATTTCCATTCCGTTCCTTTCCTTTCCATTTTTTTCATTTAGAAAAAAGCTAATATGTCAGAATCTGAAGTTTGAAAAAAAATACTGGCCTAGGTGAGGTTTGTATTTTTAATTTCTAAACACAGTTCAGAAATGACATGCTATATTTTCTCCTACCTTCTCCATAGCACTTATCATTGTGAAACAAAACTGAGTGAGAGGGTTAGCGGGAGGACCTAACATTAAACACTTACTATGTACTGATAATGTATTTGTTTTGTTCTCTTTTCTACTCCTCTGAACAGTCTTGAGGAGTAGAAAAATCTAAGCTTCATAACGGCTGAGCTTTTTATTTATTTTCTTTTTCACTTCTGTCTGTATCCCTAGTACCTAAAAGAATGACTGGTATATACTAGGAACTCAGTAACTATCTATTAAGTTAATCTTATTCTCTCAATTTTACAAACAAGGAAACTGAAGCTTGGAGGGATTTGTGACTGGCTCGATGTGTCAGGGATTGTAGGGGTGGATCTGGGCTTAACAGTATCTGTCCAATTCCCAAGCTGTGGGATGTGTAGTGAGGAGAAGGGTACAGTCAGCCTGTTAACTTGACTTTATGCCTGTAGGATGGTATTGTGTGCTAAGAAGTTTGGTGTGGTAGTTTAACACCCTGTTTTAAAATAAGATCTGGTCCTGAAGGCTTGGGCTATGTTTTTATATTCTTGATTATTCATTCATGCTGAGTCAGGACCAAGTTCATATGAATATTTCTGTCACAAGTCATACATTTTGTTTTTGTTTTTTTAAAAATATTTTATTTATTTATTTATTTATTTATTTGAGAGAGCCTGAGTGGGGTGGGGGGGTGGGGAGGAGCAGAGGGAGAAGCAGACTCCCTGCTGAGCAGGGAGCCAGACACGGGGCTCTATCCCAGGACCCTGAGATCATGACCTGAGCCAAAGGTGGACGCTTAACCACCTGAGCCACGCAGGCTCCCCAACAAATCATACATTTTGACTGAAAGTTTTCCTCATCACCAACAAAATAATCACAACTAGCCACTCAGCAGATAGGGTTCTGCTGACTTTGCTGGAACCATGGATGCCATTGGGTAAACACAATCTGAATCATCCAAGAGTTAAATCTGTCCACTTGAGGACTGGGCAAGCGCTTAGTGCTCTTCTACAAGTCCTAACCTGATGGTGCAGAACCCCCGGGATAAGGTCATTGTTTGTTCTTTATGAAGGCAGAGACCTTCTCTAAATCTAGATAAAATAGATTTCCAAATAAAATCATTCTGGCCAAGAGAGACACTGAGCCAAATTAACAGTACCCCGCCCCCACCATCTCTCAAAAGACTCTGGCCATCGGCTTTCTCAACTGGAGCTGGTACAGCTGTGGTCTGAGGTGCAGCTATGGCCTCAAGCCTAACAGTGGCTCGCTCGCCACGCCAGCAACTGCAGAGGCAGCGAGACGGAGACATTTAACAACTAATCATGGATCTCCAGGAAGGAGACAAAGCTGCTTAGCAACTCCCCAAACAGAATTGCCTTTAACCCTGTGAAAAGAATTTGATTAATGGATTCAGAGGATTTGGTGGTAACCATTGACATCCAAGCATAGAGTATGTTTGTACGAATGTGAGGCTGGCAAGTTGTTTCAGGCTGAGTCTGGGGGTTGAGCCATGAAAGAGGACACTCAAAGCATAGTGATTTGTGTCTTATACCGTTAAATGTGGACTCCCAGTGACTTTCTTTCCTTTTTTTTTTTTTTTTTAAAGATTTTATTTATTTATTTGACAGAGAGAGACACAGTGAGAGAGGGAACACAAGCAGGGGGAGTGGGAGAGGGAGAAGCAGGCTTCCCACCGAGCAGGGAGCCCGATGTAGGGCTCGATCCCAGGACCCTGGGATCATGACCTGAGCCGAAGGCAGACACTTAACGACTGAGCCACCCAGGGTCCCCACCAGTGACTTTCAGTTCAGCTGTGGTCAGACTGAACGAGTGGGTAGTAAACTGGAAGGCAAGTTGTAATGTACATTTTTAGATATCTAGGCCATTAAAACAAGAATGCTTTTGTTCACCAGTCAAGGTATATCATTCTTAGTGATAAGATCGTTGGGAAAAATTAATGAAGTCTGCTGAATACAAAATGCATATGAAAGGGCTTGAGTCTTCGTAAAGACATATTTTCACTGAGTTGTGTTGGCCTGTGGAGTCATCCTTTTCCATTGCAGGATTATACATGTGTTAGAGATCAGAGGCTTCTGGTATGCTTTGGCCAGTCTTTTCTTTTTTTTTTTTTTTTTTTTTTTTAAGATTTTTATTTATTTATTTGAGAGAGAGAGAATGAGAGAGAGCGAGTACTTGAGAGGGGGGAGGGTCAGAGGGAGAAGCAGACTCCCTGCCGAGCAGGGAGCCCGATGCGGGACTCGATCCAGGGACTCCAGGATCATGACCTGAGCCGAAGGCAGTCGCTTAACCAACTGAGCCACCCAGGCGCCCTGGCCAGTCTTTTCTGACCACAGTAAGGATTCATCTCTGGTTTTTGTCTAGCTTAGTAAAAAGAATGCCTCAATAATACTCATCATTCACAGATGGAGCTTCTGAGCTCTTCCATTTTGTCTGCCTGTTCCAAGCACAGCTTCTGGACCTCCTACACCTTATTATTTGATGCATTGGTCGATTCTCTCCAATATCTACCTCTTCCTTACTCTTTTCTTGCATTAAAAACCCCAAAGCACAGGGTCACCTGGGTGGCTCAGTCAGTTGAACGTCGGACCTCATCTAATTTTTTTTTTTTAAGATTTTATTTATTTATTTGACAGAGAGAGAGCACAACAGGTGGTGTAGCAGGCAGAGGGAGAGGGAGAAGCAGGCTCCCCACTGAGCAAGGATCCCGATGTGGGGCTCGATCCCAGGACCCTGGGATCATGACCCAAGCCGAAGGCGGTTGCTTAACCAACCGAGCCACCCAGGTGCCCTGACCTCATCTAATTTTGGCTCAGGTTGTGGTCTCAGTATCCTGGGATGAGCCCACTTCAGGCTCCATAATCAGTGGGGAGTCTGTTTGTCTTTCTCACTCTGCCCCTCTCCCTGCTCATGCTCTCTCTCTCTCAAATAAATAAATAAAATCTTAAAAAAAAAAAAACCCAAAACACTTCATAACAACCTCCTGTTTGATTTCCTATAATTGGGATTTTTTTTTTTTTTTTTTAGAGAGAGAGAGGGCGCATGTAGGTGAGCCTGGTGAGGGGATGGGATGGGGAGGGCAGAGGGAGAGGGAGAGAGAGAATGTTAAGCACGCTTCATGCCCAGCATGGCACCTGTCACAGTGCTCGATCTCACGACCTGGAGATCATGACCTGAGCTGAAATCAAGAGTTGGTCACTTAACCAACCCAGATGCCCCTCCAGTAATTGGGCTTTTTACCAATAGGACCTATTTGGAGATGGTTTGGACTTGAAGGTGGCTCTCAGAAATCTTTGTTAGCATTTTCTTCCTTTAATAATGCTGAAGGCATACTAATAAATAGAAGACAACTAACATTTGTCAAATACCTACTATGTGTCAGACTATAGTGGAGGTTATAGGGAAATGGACTGAAACAACAAATAGGTCAAAAATAAATATTTCCAATCATAGAAGTTTGTCACATATTGGTAATTTTGTGCATCATGGTAATAGTGTTGCCAATTTTAAAGTGTCTTAAATATTTGTGTCTATTTATCAGAGATTTTCAGAGGTTTTGAACTATTTTTATGAACCTTGGGATACTTACAGGAATGTAGTGTTTCTGTTCATTTCTCACATATTTGGAGTTAGTTTATTTATTTTTGGCCAATTAGCCCTGCTTCGCTTGTTTGGCAATTCTTCATGATTTAAATTTTGTCTCCAGCTCTGAGTTTTCCAGAAGCAAACTGCTAAAAAATGGGTGCTTCCATCCTTTTGTTCATATATTGATAAATTTTGTCCATGTTAATGTAGTTTTACAATTTAAAAAATACAATTTTGGGGCGCCTGGGTGGCTCAGTTGGTTAAGTGACTGCCTTTGGCTCAGGTTGTGATCCCGGGGTCCTGGGATCGAGCCCCACATCAGGCTCCCCTGCTCTGCGGGTAGCCTGCTTCTCCCTCTGCCTCTGCTTGCCACTCCCCCTGCTTGTGTGCGCTCTCTTTCTCTCTCTCTCTCTGTCAGATAAATAAATAAAATCTTTAAAAAAAATAAAAAATAAAAAAAATAAAAATCACAATTTTGGAGAGCTATTGCTCCATTTTCTGTTATTTTGTTTTTTTCACATGCAAAACTCATTTTTACCAAACGATGCCAACTTATTAAATGAATTTTCACCATTTTGATTATATATATTTTTTCTATATAACAGCTTTAATGAAGAAAGCTTTATAGAAAAAGCAGGTTTGAAGAAATAACAAATTTTTGATTAGATATGGTGAAAGCAACATTAGGTTTTTTGTTTTTGTTTAAATTAAAAAAATTTTTAATTTAAATTCAATTAATTAACATATAATGTATTATTAGATTCAGAGGTAGAGGTCAGTGATTCATCAGTTGTATATAACATCGAGTGCTCACTACATCACGTGTCTTCCTTAATGTCTGTCACCCAGTTACCCTGTCCCCCTACCCCTCCTCCCTTCCGGCAACCCTCAGTTTGTTTCCTATAGTTAAGAGTCTCTTATGGCTTATCTCCTGCTCTGCTTTCGTCTTGTTTTATTTTTTCCTCTCTTCCCCTATGATCCTCTGTTTGTTTCTTAAATTCCACATATGAGTGAGATCATATAATAATTGTCTTTCTCTGATTGACTTATTTTACTTAGCATAATACTCTCTAGTTCCAACCATGTCATTGCAAAAGGAAGATTTCATTCTTTTGATGGTCGAGTAATATTCCATTGCATATATATACACCACATCTTCTTTATCCATTCATCTGTTGATGGACATCTGGGCTCTTTCCATAGTTTGGCTATTGTGGACATTGTTGCTATAAACATTGGGGTACAGGTGCCCCTTTGGATCACTACATTTGTCTTTGGGGTAAATACCTAGTAGTGCAATTGTTGGGTTGTAGGATAACTCTGTTTTCAACTTTTTGAGGAACCTCCACGCTGTTTTCCAGAGTGGCTGCCCCAGCTTGCATTCCCACCAACAGTGTAGGAGGGTTCCCCTTTCTCTGCATCCCTGCCAACATCTGTCGTTTCCTGACTTGTTAATTTTAGCCATTCTGACTGGTGTGAGGTGGTATCTCATTGAGGTTTTGATTTGTATTTCCCTGATGTTGAGTGATGTGGAGCATTTCTTCATGTGTCTGTTGGCCATTTGGATGTTTTCTTTGCAGAAATGTCTGTTCATGTCTTCTGTCCATTTCTTGATTGGATTATTTGTTCTTTGGGTGTTGAGTTTGATAAGTTCTTTATAGATTTTGGATATTAGCCCTTTATGTGATATGTCATTTGCAAATATCCTCTCCCATTCTGTCAGTTGTCTTTTGGTTTTGTTGACTGTTTCCTTTGCTGTGTAAAAGCTTTTTATTTTGATGAAGTCCCAATAGTTCATTTTTGCCCTTGCTTCCCTTGCCTTTGGAGACGTGTCTAGCAAGAAGTTGCTGCAGCCGAGGTCGAAGAGGTTGCTGCCTGTGTTCTCCTCTAGGATTTTGATGGATTCCTGTCTCACATTTAGGTCTTTCATCCATTTTGAGTTTATGTTTGTGTGTGGTGTAAGAAAATGGTTGTCCAATTTTCCCAACACCATTTGTTGAAGAGACTGTCTTTTGTTCATTGGATCTTCTTTCCTGCTTTGTTGAAGATTAGTTGACCATAGAGTTGGAGGGTCCATTTGTGGGTTCTCTATTATGTTCTATAGATCTATGTGTCTGTTTTTGTGCTAGTACCGTACTGTTTTGATGATTACAGCTTTGTAATAGAGCTTGAAGCCTGGCATTGTGATGTCACTAGCTTTGATTATATTTTTCAACATTCCTTTGGCTTTTTGGGGTCTTTTCTGATTCCATACAAGTTTTAGGATTATTTGTTCCAGCTCTGTGAAAAAAGTTGATGGTATTTTGGTAGGGATTGCATAGAATGTATAGATTACTCTAGGTAGCATAGACATTTTCACAACATTTCTTCTTCCAATTCATGAACATGGAATGTTTTTCCATTTCATTGTGTCTTTCTGAATTTCTTTCATGAGTATTCTATAGTTTTCTGAGTACAGATCCTTTACCACTTTGGTTAGGTTTATTCCTAGGTATCTTATGTTTTTTGGTGCAGTTGTAAATGGGATTGACTCCTTAATTTCTCTTTCTTCTGTCTTGTTGTTAGTGTATAAAAATGCAAGTGATTTCTGTGCATTGATTTTATATCTTGCCACTTTGCTGAATTCCTGTATGAGTCCTAACAATTTTGGGGTGGAGTCTTTTGGGTTTTCCACATAGAGTATCAATTACATTGTTTTCAATGTTATTTTAGCATTGGAATGTGAAAGAAAGTTGTAAGAAATACTTGTTTGTACAGTGTCTCAAAGATTAAGTATTTCAATACTGATAGGCCTTGTTGACCTTTTTATCCCAAGGACATTATGTTAGTCCATTTGGGCTGCTATAACAGAATGCCATAGACCAAGTAGCTCATAAACAATAGAAATTTATTTCTCATAGTTCTGTATGCTTGGAAGTCCAAGGGCAAGGTGCTAACAGATTTGGTGTCTGTTGAGGACCCACTTCCTGGTTCATAAACAGTTATCTTCTTGCCGTGTCCTCACATCATGAAAGGGACAAGAGAACTCTCTGGGGTCTTTTTTATAAGGGCTCCACCTTCATGATCCAGTCAACTCCCAGAGGCCCCACCTCCTAATACCATCACATTGGGTGTTAGCACTTAACATATGAATTTGAGGGGGACAAACATTCAGTCTATAGCATACACTAATATTGATTTTATGTGGTATTACTAATTTTGTTTAAGCAATCCTTTGGCACGGTTGCCATCACCAAATTATCATGGCGGTTTAAACTTAAAAAAACCAATGAATTATCTCTATGTTTGACACACTTTGTCTCATAACTACCAACTATAGTAGGAATTATTGTGTCCATTTTACAGGTGAGAAAACTAAAGCTCAGAGAAGCTAGTAACTTTTCAAAGGTCTCTGACTCAAATCAAGATTTAATGCAAGAGTGAGACTGAATTCTTTTGAATTCAAACACTATTTTTCAAATCTCTTAAAAAGCCTAACAGACATGTTCATTTCAACAGGTTTTCATGATAATAATTTTCAGTGATTTCATTTAGATAGACTGTATGTAGTTGCTACCTAAACAGTTATAGGCTACTTCAGGGGGCCTATATGTAGGAGATGCTCCCAGTGTTTCATTCTTATTCCCCTGGCACTTATTATATCCACACACAACAAGCTGTGTATGCATATGTGTGTTCATTACCAGCATATGTATGTCTTTACAGACAATAGGTACTGGGAATTCATGCCCCTCCCCCCCCTCATGATTGCAGACAGGATTTGGTGGGGATATTCCTGGGTTGGGTAACTCTGAGATCTATGTTCCATCCTGTCTCCCAGAGTTCCCCGTGGCCTTAAAGTTCAGTTGCCCACAGTAATAACTTACATGGTAACATATTTATTATTGGCTACTATATGTCAAATATTTGTGTGCACCTTCCCTCCTACCCCAAAATTCATATGTTGAAACCTAATACTTGGGGTGCCTGGGTGGCTCAGTCAGTTAAGCATCTGCCTTCGGCTCAGGTCATGATCCTAGAGTCCTAGGATCAAGCCCTGAGTCGGGCTCTCTGTTCAGTGGGGGATGGCTTCTCCTTCTCCCTCTGCCCCTCTCCCAACTTGTGTTCTCTCTCTTTCACTTGCTACTCTCTCTCTCAAAAAAATAAATGAATCTTAAAAAAAAAAAAAAGAAAAGAAAAGAAAACCAATGCCCAATGTAATGGTATTAAGAGGTGGGGCCTTTGGAAGGTGCTTAGATCATGAGGGTGGAGTCCTTGTGAATGGGATTAGTGCATTTATAAAAGACACCCCATAGAGCTTACTAGCCCCTTTTGCCATGTGAGTAATAGCTAGAAGGTACCATCTCGGAACCAGAGAGGGGTGCCTCACCAGACTGAATTTGCCTGAGCCTTGATCTTGGACTAGCCTCCAGAATTATAAGCAATATATATCTGTTGTTTATAAGCCACCCAGTATATGGTGTTTTGTTATAGCCGTCTGAGCAGAATATGACATTGACTTTCTTCTCTTTCCTGCCTTACTTCCCTTTTCCAATAGTGGGTTTTTGTTTGTTTGTTTGTTTGTTTGATCACTCCAAGTTAACTACTTTCACTTGAATTCTTATCTCAAAATCTGTTTCTAGGGTAACCCAAACTAAGACACCATCTTACCTATTTGTTATGGATACTGGAAGTAAAACTTTTGGCCTGAAGCACAGACAAATCCAATCACAGGCTGGAACCCCTCATCCAGAATTTACAAAGATGGCTTCTCATTTGCTCTACTGGTTGTCTATTCCTTGTTTTTGCCTCCTTATCTCTATTTTATTTGCCTGCACACTAGAATTCCCAATTTGCTGCTCTCTTTCTTCCTTTTTTTTTTTTGGCAATGCATTTGGGGCTGACTTTCTGGTTATTAGGTAGACTTTCTCTACTTTATTTACCTAGTTTCTTGACACTACATGTTACTTCCACGTATTAGTTATCTATTGTTGCATAACAAATTACTGCCAAATATTTTTTAGCTTATGACGATAAACATTGGTTATCTTACAGTTTTTGTGGGTCAGGAATCTGGGTACAGCTTAGCTGTGTGCCTCTGGCTCAAGTTGACAGTCAAACTGTCAGCTAGAAGTATGGTCTCATGTGAAGGTTTGACTGAGGGAGATTTGCTTCCAAATTCACTCATGTGGTTATTGAAAAGCTTTGGTTCCTTGCCGTATGGGTCTCTCCACCGGACTACCTCATGACATGGTGTATTAGTCTACTTGGGCTGCCATAACAAAATACCACAAACTGGGTTACTTAATTGCCAGACATTTATTTTCTCAGTTATGGAGGCTAGAAGTCCATAGTCAAGGTTTCAGCAGTTTTAGCTTTAGATGAGAGCTCTCTTCCTGGCTTTTAGACAGTTGCTTTCTCTGTGTCCTTACATGACCTTTATTCTGTGCGTGTGTGGAGAAAGAGAGATTTCTGATGTCTCTTCCTCTTCTTATAAGGACACCAGCCCTTATGTCCTCACTGAACCTTAATTACCTCTCTAGAGGCCCCATCTCCTGATATGATCACATTGGGGGTCAGAGCTTCAACATATGGATTTTGGGAAAGACACATTTCAGTCTCTGATACATGGCACAGGAGAGAGTGAGAGTTAAGTGAGAAAAGCATCCTTGATGAAAGCGATAGCCTTTTCTAATCTCATCTTGAAGGTGACATCCCATCACTTCTGCTGTGTTCTATGTGATAGAAGTTCGTCCATGAGTTTAGCCCACATTCAAGAGGAGAAGATTAAACAAGGGTGTAAATTTAGTAGGCAAAGATCATTAGGAGTATATAGGAAAAACTCTCTGTGTGTCTTCCTTTACTCACACACATAATACTTAGGACACCGAATATGTGGGGCTTTTTTTCCCACACATCAGACAATTCTCCGCGACATCAGCTGGATGTCCTACCGTTTAATTCAATTTAATTCTGACTTGCCAGAGTAAGTGCAGACCTCATAGGTTAAGGGCTCATCCCACAAGACTGCCCTCAATTTCAAATGCCAATAGCAAGTAGTAAGTTCCCAGGTTACCCACAACTTCTCTGTGATTTGGTTACAAAAGAGCTTCCTACAGTCCCCTCCTTGGAATTGATCATTTGCCAAAACAGCTCACAGAACTCAGGGAAAACTTACATTTATAGTTTAATATATAATGAAGGATATGATAAAGGATACCAACAAACAGCCAGATGAAGGGACACACAGGATAAGGTGTGGAAGGATTCTGAGTGCAGGAGCTTTTGTCTCTGTGGAGTTGGGATGTGTCACCCTTTCCAGTAGGTAGATATGTTCACCAGCCAGGAAGCTCTCAGAGCGCAGTACTTCAGGGATTTTTATGGAGCCTTCATCATGTAGGCATGATCAATTATAAACTCCATTTCCAGTCTTCTCCCCTCTCCGGAGAATGGACAATGTGGGTGTAGTGAATATGTGGGGTACCTCCATGGTCTGCTACAAGTACCCATATCTCAGTAGGTTGCTGTGAGAATTAAATACGGTTATATACATATAACATCCCAAATTTTATAATTTTCTAGAGCAAGCATTCATGGGGGATTTTACTAGTTACTAACAGGTTTGATTCCTGGAGGGAAACATTCATTAGACAATAAGCTAGGGAAGAATACTACCCTGAAGGGTTCCATTGGGTAGATTTTAGAAACTGCATTAGACGTTTGGCCATCATCTAAAATATGTGGGTTCCTTGACCCCATTTATATCCACTCTGCTTTCCTAAACTTCAGCAGACATTTAGCAATTCTGGTATCAAATTCAAGAATAAAGTAAATCGTAGGGCGTCTGGGTGGCTCAGTCGTTAAGCGTCTGCCTTCGGCTCAGGTCATTATCCCAAGGTCCTGGGATGGAGCTCCGCATCGGGCTCCCTGCTCAGCAGGAAGCCTGCTCTCCCTCTCCCACTCCCCCTGCTTGTGTTCCCTCTCTCACTGTGTCTCTCTCTGTCAAATAAATAAATAAAATCTTTAAAAAAAGAAAAGAATAAAGTAAATCGTATGCTCAAAGGGGAGAATGAACCAGTTGTATTTGTATGCATATGATGAGGAAAGAGAGGAGGCTGTATTCTAACTGAGGGTGTTATAAATTGAGAACTTGGGTGAGAAAGGTACACACAGATTAATTTATAGAATCCTGTCAGCAATGCTACTTTTAAAATAGCAGCTATAGGCTCTCTGGCAAAGGAAAAGTGTAACAGCTGGAACTGCTCCAGCCTCAGGCTTGTAAAACCACCCGTAAGTGAATCCAATAAACAGATGCACATTCCTACCTTGAACCACACCTCCTCCCCCACACTCTTCCACAAATCCTACACACCAACCTCATGAAAATATTTAAAGTCGGTTTGCAAAATCGAGGCCTCAACCCACACTCATTACAGCCACAATCTCTTATCTCCTCTCCTTTGGCCATTTCCCAATATGCTGACTCTCTTTGCCAGCTTTGCCTGCTTCACATGTCAGAGCAGAGCTTATCTTGGGCAGAGTTATTCCTAAAGGATATGGAATAGGATGGAGCCTTCATCCATATCTGGATCCATTCTTGAGCTTTCTAGAGGAGTGTGGTTCAACCAGCTAGGAATCCCTACAGCAAAGTCATTGGTTCATTTGGTAAATGTTTTCAATTCTAGTTTATGACAAGCACTGTGCCAGGCACCAAGGACACAACAGGGCACACGCCTCAGACCTTTCCCTTAAGGGAAGTCTGGTAGGGAGACAAACAAATGAGCCGGAGCGCAGAGCATCATGGGAGCACACAGGAGGGGGAGGGGCGGGCTTGGCACGCGAAGCTCCTCGAGGAAGGGCGAATTGGAATCACCAAAGTGGAGGTGGAAAAGATAGACGTGGAAGGAATTGAGGGAAGACTATATGAAAAGTCATGGGAGTAAAATTCCAGATTAATTTGCCAACCAGGTGATTATAAGAGACTAAAGAGAGCACTATATCCATCAGGTCCTGGCTTCTTGCTGCGGAGTTGGAAAGAAGTCCAGCAGTGCTGGCAAGATGCTGAGTCCAGGGTGAGTTCGGTTGGGCCATGGGGTATGTTTGAAATTTGAATTTGAATGTTTCTGGGAATTATGGACTTTCTGTAGTTTGCCCCAAACCCTGCCACTTTTTAGTGTTGTAAACCAGTGGTTTATGTATTACGTTGCCTGTCTGACTCCTTTGTGATCCTGTTCCCTGGTCTGACTCATTCCCTTGATTTTTAATATAAAGAGCTTGATTGCTAGATAAATAGATCATTCATTTATTCTTTCATTCAACAAATATTTATTTTGGCTCTGGGAAGGGGGCTGGATACCCAGTGGTAATTTTGGCTTCAGTGGAGATGATAGTCTGAAGAGGAAGACAAATAAGTAAATAAGCAAATGGGTATATAATATATAAATAATGACAAGTGTGTTGAGGGTAATGTGAGATGGTAATAAGGGTCTACTTTAGAATGGATGGCTGGAGAGCCTCTCTGAGGGAGAACATTTAAGCCAAGACTAGAAGAAGAAGGAGAAAGTTTTGGGAAGAGTTTGGGGGGAGTGTGCTCCAGGCAACAAAAGTGAAGCCAAATGTGAAGTTGAGCAGTTGGTAACTTGCACAAGGGAGTTTCTGCTCACCAAACCGTGAACCCTGGCATGGGGTTGTGTCGGTCCAGAGGAAGGGATATGCAAATTGCGGGATGGTGAGCAGAGACTCCATGAGAAGGCCCTAGCTGGGAAAGACCAAAGACCAATCTTTGAACTCTGGAGAACAGACGTCCTTTTAAGGTAGAATGAATATTTGAGGGGGGTCTGTGTGTGGGGGATGGAGTTGGGGGATAGATCAAGCCGCAGGTGGTATGGGAAATCCAGCCATGTTGGAGGAAGGCAATTTGTGGAGATGAGGGTGACAGGGACACACTAGGGGGGGTGCATCTCTGCTAGGAAGACCCAATAAGGCAAGTCATCTGGCTTCCAGTCAGATCCATGCCCTGGGAAAAAAAGATTTAGAAATACAAAGCAATGAAGGGAAGGAGGCAGGTAGAACAAGCCCAGCCTTAGGCTGATGGAACCTGGTGACACTGGTTTCCAGCACCATGGGAAAGAGGAAGAAAGGAGAGGGAAAAAGGGTCGGATTTAAGTAACAGTGCAGGGACCCAGTCACCAGAACTGGTGCCTAGGATCAGAGAAGAGTCGGGGCAAGGCTCTTGGGATATAGGATATTGGCTGCTGGCCTTTAAATTCCTTCCTTATAAAACTTAACTTCGGGGAGTGTCCAGAGCAGAGCTTGGTTTGTAGGAAGTAATTAAGCTACATCAGATCTGAAGATTAGATGGACAATGTGAAGATCCAGGCAAGTCATAACATGATCTACACATCTGGTGTCTTTAAGCAAAGTAGAGCATAAATGCAGTTTGATGTGACTCAGTCTGGGTGCACCAGTGGTGACTCTTAGTCATTTCTACATTATTTTTTCAGTTGTGTCAGGCATTTCTTATCCACCACCTCACATCCTAACGACACTGCTGTCCCTAGGGTCCTTGGCCACTTGTTTTCCCCAGCTGCTATGGCAACTAGCTTCACATGGGTATAACCCAACAGTGCCCTGCTTCCTGCCCCTGCTGTGCATTACTTGCTCACTGCTCTGGGCTTTCCCCAAAGCCTCGGAGGTGTGAGATGCTGAACTGGCATCAGGTTACATGCAACCTGAAAGTGTGGGGGAGTGAATGTCCTGTGAAGTGAACTTTGGTCAAAGTGAGATGGAAGCTAGTTGATAAATCCTTCCTTCTGCTGAGACATACTAGCTTATGTGTCTCAGAAGATGATTGTGTGACATGGAACAATTATCCCTGTTTCCAAGCAGTGGCCAACTCCATGGCCTTCCTTTTCTGCCACACTCCCCCTTTGCCTCTTTCCACCTCATGGGATTGTACCTTTAATAAAGTAGTAGTACATAAGCTTTTGCCTCAGGCTTTGCCGAGGTGCAGTCAGTTTCCAAACTGTGCTGGGGTCAGTGGCTCACAGGTCAATAGCTGCACAGGTCAATGTTAGCCAAGAGCCACACCTGGCTCTAGAGCCCCTGAGATGTGGCTGGTCCTAATTAAAATGGGGCATAAGTGTAAAACACACATCGGATTTTGAAAATTTACAAAAAGGATTTAAAATATCTCATTAGTAATTTTAAATATTTATTACATGAAGAAATGATAATATTTTTGATATATTGAGTTAAATAAAATCTACTACGAACACTAAGTTCACCTAGTTCTTTTTAACATTTTAAAGTGTGGCTGCAGGGGCGCCTGGGTGGCTCAGTCAGTTAAGCGGCTGCCTTCGGCTCGGGTCATGATCCCAGGGTCCTGGGATCGAGCCCCACGTCAGGCTCCCTGCTCAGTGGGGAGTCTGCTTCTCCCTCTGCCTCTGCCTGCCGCTCTGCCTACTTGTGCTTTCTCTCTATCTCTCTATAGAGATAAATAAATAAAATCTTAAAAAAAAAAGTGTGGCTGTAATATTTCCATCGGACAGCACTTGTCTAGAGTTTGTGGAATCCAACTCTTAACCCATCTGAAAGTTTAGAACCATACCTGGCAGTTTCCCATCTCTTTTTGTTCTTTTGGGACTTCTCTTGTTTTCTACAATTTCTTTAAAAGTTATGAATCAGGAATGCAGTCAAGAAGTGATACTTCCAAACCAAGGGGATATTTTTATAGGGGTCAAAAGAAGCAATAGCTTGTATATTTTGTCTATGGGAATATTAAAATGGCCATCTGTATTTGTTAATGCATAATTTTTCAAGACGTTACATTTATAATTTAAACTATTAAATGAACAAAGGCCTCTATTTGATGCCTTACCAGGCATATTAGCATAAGTGCAATAGGTGTGCAAAAGGCTAACAGTTTTATAAGCATTAATCTTCTGGTATATTTTATTATATGTATTTTCTGTGCTATAATTGAATATCATGAGTATAGTGCCTAAGGATTAACTTTTGTGCCTTTTTTTTTTTTTTGTTCGCTGCTAGTATCAATCACATGTTATGATTTGGCAGGCTAAATTAAATTTGTTGCAGGATTTGGCCCTGCTCCTTTCTCTGGAATTTCCTTGTGGCTTTCTTGCCCAGGGAGGGTATTTCATCATCAAATTGTCTTATTAAGCTCTCATGCACTTGACATCGGCTACGCACTAGATATAGTACCAGTCAAATAGCCGTGGATTCCACTCTGTTCTATAAAAAGACAAGGTTCTGGCTTGAAGTCACATTCCTTCTCTTGAAATTTGGTTCTGGCTGGATTGAAATATTGCTGAAGAATGGTTTGGTGTGAAGTTGCTTGAGGGATAAGAGTTGAGTGAGTTCATACTTAAAAGGAATGTGACTTGAGTGGGAGGGAGGAAAGAGGGGTGAGGAGTCCGCTTCAAGCTGAGCAGGGAACGGAGGGACCAGGTTTTGAAGATTCAAAAGGAGCAGTGGTTTTAAAACAACACATCAAATTCACTTGCCATGACACCCTACCTAAGTGTATGCTTTTTAGTTTTAGTTGTAAGTCAACATGATAGCAGACTATGTTCCTTTTATTTTTGGTGATCAATTTCTTGTTAAAAAAAATCCAGGAAACCTACTATCCCAGGTTTTGAAATATCGAATTTGAATGTTGAATTTATTCCAACATGGTTCTAAAGATGACCTACAATATTCTCCCAGCAGACACAGCGTTTGAATCGATCCCGACAGCCAGATTCAGAGATGAGTTTCACATGCTGAGGGTTTATTAATTTCCCTTATTTTCTAGCCTCTAAATTCTGTTTTCATTGAAATTTTGTTTCTTTTCTTCCTAAATACAAGAAACTAAATGTAGAGAACCAATTCTATCAAAAGCTTTATTTTGATAAGAGAGGACTTAATGAAAAGTTGATTAAAGATTTGCTTGTAACTGAATTGTTAAATTAGTATTAACTTCATTCAAAAGCATAAACAAGCAGAGCCCTGGGACAATCCCAGTAAATCAGGAATCAAGAATTTGTTGATTAAAGATTTGCTTGTAACTGAATTGTTAAATTAGTATTAACTTCATTCAAAAGCATAAACAAGCAGAGCCCTGGGACAATCCCAGTAAATCAGGAATCAAGAATTTCAAACGAAAGTCCCTAACCTGTTTTGCGCTTTCCAGGGAGGTTAGCATTATAGGTAGTACAGTAATAAAAAGGTAAATCTTATGTCGCATTCACAGCCTATGAGGATCTTTATCTATCCTGTAGAAGTTCACCTGCAAAGCGGACTTAAGCCCACACCACAGTCTTGTCCAGTCTGGTTTTGTTATGTTAAATAAACATCTTTTAAAAATTACCGTTAACAGGGCGCCTGGGTGGCTCAGTTGGTTGGGCAACTGCCTTCAGCTCAGGTCATGATCCTGGAGTCCCGGGATCGAGTCCCGCATCGGGCTCCCTGCTCGGCGGGGAGTCTGCTTCTCCCTCTGACCCACCCCCCTCTCATGCTTTCTCTCTCTCAAATAAATAAATAAAATCTTTAAAAAAAAAAAAATTACCGTTAACAGCTTTCACTGCTCATAAAATCAAGGTTACTCTGTTAACATTTTATGACCCAGAGAGGTAGATTATCATAGATAGAAAATGTGAAAGAAAATGAACTATAGCTTAGATTTTTTTTTTTGTCAACCAACTTAAAGTATAATATTAACAGCAAACATCATCATGATAGTCGCTTTTGAAATTATAGAGACTTACAGGGATGATATCCATGCTAAGTTTGGAATAGAGGACTTGGCTGACCTGGGATTGGTAAACAGTGGGAAGGTTGTGGCTTTGGTATGTGGCCAGAGGGGCTGTATTTTATTCATTGTTATCCTCCAACCCCAAATATAGTTCTGATACATAGTGAGCCCTTGTAAATGTAGACTGAATGAAGGATGGGAAGCTAGGGGTCGTCAGTGGCGTTGCCAGCTCACCAGGGCAAGTACTAGATGTGAGCCAGGAATGGGACCAGGTGGAAGCTGAGGAGGTAATGGGAGAGTAGTACAGGGAGACGCTGCTGAGGTTTTCTGGTGCATTCTCACCTTCAGGATTGCATGTGAGCTTTTCTTTTCTTTCTTTCTTTTTTTTAAAATAAAGATTTATGGGACGCCTGGGTGGTTCAGTCGGTTAAACGTCTGCCTTTGGCTCAGGTCATGATCCCAGGGTCCTGGGATCGAGTCCTGCATCGGGCTCCCTGCTCAGCGGGGAGCCTGCTTCTCCCTCTGCCTGCCGCTCTCCCTGCTTGTGTTCTCTCTCTCACTTGTGCTCTCTCTCTCTCTGATAAATAAAGTCTTAAAAAAAATAAAGATTTATTTATTTATTTTAGAGAGAGAGAGTGAATGGGGGTAGTGGCAGAGGGAGAGAGAGAATCTTGAAGCAGACTCCCCACTGAGCACGGAGTCTGACATGGAACTCTCTCCCAGGACTCTGAGATCATGACCTGAGCCGAAACCAAGAGTTGGACACTTAACTGACTGAACCACCCAGGTGACACATGTGTGCTTTTTGGAGAGGCATGTTAGAGGTGCTCTGCAGGAGAGGTCCACCTGGATACAGGTCCAGTGGAACTAAGCAGAATAAGGAAAGTAAGTTGAGTCATAACTGTGTTCATGGTAAGTGGAAACACATTTTTGAGGACTGTGAAAGGAACCTGAGAAAAATTAAGTATAAAGCTATTGAAAACACTGAAAAAAAGAGCTAAGTTCATTTATAAAGAACATATTTAATATTGGTTTTTAAAAAAAAGAAAATAAAGAAGGGTGCCAGAGTGTCTCAGTCTGTTAAGTGTCTGCCTTCTGCTCAGTCATGATCCCAGGGTCCGTTGGGCTCCCTGCTCAGTGGGGAGGATTCTGCTCTTCCCTCTTCCTCTGCTCCCCCCCACCCGCCCCCCAGCTCATGTGTGCTCTCTCTCTCTTTCTCGTGCATGCTTGTATGTGCACTCTGGAAAAAAAAGAATAAGCTAATAATTGCATTAACAGTATGTATAGCATTTTCCTTTTGAACATAAAATGATGTTTGGGTTATCGCGCTTAGTGTAAGTTGCTAACAACAAAGGCGTGGTGGGAGGGCCAAGAAGAGGGAACTAAGTGAGCATCTCGTGTGCCTGGTCTTATGATAAAGGCTTTGCACGTGTCAACCCCTGTGACCCTCACAATATATTACTAACACTTGAGAAATTGACAATGCCTCATAGAGAACATGCAAGAAAGCTCTATTCCCCCCTTGTAATAATTCCATATATAATACACAAATACACACATATTATAAGTTTCAAACACCAAAGAAGGTAGACAGGATAAATTATCGTCACTCCTCACACTTTCCATAATCTCACTTTCTTTCACATATGTGATTGCCATTAACAATTTGATATGTGGCCCAACAAATTTTTTTTATTTGCACATATGTATATGACTTTTTAAATGTGAGGGTAATTGTAGAGAAGTACAATTCATTGGAACATAAATATGAAATGATTTAATTAAAAAAAAATGACTTTCTCCCTACTGTGATGTTTTAAACTTCTCTTTCTTGTTGGGTGGTATGTAGGTTCCTTAATGAAATTTCAGTCCCTTTCCATAACTTTCCTGTTACTTTCAGTTATTAGAATGATTTCATTTCAATATTTATGATTCTATATTTTTTAAGACTTTAGTCTTAAATGCAATTCAGAGAGAATTTCCTCTCCTGAACCTCAGTGAAGGACAGATCTGTGTGGGATCCAACTGCTCAGTCTGCGTGGGAGTGGGGGTAGGGAACTTGCCTGCAGCCTTTTCTTGGTTGGCTGTATCTGCTATTCTAGTCTTTATGAGCTCGATGAAGGCCATAGAAGTATCCATATGCTCCTTGCAAGAGAGGCTTGCTTCCATTCAACCTTGGTAGGCATCAGTAGCCCTTTGTCATATTTAGATACCTCTTCCAGCCAAGGATGGCATCCTTTCTCATTCTTTAATAGGGCGCACCTCTGTCCCCATCCAACACCCAACTATGGTGGTTCTAAGAAGAGTTCTTCTAGTCTTAACTGCTCGCCACAACTATCTATAAGGCTGGCAGACACATGTGGGATCCCTTCTTCCATCTCTGTCAGAAATCAAAAACTTGATGGGGATGGGAGCAATTCTGACTTTCTTTCTACCTGGTACCCCCTGCCACTGGCCACTTGCCATCTCTCTCCAGTTCTCTCCTCCTATGCGGGGAGACCATTTAGATCTGCTGGTCCTGTGCGGGGAGCACGGAGCAGATCATTAGATCTGCTGGCCAACCAGACATGCAGATGAGGAACAAAATGTCAAACTTTTTCTTGCAGTCACCGCGTCTTTATGAGCAGTTCTGTTGGAGCCTCATTAGAGATTGTCTACCTTGTCGTGGGGGAGGGGAAACAACTCTCTCTCTCCCTTGCAAGGGGAGCTGAGGGAATACTCTTTTTATGAATTGCTCTTGTAAGCCTGGTGACCTCCTCCCCTCTCAGTTCTCTTTTTCTGTGGACTAGAGGAGGGTCATGTGGTGGTGGGTGGTGGTAGGTCTTGTTGTACATTTTGGTTTCTGTAAGGTCTGTGGGAAGGAGGGTGAACCCAGTTTTGACTGCTTTGTGCACATAAAACATGAAGTGCTTAGTGCCTTCTATTTTCAGCCCTGACCCTTAGGTGAAATTTTGCACTGTGAGAAAAATCCAAATTGACATCTTGTTTCATATCCTCATACACTAAGAACTTGCTCCCTGTGCTGGTTGTTCTCTATTTGTCCCTCTGCCCAAGATCTATTCTCCACCTTTATGTGTCCTGCAGTGTGCCCTGGTAAAGCTCACTTCTATGGATTATATTACTTTGGCTCCCTTTTCCTCTTGCTTCTGGTTGGTTCCGGCTAAAAGGGATACTGGTAGGAGACTGGAGAGTGGTAAAGAAGGAAGTTGGAATATTTATAAACCTCTCTCTCAACCCATGATCCTCTGTGGCTGAAGGGCCTGCCTAGCTGCCATTCTTCCTTAGCCCTCTTGCTACTTTAGCTCAAGACTGGTAAAGCTTCCCACTCTTGCTAATACCAGGGTGCATTACCATCCTGTGTTGCTTCCCTTAACCCTTTCTGTTCCTTTAACCCTGCCACACCTTTGAAAAGATCCCCTTCATTAAAATAATTTTAGTTAAATCCTTTGAGTGGGTCATCTGTTTCCTGTCATGACAATGACAACATGGTCCCCTTTTCCATTTGCAGAATATTCTGAGGTCTACCATGTCATTAGAAATATATTTATTAAAATGAAAATGGCTGCATAATCTAATCACAAGGAAACATCAGCCATACTCAAATTGAGGGGCATTCTACAAAGTAATTGGCTTGTTCTCTTTAAAAATGTCAAAGTCATGAAAGACAAAGGAAGATGAAGGAACTATTCCAGATTAAAGGAGACTCAAGATACTTGGCAAGTAAATGCAATACCTGGTCTTGGACCCTAAAGAAAAGGACCCTAAAGAAAAATTTTAAATTTTGCTGTAAGTAACAAATGTGTGTGTGTTTGTGTGTGTGTGTACGTAGAAGGAGAAGGAGAGAGAGAGGGAGGGAGGGAGGGAGGGAGGATAAAGCAATTGCGATAAAATGTTGACATTTGGGGAATTCATTCTGCTGTTTTTACAACTTTTCTGTAAGTCTGAAATTATTTCAAGATAAATGAGTGTGCAGTGTACATGACCTCTGCCTTGCTGTGGGTCGTTTATGTAGGTTGTCTCCCATTTTTCTCCAGGACAAGGAGTCCTGCAGTGAACACCCTTGTACACATATCTCTCTGTACGTGTGCCAATATTTCTGTTGAACAGAGTTGAAGAAATAGAGCTGTTGAATCAAAGGTCATACATATTATACATTTTGGCAGATTTTGCCAAGTTGCGAAGACTGTTTAGTAAACACCTACAATCTGTTTTATGTTACAGCAAAAATATGACAGACCTTTTATTAAAAAGTTAGATTGTAACCTATATAAATCAGTCTTTCAAACTGATCAAATTTAAGCCACTAGAGTTAAGTTATTTGCACATATATGAGCTGCCTCTCCCCCCACCCCTTGGTCTGTTACTTTTTTTTTGTTAAGATTTTTTATTTATTTATTTGAAAGACAGAGTGAATGAGAGAGGGGAGAGAATACATGAGCAGCGGCAGGGAGAAGCAGGGAGAGGCAGAATCCCCGCTGAGCAGGGGGCCTGACGTGGGTCTCAAACCCAGGACCCTGGGATCATAACCTGAGCTGAAGGCAGACACTTAACTGACTGAGTCTTCCAGGCGCCCATGGTCTGTCACATTTTCAATGCCCTGTTGTCTGTATCCCTCCTATGCTCTGGTGCTTGTGACTCTTTTTTTTTTTTTTTAAATTTTTTATTGGTATGTTAATCACCATACATTACATCATTAGTTTTTGATGTAGTGATCCATGATTCATTGTCTGTGTATAACACCCAGTGCTCCATGCAGAACATGCCCTCTTTAATACCCATCACCAGGCTAACCCATCCTCCCACCCCCCTCCCCTCTAGAACCCTCAGTTTGTTTTTCAGAGTCCATCGTCTCTCATGGTTCATCTCGCCCTCCGATTCCCCCCCTTCATTCTTCCCCTCCTGCTATCTTGTTTTTTTTTTTTTTTAGCATATATTGTATTATTTGTTTCAGAGGTACAGATCTGTGATTCAACAGTCTTGCACAATTCACAGCACTCACCATAGCACATACCCTCCCCAATGTCTGTCACCGAGCCACCCCATCCTTCCCACCCCCCACCACTCCAGCAACTTTCAGTTTGTTTCCTGAGATTAAGAATTCCTCATATCAGTGAGGTCATATGATACATGTCGTTCTCTGATTCACTTATTTCGCTCAGCATAACACCCTCCAGTTCCATCCATGTCATTGCAAATGGCAAGATCTCATTCCTTTTGATGGCTGCATACTATTCCATTGTATATATGTACCTCATCTTCTTTATCCATTCATTTGTTGATGGACATCTTGGCTCTTTCCACAGTTTGGCTATTGTGGACATTGCTGCTATAAACATCAGGGTGCACGTACCCCTTCGGATCCCTCCATTTGTATCTTTGAGGTAAATACCCACTAGTGCAATTGCTGGATCGTATGGTAGCTCTATTTTCAACTTTTTGAGGAACCTCCATACTGGTTTCCAGAGTGGCTGCACCAGCTTGCATTCCCACCAACAGTGTAGGAGGATTCCCCTTTCTCCACATCCCCGCCAACATCTGTCGTTTCCTGACTTGTTCATTTTAGCCATTCTGACTGGTGTGAGGTGATATCTCATTGAGGTTTTGATTTGGATTTCCCTGATGCCGAGAGATGTTGAGCACTTTTTCACGTGTCTGTTGGCCATTTGGATGTCTTCTTTGGAAAAATGTCTGTTCATGTTTTCTGCCCATTTCTTGATTGGATCATTTGTTCTTTGGGTGTTGAGTTTAAGAAGTTCTTTATAGATTTTGGATACTAGTCCTTTATCAGATATGTCATTTGCAAATATCTTCTCCCATTCTGTCGGTTGTCTTTTGGTTTTGTGGACTGTTTCTTTTGCTGTGCAAAAGCGTTTTATCTTGATGAAGTCCCAATAGTTCATTTTTGCCCTTGCTTCCCTTGTCTTTGGTGATGTTTCTAGGAAGAAGTTGCTGCGGCTGAGGTTGAAGAGGTTGCTGCCTGTGTTCTCCTTTAGGATGTTGTAGGACTCCTGTCTCACATTGAGGTCTTTCAACCATTTTGAGTCTATTTTTGTGTGTGGTGTAAGGAAATGGTCCAGTTTCATTCTTCTGTGTGTGGCTGTCCAATTTTCCCAACACCATTTGTTGAAGAGACTGTCTTTTTTCCATTGGACATTCTTTCCTGCTTTGTCAAAGATTAGTTGACCATAGAGTTGAGGGTCCATTTCTGGGCTCTCTATTCTGTTCCATTGATCTATGTGTCTGTTTTTGTGCCAGTACCATACTGTCTTGATGATGACAGCTTTGTAATAGAGCTCGAAGTCTGGAATTGTGATGCCGCCAGCTTTGCTTTTCTTTTTCAATATTTCTCTGGCTATTCGTGGTCTTTTCTGGTTCTCTATAAATTTTAGGATTATTTGTTCCATTTCCTTGTAAAAAGTGGATGGTATTTTGATGGGGATTGCATTGAATGTGTAGATTGCTCTAGGTAGCATTGACATCTTCACAATATTTGTTCTTCCAATCTAGGAGCATGGAACATTTTCCCATTTTTTTGTGTCTTCCTCAATTTCTTTCATGAGTATTTTATAGTTTTCTGAGTACAGATTCTTTGCCTCTTTGGTTAGATTTATTCCTAGGTATCTTATGGTTTTGGGTGCAATTGTAAATGCGATTGACTCCTTAATTTCTCTTTCTTCTGTCTTGTTGTTGCTGTATAAGAATGCCACTGATTTCTGTGCATTGATTTTATATCCTGCCACTTTACTGAATTCCTGTATGAGTTCTAACAGTTTTGGGGTGGAGTCTTTTGGGTTTTCCACATAAAGTATCATACCATCTGCAAAGAGTGAGAGTTTGACTTCTTCTTTGCCGATCCGGATGCCTTTGATTTCTTTTTGTTTCTGATTGCTGTGGCTAGGACTTCTAATACTATGTTGAATAGCAGTGGTGATAGTGGACATCCCTGCCGTATTCCTGACCTTAGGGGGAAAGCTCTCAGTTTTTCCCCATTGAGAATGATATCCGCTGTGGGTTTTTCATAGATGGCTTTTATGATATTGAGGTATGTACCCTCTATCCCTATACTCTGAAGAGTTTTGATCAAGAAAGGATGCTGTACTTTGTCAAATGCTTTTTCTGCATCTATTGAGAGGATCATATGGTTCTTGTTCTTTCTTTTATTAATGTATTGTATCACACTGATTGATTTGCGGATGTTGAACCAACCTTGCAGCCCAGGGATAAATCTCACTTGGTCCTGGTGAATAATCCTTTTAATGTACTCTTGTATCCTGTTGGCTAGTATTTTGGTGAGAATTTTTGCATCCATGTTCATCAGGGATATTGGTCTGTAATTCTCTTTTTGTTGGGGTCTTTGGGTTTGGGATCAAGGTAATGGTGGCCTCATAAAACGAGTTTGGAAGTTTTCCTTCCATTTCTGTTTTTTGGAAGAGTTTCAGAAGAATAGGTATTAATTCTTCTTTAAATGTTTGGTAGAATTCCCCTGGGAAACCATCTGGCCCTGGGCTTTTGTTTGTTTGGAGATTTTTGGTGACTGCTTCAATTTCCTTAGTGGTTATAGGTCTGTTCAGGTTTTCTATTTCTTCCTGGTTCAGTTTTGGTAGTTGATACATCTCTAGGAATGCATCCATTTCATCCAGGTTATCTAATTTGCTGGCGTAGAGTTGCCCATAATATGTTCTTAGAATTGTTTGTATTTCTTTGGTGTTGGTTGTGATCTCTCCTCTTTCATTCATGATTTTGTTGATTTGGGTCATTTCTCTTTTCTTTTTGATAAGTCTGGCCAGGGGTTTATCAATCTTGTTAATTCTTTCAAAGAACCAGCTCCTTGTTTCGTTGATTTGTTCTACTGTTCTTTTGGTTTCTATTTCATTGATTTCTGCTCTGATCTTTATTATTTCTCTTCTCCTGCTGGGTTTAGGCTTTATTTGCTGTTCTTTCTCCAGCTCCTTTAGGTGTAGGGTTAGGTTGTGTATTTGAGACCTTTCTTGTTTCTTGAGAAACGCTTGTATTGCTATATACTTTCCTCTTAGGACTGCCTTTGCTGCATCCCAAAGATTTTGAACAGTTGTGTTTTCATTTTCATTTGTTTCCATGAATTTTTGTAATTCTTTAATTTCCTGGTTGACCCATTCATTCTTTAGTAGGACGCTCTTTAGCCTCCATGTACTTGAGTTCTTTCCTACTTTCCTCTTGTGATTCAGTTCTAGTTTCAAAGCACTGTGGTCTGAAAATATGCAGGGAATGATCCCAATCTTTTGGTACTGGTTGAGACCTGATTTGTGACGTAGGATGTGATCTATTCTGGAGAATGTTCCATGGGCACTAGAGAAGAATGTGTATTCTGTTGCTTTGGGATGGAATGTTCTGAATATATCTGTGAAGTCCATTTGGTCCAGTGTGTCATTTAAAGTCTTTATTTCCTTGTTGATCTTTTGCTTAGATGATCTGTCCATTTCAGTGAGGGGGATGTTAAAGTCCCCCACTATTATTGTATTGTTGTCGATGTATTTCTTTGCTTTTGTTATTAATTGGCTTATATAATTGACTGCTCCCATGTTAGGGGCATAGATATTTACAATTGTTAGATCTTCTTGTTGGATAGACCCTTTAAGTAGGATATAGTGTCCTTCCTCATCTCTTATTACAGTCCTTGGTTTAAAATCTAATTTGTCTGATATAAGGATTGCCACCCCAGCTTTCTTTTGGTGTCCATTAGCATGGTAAATGGTTTTCCACCCTCTCACTCTCAATCTGGGGGTGTCTTTGGGTCTAAAATGAGTCTCTCGCAGACAGCATATGGATGGGTCTTGTTTTTTAATCCAATCTGATAGCCTGTGTCTTTTTTTTTTTTTTAAAGATTTTATTTATTTATTTGACAGAGAGAGACACAGTGAGAGAGGGAACACAAGCTGGGAGAGTGGGAGAGGGAGAAGCAGGCTCCCAGCAGAGCAGGGAGCCCGATGCGGGGCTCGATCCCAGGACCCTGAGATCATGACCTGAGCCGAAGGCAGACGCTTAACGACTGAGCCACCCAGGCGCCCCAGCCTGTGTCTTTTGATTGGGGCATTTAGCCCATTTACATTCAGGGTAAGTATTGAAAGATATGAATTTAGTGCCATTGTATTGCCTGTAAGGTGACGGTTACTGTATATTGTCTGTGTTCCTTTCTGGTCTATGTTACTTTTAGGCTCTCTCTTTGCTTAGAGGACCCCCTTCAGTATTTCTTGTAGGGCTGGTTTCGTGTTTGCAAATTCCTTTAGTTTTTGTTTGTCCTGGAAACTTTTTATCTCTCCGTCTATTTTCAATGACAGCCTAGCTGGATATAGTATTCTTAGCTGCATATTTTTCTCACTTAGTGCTCTGAATATATCCTGCCAGTCCTTTCTGGCCTGCCAGGTCTCTGTGGATAGGTCTGTTGCCAATCTAATGTTTCTACCATTGTAGGTTACAGATCTCTTCTTCCGAGCTGCTTTCAGGATTTTCTCTTTGTCTCTGAGACTCGTAAGTTTTACTATTAGATGTCGGGGTGTTGACCTATTTTTATTGATTTTGAGGGGGGTTCTCTGTGCCTCCTGGATTTTGATGCCAGTTTCCTTCCCCAAATTAGGGAAGTTCTCTGCTATAATTTGCTCCAATATACCTTCTGCCCCTCTCTCTCTTTCTTCTTCTTCTGGGATCCCAATTATTCTAATGTTTTGTCTTATGGTATCGCTTATCTCTCAAATTCTGCCCTCGTGATCCAGTAGTTGTTTATCTCTCTTTTTCTTAGCTTCTTTATTTTCCATCATTTGGTCTTCTATCTCACTGATTCTTTCTTCTGCCTCATTTATCCTAGCAGTTAGCGCCCCCATTTTTTATTGTACCTCATTAATAGCCTTTTTGATTTCGACTGTTAAATTTTAGTTCTTTTATTTCTCCAGAAAGGGTTTCTCTAATATCTTCAATTCTTTTTTCAATCCCAGCTGGTATCTTTAAAATTGTCGTTCTGAACTCTAGTTCCGACATCTTACTAATGTCCGTATTGATTAAGTCTCTGGCAGTCATTTTGTCCAGAGGAGAATAGATGAATGAGAGAACAAAATGCTAACAGGGTAACAATGTCCCCAGAAAATATACTCTAAACAAATCAGAAAAGACCTGAAGCCAGGGGAAAAGAAAGGGAAAGAAAGAAAAAGAAAAAGAAAAAAAAAAAAAAGAAAAAGAAAATGATAAAAACAAAAACAGAAGAAAACAAAACAGAATATGATCAAATATGATCAGGCTGGTGCATAGATCAGTGCCACATGCTAGATTTTGGGTGTATTTTGGTCTGTTAGAAGAAAGTGCCTCCCAAAATTTTAAAGAAAGAAAAACTTATATATGTACAAAAATAAGGGTTGTTACGATGAAGGGATGGAATATGACTGTAAAGATGAAAATTATAAAAAATTTTATAAAAGGAATTGATAAGAAGTTGTTTGAAAAAAGAAAGAAGAGTATTTAAAAAAAAAGAAAAAAAAGGGAGAGAATGTGATCAGGCAGGAGACTAGAACAAAGCCATACACTAGAGATTTAGGGTATATTTTGATCTCTCCTTCTATTTTTTGATCTGTTAGAAGAAACCGTATCTCAAAATTTTAAAGAGAGAACAACTGATATATATATGCCAAAAATAAGGGTAACTACTATGAAGGGATAGAATATGACTCTAAGAATGAAAAATAAAAATGTTTTTTAAAAAAGGGATTGATAAGATGTTGGTTGAAAAAGGGAAAATGAAAAATTCAAAAAAAAGATAGTTAAAAAAAATTAACTTTGAAAGACCAAAGAATCATGGCAAAAAAGCCATGAATTCTATGTGCAGTATTCCCCTAGCACTGGAGTTCTGCCGTTCTCATTGATCAGTAAACTTGGTCTTGGCTGTCTGTTCTTGTGGATCTTCTGCGGGAGGGGCCTGTTGCCGTGGTTCCCAAATGTCTTTGCCGGAGGCGGAATTGCCCCGCCCTTGCCCGTCCGGGCTGAGTAATCTGCTCGGGTTTGCTCTCGGGAGCTTTTGTTCCCTGCAAGCTTTCTGTACAGCTTTGGAGGCCAAGAGTGAAAATGGTGGCCTCCCAATCTCCACCCCGGAGGAGCTGAGAACTCGGGGCCTCACTCCTCAGTGAGCCCCCAGAGAAAAGCAATCACTCCCGTCTCCCCGGTCTCCGTCCCACTCCGTGCTCACCCAGCCTGTGACTGAGCGTTTCTATCTCTGGCACCCGACTGGGTGTGGATTCTCCAAACCCAGCAGATCCCTGCGGTGCGCTCCTGCGCTGCTCCTCCTGGGGGAGGAAGGGGAGTCTCCCCGGATCTGCCGCTTGTTGGGTCCCTGCTGGAGGAGCAGTGGCCCGACTGTGCTGCGGATCACAGTTTATGGCAACCCCGAGCTGAGAGCCCACCCATCGGCTCCATCTCTGCAGCCGGCTTCCCCGCTCTAATACCTGGGCGCTCTGCCGCACTCAGGCACCTCCGGTCTTTCTGTGACCCCAAGGGTCCTGAGACCACACTGTCCCACGAGGGTTCCACCCCCCGCTTAGCCACTGGAGTGACGTCCCTCAGCGGAGCCGACTTCTAAAAGTTCCGATTTTGTGGTCCGCGGCTCTATCACTTGTGAGAAGTGGCGGACGGAGGCCCCCTCCCCTGCCGTCTATCTTCCCGAATATTGCCTCAGATTCACTTCTCCGCTCGTCCTACCTTCCAGAAAGTGGTCGCTTTTCTGTTCAGAGAGTTGCTGCTATTCTTTTCTTTGATCTTCTGTTGAGTTCGTAGGTGTTCAGAATGGTTTGATTCCTATCCAGCTGAATTCCTGGGACCAGACGAAATCCAGGTCTCCTACTCCTCTGCCATCTTGCCCCACCCCTGCTTGTGACTCTTCTTTTGGTCTGCCTTTCTCAACTCCATTTACTTAGGAGGGTAAAAGAGTGAAATACTACTTTTGGAAGTGAATTATACCTGATTTTTGTATCAAGAATGACATTGCTTCTTTCCATGAACATGTATAACCAAATATTGAGAGTTACAATCATTTGAAAGATCACCAAGTGACCTAATATCAAGGATGAATTCAGAAATGTTATAAAATTGCTGTACAGTTTACACGTTTGCTCTTTGGATATAATCACAACATGTTAAAGCTGGAAAGAAAGTTATAGACCATTTGGTCCACTCTCTTCTTTTGTAGATGTGGAAACTGTGATTCGCAGAGTTTGATATATTGACTGAAATCACAGTCCTGATAACTGGCAAAACAATAGCTAAGCACTCATTTTCTGACTTTTTAAAGTGCTCTTTTTGCTTCCTATCTGAACTATCTTAAATAAGGTTCTACAGGCTCTTCTATGGAACAAATCATGCTATTAGCTAAGTTACAAAACTGGAGATGATGATTCAGGGTAGGATGCCTGGGGAAAAAAATTATTTCAAGTACATAATGAAGAAAAATTTGCATAATGTGATCAGTATAGATGATTTACTGGAATATTACTGGTAAAGTGGGTACTTCTGTTTTGACTGCTGGGAACTGTTTCAAAAGGTACAGTAATTATTGTATTACAAATATATTAATACCTTAGGCTCAAAAAGTTTTGTGCAAGTGATAATTCTAGCATGATTCATATACACAATGTAAAATATCACCAAACGTGTATCCTCTCCTTTCCAAAAGTTCGTGTTACTCCCCTTCATTTTTACAGAAGCCTTACATTAGAATGGTCACAGGTTTTGGTGTTTTTGTTTTTTGGTAAAGCAAAAATCCTCTTTGGATTTTCTTTCTGTTAGAGAAAACAGCTACTAATGTAAGTCTTTCCTTTTTTTTTTTTAATTTAAATTCAATTAGCCAACATATAGTACATCATAATTTTTTGATACAATGTAAGGCTTTCCTAAAAGCAGAGTGGACTAACATGAACTTTCAGAAAGCAGGGGATACTCTTTGCTTTATGCCATTTTGGCTTTTGAAAGATTTTACAGGAATGATCTACTTTTGGGTAGTGGGAGAAACCTATATTTGAAAATGATTAGATTTCCTAGATAATTGGTGAAACCGAAACTAGGATGATTTAGTTCTTTTTTTTTTTTTTTAAAGATTTTATTTATTTATTTGAGAGAGAGAGAATGAGAGACAGAGAGCACGAGAGGGAAGAGGGTCAGAGGGAGAGGCAGACCCCCCGCCAAGCAGGGAGCCCGATGCGGGACTCGATCCCAGGACTCCAGGATCACGACCTGAGCCGAAGGCAGTCGCTTAACCAACTGAGCCACCCAGGCACCCTAGGATGATTTAGTTCTTAATTCTTTTTACAGTGGCATAATTCATACAAAGATCACATCATTTAGCTTTTGTAATTGAAATGAACAATTCTCTGAGTGTTTGTGCCATAACAAGGAAAGACAACATATAATACCAATGTGAACACTAACCCCTCTCACCCCTGCCAAATCATTTACTTTTGCTTTGGAAATGTATTTTTAAAATGTATTTTTTATTTTATTTTATTTTTTAAAGATTTTATTTGACAGAGAGAATGAGAGAGCACAAGCAGGGGGAGAAGTAGAAGGAGAGGGAGAAGCAGGCTCCCCGCCAAGCAGGGAGCTCGATGCGGAACTCGATCCTGGGACCCTGGGATCATGACCTGCGTCATAGGCAGACACTAAACCATCTGAGCCACCCAGGCGCCCCTGTATTTTTAAAAGTTTAGCTGGATGTGGGTGTGTGCAACATTCTGGAAACCTCAGAAAGTTTCATATAGAATCCTCAAGTTTGAATGCCACTAGGTCATATCTGTACCTTCCTCATAGCTCTGGTGGGATCATTGCAGAACATATTAGGATTTGAAAAACTTATATTGGTACGGAAAATTTTGTAGCAGGGAGAGGCTAACTTGTCAATAGATCTGATTATCAAGAGAAAGAAGATGACCAGCTAGGTAAAAGACAGTTTCTATCCCAAAGAATGCTGGGATTTGGCCTTGATTTGGATTGATGTGGTTATCCAGAGGGATTCATCTGGTTGGTGGGTGGTAGCAACAGGCATTTCAGTCAATGATGATATCATAATTTGGGTGGCTCCAAGTCTTCAGCTAGTGGTTATGGGTTATAAAGAGTTGATAATCAATGGCTGGGCAGATGGTTAGGTCCCAACTAAGTGGCTCTCAATCCTCACACACTCAATTCCTCTATTTAAAACAAATATTTTGTTACACCCCCTTACTTAACATAAAATAGTCTACAGATGTAATTTTTTAAAAAAGATTTTATTTATTTATTTGACAGAGACACAGCAAGAGAGGGAACACAAGCAGGGGGGATGGGAGAGGGAGAAGCAGGCTTCCCGTGGAGCGAGGACCCCGATTGGGGCTCAATCCCAGGATCCTGGGACCATGACCCGAGCCGAAGGCAGACGCTTAATGACTGAGCCACCCAGGCACCCCTACAAACGTAATTTTTTTGAAGTATAGTTGACACAATGTTACCTTGGTTTCAGGTGTACAACATAGTGATTTGATAACTCTATATGTTACCCTGTGCTCACCACAAGTGTAGCTCCCATCTGTCACCACACAATGTTATTACAATACCATTGACTATATTCCCTATGCTGTACCTCTCATCCCCATGACTTACTTATTCCATAATTGGAAGCCTGTACCTTCCACTGCCCTTCACCCATTTTGTCCATCCCCCCACCTTCTTCCTGTTGGCAACCACCTGTTTGTTCTTTGTATTTATGGATCTATTTCAGTTTTTTATACAAACATAATTTAAAAAATCTGTGCACACTAATTATAAAATAGAAAAATAAAAAAGTAACTAATAATATTTATTTTAATATATAATGCTTGTGCACAACCACGTTAGAACTGTGCTTCCCTAAATACACTAGAACAGCACTTCCCAAACTTGACCGTGCATACAAATCTCCTGGGATCTTATTAAAAAGCAGATTCTGGTTCATTACGTGTTGGGTGGGCTCTGAGATTCCGTATTTCTTACAAGCTTCCTGGTGATGTCAATGCTGTTGGTACATGGAATACATTTTGTTCTTAGAAGATATAATGAAGAATGTTGCACTGGGAAGGAGAAAGCTACAAATGTAGTCTGACAGAGGTGTGTTGAATTAGTGATTGAATTGCCAGGAGTAGTGTTGCCATTATTAATGTGATTCTTTGGGACATTCATGAACAACTTTTGGCAAAATTCAGATCAAAACCAAGTCAACTTTTCCCTTGATCTGCACAGTAGCTGCATTCCTACCAAAATATTTTGTATTTATGTGTGAAACAAAGTTCAGCCCTAGGCTCAGATAATTATAGACAAATTTTTCACCTATAGGAATGCCCACTGGGATACTTGAAATTTTTGTGGAATGTGGGACCACTCTTTGTATAGAGAACTATCCCATGGATTGCTGGACAGTTAGCATCCTTGATGCCTGCCCATGAAATATCAATAGCACACCCAATCATTGTGACAACACAAAATTGCTCCCCCAAATTTCTCAAGTACTCTGGGGCACAGAGGATCGACAGAGTATGAATCAAGACAGAGTGCTAGCCTTGGTTTGCTAATTAGTAACTGTGGTAGAAACCCATTGTAGGGGTTAGGGAACACATCAAGGGTTAGGGAGTGCAGCTGCTTGGAGACAGGGAAGTCTAGGCTCACTCTGATGTGCTTGGTCCCTTTGTGTACGATAGAAATACCACAAACTCTATTGGGGAAGGGATGGGCTGGAATAGAGCATGCCTCTCAAATGTTAATGCGTTTACAAATCACCTGATGATCTTGTTAAGACGCAGGTGGAGATGCAGCAGGTCTGGGGTGTGATCTGAGATTCTGCGTTTCCAACAAGTTTTTAGGTGATGCTGTTGCTGCTATGGTACAGTTTACTCCACTAACTCTGAATAACAAGAGACAGAATACCTAACTTGGTGGGCTGTAGGTTGAAAACATCAGTGCCTTGAGCTGAGATGTGGGCAGCCAGAAGTGAACAATGATCATCCCATCTTTCTTTCCTCTCTGTAAGGATTATTTTTTCCTCATTCCTTTTTCAGTTCTCAGATTAATGAAAATCAGCATCCTAAGGTGGAGCTAGCTTGTCTGCAGAGGGTTACTGATTCTGATCTTCTCTAGAATGGGGAAGCTCTGGGTCACATTTTGTCTAAAGGTCATTTTAGGTCTTAAAGGTACAGAGTAAATGCTACAGAGATTCTATTTATGTCATCAAAGTATTTAATTAGGCATAATCTGACATATTGTTAATGGATACTTGAAAGCCAGATTTTCCGAAGATAACATCCAATTCAAATAATTACTTGATGATTGAGAACTTTCTCTAAAGCTCTATTGAGGACATTGTTATTTGGTCTAGAGTCAAGAAGACAGACACACAACACACATGTTATAAATCTCTACTCTTGTGCCCAGAGTTTTGCAAGCAGGTACCTAAGGCATGAAATTTAAGGAGGCACCTGTTCTCAGGGTTGTACAAGTACATGGTTGGCACTTGAGAGTGATTGCCTCCTTAAATTTTGTACCCCACCTCTGTTACCTTGCCTTAATTCTGACCCTGCCACTATCCATGACAGATAATGCTAAGAGATAATTCCTATCCTAAGGATTGCATGGTGGATGTGCCATTTACCTGGGTGAATATTTCTTCTGTGTATCTTTGGTTGATTACCTATTGTCTGGAACGCTGTTCTTATTCATAAGATTTATGGCTTGTCACAATAAACCCCATAGAAAGCCATACCAGATCTTTTCTTGGAAGACATGTATAGAGAAAAATCTCAATTCTCTAAATGGATTTCTCTGTATCTAACATTTCTTCTTGGTCTTCTTATAAATATAATATTATTTTACCAAAAAATTACATAGCTTGTATATTTATTATTTTGAAAGCTTACCTATGGGTGAGAATACCTGGGTTTAGTGAATAAAAATGGGGAAAACAAACCAAAAACAGAACACAGAAGTAAAAACCACAAACCAATACCCCTTTCCCCACATGACTTGTAGTTATGATTAAGTTATGAAAAATTTATTATTTTTGTAAGAGAATAAGATCCCAAAGGCTGAAACCAACACTTGAAATCCTTCTGTTGGAAAAGCCAGCCCAAAGTGCTATATAGTTAGCTTTTAATTGCTTTGTTTCAGACCTGCTATATCAACATCTCTGACTGAAGAGTAGACATTTGGAATGTATAAAGCTGCAAGGAAATGCTGGTGCTCAGGCAGAATTAAGAACTAGAGCCTTTATTTTCAGGGTGTCAGAAAATGCTCACGTTGTGAAAACAAAGTTTATTTCACTATATGTTGACCTAAAGATGTGTTACCAATTTTTAAACATTTTCATTTAATGTATGAAAAAATATTACAATAACAATAATGAAAATAAAACAAAAATCCTGTGATCCTTACAAATAACTCACTTGTTTTCATTTTCTTTTTTTCTAGCTTAGTCTGTCCCCAGGCTTCATGGGTGTGTGACTTTTGCAGTGGTGGAAGGTCCCACACTCAGAAAGGCTCCACAAATTATGTTGCTGGTCATGTCTATATATGTGTATATATCTGCGTATAATTTTACATAGTTTGGAGTCCAGTGATGATTTGAAGTTGTGTTCTTTTTTTTTTTTTTTACAAAATTACATCATAAGTATTTTTTTTCATGCCATTTTGTGCTATTTCACCATCTTCCTGGTGATTAGTTTTGATGAGTATATAATATTCAATTAATCTTATCTATAACTAAAGTTCTAATTTTTCCCATATTAAGTTGCTTCTCATTTTTCACTAATATATATTATATAGCAATGGCAATCTTTGTGTATTTAGCTTTATCCTTTGAAAAAGTTTACTCAGGATACATTCCCAGGATGGGAATCACTGGGCTGGGCTGACCATACTTCTTGGTTTGCCTAGGACAGAGATAGTTTATGCCTGGTATATTTATTAATAGTACCCCTTTTGATCTCAGAAGTGCTCCCATTTAGGCTATAAATTTTACAGTTCTTGGCTATGACTGGTATTATAACTGTTGAGCACTTTTAGAAGGGACAACTAATAAAATCAAATGATCAACAATAAGATATTAAAACTCAAATAACATTGAGAATAACTAGAAAATAAAATACAAGAAAAACCCGCAGCTTCTTTAGAAAAGATGATCAAAATAAGTTAAATTCTAAATCACATATTAATTGAGAAGAATGGAATTAAATGAGCAGTAATATTTGAGGTATTTTTAATTAACAAATATATGGTTGTTAATGCCCCATGGTGGTGGGAGGTACCACTTGTAAATCAAGATGTTAACATTATTATTATAATTTCTAAAATTTATTTTATTTTATGTTAACTTTATTTTTAAAATCTGCAGATAATTCAGGTATTGCATTAAAATTTCTTTAATCTTGGCATTATCAGTTTAAAATTTGTGATAATTCAGAAAGGATTTTAACTATGATTTCTCTTCATCAAGAAAAAAAGGGTATTGCTAAGTAAGGAATAGTGTACAGGAAGAGATGTTTATTCACTTTGGAGAATAAAGAACTTCAATAACTGTACTTACCTAGACAAAGTGAAATGACTCTGTAAGCTGAGTCTCATAGCTGCTTGGACTGATGTCCTAATTCACCAATTCAAATAATTCTTAACTATTCATTAAAGTGGGGTCTTCTTCCAAATGTGATTGGTATGTCTAGTTCCAGTTAGTAAATGAACATGGCCATGGCAAAGCCTCATTTCCTCAAAAGTAGTACATCATTACATTACTTCTCCCCATTTCAGAGGGGCTTGCCCCTTGAATTTGTTCCAAATTTATGGTATTTTGCTTTTTTCCTTTGAAGCTAGAGGCTGTATTTTCAGGATAAATGCAAAAAGTCAACTGCTTCTAAGACCTGTGTTTGGATGTGACCTTTATGAAACAAAGTGTAGTCCAAGATTTACAGGGCATAAAGATTCTGACAGAATGTTTCCTCCCTCAGGAAGGAAAGGGCAAGTGGAGGTCAGGGGTACAGTCCTGGATATGAAGGTAGGGCTGCTGGGGAGATCAGGGAGTCTGCTCGTGGAAGATTAAGGAGTTTCAAAGATTCTGTTGAGTCTGAAATAGCATCACTTTAATCTTATCTTCAACACCTATTAACTCCATGACCAGGCATAAGTTACTCATTCTCTGAGACTTAGTTTCCCTGTCTGTATATTATTGAGCAGGTTTCTCCCCACAGTTACTGGGTGGTGAGTTTTGTTCCTAAAAGTGGAAGAAAAGACAAGGATGCCTGAGAGGACAGGCAGTCAGGGAAAAATCATGAAAGTTGGAGCTTTGGGAGATTCTCCTCAAGTAGAACAGATCCTCATGCTTGAGGAAAGGAGGTAGAGGAACTTTGGGCAGGCTTAGCTGTCTTGATGAGCTGGATCAGAGTGTATGATTACCCATTTATGCCCTTGCCAGGAGACAGGCATCTTTTAGGGCAGTGCTGGCTTCAGAGGGTGTGGTCTCAGATGACCAGAGTGGGGCAGTGGCCGGAGGGAGTATACCTGTTGCAAGGGCAGAAACCAGGTTGGTAGGGATAATAGTGCCTTCAAGGAGAAGCTACAGTTGGGCACAAAAGTAATTCTGAGTCTGGATATCTGTCCTAAGCCTTTAGTTTTGGATTCAGTGGCCTCTAAAAAGCACCTTTCATGTATAGAATCATGCATAATTCTCTTCTTTATTGAGTGTTGACCAAGTGCTCAGCACTGGGGATAAAGGGGAACAAGATGTAATCTCTATTCCTAGAGCTCTCATAGTTTAAGGTGGAGATATTCATTATAGTTTAATGAATATATCAAGGCTTATTTATGAGCCTTCCTGGGTAAGTTGACCTTGTGCTGGAAGTGACTATCCTGCCTTTCCTTCCAGGAAGCAAGGCATAGATGTAGTCTTTGTCTGGTGCCCCAGTGTCTGGGTCTGGTGGTGATTCAACTTTGTAAATCTAACCCTCACCCCATGGAATCAATCTGCCAAACTGGTTCTGTCCCATCTGTGTTGTCTGGTTTCTCTGCTAGTTTTCTCTTGGGAAGGGGAATAAAGCTACTTTTCCAATGTCTTGAACCCTCTTGGTCACTTTCCCATAGAACAGGCTTTGGGTTCCTTTTCCTTGAGGCCCGCCCTCTACATCAGCTGATAGGTTGAGGACCTACTTCTTCATCCTGGTATCCGTCACTAGTGCTATTTCCTAGCAACACTAAACCAGGACCTACTCCCCCATTTATTGTATTGTCTAACCCAACCCTGAAATCCCTATCCTTTTTTTCTATTTTGTTTATTGTGGATCAGACTGCCTCTAGCCATTGGCACCTACCAGAAGGCAGGTGAAGTAGTTAAAATGAGGTCAGGCAGCTAGTAAGTGGAGACCCAAAGATTTAAACCCAGGCAATCTGATGCCAGAGTCCATGCTCATAACCACCACATTGCTATCTCTCATCATTGTATAGGCACTCCTCCATTGTGTCTACTATCCAGCACGGCTGCTCATGGGAAAATTCAACTCAGAGTCCACATTACTATTGCTTTGTGTGTAGTCTGGTTTTCTCCTTCCCTCCCTCCCTCCTTTCCTTCCTTCCTTTCTCTGGAAGCTTTTTGGATCCTAAATTTAGAGCGAGTGTTCTACATTCATGTGTCTTGATGTAGGTCTTCTTCTCTTTTCCTTTACACTTTTGATCAGCAAATCTTTTCAATTGTTCAATTCTAGAGAAATTTCCTGATTCATTTCTTTGACAGATTTTCCTGTTTATCCATTCTCTCTTTATGAAAAACCAAATCCTAGGTATTCGGCTGATCTGATCCTCAATGGACTCCCGAACTGATCCTTTATGTTGACTTTTTTTCTCTCGTATTTTTCATCTTGGAATTCTACTCTTTAGGGAGTTTCCTCAATTCTATTTTCCAATTCTTCTACTGAGATTTTAATTTTGGCAATCATTTAAATTTCAAAGAATGTTACTTATTTATATCATCCTGTGTTTTTTAAAAGATTTTATTCATTTATTTGAGAGAGAGAGAGAGAGAGAGCACGTGCACGCACAAGCAGGGGGAAGGGGCAGAGGGAGAGGGAGAAGTAGACTCCCTGCTGAGCAGGAAGCCCGACTCAGGGCTCCATCCCAGGACCCTGGGATCATGACCTGAGCTGAAGGCAGGCACTCAACCGACTGAGCCACCCACACGCCCCTATATCATCCTGTGTTTTAAAAAAATAGATTCAATATTTTGTTAATTTTCTCCGATGCTACCAATTAGAGATTTTTGAAGTTTTTTTTTATTTCTAGCACTGTTCCTTCCATTTTTGTTTTTGTTTTTGTTTTGTTTTTTAGTGAACCTCTCTTTGTTCATGCTGGTCTTTCTCTTTCACATGGAAGACTTTTTTACTAATGTCTGGTGATGCTTGATTAATACTTTAAAATGAGCTGCTAAAACTTGATTGGGAGTGCTGTGAATTGTGTACGACTGTTGAATCACAGACCTGTGCCTCTGAAACTAATACATTATATGTTAAAAAAAGAAAAAAAGAAGATAGTAGGAAGGGAAAAATGAAGGGGGTGAAATCGGAAGGGAGGACGAACCATGAGAGACTATGGACTCCGGGAAACAAACTGAGGGTTCTAGAGGGAAGGGGGGGTGGGGGGATTGGTTAGCCTGGTGATGGGTACTAAAGAGGGCACGTACTGAATGGAGCACTGGGTGTTATATGCAAACAATGAATCATGGAACACTACATCAAAGCCTAATGATGTAATGTATGGTGATTAACATAACATAATAAAAAAAAAACTTGATTGGGAGTTCTGTTGCAAGGTTGGGGCTTGTTGACTGGGACCTTTGGCTGTGGAGTGATTAAGCAAGGAGCCAACCTGCACTGGGACTGTAAGGTATCCCAAAAATGAGAATGTGGAGATTATCTTGTTTAAGGGAGAAAGCTGATCCCTGTGTGAAACAGTCTTTTTTTTTTTTTTTTTGAAATTTTAAAATTTAAATTCAATTAATTAACTTATAATGTATTATTAGTTTCAGAGGTAGAGGTCAGTGATTCATCAGTCTTATATAATACCCAGTGCTCATTTTTATCAGGTGCCCTCCTGAATGTCTATACCCAGTTACCCTGGCCCCTCACCCCTCCTCCCTTCTGGCAACCCTCAGTTTGTTTCCTATAGTTAAGAGTCTCTTATAGCTTGTTTCCCTCTCTGCTTTTGTCTTGTTTTATTTTTTCCTCTCTTCCCCTATGATCCTCTGTTTTGTTTCTTAAATTCCACATATGAGTGAGATCATATGATAATCGTCTTTCTCTGATTGACTTATTTTACTTAACATAGTACTCTCTAGTTCCAACCACGTCATTGCAAATGGAAGATTTCATTTTTTTTGATGACTGAGTAGGGTTCCATTGCGCGTGCATGTGCACGTGCGTGTGTGTGTGTATATATATATATATATATATATACACACACACCCCACATCTTCTTTATCCATTCATCTGTTGATGGACATCTGGGCTTTTTCCATAGTTTGGGTATTGTGGACATTGTTGCTATAAACATTGGGGTACAGGTGCCCCTTTGGATCACTACATTTGTATCTTTTGGGTAAATACCTAGTAGTGCAATTGCTGGGTTGTAGGATAACTCTGTTTTCAACTTTTTGAGGAACCTCCATACTGTTCTCCAGAGTGGCTGCCCCAGCTTGCATTCCCACCAACAGTGTAGGAGGGTTCCCCTTTCTCCGCATCCTCACCAATATCTGCCGTTCCCTGACTTGTTAATTTTAGCCATTCTGACTGATGTGAGGTGGTATCTCATTGAGGTTTTGATTTATATTTCCCTGATGCTGAGTGATGTGGAGCATTTCTTCATGTGTCTGTTGGCCATTTGGATGTTTTCTTTGCAGAAGTGTCTGTTCACGTCTTCTGTCCATTTCTTGATTGGATTATTTGTTCTTTGGGTGTTGAATTTGGTAAGTTTTTTATAGGTCTTGGATACTAGCCCTTTATCTGATATGTCATTTGCAAATCTCTTCCCCCATTCTGTCAGTTGTCTTTTGGTTTTGTTGACTGTTTCCTTTGCTGTGCAAAAGCTTTTTATTTTGATCAAGTCTCAGTAGTTTGTTTTTTTGCCTTTGTTTCCCTTCCTTTTGGAGATGTGTCTAGCAAGAAGTTGCTTGGCCAAAGTCACAGAGGTTGCTGCCTGTGTTCTCCTCTAGGATTTTGATGGAGTCCTGTCTCACATTTAGGTCTTTCATCCATTTTGAGTCTATTTTTGTGTGTGGTGTAAGGAAATGGTCCAGTTTCATTCTTCTGCATGTGGCTGTCCAATTTTCCCAACACCATTTGTTGAAGAGACTGTCTTTTTTCCAGTGGACATTCTTTCCTGCTTTGTCAAAGATTAGTTGACAATAGAGTTAAGGGTCCATTTCTGGGCTCTCTATTATGTTCTATTGATCAATGTGTCTGTTTTTGTGCTAGTACCGCGCACTGTTTTGATGATTACAGCTTTGTAATAGAGCTTGAAGTCTGGCATTGTGATATCACTAGCTTTGATTTTCTTTTTCAACTGATTCCATACAAGTTTTAGGATTACTTTTTCCAGCTCTGTGAAAAAAGTTGATGGTATTTTGATAGGGATTGCATAGAATGTATAGATTGCTCTCCTTCCATAGACATTTTCACAATATTTCTTCTTCCAATCCATGAGCATGGAACGTTTTTCCATTTCATTGTGTCTTCCTCAATTTTTTTCATGAGTGTTCTATAGTTTTCTGAGTACAGATCCTTTGCCTCTTTGGTTAGGTTTATTCCTAGGTATCTTGTGTTTTTTGGTGCAATTGTAAATGAGATTGACTCCTTAATTTCTCTTTCTTCTGTCTTGTTGGTAGTGTATAGAAATGCAACTGACGTCTGTGCATTGATTTTATTTCCTGCCACTTTGCAGAATTCCTGTATGAGTCCTAACAATTTTGGGGTGGAGTCTTTTGGAAGTTTTCTAAATAGTGTATCATGTCATCTGCAAAGAGTGAGAGTTTGACTTCTTCTTTGCCTATTTGGATGCCTTTTATTTCTTTTTGTTGTCTGATTGCTGAGGCTAGGACTTCTAGTACTATGTTGAAAAAAAGTGGTGATACTGGACATCCCTGCTGTGTTCCTGACCTTAGGGGGAAAGCTGCTTTTCGCCATTGAGAATGATATTCACTGTGGGCTTTTTGTACATGGCTTTTATGATGTTGAAGTATGTTCCCTCTGTCCCTACAGGGTGGAGATGATTAGTCAAGAAAGGATGCTGTATTTTGTCAAATGCTTTTACTGCATCAGTTGAGAGGATCATATAGTTCTTGTTCTTTCTTTTATTATTGTAGTGTATCACATTGATTGATATGTGAATGTTGAACCACCCTTGCAGATCAGGAATAAATCCCACTTGGTCGTGGTGAATTATCCTTTTGATCTACTGTTGGATCCTATTGGCTAGTATCTTGGTGAGAATTTTTGCATCTGTGTTCATCAGGGATATTGTTCTGTAATTCTCCTTTTTGGTGGGGTCTTTGTCTCGTTTTGGGATCAAGGTAATGCTGGCCTCATAGAACGAGTTTGTAAGTTTTCCTTCCATTTCTGTTTTTTGAAACAGCTTCAGAAGAATAGGTATTAATTCTTCTTTAAATGTTTGGTAGAATTCCCCTGGGAAGCCATCCAGCCCTGGACTCTTGTTTGTTGGGAGATTTTTGATTATTGCTTCAATTTCCTTGCTGGTTATGGGTCTGTTCAGGTTTTCTATTTCTTCCTGGTTCAGTTTTGGTAGTTTTTAAGTTTCTAGGAATGCATCCATTTCTTCCAGATGCCTGATTTGTTGGCATATAGTTGCTCATAATATGTTCTTATAATTGTTTGTATTTCTTCAGTGTTGGTTGTGATCTCTCCTCTTTCTTTCATGATTTTATTTATTTGGGTCCTTTCTCTTTTCTTTTGGATAAGTCTGGCCAGGGGTTTATCAATCTTATTAATTCTTTCAAAGAACCAGCTCCTGGTTTCATTGATCTGTTCTACTGTTCTTTTGGTTTCTATTTCATTGATTTCTGCTCTAATCTTTATCATTTCTCTTCTCCTGCTAGATTTAGGCTTTATTTGCTATTCTTTCTCCAGCTCCTTTAGGTGTAAGGTTAGATTGTGCATTTGAGATCTTTCTTGTTTCTTGAGAAAGGCTTGTATTGCTATATACTTTCCTCTTAAGACCACCTTTGCTGCATCCCAAAGGTTTTGAGCAGTCATGTTTTCATTTTCACTTGTTTCCATGAATTTTTTTAATTCTTCTTTAATTTCCAGGTTGACCCATTCATTCTTTAGAGCATGCTCTTTAGCCTCCATGTATTTGAGTTCTTTCCAACTTTCCTCTTGTGATTGAGTTCCAGTTTCAAAGCACTGTGGTCTCAAAATATGCAGGGAATGATCCCAATCTTTTGGTACTGGTTGAGACCTGATTTGTGAACCAGTATGTGATCTACTCTGGAGAATATTCCATGTGCACTTGAGAAGAATGTGTATTCTGTTGCTGTAGGATAGAATGTTCTGAATATATCTGCAAAGTCCATCTGGTCCAGTGTCTCATTCAAAGCTCTTCTTTCCTTGTTGATTTTCTGCTTAGATGATCTCTCCATTGCAGTGAGTGGGATGCTAAAATTCCCTACTATTATTGTATTATTATCAATGTGTTTCCTTAATTTTGTTATCATTTGGTTTATATAATTGGCTGCTCCCATGTTAGGGGCATAAATTCTTACAATTGTTAGATCTTCTTGTTGGATAGACCCTTTAAGTAGGATATAGTGTCCTTCCTCATCTCTTATTGCAGTCTTTGGTTTAAAATCTAATTTGTCTGATATAAGGATTGCCACCCAGCTTTCTTTTGATGTTTATTAGCATGGTAAATAGTTTTCCATCCCCTCACTGTCAATCTGGAGGTGTCTTTGGGTTTAAAATGAGTCTCTTGCAGACAGCATATTGACGGGTCCTGTTTTTTATCCAACCTGATAGCTTGTGTCTTTTGATTGGGGCATTTAGCCATTTACATTCAGAGTAACTATTAAAAGATATGAATTTAATGCCATTGTATTAGCTGTAATGTCCTTTTTTCAGTGTGTTGTCTCTGTTCCTTCCTGGTCTATGTTACTTTTGGGGTCTCTCTTCACTTAGAGGATCCCTTTTAATATTTCTTGCAGGGCTGATTTAGTGATCACAAATTCTTTTAGTTTCTATTTGTCCTGGAAACTTTTTATCTTGAATGACGCCCTAGCTGGATAAAGTATTCTTGGCTGTATATTTTCCTCATTTTGCATCCTGAATATATCATGCCTGTCCTTTCTGGCCTGCCAGGTCTCTGTGGACAGATAGGTCTGCTGCAAGTCTAATGTTTCTACCCTTGTAGGTTACGGATCTCTTGTTCCAAGCTACTTTCAGGATTTTCTATGTGAAACATTTGGTGTGAAGTTGTGATATTTGACTCATCCATATGTTGACTGTTCCAGCTATTATGGCTATATAACAAATTTCTTCCAAATGTGGTGGCTTTAAAAAACAATAGTCATTTCTTGCCTCTGAAGGTTTCTGTGGGTCAGAAAGTTCCTAGTGGTTCTGATTGGCGGTTTGGACTTGGGATTGTTCATAAATTGGGCCTACAGTCATCTGAAGGCTTAACTGCAACTGGAAGATCCACTTCCAAGGTGGCTCATTCAGGTATCTGGAGAGTTGGTGCCAGTGCTGGTATCTCCACATGGGCCTCTCCAAGGACTCTCTTCCCAGCATGGTAGCTGGCTTCTTCAGAGTGAGCAGTTCAAGAGAACAATGTTGGAAGCTGTGAAGCCTTTTAAGACTTATCCTCCAAAATCATTCCTTGTCACTTCTGCTATATTCTATTAGCCTTATAAAGCCATCCATTATTTAATTTAATATGGGAGAGGACTAAACAAATGCGTATCAAGAGGTAAGGGCCAGGGGTGCCTGGGTATCTCAGTCAGTTAAGTGTCTGCCTTCGGCTCAGGTCATGATCTCAGGGTCTTGGGACTGAGCCCCAGATTGGGCTCCTTGCTTGGCGGGGAGTCTGCTTCTCCCTCTGCCCCCACTTGTGCTCTCTCTCACTCCTTTTCTCAAATAAATAAATAAAATCTTTGGAAAAAAAAAGAGGTAAAGGTCATTGGAAGTCATTTTGGGAAACAGCTACAAAACTCACTTCAAATTCATTATCTTGTCTTTAGTTTTACATCTTGATCTTACTTTGTGGTGTAGATTAGTTTCCAGTTCTAAGCCCCTCTGGGGTTCTGTGGAGAAGTCAGGTAACTTTGTGTCCTTATTTCTATATCTGCTTCTATGCACACATTATGCTATGCCTTTTCTCCTAGTCACCCTCCTTTTCATCTTTCAGCATTTTCTTGAAATCTGCTGCCAGTGGATTCCCTCCTGTTCTCTTTTTTATGGTAGGTGTGTATATTATTCCTTCACTCTCATTAGTGAATTCTTAGGAGGAACAGAGAGAAATGTATTTGGTCAATCTGTCATTTTTAACTTGAAGCCAGGAATTTTTTTTTAATGCAACCCTCAGAATGGGACATAATTTTATTTCATAAATTAATTTTCTGATTATGAATAAATTGTCTTCCCCTAATACCTATGAACCACTAGTTAATCTAATTGAAATTGAGGGATTAAAAGAAAAACTTTGGTTTATCTATTAGACATAAATAATAGCATGTGCAATATGGTACTTGACACTTAAATTTTGGTAGTCTTATTTTGGTATTAATGTAAAATTAGGGCTGCAATTTATAATGGGCTTCATGCTGTGAAGTTGACACTGTATTTTAGAAGTTAGAGAAAAAGATGAGCTTGATGACTGGTGATCCTGTCACTTTTGTGGCTGAAACAACTCTATATACCTTTTGTATCATTAAAAACATCTCCTTCCCTCTCCAAATACAATTCTCTCATAAATATTTATAGTCCTCCATTCCCTAAGCTTTTTATTACAGAGGACTTCATTTACCCTGATGCACTGCTCTATCTCATTTTTTTTTTTTTGGTTAATAAAGGACACACATTTTCTTTTGAAACCAATAAGAAACCAAATTGAAAAGTGCCCAAAATATCTAACGTTAGAGTTAATTTTACATTCAGATTTCTCTTTTTTTTCCTTAAAATAAAAATCCAACTACTATATAATAATGTTAATTGTTTGAAAAATTGGGAAACACACATAACCAGAAATAAAACAAATAAACAAAAATCACTCATAATTTCACCATTTTTCTCTTGGTATATACATACACGTTCACTATTTTTTGTATTAATTTTGTCACTTAATGGTTTATTATGATCATATTTCCTTATTAAGATATATAAGCCAAAAATATAAGCCAGTTATTTGTCAGTATACTTTATACCTCAATAAAGCTGAAATAAAAAATTCAAAAAAGAAATATAAGACTAAATAATTAATTTAATATATGCATATATTCCATTTTTTTGAATATAATAACATATTTAACCAACTCCCTATTGATGGAATTAAAGTTGCTATAAAATCTTAATTACAATAAACAATGCTGTGATGACTACTCATATATGTGTGTGTATACACACACACAAACACACACACTGTCTCTTTGATTCTTTCTGAAGGATAGATCTTTTGAAGTAGAATATCTGGGTTACAGGATATAAACATTTCATATTGTCACCTGACCTCCAGAAGGGTGGAAAGACTTACACCACCACAAACATGTATTTGAATCCCAGTTCTCCACACTCCCTACAGCTCCAATATTAATCATTTCAAAATATTTTCCAATGACAAACTTTCCATTTCTGCCTCCAGATTCACTCTCCACCCTTCTCCACCCAGCTCTTTGGAGCATGAGTGGGCTCCTTGCCCTCTGGCTCCCTTATGGGTCTGCCAGGGAAGCCATTGGCAGGAGATGGGCAGATGGGAGCATGGTTCTTTTGCTCCCTCTCTGCCAGGTTGATGGTGGATGGGCTGTCTCCTTACCAAACCTCACAGCTCCTGTCTGATGGTCTCCACTGATTGGTTTCTCTTAGCACTGTCCATACTTTTGTAAAAAGCACCCTTATGTTAAAGTTCCTAATCACTCTGCTTGAGTGTGCCCTGTTTTTGTTTTTGTTTTGCCAGGACCCTGACTAATAGATGTGAAAAATAATATCTCATATTTATGGTAATTTTTTTTGCTCTATATATTACAATTTCCCTCCAAATTTGTCATCTAACTTTGTTTTTGGCATTTTTGCAGTTCAGTGTTAAATGGCTTTATGCAGTCAGATTTATTGACTTTTTTCTTGTTACATCATGTTTAGAAAATTCTTTCCCACACTGTGCAAATATCTACCTGGATTTCCTTCTTTTTTGTATATAATTACATTTTAATATTTATATCTTTATCTGGATTTTATTCTGAATGAAGATATGAATTAGGGATAAAATTTTTCTTTTCTTCTTTAAGCACAGATTTTTCTTCCACATTCCCAACAACATTTACCATTTCCCCACTGATTCAAAGGTCTTCCTTTGTCATTATTAACCACTTATTTATTCGGTTTCAGTGATTTGTATGTCTATTCTGGCTCCTTTGTCAAGCCTTCATTTTTGTAACTTTAAGTATGTTTAAAATATGGTGGAATAAGTTTCACCTCTGTATTCTTTTTCAGAAAATTTCTGGATTTTCAATTTTCATGTTTATTCTTTTAAACAGACTAGGAATTTTTTTCAAGGCCCCTCTGTTCCAAAAGTGTCTTAGGATTTTATATGGCATTATATTATATTTACATATATTTTTTAATGATTTTATTTATTTATTTGACAGAGAGAGAGTGCGAGCACACAAGCAGGGGGAGCAGCAGAGGGAGAGAGAGAGAGAAGCAGGCTCCTCGCTGAGCAGGGAGCCTGATGTGGGGCTCAATCCCAGGACCCTGGGATTATGACCTGAACTGAAAGCAGATACTTAACCGACTGAGCCACCCAGGTGCCCCTCACATATTATTTTGTAGAGAATTGGTATCTTTTCAATTTTGAGTCTTCCAATCCTAGATATATGGTCACTATATATTTACTTAAGTCTTTTACTGTCTCAGTAAAATTTCTTCACACATCTTCTATAATTTTTATACTAGAAATAAATTGTCATTGCTATTGTGGAATTTTTATGCTTGTTATGAAAAGATACAGGGAGAGACAGAATTATTCCTATTTGAGTTTTGAAAAATTACTAGCACATTTAAACTGAAATTCATTATAAGCTACTTTGCAAATAATTTCAATTTTTTCTCTAATATTTGTACTCATGGTAACTGAACTAGCAATTTCACATTAACCTATAGTTAGATATTATATAGTGTAACTGTTAATTCATAAAAGTACAATGGGCTTCTACTTCTAGACCATAGAGTACCTTAATATTTATGCTTTAAATCTTACCAAACATTAGTGGCATCCCACAATAATCTTTTGAGGAAAGAAATCCATATATACAAATTAATTATCTATAAAAACAAAAACTCCACATACATACATTTTCAACAGAGCAGAATTGTGTGCAAATTGAATAGCCCTAGATTTTCCAAATCTCTTGCTAAATGTGAACAATTTTTACTGCAATAAGATGAATACTAAACATGAACTCTAGAGAATTTAAGTACACGAAATATATAGCTTTAAAAAGGCACTCTAATTCAGTTTCAAAATGAGTATAGCATTGTTGTAGAAATTATTAATGTTACAAAATCTTTATAGGTACCCCAAGTGAAATTTCTGAGCAGTTTGTTTTCTACAATGCACCTAAATTTTGGATGCATTGTTTTGAGTTTCTGAATTTAGTTAATGGTTTGTTTTTTTTTTTTTAAATAGACTAGTTTTTAGAGCACTTTTACATTCACAGCAAAATTGAGCAGAAGGTACAGAGAGTTCCCATATGTCTTTCACCCCCACACATGCACAGCCTCCCCTATTATCAACAGCCCCCACCAGAATGGCACATTTGTTACTATTCATGAATCTACACCAACACGTCATAATCACCCAAAGTCCATATTTTACATTATGGTTCACTGTTGGTGTTGTTATAATGACAGATTTCCCATTATAATATCATACACAGTATATCGTATCATTGCCCTAAAACTCTTCTGTGCTTTGCCTATTTATCCTTCCTTCCCCTTAACCCCCGGCAACTACTGATCTTTTTACTGTCTCCATAGTTTTGCCTTTTCCAGAATGTCATATAGTTGGAATCATGCAATATGTAACCTTTTCAGATTGGCTTCTTTCAGTTAGGGATATACATTTAATGTTCCTTCATGTCTTTTTATGGCTTGAGAGCCCATTTCTTTTTAGCATTGAATAATATTCCATTGCCTGGATGTACCACAGTTTCTTTATCCACTCACTTACTGAAGGACATCTTGGTTGCTTCCAAATTTTGACAATTATGAATGAAGCTGCTGTAAACATCTGTGTGCAGATTTTTGTGTGGATATGTTTTAATTCCTTTGCTTTAAAACCAAGAAGTGGGATTGGTGGATCGTATGGTAAGAATATATTCAGTTTTGTAAGAAACTGCCAAACTGTCTTCCAAAATGGCTGTACCATTTTGTATTCCCACCAGCAATAAATGAGAGTCCCTGTTGCTCCGCATCCTTACCAGCATTTGGTGTTGTCAGTGCTCCAGATTCTGGCCATTCTAATAGGTGTGTAGTAGTATCTCATTGCTTTGATTTGAATTTTCCTAACAACATATGATGTGGAGCATCCTTTCATATACTTATTTACCATGTGTATATCTTCTTTGATGAGATGTTTGTTTAAAGGGCTTTTCTTTTTAATGCTAATGTTTCAATTGAGGATATAGCTGCGGGATGGAAGATATTATTGGCAAACCAAAATATGAGATTAAATGGCTTATATTATTATATGTTTGCTCACTGCCTTAATTCAGTTTCTTTAGATTTTTGTTTTTTTCAATTGCAAGAGTCTCCTTGACAATCGGTCTTCTCTCCAAATTATTTACCTTGGCCCTTTGTGCAGTGACCTCTCTGAGGACAAGTCAGGGTGTGTTCCTCTTGCTCAAAGGTTTCAAAAAGAAATGAGAAGCTTCAAAATTTTTTATGCTTATTGAGTAAGCTTACCATGTTTAGGTTTGCAAACAGTCTCCCCAAGTCTGTCTCTTTTGTAAGCCGAGGCTTTAGCCAATCTATTTTTTTCCTTTCCTATTTTCATATTGTGCTCACGTTGTTCTGTCCTCCTCTCTACTTTTGAAGCCCTATCCTAACTCCCAGTAGAGGTTCAAACACTAACTCTTTTATTATAATTTTGTTGATTTTCTTCAACTGAAATAAACATTTCATTTTTTTTCAAGGCATTTTGTTTGTGCCTCTCACATCCTTCATAATTTTTTGGTGAACATCCTTTAAGAATCGGTCTGTTTAAATATACACCTTGATGGCAGGTAGAATGTTTTATCTTTGCATGCCTAGCATAGTTCACTTCTCACACGTGGCATTTTATAAAACTGAGTGGTAGTTCCTAATGCCAAGACTCATAGTACAATGTTGACATTAGCCATAGTTGGAGTATGATATAGTTAAGTATGTACAAATAAAGTGGTAGGTTTCCACTATTAATTTTATGTCAGAGAAGGGCAAAATGGAATTTTTTACAACTATTTCATATACACTAATGTATTTCTCCTTCCCATGATCCCCTACTTAACCAGATTAAGTGTTCTTTGATAAAATATAAAATATAAAAGGATAATAATCCTGGTTTTTATTTCAGTAGGATAGAAAATACTAGGTAATTGATTTTTATTATAGATGTCATATTTAGTATGTCTGAGTATGGCTGTTACTTGATTTTTAAATAACTTTCTCTTCCAATGTAAGTTTAATGTTTATTTAGGAACATTTTAGCTGTCCTAAGTAGAGAAGGGGATCTTGCAAACTTAAGTATAGTGAAGATACTCATAGTGCATATTTCTGTGAATGGTTATAATGGGAAATTGTTAATGGCTTAATTGTAATTATTTTTCTTTTGCATTATTTCATAAAAAAACTTTGTGTAGTAATTTTTGAATTGAATTATTGTGGCTACCAATTTGGAGGATTGGAAATGGCTCCAGCTCTTGTTATCACTAAGAGGGATAATTTTACCGAAGAATTTCCAGTGGGTGGTATAATAGTTTGGTTAATAAAGGTTTTTCCTATTGTGAAAAAGAGGCAGTTCTACAGGGTAGGATTTACGGTAGCACTTTTGACGTTAAATAGTTCCAGATGAGGGAGTACCTCTGCAAGTACATGAACGGGAGTTCCATTTACTCCCACATGGGCACATATGAGCGCAAGCGTGCTAGAGCGCTTAACCACTGGACATGGCCCAATTTATTTTCATATGGTAGAAGAGAAACATGATTTTCAAAATCTGCAGTAGATCAATTGGAAAGAAAAATTCTGGCCTTAGGGGTTAGTGGACATACATGAAATTTTTGCCTTTTTTTCAATAAAATATGGTTTAAATTTGTTTGTCCTTAAATGTTTCAGACAGAAAAATGGCAAAGTTTAAAAGGCAGGTAGCAATGGACTATTGTCAATATCCAGTGCATTTCAAAAGTAGAAGCACTTTTAAAAGACATTTTATATTTCCCTTACAAGTTTAGTTAGGCTGTGTGTAATTGTTCTGAACTGGTTCAATGATTACAAAATGAATTAAACCTACTTTTCCATGTGTGCTGTGTGCTGTCAAAATATTACTCTCCGAAATAAGGCAGAAGAGTCTGGCCAGCATGGATATGCTGGGAGTCAGAACTGAGTTCTGAGTCGTCCTCTTCTCTTACTAGCTGGGAGATCTTGGCACAGTGACTTCATCTATGCCTCAATCTCCTCCTCTGTAAAATCAGTGTAATCCTTGCTTCATATATTTGTTCTGTGGACAAGAAACACTGTCTAGGGCGTCTGGGTGGCTCAGTCGGTTAAGCGACTGCCTTCGGCTCAGGTCATGATCTCAGGGACCTGGGATCGAGCCCTGCATCGGGCTCCCGGCTCAGCGGGGAGCCTGCTTCTCCCTCTCCCTCTGCTGCTCCCCCTACTTGTGCTCTCTCTCTGTCAAATAAATAAAAATAAACTCTTAAAAAAAAACAAATACTGTCTATAGAAAATGCTTACTATTACCTGATACAAACTAGGAGTTCAAAAAATGGTAGCTATTTTGATAGCTGAAATACTCCCACATAGAATTACTATAAATGTAAAAATCAATAAATTAGATATTTGGCAAGAAACTCAATGAGTGAGGATTCGCTGGAAAAAAAGAGCAAGAAAGTAGGTGCATATCTTGGTTTGGTCAAAATGGAGAAATTATAGAAAGGATAGGATTTCCTCCAAGCAATTCAAAGTAAGAATTTCTTAGTGAACAAAGAGTTTTTGTGAAGTGAGCAGTCCTTGCATCACCTTTTGGATGGGGCTGCATTTACCATCTTCATGGTAGGTGACTTTCCTATCAACCTTGGCTATATGATATTACTCACCTTTTTCTAGCTCAAAAAGTCCTTTTCCAATAAGACAGTATTCACATCGCCTTATGGTCCCAAATGCATTTTACATTCCAATATTAGCCAGTTTTGCATCCTCTGGGGGATAATGACATCTCTTGATACTGATAAATATCATCTAGTTATCTATATCTCTTCACCTAGTTAGCCACTAGGAAAACTGTAGCAGAATATCTGTCTTTATTTATTTTTTTCCTTGCTTTCTTCTGATACCCTCTTTTCCTGTAAAACACAGTCACAATAGTTTAGGTAATTGCCTGGGGGATTTAATGTGAATAAGTCATGGCTCTTTTTTTGGTGCTGCAGTTTCTCTTTGGCTCTCATAAATGTCTGCTTTTGCCCTTTGAATGTTTAAAGGTCACATTTTGTAGCCCTAGTACTCTTTCTAATTATAGAAGTAAGATAAGAAAAACTAAAAGTATGTATGAAGTAGAGAACAGAGTCACAAACAAGAATCGAGAGCAAAGAAGCATCAAAGTTTAATTGGGTATTTAAAAAAAGTCATGAAACACCTGGGACCTAGAGATATTGACTTAAATGACAATTGATCAATTGATAGAGCATGAAATAAAAAAAGTTGACTACATTTGGAAAAATAATAATATGACTAAAACAATGAGAAGAGCAATTATTATACATATTTATAGTATACTTGTGAGGGGCCAGGCAAGAGAGAACACTCTATGAAAATAAAACAATGTTGAAATGCAAAGAAAGAAAATGAAATGCTTAATACAGAATGGAAAGGGGCGTGTAGAATAAATGTCAACAAAAATGTTGTTATTTGAGTAGAAAAACTTTTGCAGTTTGAGAGGAAAAGTGACCATTGTTTTTTCCCCATGTTGAAATAATATGAAATATGATGTAACACAGGGAAAAGCTATGTTAAAATAGAATGTACAATTTTTTGAAAATACAAAAGAACAGAAAACAAGAGTTCTTAGATGACATAATGTAAAAAGAGAAAATTACTATAGTTAATGAATTAGTAGTCTTAAAGGAGAAAGACAATGTGTTTTTCACATTCAGAAAACTATATATCTGAATTAGTTAGAAATCATTCTGGATGTTCAAGTATAAAGAACTAGTTAGCTTCCATACATTGGAAATCTGTGCTGCGTTTGAATGATGATGAAGGTCAGTAGAATCTGCCAAAGAAAGATGTTTATGAGACATTTTAGGTGAACAAAATAGATAAAAAAAACAGTATGCATAGTATAATCCTATTTTTTGTAAAAGAAAATATAAATGTGCATACATAGGAAAAACTCTGACAGTGTATTCACTGAAGAATTACAGGTGACTATCTCTTAATGACAAAACCATTAATTTGTTCATTTATTACTTCATTCCATAAATGTTTATTGAACACCTGGTATATGTCAGCACTGTGCAGAGCTCTGGACAGATATTTATGAACAAAACAAATATGCTTCCAGCTCTCATGGTATTTAAATTCCAGAGGAAAAACAGACACTTAACAAGTAAATAAATGAATAAAATTAATTGGACATTATTGATAAGTGCTTAGAAGGAAATAAGCTTGATATCAGAATGCTGTGGCACAGAATACTAGGGTAGAGGTGGGGGTTACTTAGATGGGCTGGTAGCTTGCATAAAGCCTCTGTCAGGCGATATTTAATCTGGTGTTTAAAGGAAGGGAAGGAGCCAGCCCTTTGAGCATCAGGAGAACAACAGGAGAAGAACATGAGAAGTGTGGAGATAAAAAGAACGTGAACAGACAACACTTTAAATATATTTTGAACTCAAGAAGCTCAGGGATGTAGATTCAGGGAATATCTTGGTAAAAATGGAATAAACTAGAGTAAGTTGTGATTTTTATTTTCTTTATACTTGCAACATAAAATATTTAGAACACTTTGCCACTTACATCTTTTTATAATCAGGAAGAAAAAAGCAATAAAGACTAGAAGAAAATGTCTAAGTTACAGAATGACCAAAGGTTGAGGCTTTTGGAATTGGCAAAGTCAAAGTTATTAAAGACATAAGGAAGGGGCATTTTCACAGAGAAAACAATAAGATGGGAGTCTGAGAAAGTCAAAGGTGAAATAAGCAAGCAGTGACCATAAGGTATGTTATTAGCTGCTAGATTTTGGTGAATGAGAAACACAGAGCAATGGGAAGGTAAGATGTGACTATAAAGTAAAGCTACAGATTTTCATGAGTGATAAATTGAATTCATCTCATCATTTGGAAGTCACACATTACAGAAAGAGGACCTACTCCTCACTCATCCTGTGACACTTAGCTTGTGTCCCATTCCCTTCATGGAGGCTTCTTGATGACTTCAGCACAGTATGGTGTTCGCTTTGTGAATTTTTATAGCATTTATAAATACTATAATTTATAATACTACTATCAATACTAGCACTTAATTGGGGCCAACTTTTATTTTCTAATTATATTATGATCGAGCCATCTTCTGAACGAAAGTTACACATTCTTTATTTCCATGGATTCAAAAGTCATGATTGTATAAAAAATACTCAAAAACTTGGCTAAAGAGAAGGATAATTTTAAAAAGTTACATACATAACTTAAACATTTTACTCTTATTTATAATGTAAGTGGATATTCATTTGTCAATCTTCTATCATAAAGCAAAATTCTTGAAGTATGAGTTTACTGATTGAAGTACCATTTGTCTTCCTTGTATAAAATTCACCCATTGTGAATTTATCTACAATTTTCAATTTTTTGAACAAGATATTAAAGACATTCTGTAGAGAAATTTGAGAATAGAATCCTTCCAGCATTCTTTCTTTTTCTCCAGTCCTTTAAAAGTTGTTACACCCAGACTCGATTAAATTCTAGTAGTTTTAAGGGACTTGCCTTTATTTTGAAACTTTCCAAAAGCATTCAGCTGAGATTTCATATAAACAACTCTTTTTTTACCCTCATAGTTGTCAGTTTATAGAACATTCAACTAAATTACATAATTACAAAAACAAGTCCAACTGGCATTAATAATATGGAGACAAACTTAATTGAGTCTTGTTAAAATATAACTCAATTGGTATAATCCCTGTCATTAAGTAGGGTGTGTGTGTGTGTGTGTACTGGTCACGAGGGTCAACATACTGTTGGCATCAGTCAGTGTATTTTTTGGAGGGCCCCGGGAAGCCTCAGTTAGTCAGCGATTGGGTGTATGAGTTGAAGATAGTTATAAGAGCTTCTTCCATTACTTTAACTTTCTGTACTCATTTTGAAATTTCAATCTTCTATCTTAGATGATGGTTTGGCCATGATGGATCATTGGCCACTAAAGTGTTTCCATCCAATGGTGATGTTTCACAGAGGAAGGTAGGAATCTAGCACAGTGTATGGCATATGATAGATGTCTGACCATTATTAGTTGAATTTTAAATCATGGTGTCTTTTGAAGACTAACGAGAAAGTTAAGATAGCCTCAGGAACTGTCTTTGGGATAGTCTATGATGGAAAAGGAAAGTGCTCCTTTCCTTAGGATCCTTTGGTTATTTAGGTACAAACTTTACTTGCATCTCTTTCTGAGACAGAGGGAGAGTTGGGAATTGTCCAAAAAAGAGGGTCCAGTATGCTTGTAGCCCTGATTCTTGTCCTAGCCGAACATTGGAGAGATGGGACAATTTTCTTTGCATCTCAGTGAAAGACCCAAGGAAACTTTTATCCATTGCTATGGCTTAAAAGGCAAACAGCTGTCATCAGGAAAGTATTCCTGGACCCAGAAAACATTTAGTGCCATGCGTTAGGTATCTGATTTAGCTCCTGCGTAATCATGAGATGACATCAACTCATTGGTGTCTGTGGTGGCTTGGGAGCCCAGGGGAGTGGGCTCCCTGAGATCCTTTCAGAGGGTCTATGAAATAAAAATTATTTTCATAATGATAGTAAGATGTTATTTGCCTTTTTCACTCTTATTTTTTTCATAGGTATGCAGTGGAGTTTTTCTAAAGACTAAATGATGTATGATATTGCAACAGAATGAATGCAGAAGCAGTTGGGATAATCCAGTTGTCATCTATTAAGCCAAACATTAAAGAGATTTGCAAAAATGCAAAACAATGTTATTCTCTCACTATTTTTTTGTTGTTTGGGGAAAATATAGGTTTTTTTTTTTAAAATAAAATATGCTATTTTTAGTAACAAGTTTATTGTTATTTCTTTTTTTACTGTTTTTATTATTGTTATTTCTAAATGAGTAAATCGGTATTTTTTGAAAAAGATTTCATCCATTTATCTACTTGAGAGAGAGAGAGCATGAGCAGGGGGAAGGGCAGAGGGAGAGGGACAAGCAGACTCCTCATTCAGCGGGGAGTCTGATCCAGGGCTGGATCCCAGGACCTTGAGATCATGACCCAAGCCTAAGTCAGATGCTTTACCAATTGAGCCATCCAGGCGCCCCTGAGTGAACCAGTATTTCAAATTTTTCTCTTTTACTTTCAAGTTTGGTAAACATTGAAAAATATCACCCATTTGAACAAAAGGCTTTTTGGGGTCCTCGATAACTTTTGAAGTATAAAGAGGTCCTGTGATTGGAAGTTTTGAGAACCAATGATGTAGAAGAAGAGAGACTGGACCAAACCCTGGGAAACGGTACAGTCAAGAGATGGAGAATTTCTAATTGTCAACTAGCATTTAACAGATCGTATCATTATGGATGCTTGATTCCAAATACTTTTGAAGGAGAATAAATTCTTAGAGCACTTAAAAGTTTTGCCTCAAACCTTTTAAGTGAAACCAGACACAATACAGAATAATTAACAAACAGGGGGAAAAAAAAAAAAACCCAGACAAATGCTTCTAAAGAATTCTAGCAGGAGAGGAATTGATGTGAAGTGAATAAATTTTCATGCCTGTGTAATGACACAGTCTTTTACAATGTGGAAAAAGTTTAAATTTAGGGAGATTTAAAAGCTTCTAAAAAATTTCTATTTTTATTTTAGAAATTGCACTCTAGCTAAATTAACTAATACATTGTTAATCTTCTTTATTAATATTTTTCTCTATTATATGTACCAGCAGTTATAAGGTGTTGTTTTAACTGCTGTGAGAAAGAGGTAGCTGCTCAGATACTGAGCCAATGTAGTGATCATTTAAAAAAGATACTTGGATTCTCAAAATAGTGGGGATAATTTTATATGGAGATTGATAGTATGTTTGACTACAATCTTTTAGTAGCATGAGTTATATGCCATGATTCATCTTTGTGAGTCATGATTAACAACATGACCTCTTTGTACATGTTGAGTTTTTGAGGATTGGGTAACAATAGGTGATATACTGCAGTGGTATCATTAAGATTCTAGAGCTCTTACAAAGGCGAGTCTTTGGAATAACATTTCATTAATTGCCCACGTAGTTTTCAATCAGCAACTAACCCCTATTATTCTGTAAGTTCATCCGTGAGCGTGCTTTTCTTAAAATAACATTTATCATTTTTTCACATTACAAAAGGAATATGTATTCATTGTAGAAATTATAGTAAATATGGAGATGCTAAAAGAATTAAATAAGTATCCCAGGCACATCCTTCTCTTGAAGATAACTCTATTAACATTTGGGTACATCTCCTTCTAGTCAGATCTGACATATACATATATGTTTTTCTTTTACAAAAGTGGAACCATACCGTACATACTGTTTTATAAATAGCTTCCCCCCAGCAGTATTTCATTAACATTTTTTTCAAGTGTACATTTTGTTAGTATTCACATTATCTAAAGTTCCCCAGGTATTTTTATTGCTGTTATTTACGATTATGAGAATGTATGTATCATGCTGTTTTGAAGGTTGTATCACAAACAAGGGTTCTTGTTTGCAAACAACAGAAACTGATTCTGGCTAAATTTCATAGAAAAGGAGTTTACTGGAAACATTGGCAGCTCCCAGGATGGAGGGGAAGATGGGCCAACCAGGCTCAGAACATGGAAAACAGATGCCTACTCCAGTGAAACATTAACGATTTCTATCTAAATATGTGTACCTACCTGTTTGACTCTACAGAATCTATTCCATTTGCCTAGGTTAGAACCAAGGGAGAATAGATATGGGCTGGTTGTCAAAATGGTAAAAGAGGAAGAACTCAGACACTGACATAAATGGGAAGGACTCCTGCAGCTCTGAACAAGAGGGGTTATTATATAATGAGACCAGGAGACTCAAGAGCCCTCAGCTTGCTGCCTTGTGAGTCAGGTGTAAGACAAGCAGGTCTTTGTTTCTCACTTACTGCCATTGATGGAGCACACACTTTATTGTTCTTTATTTGAGTGATAGGAATAGCCACAGTGGGCTGCCCCCGAGGGGGCTTGTGAGAGTCAGCTGGAAACAGGGCTGGACAACCTGAAAGTGAAGTGCTCAAAGTCGGTGGCAATGTGGAAAAGCAGAGGAGGTGAACCTGGGATGTGAAGAATCTTAAGATTTAAGGCTGTGCTATATCAGAGTAGCAAATTAAGTCCTTTCATCCCCCCATTCCCCTTCCCTAAGTTGCTAAGTCTGAGACCATGTGTTAGCCTGACTGATAAAACAGCTTGAAACTAGGCCATTTGAAATATAGATGAATTCTTGAGGATAGGTGAGAAAATATGCCATTTTGAAAAGCTGTCTTCTACTGAAATCATTGCATAATGGCATTCGGCAGCATTAGAAACGACATGGAGAAGAAATAGTGCTTTGAGAATAGAATTTCTCTTAGCTTTCTTTAGAGTGCTGATGAGTTCTTCCAGAGAAATATACTCTTGGTTGACTGATTAAAACTGGATCTCCAACAACTGTTCTAACTGGGCGAGGCTGTCCTCCATACAGCACTGGACTGACTCTTAGTGGTGACAAAACATATTAGTCTCTGTCCTCCTTCATTCCCTTCCCTCACCCCATCCCCCCAAAAGAAGGAGCCCTTTAGTGATGTTTAATTTTTTTAAAAAAAGATTTATTTACTTATTTTGAGAGAGAGAGAGAGAGAGAGAATGAGTGGGAGGAGCAGAGAGAGAGGGAGAAAGAATCCCAAGCAGACTCCCCATTCAGTGAGAAGCCCAATACAGGGCTCAATATCACGACCCTGAGATCATGACCTGAACCAAAATCAGGAGTTTGACGCGTAACCAACCGCCACCCAGGTGTCCCTAGTGATGTTTAATTCTTAAAATGGGAGCTTGCCGAGAAAATTTGTGCCCTAGTCTCTATAAGTTTTTTTTTTTTTTTAATCTTTGTGTTTTCTCAGCAAATAAGGACTTCAAAGAGTTGGCATTAAGGAGTCAAGAAATGGTGTCAGTAAATGGGGAAAGAGAAAGGAAGGTACTCACACCTACTAAGAACTTACTAGTTCCACTTACATTACACATAACTTCTCAGTTTGTTCTCCCAACCACTTTGTAAGTGGGTATTGGTATTTCCGTGTTTCAGAGGAGTTAACTGAAACTCAGAGAGGGTGAGATTTGCTCATGACCACAGATACTAAATAAAAGAAACTGGATGCAAATTGTGGTTTCTTCCCCTTTCAACTGTTTTCACTGTAACAGTTGAGGGCAAGGAAAGGAACAGGTGAAGGACATTGCATTTGGTGGGGAGAGGAGAGAAAAAGACACAAGACTATTTTATGACATTTGTAATTGACATTTGGTGATGTTCACACCTGCATTTGTAGTTGATCACAATATAACAGCTAATATAAAATTACATAAATGTAAAGAACTGATTATTAACTGAATTTATTTAACAGCATGGTTACTAACCACTAATAATATGAAATCTGTATCTGTGACTCACATATCCATGCTCTTTATATTATCAGAAGCATTTTATGATAATTCATTCCAATATCTGATAATTTTTGTAATGGCCATATCTGTTTATCTATCTATCTATCTTCTATCTATCATCCATTCATCCAGCTTTCCTTATTTGTATAGCACATAGGTAAATATATATGTATTTACACACATGCACACTCAAAAAAAGTTTTTTTTCTTTTTTTATGTTTTTATTTAAATTCCAGTTAGTTAACATACAATGTAGTATTAATTTCAGGTGTACAATATAGTGATTCACCACTTCTATACATCACCCAGAGCTCATCACAAATGCACTCCTTATCCCCATCATCTATTACATCCATCCCCCCACATCCCTCCCCTCTGGTAACCATCAGTTTGTTCTCTATAGTTAAGAGTCTGTTTCTTGGTTTGCCTCTCTCTCTCTCTCTTTTTTCCTTTGCTCACTTGTTTTATTTCTTAAATTCCACATAGGAGTGAAATCATATGGTATTTGTCTTTCTCTGACTTATTTTGCTTAGCATAATACTCTCTAGTTCTATCCATGTCGTTGCAAATGGCAAAATTTCATTCTTATTTATGGCTGAATAATATTCCATTGTATACATATACCACTTCTTCTTTATCCATTCATCAGTTGGTGGACCCTTGGGCTGTTTCCATAGTTAGGCTATTGTAGATATTGCTGCTATAAACATCAGGGTGCACGTATCTCTTTGAATTTGTATTTTTGTATTCTTTGGGTAAATTAGTAGTGCAATTGCTGGATAGTAGGGTGGTTCTATTTTTAACTTCTTGAGGAAACTCCATACTCTTTTCCAGAGTGGCTGCACCAGTTTGCATTCCCCCAACAGTGTAAGAGGGTTCCCCTTTCTCCGCATCCTTGCCAAGACCTGTTGTTTCTTGTGTTGTTGATTTTAGTCATTCTGACGGGTGTGAGGTGATATCTCATTGTAGTTTTGGTTTGTATTTCCCTGATGATGAGTGATATTGAGCATCTTTTCATGTGTATGTTGGCCATCTGTATGTTCTCTTTGGAAAAATGTCTGTTCATGTTTTCTGCCCGTTTTTTAATTGGATTATTTGTCTTTTGGGTGTTGAGTTTTACAAGTTCTTTATATTATTTTGGATACTAACCCTTTATCAGATGTGTCATTTGCAAATATCTCTCATAGGTTGCCTTTTAGTTTTGTTGATTGTTTGCTTTACTGTGCAGATTTTTATTTTGATGAATTCTTTGATCATGGCGTGGCGCCTGGAAACCCCCCGGGCCGATGGCGCCACCCACCCGGGGCGCACTGGGGACAGTCCGCCTCGCCCCCCCCCCCCCCCCGCCCCGTCGCCGGGGTGCGCGGGTGGGGGGGGTGGGGGAGCGGTCGCGCCGTGAGAGGGGCGGCCCGGCCCCCCCCCCCCCCGACACCGGCGCGCCCCCGCGGGGGGGACCCCCTCGCGGGAGAGCCCCCGCGGGGGTGGGCGCCGGGAGGGGGCAGAGCGCGGCGACGGTCTGCTCCCTCGCCCCGGGATTCGGCGAGCGCTGCTGCCGGGGGGTCTGTAACACTCGGGGGGTGGGCCCGCCCCGCCCCGCCCCCCGAAGAGAGCGTCCCGGAAGAGAGCGTATTTTGATGAATTCTTAATAGTTTATTTTTGCTTTTGTTTCCCTTGCCTCAGGAGGCCTATCTAGTCAGAAGTTGCTATAGCCAATGTCAAAGAAGTTACTGCCTATGTTCTCCTCTAGGATTTTGATGGTTTCATATCTCACAATTATGTCTTTAATCATTTTGAATTTATTTTTGTGTATGGTGTAAGAAAGTGGTCCAGTTTCATTCTCTTGCATGTTGCTGTCCAGTTTTCCCCTTATTTGTTGAAGAGATTGTCTTTTTCCCATTGCATATTCTTTTCTGCTTTGTCAAAGATTAATTGACCATATAGTTGTGGGTTCATTTCTGGCTTTTCTATTCTGTTCTATTGATCCATGTATCTATTTTGTGCCAGTACCATACTGTTTTGATTACCACAGCTTTGTAATATAGCTTGAAGTCTGGAATTGTGATGCCTCCAGCTTTGTTTTTCTTTTACAAGGTTGCTTTGGCTATTTGGGGTCTTTCGTGGTTCCATACAAATTTTAGGATTGTTTGTTCTAACTCTGAAAAATATTGTTGGTATTCAAAAAAAGATTTTAATTCTTGGGACATCTTTAAGTTTTTACATTATTTAAAACAATATACAGTAATAACATTTTCTGATTATAAAAATAATCAGAATTATAAAAATAATCTTTGCTAATTGAAGAAAAGTTTGAAAGTGTGATGAAAATAAAAATCACCCAAATCTTATAAACCAGTGGAAACCACTGTTAGCAGTTTATTGTATTTTCCTATATTCTAAAATGTATATGTACAGAGAAAAACCTTCTGTTTTGAGATACTTACAGATTCACAAGAAGTTACAAAAATAGTGCAGAGCTGTCCTGTGTGTAGTTACCCAGTTACACTCAATGGTTATAACTTACAGAATTATAGAACAATACCAAAACTCACGGGGGCACCTGGGTGGCTCAGTCAGTTAAGCATCTGACTCTTGGTTTTAGCTCAGGTATTGATCTCAGGGTTGTGAGTTCAAGCCCCACATTGGGCTCCACACTGGGTGTGGAGCCAACTTAAAAACAAACAAACAAATAAACAAACAATATCAAAATCCAGGGAATTGACATTGGTAATTGTATGTGTATAGTTCTATCATTTTCATCACATATTCATGTAATTACTGCCACAGTAAAAATTGTATATGTACATTTAAAAAATTGAGATCATTGTGTTTAATATGCTTTATAATTTTTTCTCCATTTAACAATGTACTACATTGAAGTTTTTTTTTAAAGATTTTATTTATTTATTTGTCAGAGAGAGAGAGAGAGAGCACAAGCAGGGGGAGCAGCAGAGGCAGAGGGAGAAGCAGGCTCCTCATTGAGCAAGGAGCCTGATGTGGGACTCGATCCCAGGACTGTGGGATCATGACCTGAGCTGAAGGCAGATGCTTAATGGACTGAGCCACCCAGGTGTCCCTGAAGATATTTTTCAATGTAATTAATACCTCTCCTATAATGATAACATTTTTGTCTGTCTAGTTTTCCTTTGTATAGACACATATTCATGTGCATCTTGGATAATTTCTTTATAGTAAGTAGAATTGTGTGGACAATGGCTATGAACATTTTAAAAGTATTTGCGGCATACTACTGAATTACCTCTTGAAATATTGTATCAGTTTATACTCATGTGAGCAAAATGATGAAGCCCATTAACCAGTGACTTGGTCAACATACGTTTTAGCATTAAAAGAAATCAATACCTGGAGCATCTGGGTGGCTCAGTCAGTTGAGTGTTCGACTCTTGATCTTGGCTCAGGTCATGATCTCAGGGTCATGGAATCGAGCTTCGTGATGTACTCTGTGTTCAGCACAGAGTCTGCTTGTCCCTCTCCCTCTGCTCCTCCCCCTGCTTGTGCATGCACTCTTGCTCTCGAAATAAATAAATCTTTTTAAAAAAAGAAATAAATACTTATTTGATAGGTGAAAGTGTTATTTTATTGTACATTAGTTTGCATATATGTGATTTCTAGTAAAGTTGAATATTTTTCATGTTTATTAAACACTTCTATATCTTTCCTATAAATTCTTTATTCCTATACGTAAGCCAAATTTTTCTATGGGGGATTCTTTCCTTTCTATATTTCTAAGTGTCATTTCTGTGTGAAAGATATTTTCCCACCATCCTATATGTAGTAACTTTTTGTATGTTTGTTTCAGTTTGTTGTTGGGTTTTATATTTTGTTTACAATGATTTTGCTGTACAGAAGTTAAGGACTTTCGTGTTATCAAAACTATCAATCTTTCTTTAGTAGTTTCTGCTTTTGGCGAGTCCTTTTCTACCTTGAAATAATTAAGTTATATTTTCTTTTTGTTCTTTAAGGATTTCTTTTTTTTATATTAAACTCTTTAAACCATCTGCCATCTATTTTAGTGTATAGTATAAACTAAGTATCTAGTTAATTTTTATTCTAAATTATTAGCTATCTCAGCAACAGCTTTTAAAGTCCTTTTCATTAACCTGAAACGTCTCACTTATATATTAAAATCCTATGTACAGTACATAAAGGATAGAAAGTGGGTTTTTTAAATTAAGATATAGTTGACATGCAACGCTACATAGTTTCAGGTATACAACATAGTGATTCAAGGAGTCTGCATTTTATGCTATGCTCACAAGTGTAGCTACCATTTGTCATTATACAACACTATTACAATATCATTGACTATGTTCCCTATGCTGTGCCTTTTATCTCTATGACTTATTCATTCCATAACTGGAAGCCTGTATCTCTTGCTCCCCTTTACCCATTTTGCCCATCTCTGTCTGGCACCCACCAGTTGGTTCTTTGTATGAGTCTGTTTCTGTCTTTTTTGTTTGCTTGTTCATTTTCTTTTTCAGATTCTGCATTTAAGTGAAATCATATAGTACTTGCCTAGGGTAGAAAATGGATTTAAACTCTTATGAATTCATTTCATTTACCCACTTATTCATTCTTGCATTCACTCATTCCATAGACATTCATTTAGTACCCATAGTGTGCTTTAGTGGTAGTGGTTAAAGTGGTGGGCAGGGTACTTGTCATTATAGAATTTTCTTTTATGATTGGGTTTGCGAAGGGAAGAGATTATAACAAATTAGTTAAAAATTATGAAAGTTTTAGATAGAAGTTCTGTGAGAAAGAGAAAATATGACTGTTTCTCATGACCTCACACTCTAGTACACATTCATACCATCATCTCTTGCTTCTGGCACACGACCCCTGGCAAACTCCGTTAGCTTATGGGTCACCTTGCTTATATGTCACTTCTCAGTGTCCCTGAGCACCTGATGGAAAGAAGTAGACTGCTCCTCTCCACTTCTACTTTTGCACTGCCTGTCTCCTTTGTTCTTTGTTTCTTCCACAGTACATGTTGCTTTTGACATGCCATATGTGCTGTGGGTTATTATTTATCATCTGTCTCACCCTACTAGAAGTAAACTCCACCAGGACAGGGATTTTGTTTTCTTCATGGCATATGCCCAGCACTCAAAATGGTGCCTGGCATAAAGCAAGCATTTAATAAATGTGTATTAAGTAAATGGGGCTGGGAACTACTTAGTGACATTTCAGCTGAGTTCTGAATAAAAGGCCTTCTCTGGAAAGATCTGGGGAAAGATTATTTCATGCAGATACATTAAAAAAAGGATTTTTATATAAAAGCTTTTCTAAGCACTTTCCAAAAATTATTTCATTTAATCCTCTAATGATCCTATGATGTCCATTTAGTTCTTATTCCCATTATGCAGATGTGGAAATGAGGCACAGGGAAAGTGAATAACTCAGCCAAAGTCACACACCTATCTAAACACAGGCAGGAAGCCAGGCAATATGAGGCCAATCTTTACATTTATCCACTATGCCTTGCTGTCTTTCCAGGGATAGCCAGTGCAAAGACCCTGAGGCTGGAACAAACCTGAAATTTTTGGAAGGACAGCAAGAAAATCAGTGTGGCTCGTGTTTATTTAGGGATGAGGAACACAATATGAATCGAGTTCAGAGAAGTAGGTGAAGGGCAGAACGTAGAAGGCCTTACAGACCGGGGTAAAGAGTGAGATAAAGATTATTCTTATTGCTGGAGGCTTGTAACAGTGCAATGATGTGATCTAATTCACAGTTTAAAAAATTTGCTCTGGATCCTGAATGGAGAAGGATGTTCATGAAAAACAAAACAAAAAATCCTCATGAACAGTTTGTTAATTCTGTTTCCCTTGGATATTAATATTTTAAAGTTATATTAGTTTACAAATTACTTTCTTGAATATCTTTGAGTCTTTGTTATATGAGCAGATGGAATGAATATCTTTATATTTTTATTTTGTTTTGTTATTTTTGGCACAGTGAGCTTTAATTCATGAAAATTAAGATGATGCAACATTAGAATTTTTGAGAAGATGAACAGAAAGACATAATAACATGTACCGATGTCAAACTGCAACCAGTTCATAGTATCCTGGCTCATTTCCTAAAATTCAATCATTTTTTTAAAAAACAGCTTTGTTGAGGCACAATTTACATAGCATAAATGTCATCCAGTTTAAGTGAATAATTCAATGATTTTTGGTATATTTACAGGATTCTGCATTCATCACATTCTCATTTTAGAACATTCCCATCATCCTAGTAAGAAACTTTGCGTCCAGGGACGCTTGGGTGCTAGGTCGGTCAGGCATCTGCCTTCGGCTCGGGTCATGATCCCAGGGTCTTGGGATCGAGCCCCACATCGGGCTCCTTGCTGGGCGGGGAGCCTGCTTCTCCCTCTGACTGCAGCTCCCCCTGCTTGTGCTCTCTCTCTGTCTTTCTCTGACAAATGAATAAATAAAATCTTAAAAAAAAAAAAAAAAAGAAACTTTGTGCCCATTATCAGTCACAGTGACAGGCATCCATGAATCTACTTTCTGTCTATAAACTTTCCTTTTCTGGACATTTCATATAAATGGAATCATACAGTATATGATCTCTCATGTCTGGCTTCTTTTACTTAGCATAATGTTTTTGAGGTTCATCCATGTTTTAGATCATTATGTGTCGGTACCTCAGTGCTTTTTGTTGGTGAATAATATTCCATTTTATGGATATACCACATTTTATTAATCATCAGTTGGTGGATGGGTTATTTCCAGTTTTGACTATTATAAGAAAATATTCCTTTCCAAGTCTTTGTGTAGAGATGTGTTTCATGGGTGTAGATTTCTTTTGGAAGGAGTGGAATTGCTGGGTTTTTGGTAAATCTGTGTTTAACATTAATTTTCAAAATTTTTAAATAAAACCAGAATAACCTGCATCATGGTTTTGTTTTGATAAATTGCCATCCCCAAATAATTTAGATTATTTTGCTATTAAACACAAATTTGTAAAACTAGCTTTTGGTATGTACTTGAAATTTTAAGTTCTTTAATAAAGAACGTCTTTGCATTTCAATAATGTTTCAAATATTGAGAAATAATTTCTCTATGCTCAGATTTTTTTCTTGGTGCTCAATTTGTGATTTGATTAAAAAGGTCTTTAAAATGAAGATGCTCTCTAAGTTATCATTTCAGAACATATAACATATGGAGTTATTTCTGTCTTTAAAATAATCTTCATGGAACAAGAGGTTTGCAAATCACAGAGTGAATATCTTTCTTCTTTGTTATTTTAGCTGCTGACATTTTAAATTCAATTTAGCAGTGGCCTTATATTTTTAAAGTTAATGAAGTGGATTTCAGGTTCAGTTAACAGTAATTTAAGATGACAATTAAATCATTAGTGAAGCTAATTATTAAATGGAAAACTCACTGTAATACTCAAGCTCATAAAGAAATAAAATCTTACGTCCAAGTGCTATGCAGACTGTGAACTGGTTGATGGGTAGCTCTTTTAACAAAGCAGCACTGTAGCAAGGTTGACACACGACAGTCCTCTACATGGTATTATTTCCAGCAAGCTGAACTTTAATATTTAAGCTCATGTGTACTCATGATTTTATTTAGCTAAGTGACATAGGGTATGAAACATTGTTTCACAGCATCTCAAGCAGTGTTTCTAAATACTATAAATATAGCCACTATGTTTGCACTGTTCATCTCAAACTCATATGACAAGTGTAGTAATTGCTGTGTTTATTATAATAAAAATAAAATTAGAATGATGTTGCTAGGAATGCTTTTATACTTTTATTTTGGTAAGCAAGAGCATGCATATACCTGGGGCAAAATTGGTGAAGAATGAGGAATGCTATGTTTGACTTTGATAGATGGGGCCATTCCATTTCCTTAAGTGATTAAACCTCTTAATACTGTTTGAGAGTATCTGTTGCTCTATCTTAATTTAATAGGTAGAACTGAAGACAACACAGGTTCATTGACAGTGAAGTGAATGACTAAGTGGTGATATGTACACAGTGGAGTACTATACAACAAGGAAAACAAACTATAAAGTTCAGGTAACAACCTGCTTGAATCTCAAGGGCATAATGTTAAATGAATAAAGCAAGACACAAGGTTAAACAAACTATACAATCTCTATTTTTACAAAGTTAAAGACAAAATTAAGCTGTGGTGTTAGAAGTGAGGATAGTAGTTAATTTGGGGAGTAAAGAGGCTAGTGATGGAAAAGGGGCAGAAGGGAGTTTTCTGGGTGCTGTTATATTTTGCTTCTTGACCTGGATTTATCCACTTTGTGATATTTCTTTGAGCTGTACACTTATGATCTACACACCTTCGTGTATGTATATTAAACTTCAATAGAAAGTAAAAGACAAGTAGGTATTAAACTTAGAAAAACATTAATTTTAAGTCCTCTTGATTTTAATTGTAACATTGATTTGAACTTAAGCAGAATCATAGAAGCAAAATTTATTCAAAAAGCTCTCATGCTAAGAGATTCCTTGATATATGCTATCCCATAGAGTATTTTTTGCCCTTTATTTTTGTGAGTTTTTTAAAGATTGCCTTTGTAGTTTTGTTCCTTTTTAACATCTTTAAAATTCTCCCAGTATTACAGTACATTTTTTAAAAAGTTTTTAAAGTTAACATATAGTGTTTTTAAAGTTAACAGACAGTGTAATATTAGTTTCAGGTGTACAATATTGTGATTCAACACTTCCATACATCACCCAGTGCTCATCACAAGTGCAGTCCTGAACCCCCATCACCTACTTCACCCATCCCCCACCCCTCTACCCTCTGGTAGCCAGAGGGATAATACATTTTAATTACTGACAATAATGTTACTCTTGTGATTCTTTTATTTCAAAACAAATTTAATTGTTTCATCATATAATTATTTTGTAAATCCCCCCCAAACAACTAGGATTTTTATTTTGATTACTTTTACTTTATAAATGAGCTTTGGAGGAACTTACATTTTTACAGATTGTTTTCCTCCAGGTTTATCTATGATGTCTCTCCATTTATTTAAGTCTTCTCTTGTGCCATTTAGTAACTTTTTCTTTTTAAAACTCAATTGTAATCACATGGTTAAAATATGAATACATTCTTGTTAAACAATTAAAACAAATAAAACAAATAAATTATAATCCCAAATTCAGATATATCACTTTCCCTCCATAGGGCTAGTCACAGTTATCTATTGAAGTGTACCCCTCCACACTTTTGTATGCATCTACATACATTTAAATATACCCAGAGAAGACATATGGTATCATGCCACAGTATTTTTTTGGTCTATCTGAATTGTATCATGTAATCCGCATTTGTGTGTGTGTATTTTGCTTTTCATTTTTCTCTCCCAACAATATGGCTTACTTACTAAGAGCTTTTTCCATACTAGAACATTAGAATTCCCTCATTCTTGTAAATTGCTGATTTGTATTCAATAGAATGAATGTACTATGGATTATTTATACATTCTCTCTCTTTTTTTTAGATTTATTTATCTGAGAGAGAACATGAATGGGGGGAGCGGCAGAGAGAGAGGGAGAGAGAGAATCCTCAAGCAGACTCCCTGCTGAGGGCAGAGCCTGTCTTGGGGCTCAATCCTGGGATCCTGAGATCATGACCTGAGCTGAAATCAAGAGCTGGTTGCTCAACTGACTGAACCACCCCGGCACTCCTATTTATACATTCTCTTAATGGTTATGTAGATTGTTTCAATTTTTTATGCTTATAAGCAATGCTAAACCACAGCCTATCCATATCTCCTTGTACACACTTAGAAGTTTTTCTCCAAAGTAGATTTGGAGAGGTGGAATTGGTCAAAGCGCATGCACATATAAAAGTTTGATTAAAACTGTCTAATCCTTCTCTACAAATATTTTTTTCCAATTGGCATGCTCACTAAGAATTTATAAAAAATTCATTTCTACCCTCTCATCAACACTTCATATATTAAACACCATGGGAGATGGTAAAAATAAATGATTACTGCTCTTGTGAAATTTACATTCAGTGTGATCAAGTATAAAAATAGGTGTAATAAGGCAATAAAAATAATGCATTAAAGGTAGTTGAACTTGTGGAAATAATAGCCGAAGTGCTTGGCAATGGGAAAAGGTGCTGTGTTATCTTCAAGATGCCCTTAGTGAATTCTTCCCAGCCAAAAGGGTAAGCTCAGAAACTCAATTTGGACCCACTGAATGGACTCATTTTTCAGGAATAGATTCACAATAACCAAACTCACAGAGCCTGAAGTAATAAACCAATTTATTAATGCACAGGAAGATAAGTGCCAAAGGATTCAGACATGTCCTCCAACTGTCACCTTCTGTCCATGAATACTCCACACAGAGAGCCAAATTATCATTTGAATGTCAGCTAACCCAGTATTTTAGAAAATATATGCACATGGCAGTTCAGTTGGCATATACTTTCTGTGAAGCCTTTCAACTTGGAAAACCAGTTTATAATCTTGCTCATTGATCATGGAAGGAGAAAGAGGAGAGAGAGAGTGGAGTTAGGTGTGGGAAACACCATCTCTGCAATGTGGGAGATACCTGCCCCTGGTCAGATAGATGTCTCCTAGGCAAAGACATACTCTCCCTTGGACACTGCTGGGATGGCCCAGCCAATATTTGCCTCTGGTGTTCTCTCTTCTCTGAGCTCGCAAGGATGGACAGCCCTCTGTCTGATGGGTACATTATATTCCATTACAATCAAGCATTATTCTCTAAGAGCAATCCATGTTATTTAATCCTAATAATAAAATCAATAATTACAGTAGTAGTGTTTATTTAGGGCTTATGATGTGCTAGGCACAGTTTCAAGTGCTTTAAATACATTGACTCATTTAATCCTCTTTAAAGTGTCTTTCTCTATCTCCATCTTTGTCCCTGATGTATTGGTTTGACAGCTCATCTATCTGAGGAGGCAAACATTTATTTTAGTTACATATTCTTGGAGTGACCCTCAATATAAGCACAATATATGGAAACACAATTAAAATACACCAGGAACTCTAAGTAGAAGTGATTCATTTTGATTAGGTCAATAAGGGAAACTTCCCATGGAGGAGGAGAAGGGGCTTTAAAACATGAGTAGAATTTTTATGGACAGAAATAGAAAATTCCCCACTCTAAAAAAAAAAAAGACTGTTTTCCTGCTTAAAAGGTTAAGTTTCATTTAACTGGAAAGTTTGCTTCCATGAAATACCTAATTCCTCAATAATGCCTGACACATAAAATGTATTTTATAAAAAATTTGCTATTGAGGGTAGGGGTAAGGAGAGAATATGGATATTTTCCTGTAAAATTCATATTGTCTGATTAAATTACATGGAAATAAAACAAAACCGCCATTGGCCTTTTCTTTCTAATTGTGTTTCTCACACACTTATACAGTTTATATCTTAATGAAAATGAGGCTCAAGAGATGCTTTTAAAGTCCAGGAGGGTAAATTAGAATGCATTCCCCTTGATTGCAGCATTTGCTATTTTAGAGGGAAAAAGCATCAGTGGTCACTTATAAATTGTGATTCTGACCTACATTGCAGAGCTAGCACATTTCGCTGGGAAACTGATCAATAACACACTGTTAAAAGAGGACCTTGCTAATAGCCTTTCCTTAGAAAAGCTAAGGTTGACAGTCCAGGAAACAATTTGTTCAATTTCATCTACTCTCCTGGAAGTCCCAGCAGGTAAAATTGCTCCCTATTTCATAGTCACAAAAGCATTTCACTTAAAATAATAATGTTGATGTTGATTGCATTTTAAAGTTATAAATAGGGACTTCTGGGTAATTATGGTAGCAGGCTCGCTGTGTCTGACACCCTTTCTCCCAGCTTCTGGTACAGTACACTGGAAAGATGCACAGGGAAGACTGAAACAGGCAGCAGAGGAGGAAACTAAAGGAAAGGCAGCAAGTCAAACTTCGCATGAAATCTCTGCTAACTATCATCAATGGAGAAGAATTGAGATTCTTATTTTTGGACTATGTACCACCCGTCCACTTTTTATATCAGAACAGAATAAAGAAGCTCAAGGTTGATAGGAAGAGATAGTAAGTCAACCCCTTTGTAAAGGCAGCCATCCCCTCAATCAGGATTTCCCAACCTTGGCCCTATTGACATTTGGGACCAGATAATTCTCTGTTGTGGGGGGTTGTTCTGTGTAATGTGGGTTGTTCAGCAGCATTCTGGTTTCTACCCACTAGATGGTAATAGCTCTTCCTCATCCCTGGTTGTGATAACCAAAAATGTCTCCAGACATTGCCAAATTCCATGAGGGACAAAATGGTTCAGGTTGAGAATCACGACATAGATGACTACATTAGCTAGAGCCTCAAGTTTCTCTGTCCCACCTCCCTTTTGTCTGTTGTCACTTTTTATGACAGGAAGTCAAGGGGGAGCAGATTGCAGTGCCCTGAAACCTGAGGCATCTTGTCTCTAAAAAAATTTTAAGAAACTCATTTGGATCAAAATTCATCTGTGGTGCTAGAAGTTGTAATGGTTACCTTTGAAGGAGGGGATGTTATCAGGGGGGATGCAAAAGAGGCTTCTCCAGTGATAGAAGCGTTCCATATCTTGATCTAGGTCGTGGTTGTACATCTGACAAAATTCACTGAGCCCAACTGTTAAGCTGAGTACAATTACTGTATTTAAGTTATACCTCAACAATAAAAAACAAGGCTCAGGAGAAAGAAACCCCACTTATATATAAGGCATATTAAAAGGAAAAGGACAAGGACCATTCCTTTGAAGATTGATAGTGAGAGTGAACCTCTGAAAATGAAAAGATGTGAACATTTTAGAATGCATATGCTTGCATCAAAGAGCTCTGCATGGGGAGGCTAATAGATTTCCACGTCATCCGTGCTGGTGGCCCTCTATCATCCCTCTGAAGCAAAGGGAAAATTAGAATTAAAAGCTGGGGCTGTAATTCAACTTGTTGCCATAATCTTGGAGACATTTCAGCAAACTACAAAGATAATGGATTAGTTTAAAAAATGCAATGGATTAGTCCATCTGAGCTGTGCCAACAGAAGCAGAGTGCACATGCCCAGAAAGTCAAGAAGGAGAAGCTCCCTATCAGCCACTCATCTGTCTCCTTAAATGCAAGCACTGTACTAACCAGTATTCTATGCAGGTCTTCTACTGCACAGGTGCTGTTTTCTAAGGCCGAGAGTTCTCTGTTGCCCCTCTCTGGGTGACACTAATGCTTTTACATCTAAATCTAGAAAGCAATGTTCTAGAAAATGCTGGGGCTAGATTAGAGTGCCAGGGGCCAGCCATGGCTTATTGGTTTGGGGAATAGAGTTCACGCAAGTAAAGCACTGTGTTCAGAGTAATAACTGTGAACAGGAAGAATATATTGAGCAAAGAGTGTAGAGCAGTTAGAATTCTAGAATGGTCAGTGTAATAGTTGCAGATCTGACACCTCAAAACATTTAGTGTGCTGTGCGTGATTAATCTGTTAGATCTTCAGTATGTCCGCAATGGTCCATTTGTTCAGGCCAATGAGGTCTGTGCTTTTTTTTTTTTTTTTTTTTCCTTTTCTCTGGCATCTCTTCCAGGAGTAGATGGACTCTAGTATGTTTAGGAGGCAAAGAGGTCTGAGAACACACACGGCTGGGCTTTGGTATGTGCATAGGGCTTCTGCACTTTAGGACATGGGTTTCCACTGGCCCGGGACTGTTCCTCTGGCTTGTCTGTTCAGTCTCTTTAATAGCTACCTCTTCTTCTAAAGAAGGGGGAATCACTCTTGCCTTGCCCTTTCCTAGCTCTTAGCTGCTCCTCACCAGGGATATTCTACAGAGATGAGACAGACTGGTTGTACCTTGCCCAAACCCCAGCCTGGGACCCAGGAGACCAGGGCAGCAGGAGACCTTTTCCTTTGGCCCTTTCCCAGTGTCACTCTCACCTAGCACTGTCATGGATTAAGGGACTCCCCATCAGTGGCCTCAATGTACTTCTCTTCCAACCTCCCTGCTTTGTATAGTAAGAGCCATTATTCGTTGATTCACTTATTTATTAGTTCATGCATTCATTTAGCAAGCATTTATTGTTTATTATTTGGCATCAACTGTATTCCAGGCATTACTTTCTGGGTGAGGACTATAGCAGTATATGAGACAGACAAGATCCTTATTCTCTTGGAGCTTATTTCCTAGTGGACAAAACAGACTGCAAATAAACAATCAAACAAGCATATATTAGGAGGTGGTAAGTGCTGTGACATAAATAAGACCCGGACACGTGGTACTGACTGCGGTGAGGTGTGCGGTACTTAGAAGGTGCAGTTTTGTCCCTACACAAATGAGAATGTCAAAGACTTAGAGAAATCTTAAAATACCCCCAAGGTTATTAACTGCAGTGGATACTTGATAGCCTATTAGCATCCATTTTCTTCTGTTCCTTCCTAAACAAAGCACTTCCCAAGTGTCCATGTGTCTTGGGGAAGGCTGAGTGAACCAGCTTCAGTGGTTGGCCCTGATTAATATCAGCCATTCATAGTAACATCATCCACTTGCCAGTGATTGGTTTAAGGATCTGGGCCTAAGCCAATCAGCACATAGTATTTTCCTGTCACTAGAGATCTGTTCAGGGATGGGCTCATGATCCAGTTTGAGCCAGTGAGATGTGCAGGGGAGTTCTCTGGAAATGTCTGGGAAGTTTTCTGCTCTTAATAGGAAAAGATGGTCTGTCTCTCTTACTAGATGTGAATGAGGAAGTAAGCAGACAGTTGTTCTTGGCAGGTGGCCTATGGCCATGAAGGAAATACTCCTGAGAGGAAATCTGACACTATAGCTGAGTGTAGAGAAGGAAGTTATCTGGTTCTTGAGGACATTAGTGAACCTCTAAGCCAGCCTATCTTGAAAGCCTGCTCTTCAGCACTCATCATTTCTGTGTAGGTCACAGCTTCTGTTTATGCACAGAGCAGGCCTCAAGAGCCCCTAGGAGCAGCTCTCAGCTGGTGATGGATGGGAGATGATGGATAACTACCCCAGCTTTGTTGTCCTTTGTTTGAGACAACTCTAAGCATCCTATGTGACAGAGAAGCCCTCTCCAAGTAGGGAACATTTACACTGAGCTATGAATGACAACCAGAAGCCATCAGTGAGAAGAGTACTCACAGCTGAGGCACTAGGTTGGCAAAGACTCTAGTGTGGGATTTGTTTTGGCATATTCTAGAATCAGAAAAGAGGAAGGCAAGTATGGCTGGGCCCTGGTTAACAGACAGCTGGGGTTCTAGAATCAGGCAGTCTGGCTAAGTCCTGCTCCTCATCTTGCTTGCAGTTTGGTCTTGAGGAAGTTACTTGACCCTTTTGAGTTTTAGTTTCCTCATCTTTTTTTTTTTTTAAAGATTTTATTTATTTATTTGACAGAGACACAGCGAGAGAAGGAACACAAGCAGGGGGAGTGGGAGAGGGAGAAGCAGGCTTCCTGCCGAGCAGGGAGCCCGATGTGGGACTCGATCCCAGGACCCTGGGATCGTGACCTGAACCGAAGGCAGACGCTTAACGACTGAGCCACCCAGGCGCCCTAGTTTCCTCATCTTTAAATGGGCTTAATAATAGCACCCGCATGACAGCATTGTAATGAGAATCAAATGAGCTCATGAATGTGAAATGTTTATCACAGTCCCTGTCCCAGAGTAGTTATACTCTCATCTAGATTAGGTTTGCTCGCCTAATGTTCAATTTGCCATGGGTTTTACATCTTTTTGGGGTCATTGTCAGAATAAAATCACACCCAGCTGAACCTTGGGACAACAGAGTGCAAACCACTGCTGGTAAGCCCCGAGGAACCATAACTAAGCGTTTTAGATAGAGAGATTATCTGGATCCGTTTAGAGCTCTAGTTGCCCCAGAGTTTTCCTCCCTGCCAGGAAATCTGGAAGCATGCCTTAAAAGCTTGCAGATGTGAGATCAGTGTCTCATCTGAGCAAGAACACATCCCCTCTCCTGAAGCAGCACAGCGTCTGCTACAAGCTATCAAAAGATAATCTGTCAAAATCCATAAAGACTGTGGCTCACCATAAACACGTTGGCCAATTTGTCCATCAAATAAAATTAAAAACCTACTACAGATATGCTATTGAGAAAAACTGGAAGTGCTAATATGGTTCCCTTGGAACACACATAATTTATTACCTGACGGACCTTGATACATGTGTTGTGGGCTGCTTTGAAAGCCTCTCTCTGGACCATGCACTCTAATGGATGTCATTACTTTAGGGAAGATTCTGAAGTAACCCTTACGTCAAGGGCCATCAAAAATACTACTGCCTCTTTAGGCCATGTTCAGCTTCCAAGGACCTACTGCAAAATTGCATATGTTAATTGCACGGATGACTATATTTAGTAATTCCAAAGCTTAACTGCAGGAGAGAGGAATTCCACCCAGAATCCTTTAGCAGTGTGCTATCATGAATCCACGGGGAAATCCATTGGATTTAATAACATATTTGTTTACAACAAGGACTAAGAAAATGTGTTTCAACTCACCTGCCAGTAGTGATATTTTCTTTTGAGCTCCCTGTCAGAGAAGTCTAGTAAAATAATAGAAACTGCTAAGTAATATTTATCTAGGGCAAGTAATATTTTTCTGACCTCCAGTAAGCTCTTAAGGTAATCAAGCTTCTCCACATTTAGACAAAAGCAATTAAGTGACCATTTCTGTCTACCATCATGTACTAATTTTCTATAATTATGTGCTATTAAAAACGAAATGAAGAGATAGAGGATACAATTCCTAGCTCTGCCATTACTCATTCTTTAACCTTATTAATAATAATAGTAATAATGACAGTTAATATTTATGACAACCTACCAGGGCCCAGGCAATATGCTTAGCACTTAACTTACACCCATCTCATTTGATATTTGCAAAAAGTCTTTGGGAGGAAGATGTATTATCATTATATCTTTTTAATAGTTGAGAAATAGAGACTTTAAAAGGTTAAGACACTTGTCTAGGGTCACACTTAGTAGATGACTTAGTTTCATTTCTAAGTTGGGCTCCCTGGCCTGGCAGATTATGTATTCACTGTATATTCTGCCTCCTCTGGGGCCTAATTTACACATCTATATTTGTCTTTCTCTCCTAGGTAACTGGGGAGTCCAGGGCTCAGCCCAGACTCAGTGTAGGAATGAGAGGGGCTGGCTCACAGCTGAGGGCATGGAGCAGAGTGTGACTGGAACCAGGGCTGCCGGCTACGGGAGGGCAGGACAGGGCGCAAGTGGATGTCTGAAATGCCCACTCCTAGTCCAGTGACCCAAAGTGAAGGATCAGCAACAGAGAACCTGCAAGCCCAAGCAAGCAAATTTGGAAGGCAGCTTGGAGAGATTGCCAGAGTCTGGGGAGACTTAAGTAATGGGGACTTATCAGAGGATGTCCAGGGCAAAGGTGTTATTGGGCAGAGCTGTAAAGGTTGCTGAGAACATTCCTGTGATCTGTGAGACAGAGTATTCATGTTTTCTCTTACGTAGATCTTAAGAAGAATAAGGGAAATAGCCTAGGTGCAAGCACTTTGCAAACTCTCAAGTAAGAATGTTATTACAAAGGGTTGTCTGTGTTTGTGCATGCAAGGTCAAATGGTCTGTGCATCTGTATGTCTCTTACAGCAGCCTGAGCTATGGATTGCTGACCTAGGACACCTCAGTTGGGTTTAGGACTAGGAGAAAAGTAAGAAGATAGTTTTGGCAGAGAAGGAGAGGAGATTATTTTCCAGCTTTGTCATGTGTTCTGAGGGGAGAATATTCAAATGTACCAAGAGAAGAACCAACACTATTGCAAAATAATACTGTAATGTTATGGTTTCTAGGTGATAATATGTGGTATACTGATGAACTGGATACAGGACTTAAAATGCACATGGTGGATTTTGTTTTATAGCTCAATTCACCATCGGTTAATGGCAAAGGGAATCTCCAGCGTTTGTAAGTGCTGTCATTATTCTGAGCGGGACAGCACGACGGGGGGATCCGCAGTCAGATGCAGTCAGGGAGGAGAGCTTGGTTGAATCTACCCTCCCCATTCTGTGGAGTACAGGGTGGAAATGTGCAGTGCAGGTCTTGGGGTCCTAGAGAGCACACTTTGGGGTTTCTATTCCACTCCTGCAGCCCAGAGGACTAGAACTAACAGCAGTGGGAGGCAGCGGGTTTCACAGAACAGCCACAGGGAAGGCGTCCAGCAGGGTGGCCTGTGCCTGCCGTGGCTGGCAGCAGGACCGAGACGGGAGGGGGCAGAGGCACAGCTGTTACCTGGCGTGGATGCCTGGCAAACAGCAAGCCCGAAGCAGAACACTGGAAGTTGTGCAGCTTCACCAACGATGGGAGAAGCTGTGCGGAGATATTTCTCCACTGGGAATGCCCTTGGCTCCCACTGCATACCATTTACTCGAGGCTGCATAGGAAATAGATATTGACATCAACCGGCCCCCTGCATCATAATCTGACAGAAGAATTCCAAGGACAGTCCGGAGAAATAAGTGAACCCATCCTTTCAGTTGGTGGGGGAAACACTAGGCCAGAGTAAGCCTTACCTTCCTCTGGGCTGAATAAGTAGGGAAAACCCAGAAGAGCCAATAGTGGAAAGAAAAATGGAGAACCCACTTTTCAGCATGGAGAGAAAAAGGACAAAGAGTTTAACAACAAATGAATAGCTTAGAATCGGAAGGCAGTGATTAGACAGAGATAATTGAGGTTTCTGAAAAGGAGATCAGAGTGAAAGGGTGAGAGTGACATTCAGATATATGATAGAAGAAAACTTGTCTGATCTCTGGGAGCCTGGATTATGTATGTAGAAATCACTCATGCAGCATGTGTCTGTATTAATGAAAACGTATCTAGCCATATCCTGGTAATTTAAAAAATTTTAAATTCTTCCAAAGCATCCGGGGAGAAAATCATGTGGCCTGCAAAGGAGGCGAATCTTATTTCCCTCTGATATTCTCTTTATAGTATTAAAGTTTTTTTTTTTTTTAAGATTTTATTTATTTATTTGAAAGAGAGAGTGGGTGAGAGAGAGCACGAGTGGGGGAGCGACAGGCAGAGAGAGAAAGAGAAGCAGACTCCCTGCCAAGCAGGGAGCCTGACATGGGGCTCAATCCAGGACACTGGGATCCTGAGCTGAGCCAAAGGCAGACGGTCAACCGAATGAGCCACCCAGGTGCCCCTATAGTATTAAAGTTCTGAAGAGCATAGATTACAGGGATATATGGGCAAAGATTTGGTATAAGAATGGTACAAGAATTTTATTCTTGCATATATATATATATATATATATATATATATATATTTAGTTCCATTTCTGAAAAGATAAGCTAAGTAGCTACCAAAGAAGGTTCCCTAAAAAATGATGCAAAGGTAAACTCTAGCTGACCTAGAGATAGGAAACTCAGGAATGGGAAAATTATTCTACAAAATGGTTTGCTCTAAATGCAAGATATCCATAAGTTAAATTTAAAGAATTGTTGAAAATATAGTTCAAAACCAAAGAAAAATGTCAGAAACACAATTGGAAAAAAATATATTTAATAATAAATATGGCAAGATAGGTTATGTATGTTTGTTCAAACTATTAGAAACATAGTATATGCTCTGTAAGTATCTGCTGAATGAGTATAGGATTTTTACCATGTACGTAGAAATAAGTTGGAGAAATGGAGATGGCCAGAACTTGGAGGAAGCTGAGTCATTTCCTCCTTCCCCTGCGTAAAGCAGAAAATGCAGGAGGGTAAGTAGTGGAACTTTTGGTTCCTTTTATGCCTTGTTATTTCATAGTGAAAGTCAAGTTCATTATTTCCAAGTGATTATTATTATTATAAGCTCAAAGGGGCTTGGTCACATTCTCTGAGTGAATGACTTAGGTCATGCATTTAGGAAGTGTTAAGTACTCTCAGAGCAGACAGGTACTTCTTGCCATTTAAAAACAATGCTCCTGCTCTTTTTTGTGGCTTCTGGGAGGCGGTAGGCTGCTTCAGGATGGAGCTGAACATCTCTTTCCCAGCTACTGGTTGCCAGAAACTCATTGAAGTGGACGATGAACGCCAACTTCGTAGCTTTTATGAGCAGCATAAGGCCACAGAAGCTGCTGCTGCTGCCGTGGGTGAAGAATGGAAGGGTTACGTGGTCCGAATCAGTGGTGGCGATGACAAACAAGGTTTCCCCACGAAGCAGGCTGTCCTGACCCATGGCCGTGTCCGCCTGCTGCTGAGTGAGGGGCATTCCTGCTACAGACCAAGGAGGACTGGAGAGAGAAGGCGCAAATCTGCTTGGGGTTACATTGTGGATGCCAATCTCAGTGTTGTCAACCTGGTCATTGTAAAAAAAAAGGGGGGGGTGGGTTGGAAAGAACATTCCTGGACTTACTGATATTACTGTGCCTCATCTCCTGGGGTTCCAAAAGAGCTAGCAGAATCCACAAGCTTTTCAGTCTCTCTAAAGAAGATGATGTCTGCCTGTATGTTGTGAGAAAGCCCCCAAATGAAGAAGGTAAGAAACCTAGAACCAAAGCGCCCAAGACTCAGCATCTTGTGCCCTCCAACACAAACAATGGTGTATTGCTCTGAAGAAACGGTGTACTAAGAAAAATAAGGAAGAGGCTGCAGAATAGGCTAAACTTCTGGCCAAGACAGTGAAGGAGACCAAAGAAAAACGCCAGGAACAGATTGCCGAGAGACAGAGGCCGTCTTCCCTGAGAGCTTGTACCTCTAAGTCTGAGGCCAGTCAAAAATGAGATTTTCTAGAGATTAACAAATAAATAAGATCAGACTTAAAAAAAAAAAAAAAAAAACAGTTCTCCCCTGTCAACAATAGGAGCATATTGTATCTTCCCTGGTTTCTCACTGTCAGCCATGAAATTTGACTCCATCATACCACATTTTCCCCTCACCTCTATCTCTTTCTTAATTTTTCACATTGTTCCTCTTGATTTCTATGATTCATTGAACTAAGTTAGTCAGGGCTTTCATTTATAGAGAATTAATTGCAAATTGATTCATAACTATGATTCTTTTAAGATGACCACTTAACAATGAGTCACCAAGTTGGCTTTTACAGATGTCTGTAAGGGTAGCTCACTCATTGCTGAGCCGTGCTGTTTCCTCAGGTAGGAACAGTCCACTTTGAGATTATGGGGACTTTACCCAACAACTCATAGTGGTTTGTGTTATAAACAACACCAAAGCTGTCTGATTTTAGCAACTCCAGAGTGAGGGAAAAACTAGTGAGGACTATTTGCATAGTCTGTCCCAGGGAAGATGGGGAAGTTTATTCTGGAGATGACTCATTCCAGAATCAATTGATCACAAACCCCACTGGCTGAAGGATTTTTAGCTTGGTTTTATTATTATTCACACATATTGGATCATCTTTTAGATAATATGAAGTTGTTCCCTGATTTGGGGGTGAAGTCTAGGGAAAGTCTTTATCTTTGTTCTAGGAATGAAGCTTCAGGAGGTATTAAGGATGCACGATTCACTTCCCTCCTGATTTGACCTTGGCTCAGAATAAATGTGGCAATGGGTTGGGGATTTCCTGGGAATTTCTTTGCTCTGCTTGAAATGTGCCAGAGATGTACAACCCTGTTCTTTGTCCTCTATTGTCTATATATCCAGAGAACATTTAATTCTCTGTTTGAAGAAGGCTAAAGCTGGATTATTTTTGCCTGAGGATTATCCACTTTGTGAGTTATCAGGAGTAAATTTTAGACCACTTTTCCTGAATATAAATGTTTTAAATATATATATATATACACCTTGCATGTGTTTTTATATATGTATATATTTACATATATAGTGTTTCAAAGCCAAATAAAATATTTTTATATTACCTATTTCTTTATTGTCAGTGCCTTTATGAAGTCAATAATTTTGGCTTTATTACTATTACTTAATAGATAACATAAGCACAAAGGCATGAAACAAAATCGTCTTTTTAAAAAAAATTTTTTTAGGACTTAGAAAACATTTATTTAGCAGTAATAGATACAATTTTAAAGATAATTGAAAATTATACAGTTTAGTATGAGGATATCCCTCAAAGTTAAGTAAATCCCTTTCTATGTGATTTTTTTTATGTTATGTTAATCACCATACATTACATCATTAGTTTTTGATGTAGTGTTCCATGATTCATTGTTTGCATATAACACCCAGTGCTCCATTCAGTACATGCCCTCTTTAATACCCATCACCAGGCTAACCCACCCCCCCACCCCCCTCCCCTCTAGAACCCTTAGTTTGTTTCTCAGAGTCCATAGTCTCTCATGGTTTGTCTCCCCCTCTGAATTCCCCTGCTTCATTTTCCCTTCCTACTATCTTCTTCTTCTTCTTCTTTTTTTTTTTTTTTTAACATATAATGTATTATTTGTTTCAGAGGTACAGGTCTGTGATTCAACAGTCTTACACAATTCACAGTGCTCACCATAGCACATACCCTCCCCAATGTCTATCACCCAGCCACCCCATCCCTCCCACCCCCCACCATTCCAGCAACCCTCAGTTTGTTTCCTGAGATTAAGAATTCCTCATATCAGTGACATCATATGATACATGTCTTTCTCTGATTGACTTATTTTGCTCAGCATAATACCCTCCAGTTCCATCCACGTCATTGCAAATGGCAAGATTTCATTCCTTTTGATGGCTGCATAATATTCCATTGTATATATATACCACATCTTTATCCATTCATCTGTTGATGGACATCTTGGCTCTTTCCATAGTTTGGCTATTGTGGACATTGCTGCTCTAAACATTGGGGTGATGTACCCTTTCGGATCACTACATTTGTATCTTTGGGGTAAATACCCACTAGTGCAATTGCTGGGTCATATGGTAGCTCTAGTTTCAACTTTTTGAGGAACCTCCATACTGTTTTCCAGAGTGGCTGAGCCAGCTTGCATTCCTACCGGCAGTGTAGGAGGGTTCCCCTTTCTCCGCATCCCTGCCAACACTGGTGTGAGGTGGTATCTCATTGAGGTTTTGATTTGGATTTCCTTGATGCCGAGCGATGTGGAGCACTTTTTCATGTGTTTGTTGGCCATTTGGTTGTCTTCTTTGGAAAAATGTCTGTTCATGTCTTCTGCCCATTTCTTGATTGGATTATTTGTTCTTTGGGTGTTGAGTTTGTGAAGTTCTTTATAGATTTTTGATACTAGCCCTTTATCTGATATGTCATTTGCAAATATCTTCTCCCATTCCGTCGGTTGTTTTTTGGTTTTGTTGACTGTTTCTTTTGCTGTGCAAAAGCCTTTTATCTTAATGAAGTCCCAATAGTTCATTTTTGCCCTTGCTTCCCTTGCCTTTGGCGATGTTTCTAGGAAGAAGTTGCTGAGGCTGAGGTCGAAGAGGTTGCTGCCTGTGTTCTCCTCTAGGATGTTGATGGACTCCTGTCTCACATTGAGGTCTTTCAACCATTTAGAGTCTATTTTTGTGTGTGGTGTAAGGAAATGGTCCAGTTTCATTCTTCTGCATGTGGCTGTCCAATTTTCCCAACAGCATTTGTTGAAGAGACTGTCTTTTTGCCATTGGACATTCTTTCCTGCTTTGTCGAAGATTAATTGACCATAGAGTTAAGGGTCCATTTCTGGGCTCTCTATTCTGTTCCATTGATCTGTGTGTCTGTTTTTGTGCCAGTACCATACTGTCTTGATGATTATAGCTTTGTAATAGAGCTTGAAGTCCGGAATTGTGATGCCACCAGCTTTGCTTTTCTTTTTCAATATTCCTCTGGCTATTTGGGGTCTTTTCTGGTTCCCTACAAATTTTAGGATTATCTGTTCCATTTCTTTAAAAAAAGTTGATGGAGGGGCGCCTGGGTGGCTCAGTCTGTTAAGCGGCTGCCTTCGGCTCAGGTCATGATCCTGGGGTCCTGGGATCGAGCCCCACGTCCGGCTCCCTGCTCAGCGGAGAGCCTGCTTCTCCCTCTCCCTCTGCCTGCCACTCTGCCTGCTTGTGCTCTCTATCTCTCTGTCAAATAAATAAATAAAATCTTTAAAAAAAATAAAAAAAATAAAAAAAGTTGATGGTATTTTGATAAGGATTGTATTAAATGTGTAGATTGCTCTAGGTAGCATTGACATCTTCATAATATTTTTTCTTCCAATCCATGAGCATGGAACATTTTTCCATTTCTTTGTGTCTTCTTCAGTTTCTTTCATGAGTACAAAATTGTCTTTTAAAAATATTTTAAATGACAAATTCATATCTCCTAGCATCTGTGTAATTTTCTCAATAATCTTGATTTCTTCTATTTTTAATGTTGTTATGACCCAATAGTTTGCACAATATTTTCATCCACTATGTGTTCATATATATATATATATTTGAAATATCACTTGGTTTGATTCTATCACATTAATATCCAAAGGACTTAATTTATCATGTGTTCCCAGGCTTAGTGTCAGTAAAGAGCTCCTGCAATTGCAGGGCTGCTAAAAGGAAGAATAGTAGTTTAGACCAGTGGTTTTCAAATTCATTCATTCATTTGCTTTGTTTGTTTCTTTGTTCATTCATTCAGTAGGAGGGAGAAAATAAAAGATATTTAATATATATTAATAATATATAATAAATATATTACAATTATATACGTGTATATGTATACCCTCACACACATATGCAATCTAAGGGAGATTGAATCTGTCAGCTCACTGTGGCCTTCTGATGTGCGTTAGGGTGTTTGGTGGTGGGTGGGGTGTAGGGGATAAGGAGATTTATATAAAAAGTTAAGGGAGAGAAGGATCAATGTAAGAAGGTGAAGTGGGTATGGTGGTGTGCTCGCTTCGGCAGCACATATACTAAATTGAAGTGGGTGTGGTGAAGAGTGGTGAGGGAGTAATTTGGGGGTGTGTGTTGTGAGCTGAGGAAGGGATGCACAAGCCTTGGGGCAGCTTTGGAGTTTGGAGAAAGGACTTTAGGAAATGTTGCTGCGGGTCTGTGTTGGCTACCCTTTGGCATTCTTGCAGAGATAACATTAGATATCTATTTTTGGCTACTGGGAAGAGTTTCTTGCACAGAGAGGCTGCACAGAGAGTGGTTATGTGTGCTAGGTGCTGATGATACAATGGTGGGCATAAAACACATGCTCTCAGCTCTCAGGAACTTGCATACAAGTAGAGGAGCTGGCATGAATCAAATATCCATCAAAGTATCATTCATTCATTCATCAACTATTTTTTAAGCATCTACAATGTGCCAGGCACTGCTTTAAGTCCTTGGGATTCTGATTCTTCAGTAAAACAAACAGACAGTATTACTCCTCTCTGTGGTGGCTTTATAATGTGCCAACCTATCTAAGCTGGAACTACATTTCCCAGAATTTCCTCTCTATATGGTTCTGGGTTAGGGATGGCCATAGGAGAAATCTGCATAAGATCTGAAAGGCAAGAGCAAAGCTGCAGCCATTAGCCTCTGAAGGTCAGTGCAGGGCACCAGGCACCGCTGTAGCTTGTGCATGTTGGAGCTGATCTGCTGGATTGCCTTCCTAGTGTGCTATTGGGTGATCTTCGGGTCCTGCTGGGTCTGCTCCTCCTGCTTCTCTGGTGGCCTGAGCCCAGCATGGTGCTGCTTATGGCAAAAGGGGCCAGTTCTCCTGCAGATTCCCATAGCACTGAGTTTAGGTTCGTGAGTAACAGATGTAGGTTCCAGTTTGTCTGTATTTGTCCTTGTGAATTCCACGTTGTTCCTGCTCTCATGTACATCCAGGATTCCTTCCTGAATCATTGACTCATGGTGACTTCAGGCTCCAACCAGATGTAGAGGCAGTAGCCTGCACAGCTGCCCACCTGCCCTCACAACTGCCTACTGACTAATCCCTAGAATAAATCCTATTCTCTATTTCTCATAGTGGTTCTGCTGCTCTGATTGAACCCTGACAGATACTCTGCACTTGTGCCGTTTACATTCTGGATAGACAGTAAATGGCTTAATAAATAAATTCTAAACTATACTTAAGAGTAAAAGGTGCTATGGAAAGAAAATCAGAGAAGGAAATTAGAGAGGGAAAGAGTAAGGGTGATGTAGGGTGCCGTGGAGGTGGGGAGGCAGGTGCTCTATTAAATAGGGTGTCCCGATGGGCCTGATTGAAAAGGTAAGGTTTGTACGAAGGCTTGAACGAGGTGACAGGTAGCCAAAGGAAAAGCTTCGAGGGCAGAGGGAAGATAGAACCCACTCGCTAAGGCAGGAGAACGCCTGGAGCGTTCTAGCGTCTTCAGGGAGCCAGCGTGACTGGAAAGGAGAGAGCGAGGAGGAGGACAGGAAGGTGTCAGGCAGAAACTGCATCGGGGGTCCGATTTGTTCAGCAGGGGTTGGCACATAGCAGCCTGCAGAGCAAATCCAGCCCCTCTGCTTGTTTTTGTACATTGTCTTCTTGGCACATGGCCATGCTTGTTCATTTACACATCATCTAGGGCTGCTTTTTGGCTACCATGGCTGAGTTGAGTAGTTGTGACAGAGACCATATGGCCTACACAGCCTGAAGTATTTGCTAAAAAATGTGCTGACCCCTGGTGTAGCGGCTCAGAGGTTTTGGCCTTTACTCTGAGCAAACTAGGAGCCATCTCAGGGTTTTGGGCAGAGGAGGGCCACGCTCTGGTTTATGTGATACAAGCATCACTTGTATTGCTGTGTTGAGAGCAGATTGCGGGGGGCAAGGGTAGAAGCAGGGAGACCAGTTAGGAAGCTATCATGGCATCCAAGCAAGAGAGGATGCTGGTGTGGGCCAGAGCGGTGGCGGCGGGGGAGGTCATCGGAATCTCTTGAAGCTCGAGCCAGACTGACAGAGTGGATTTGGGTGTGGGAAAAGAGGGGAGTCGACAAATGTACAATTACAAGTGCTCGTATAAAAGGTTTCCTGGGAGGTGCCTCAGGGACCAGTGGGATGGGAGCAGTGCCAATCTCCCCACCCAACGGGAGCAGGGCTGCGTTGTCTGTTTTGTGTATTGGGCTTTCTACTAACTAATAGGGTTGTTCTCAACCTTGGCTGCACGTTAGAATTGTCTGCGGAGCTTTACAAGGTACCAATGCCTAGGTCCCACCCTCAAAACTCTTATTTAATTGGTTTGGGTTTTGACCTGAGCATTAGGATTCGTAAAAGCTCCCCAGATGATTCTTCCATCAGCCGACGTTGAGAGCCGCTGCTCTAGTATTTTCTTTGAATAAACTTCCCATGCCTTCAGATGATGGGAAGGGGCTGGTTTAGGATCTAGGAGTGTGTGCTGGAATGTGTCTTTTTAATTTTCATCTTCCCCCACACTTAGCACATTCATAATACCACCTTAATTTCCTCAGAAGGAATTTCTTCCCCCCTTTGTTCATGGCCCTGGTAGAAACAGTGTCTGTCTCCCCCCTCGGCAAGGTGAACTTCCTGGATCTCTTCTCTCCCTTTCCCTGGTGCAGCCACCTGGCAGCTGTTTGATTTGAGCCCAACCAGTTGGACACACGGGTATCAGAGGTGGTTGCAGATGACTTGTTGCAACAAGGGCCCCAATGCTAGCCCAGTACTGTCCAGGATTTCCCACCATGAAATGACTGCTGAGTATTGTTTCCAGCATCTTGACCCTCAGAGCTCCCTTGGTTCTTTCAATCCATTCCCAAGCCTGGTGCCCTGGTCTCTGGTACCCTGTCAGTCTCCTTTCCACTACCCTATATCATGTTGAAAAATTCCCTATTGCTTAAGTTTGTTTTTGTTTGTAGCCAAGAACCCTATGGGTACAGAATGCCTGGGTGGCATTCTTTGCTCTATTTGTATCATGACATTATTCCGGTCTATTCATTTGGCAACTGAACACTGTGATTTCTTTGTTGGCAAAGAGCAAACAAAAATAACAATCTATTGAACTATGCTTACTCAATAGGCAACAGACAAATATGAGTTGGTGCCAGATCCTTTGGAGGTTATAATAATCACTTATAAAATGAGCATAGCTATCAATAATAACAACAATTTATTAATCATCTACTTCTTGAAAGTACAAAAATTTGATTTGATATTTCTACAGATGCCAAGTCTTTGGTTGAAATGCAATATATGAAAAATCATCAAAATGGTGAGCTAAACACAATCCTAATCTTGGGGCATGTGTTGGATATCTAAAGGAAGTGGAATAGGTGTCACTTTGGGTCCTGCAGGAAGCAGACACCAAGACAGAATGAGAAATGCAAGAGGTTTGGTGCAGGAAATATCTGTGGAAGAGAAAGGAGAGAGGTCACAGGGCCAGTTAAAATCTTCAGACCACGCTGCACGTGTGACACCTGCGGAAGGACAGGGTGGAAGAAGGAGGATTTGGAGAAAGAAGCTGAGATTGCAATGCATCTCTGAGAAAGTCTAGATCAGGCTGGTGGGGAGCTTCAGAGCGAAGATTGCCAGTGAGAGGAGTCCTGTATTGGCCAGGAAGCCCTGGCTCTAGTCGCCCCGTGGCGCTCAGTCATTGGCTGGGAGCAACGTGGGAAGAGCCTGGCCTCAGTGTGAATACTGGGAAGGATCTCGAAGAGGTAGTCAACTAACCACATTCCTTGCAGCAAGTTCTCTCTTGAAAGATTCAAGCAACGTACTTCCACAGAGGTCACAGAAGTCCATAGGAGGCAAGGGAGGAGGAGTTTTGCCTTTCAAAAATCAAATTTCTGGGGTGCCTGGGTGGCTAAGTCGTTAAGCGTCTGCCTTCGGCTCAGGTCATGGTCCCAGGGTCCTGGGATCGAGCCCCACATCGGGCTCCCTGCTCAGCGGGAAACCTGCTTCTCCTCCCCCACTTCCCCTGCTTGTGTTCCCTCTCTTGCTGTGTCTCTCTCTCTCAAATAAATAAATAAAATCTTAAAAAAACGAAAACAAAAAACCAAAAATCGAATTTCTTGCCCTACCTGCTGTGACCATTATTCAAGACCACGTAGGGCATGAGAACCAAATAAATGCGAGGAGGTTTATTATGGTTTTTATGTGAGCTTTAGCAGGAAGTCTTTCAATCTGTTGTTTGAGGAAGGTGAGTCATTATGAAAAATTAATGCATTTCCTTTCCACTGGGAAGGGGTCAAATATGGGCTCCTGGGCAGGACAACAAGCATTAGGGTTTAAGAACTGGGGCCTTTGGGGAAGGGTAGATACACTTCGGGAGATCTCCATCCCATCCCTTCTTGCCTGTTCATGCTCTGTTCTTTCTGTTTTCTCCTTTCTCTCATGCACCATCTATTGCTCCTTCTCTACTGAATCTTTCCTATCACTACATAAACATGTTCTTACAAAGTTTCCACTTGTCCCAAATTCCTTTCAAACCACTCTCCTATTATTCCACACCTATTCATGGCCAAACATGCCAGCTTTCTCCTCTTCCTTTGTGTTACTCATTCCTTACTCGGACCCCACCCTCACGGCCCCCCTTAGACATTACACTTGTCAGGGGCACCCGACACTTCCATGGAGCAAACTCAGTGGCCAGTTCTCCATTCTTGCCTTATGGGACCTCAGTAGCACCTAACTCTGCTGACACCCCCTTCTTTTTGGAATGCTTAGCTTTCTTGGTTTCCCACTTCTCCTGGTTTTCTCCCTACCTTTCTCTGGCCACTCCTTTTCAATATCATCAATTGACTCCTCCTCCTGAACCAAATCTAAACACTGGACTTTGTCTGGATTTGGTCTGAACTGAGTTCTCTCTCTCTCTTTCTCCTCCGCCCCCACCCCCTCCCATTTCTTGGCCAGGGTGCTATGGCCATTTGGGGCAAGGCAACTCTTTGTTGTGTTGGATGCTCTTTACATTGAAGGACCTTAACACCCCCTATCTCCAGGCACTTAAATCCTATTTAGCCTTTGGGTTTTTCATCAGTTCTCCACAAGCCGACCCTGAAAAGAGGAATTTATGCGAACGGTCTATTAAGAAAGAGCTCCTAGGAGAATTGGAAAGAGTATGGGGAAGTAAGGTAGGGAAGGAAAGACACCAATACAGTGATATTTCAGACCAAGTTCCAGCCTCAGACTGCCCCAGAGGAGCTCTAAGCATAAATTGTAAGTCAGGATTGTCCTGGCTTGAGACAAGGGAGCTGGGCATTCATATTCTTACTTCCATCAGTCATTGGCTAAGGACTGTTCTGTGCATATGTGTGTGTATGTGTGTGTGCATGTGTGTGTTGGGGGCAAGGGTTTGGTACGAGTGGATAAGATATGAACTCCCAAGCATTTTCAGCTGTCTGTGTTGGCAGCCAGAGCAGTCCAGTAGCTCAAAGGAAATCACAGAAGAAAGGTGCAGGCACCAGCTTTTAGAAAAGCACCCAGAGGCTGGGGGATGGATGCTCAGGGTGGTAAGGAGGAGTCCTGGGGATCTGGGTGGAGCGCATACAGTATCTGTTACAATTGTCTGTAATGGGAACATGGATGGAATGGGGTGGGTGGAGGCTGAGCGTAAGGAACAGAAGAAGGGAGGGTGGGTCCGACCTGAATCCCATTTATAAGAGAGGCCCCCTTGCAGATCTGTTTTGTGGAAAATCCTCAGGTGAGTGGCTATATATGAATTACAGTGTGAGTTCATATGAGCTGTGTTGGTACAGAGGTCTGCTTCCAACCTGTGGGCGCAGGAATCACTCTCTGGGGTCAGCTATCCACCCGGCTTGTACTAAGGCCTAGACTCCAAATGCCCTTCATTGCACATGTCTTGTCTCGTCCCAGCACTGCTCTAAGCGTCACCTGAACATAACAAGATCCCTTGTGGGGGGGGAGGTAGGCATTCTCCCCACTATCAGCAATGATCAGGAATGTCTATTTTGCTACGTCTTTCAGATTGAGATTTTATAATGAAAAAAAATCACTAATTTGATAATTTTAAAAGGACTGAAGAAATTCTCCTGTTAAAAGTTAGGAAAGTGTTTAATAAGCATACTTGTAAGTTTTAAAAGAGCATTGTATACAGACTGCTTGTAAGTATACTGTAAGCTGAGAATAGAGGAAACTGGATGCTTCGTTATGTGGAAATACTGATGATTAGAGAGAGAATACTAACATTCAACTCTAACACCCAAAGACAACTGGTTTTAACATTTTGATTTATTTCTTTAAATATTTTTCTGTTTATATTTTTCACATAATGCTTTTCCCGTTTAATGTTATAATTTAAGAAGCCCTTGCATATGCTACTAAATATTCTTGGAAAACATTATTTGAAGTTGCTATGTAACATGTACGTATCTTGCTTTACTCAACATTTTCCTGACCATGGGATATGGCAGGTTTTTATAATTTTGTTTTGTAAATACCACTGCAATGACAATAACATAAAAGTGTGTGTGTGTGTGTGTGTGTTGGATAACTTTCCAAAATACTTTAGAGCTTGTTGTGGTTTAAAAATATGTCTAAAATTTCCTTGATTACTCATTTCTTCAAGAGATGGTTCTTAATTCCCCTCCTCTTGAGTATGAGATGAACTTAGTGGCTCACTTCTTTTTTTCTTTTTTAACATTTTAAAAATTTAAATTCAATTAATTAACGTATAATGTATTTTTGGTTTCAGAGTGACTCACTTCTAATGCATAGACTATGGCAGAAGTGATGGGTGTGACTTTGGAGACTAGGTCATAACCGGCCAGTGACTTCTTCCTTGTTTTCTCTTGGCACACTTGCCCCCGGGGAAGCCAGCCGATGTGTTGTGAGGATGGTCGTCAAGCAACTCTGTGGAGAGGTCCATGTGGGGACATCTGCTAGCAGGCTACTCCAGCCCTCCGTTCCACAGCAGGCAAGGGAGTCCTTTTGGAAACACACCGTGCAGCCCCAGACAAGCCCGTACATGAATGCAGCCCTAGCCAACATATTGAGTTCAACCTCATGAAAGACTCAGCTGGAGCTACCAAGACAAGCTACTGCTGAATTCCTAACCCACAGAATCTGTAAGATAAAAATGTCTGTTGTTTTTCAGGTAATTTTTAAATGTAACAATAGATAACTAATATAAGGCTCTTGATGTATTCAAATTGCCTTTTCAAAAGGTTTTACAAATTTATTCACTCATCAAAAAAAGATAAGAATGGCTGCTTTACTATGCCCCTTTCAATTGAATTATTATGACTAAAGAAAAAAAATCTTTGCTAATGCAGAAATAAATCATTATAAGTCCTAGATTCTTTTGTTCTGCTTGGTTTAAAATTAGAGTTGCAATAATTTCAATGTCACTTAATAAAAGTTTTAAGTAAAGAAACCATTAATACCAGGACTTTAGAAAATTCAAAACACTGATTTGAGTCATTGCCCTTTATTGAGAAAGGATAAGAAAGGGTAGAAAATATTTATATGTCATTTATCATAATATTTAAGTTAATTTTATGATTATTCTTTATCTTGTCATAATAAAGCTGAGCTTCTGTCCAACATAGGTTTACTAAGAATGGCAAAATGTTTCCTGTAATCTCAAGTTTTTCTTTAATAGATACAAGGACTGGTGACTTGAAACTTTACCACTTATTAATGTTTCTTAAATTTACTAGGTATTTTGTGCTAGAGAACGGGTCTTTTATTTAAAGTCCTTTAATTTAAAGGACATGCCTCTGCTCCTCAATCTTGTGATAATTAACTGACATGACCTCACTAATCTGGTTACAGTGATCTCAAGCAGCTTTTAAAAGTCTTGGTGTAGGGACACCTGAGTGGCTCAGTCGGTTAAGCATCTGCCTTCGGCTCCGGTCATGATCCCAGGGTCCTGGGGTCGAGTCCCACATCGGGCTCCCTGCTCAGCCGGGAGCCTGCTTCTCCCTCTGCCTCTGCTCCTCCCCCTGCTTGTGCTCTCTCTCTCTCTGACAAATAAATAAGTAGAATCTTAAAAAAAAAAAAGGTCTTGGTGTAGTGGAAGTATTTGTAAGCGTTTCCTTCTTATGTAAGCCATACAGGTAAAAGTAATCATTGTAATATTATAATAGCATCAGCACTTAAAAAATGAAATCTCAATTTCCATACTCTTTTGATGAACTAAAAATAGAGAGGAGGTGTTTTTATATTAAAACATCAATCAAATCTTGAATAAAATGTAATGTTTGTAGGTTTTTAAATAGCCTCATCTATGAGACTATGCACGGTACAAATAACTACCTTCTTATTTCTGTGTTTTCAAATGCTCATCCCTTTCTTTTCATCATTATTTTGAATCTGTAGAGCACTTTAAGCCCCTTCTGTGAGTGACACTGGAGAGAGCAGTATTGTGTGGTCAGTTCCAGAAGCCTAAGCTGGCTGTAATTCTGTTATGCTCCCCGTGCAAGCTCAGTGGCTAACTGGATGTGTGGTGACATATGCATGGAATAGTAGGAAATACAGCATAGAAGGAACAACGTGGAACTGAAACAAAAAATAACTTATGATACTTATTAGCAGTATCTTTTTCATTTAAAACTCCTGCAAAACAATGACGTAATTTATATTTCCCGAGTTTACTCTTATGTAAAGTAGTCATCAGGGAACTTCTGGGGAGGTCTTTTGTTTGTATCGATTTTTCTGGCTTTTAAGTACGTAAATGAAATCCTCCAACTTCAACATTCTACACTATATAATTTTCATTCTGAATGTGTAAGTGGAAAGATAGTATTTCATGAAGTTACATGTAGTGTCCATGAAAGCATTATGTTAGGTGGCTGCCTTCTCATTATTTTAAAATATATTTAAAATATATTTTATATAAATATATTTATTTTTAACTATACGTATTTTTATTTAAATGTATTTTAAATGTGGCAATGCTACTTCTTAATGCTGTAGTTTAGGAAGATGTTGTGTTGACAGTTTGTATTTGCTCCCCTGGACAAGTCACCTGGTTCTTCTGGTAACGAGGCAAACATAAACATATAAACAAATAGATGCTAGCTTAAACAAAAATTGGCAATTTGAGCATGTTCTGACAGCATAACAAAATCAACATTATTTTACTCAGTTTATTTTTATAAGGATCAGTGACTCATGAAAAATTACAAGAAACTCGGGATGCCTGGGTGTTGCAGTCAGTTAAGCGTCCGACTCTTGGTTGTGATCTCAAGGTCATGAGCTTGAGCCCGCGTTGGGCTTTGGGCTCTGCGCTCAGCGTGGAGTCTGATTACGATCCTCTCTCCCTCTCCCTCTGCCCTTATATTAGGAAAAATATGATTTTTCTTTGCCCATAGATCCTCTCGAACTTTGACTTTAGAAATAAATTTGCTTGGCTATGCTTATTCCTGATATCATATAAGAGTTTATAAAGTAATGTTCAGTACCTGCATTTGGCAGAACCACTAATCCTTTTTAACTAAGAGGGAAGAAAATAATTTCAATGTGCTCTCCTTTCTGGATATGTCTTTAGCCACTGCATCCCATAATTACCATTGAAAGGTGGTCAAAAGGTACAAAAGACCAGTTACGAGGTAAGTAAGTTCTAGGCATGCGATATGTAGCATGATGACTATAGTTAACACTGCTGTATGATATAGATAGATAGATAGATAGATAGATAGATAGATATAGGTATCCTTTTTTTGGGTCTATCTATATAAAAGTTGTTGAGAGTAAATACTAAGAATTTTTATCACAATGAAATTTTTTTCCATTTTTGTTTTCTCTTTTTATTGCATCTACATGAAATGATGGAGGCTAACTAACCTTATCATGGTAATCATTTTACAATAGGTGTTAATGAAATCATTGTGCTGTACACCTTAAGCTTATACAGTGATGTATATGAATTTTGTCTCAAAAAAACTAGGAGAAAGAGTCGCTGCCACTGTTCATTGGTTGGTGCGGGACTCATTCCAGATCTTTCCTCACAGTGCTGGCTTTGAACCATTCTACCTGCCTCCATCCTATTGTCTACACACCTGGACCCTTCCCCTCTGGCATGTGTTTTGGACTTGACAGCCATCCCAGTTCTATACACAGCTCTTCCTGACATCTTCCTGACATGCTCATAGCTGATACCTGATGTTAGCCCCGGGCAGCTGGCATCCCCCATCCCTGCTGGCTGGGTCCTTGGCACTCTAAACCCTCACTCCTCCAGAAGAGGGAATTAGACATCTGTAGAGACTGGTCCTCCTATGCATAATTTAAGAAGCAGCAGAAAGTTGCCAGGCATTGCCACTTCTAGTGAGTGTCCTTTCACACAATCAGACATTTGAAGATTATATAAAAAGAGACAAATAATGTGTTTGAAAAATCACCTAAAGGTGAGAGTGCTTTCCTACGAAAAAGATTCTCCTATCGTTTTGGATGGCTTTGGAAAAAGAAGGAAAACAATACAGATCATCATGGAAACTGTATTTCTTGTGGCAAGATTTCACGTAAGTTTTAATTCCATTTCTGTAAGAAAACAAAGCAAAACTAGTCTAATAGTCTTCAGTGTGTGGGTTAGTTTCTGAATACCCCCCAACAAATCTAGTGTTGGACATACTAAGTAAGCTTATTAGACTTTGTGTCTACTATTGCCACTTATTCCAGCCCACACTCAATTTCTGCCAGAGTCGTCTAAAAAGTGAAATTCTGTTAGTTATACTTTCTCCTTAAAAATAAAACAAATCTGCAACAGCAAAAATGTCCTCTTTAAACTCATGGGAGCCATTATAATCAAGCCAGTCCAAACTCCCGTGCATGTTCTCTCTTCCTAGACTCTCCATTGGTCTGCCTCTTTATCTCCAAATCTCCCTCACGATTCACCTCAAATGTCTCCCTGTGAAATCTTTCACTTTCCTCTCTTGAGTTGCTCCTATATGATGCCATGACTCTGTAGTGCATATAACACTATTTCTCACACTGATTTATTTATTTATTTTTCCTCATTCTATAAGGATTTATCATTCCCAAATCACAGTGAAAGAAACTTGGGTCATTTACCAATTTTGATTTCTGTTATGTGCCTCTATTAGAGATACCTCACTGAAAACGGGTATCTGACATAACAGAGTAACATTTGCAGAATGTAACATTGGAGTGATAGTACTGACATTGTTACAGGTATGAAACTTTTGAGTATTAAATGGTTACGTGCTATTTATATGGAACCTTGGTCCAATAATAAAAATAGAGAACAGCAGCTGGAAATTTATCTCAAAGTTCAGAGATAAAAGGGTTAACTATTCATTCCACTATTTTCTGTAAATAAGTCCTTTTTTCATGCTGAAATCTGATGCCAATTAAATTCTGATATTCTTCGGGCGCCTGGGTGGCTCAGTTGGTTAAGCGACTGCCTTCAGCTCAGGTCATGATCCTGGAGTCCTGGGATTGAGTCCCGCATCGGGCTCCCTGCTCGGCAGGGAGTCTGCTTCTCCCTCTGACCCTCCCCCTCTCATGTGCTCTCTCTCTCACTCTCTCTCTCTTAAATAAATAAAATATTAAAAAAAATATTCTGATATTCTTCCAAACTACTGTATGAAGAGGAGCTGAAGGCTGTCGCTATACAGCATACTGCAACGTAAGGACTCTTCCGTTCATCAATTCTGGCACACTTCCAGAATATACCCAACAATCCAGTTTTATTTCTGTCCAGGAGGCTGGGTGCCAAGGATTGGTTATAAGCACAGGTACACATAAGCAGCAAGATTACGGTCAACAGACTCTGAAAATTGAAAATGGCAGACATAGCGAGGCCGGCGAAGCCCCAGCCACATCACCCTTCTCTCACACTGATTTATCATTATTCTTCCGTTCCAGTCTTTGACTTCCTTGAGGGTCAAGCCCTTATTCCTTTTGTGACCGCTGAACCTGGGTGTTCACAAAACATGTTTGGAGTGAATGCATGACACCGAGGAGCATAGAAAAGCCAGACCCAGCAGATGATTTTAAATGCTAAGGCATGATATGGTCCACCAGAACCCATGACACAAATTGTTTAGTCTTCTCTTAAAAATATTAACATTAGTCTGTGGAAATTTGGACCACACACAGCCCTGGTGTGGGAAAGCAAATTTGACAGGGTTTCAATAATATTCCTTTGCTCCAGCTGGCTAAAGGAATGCTAAGTCAATGCCTGTGTCTACAAAACCAATATGTTATTATTTGGTTTGTCATTTATCAACCTCTGAATAACTTGTTATAGGTAGAGTGATAGAGTTGAGAGAGGGATTTCTTTGAGAGAGACTGGTTGGCTACCCAGGCAAGCTCTCTCCCGAATGCTGTCATCCCAGCAGGCTGCTCTGTGCTAGATCTGGTTCTTTGCCTTGCATGACCTTGATATTTCATCCAGCACAGAAAGGATCATATAACCGAACCCACGAGACTGATATATTCATCAAGATCCTGATCTATTAATTTACAATGAAAACTATAACTGGCAAGCAGAGGAGATATTCATATTAGCTGGGTAGTGTGTTCTTATCATTTTAGGAAAACATGTTTGGGAAACTAATGTTTAGATCACAAGTTGTGTAGTGGGTCCAAATGAAGAGAAAGGGGATAGGGGTCATTGAGCCGTGAGCCTGATGCTCCATGCACTTCCCTCTAGTGCCTAAGCTGCCAAGCTGACTGGATATTTGTGTTCAAGGGCCCTGGATGGGGGACCCACTAAGAAGTCCTTGTATTTTGACTTCCGACTTATAAGACCAGTATAGTCAGTTCCTGCTATCGACAGGATTTCCTCAGACAAGGCAAAATAAAACTGTATGGTCTCAAATTTTCCTATTAGAAATATAATCCAGTAAGATTTCTGTCACACTGCACTTCCTGGACACCTTGATTGGACTTTCAAATCCCCTCAGCCCTACATTTTCTTGAATTAATTTCTACATTTAGCTAATCTCATCCATTATGTATTAACTCTTATTAATTCCATTCTTAGAAAATGGTTATGTTATTTATAGGTTTTGGGGGATCCGGGCTTTTCTTCTAATGTCGATAACACAGTTTTGGGGCACTTGGTCCACGGCCACACTCTTTCAATACTAGTTGATAATTGGTCATTAAATAGTGCTTTTTCAGACCACGCATCCCCATGCATTACTGTGTCATCAAATCAAATTAGTTCTGACCGGTGGCTTAAAAAATAAAACAGAATAGAAAATATTAGAACTCATGGCACAGAGTTAGGTAACTCTTGTTTTATACGTGTTCTGTGTCCTAGGTTGTGATACAAAATGCTTTTCTGACTCTGTGTTGGGGTTAAAAAAATTTATAAGCCACCGCCTGGAACTCAGAGCTTCATTCTCTGCCTGAGAGAGCAAGATGTTCTTTGTGCATGAGGTGTTAGCAAATTTATTTAAATAAAGCCTTTGCCACGAAGAGCCCTGTTATTGAGGGGGACAGTAGAAACTGTGTCAGAAGCTTGCAGAAACGTCCATCTTGGCGAGTGTGTACCAGGAGCAGTGGTTGCAAATAGATGCAGGTCATGTAAAAACAAAGGAAAAATGAGAAGTCACCTGAGAGAAACAGCAGTAGAACTTTTGGACCCTAGTCAGTGTGTCTCTGTGGCTCCAATCTCTCTTTTGCCCAGGAGCTCAGGGGAGCTGCGCGGATTTCCCTGCTTTTATGTTAGACAGGGTCACCATGACGCCTGCTCAGACTGAGCCAGTCAGAACAAATAAAGAGATTTTCATATGAAATCCTAAGTTTCTTAGGAAATTGCTCTCCTAAGCAGAAAAATGCAGCATATATTTGGATCCTTGAGGATAAGTGTTTGGCAAACTCTTCAAGGCACAAATACATTTTGATTCCTTTTCTTTTGAGTCCAGTTTAGTTCCTACAGTGTGTGTGTGTTTGGGGACAGGTGGTGCTGAGTGTTTGGAAATGTCAGACTGCATTAGTCGTCTACCCATCCATCCATTTCCATTCATCCATTTGTTCATTCATATGTGTATCTATCTGTTCATCCATCCACCCCTTGCTGAGCACTTATGTACCCTGTGCAAGCACTTTGCCCTCTTGTGTATTTTTGGTGTTGGGAAATCTTAAGTTGCAAGGGAATTTAAAAGTTATTTGACATAACACATACCCTCCCCAGTGTTCATCACCCAGTCACCCCATCCCTCCCACTCTGTACCTCTGAAACAAATAATGCAATATATGTTAAGAAAGAAAAAAAGAAGAAGAAGAATGTAGCAGGAGGGGAAGAATGAAGGGGGGGAAATCGGAGGGGGAGAAGAACCATGAGAGACGATGGACTCTGAAAAACAAACTGAGGGTTCTGGAGGGGAGGGGGTTGGGAGGATGGGTTAGCCTGGTGATGGGTATTGAGGAGGGCACGTTCTGCATGGAGCACTGGGTGTTATGCACAAACAATGAATCATGGAACACTATATCTAAAACTAATGATGTAATGTATGGGGATTAACATAACAATAAAAAAATTAAAAAAAAAAAAAAAAGTTATTTGACATAGTTCTCATCAGATGAATGCATCTTCTCTGTAGACCTGCTGGCGGGTGACAATTCAGGCTTCTGCCAGCATCAGAATATACCTCTCTGACTGCGAAAGTCCTCTTGTGTTAAACTAAAACCTATTTTTCTGTAGCTCCTTTCAGAAACCTCTTGTCTGAGCCCCACACAGCTAAGGAATACTGAAGAGCTGCTCTCTGCCTACTTGCCCATCCCAGTTCCTGAGCTAATTCCTCAGTTGCCTGGTTTCTGAGCTAATCCTAATCTAGCCTGATGACACATTAGGATTTGCATTCCTATCAGAGAATGGGATCAAGAACCGTGTCTGATGTCTGATAGGTCTAAGGAGTGCCCCCATTCCAACCTACACTGTTTAAGTTCCTACTCTGGTGCTTAGCCCTTGTGCCTTTGTTTTTCTCTGGTTTGGGGTGGTCACTCTAATGGTCCCTCTGGGATTGACATCCCACTCTGAATTTTAACAGGTCCTCCACCTGGAACTATGATGCCTATCTCTGCCACTGCAGATGGAACCCTTGGGAACTGATGCCATCTGAAATCGAGCCTGGGCTACACATGCACCTTGGAGTATTGTAATTTGATTCTTTATTTCCTCAAGGTCCATCTTAACACCAGATGAGTCCCACAGCTCTGGCACTCTGTTCTTGATTTCTGTCTAGTCTTATCTTTGAAATTCCAGCCTGCCTCACAGTGAGTGTCTCCAAGTTATGCATATTGGTTCTAATTCTAGCCCATGTGGCCAAGCATATGATAGCTCTTCATATATTTGAGGATGCTACTGTTTCAGTTTTCTCTTGCTGTATAACAAACTATCCCAACACTCAGTGACTCAACAGAACAGTAAGTTTTCTGCTAGTGGTTTTGCCATTTGGCAAAACTCAGTGGGGGAAAGATCATTTTTGCTCCATGAAGCATCAGCTGGGGTAGCTTGGTGAGGCAAAGATCTACTTCTAAGTGGCTCACTTACATGCGCTGGCAGGGAGCTTGGTTGGGGCTGTTGGCTTGGTGCCTCAATTATGCTACATGAAGCTGCTTGAGATTTCTTACTACATGGTGGCCGGGTTCTAAGAGAGAGGAAATGGAAGCTGCCAGTCTTCTTTAAGACTGGGCCTGGAACTGGCGCAATATCATTTTCCTTTGATTCTCTTGGTCAACATGGTCACAGAGCAGCCCAGATTCAAATGTTGAGAAATATAACTCCACCTCTTGATGGAGAGAATTGACAAAGATTTTGCAGCTGTCTCCTTGCTCCACCCCTGCTCCTACCCCTTCAGTCCTCTCTTCTCTAGGCTAGAAAGCCCTTATTGCTTTCTCACTAATGCAGTGTTTAGTGTAAGCCTATTGTGGAGAATAGAACAAGATTTTCACCTCCTTTCTATTAAAGTTTATATCTTTCTTGATGCAACCCAAGGTCATGTTAACATCTGTAAGAGTTACATTTCACTGTTGATTGACATTCAACTTATTACTGATTATGCCCCTATAGCTTCTTTTTCTAATATCCTGTTGGTATGGCATGGTACTTCTGTCTTGTACTTGGAAAGCTAGATTTTAGACTCAATTTAGCTATTTAATAGCTCTCCTTGTGAAGTTTCACCTTGTCAGATCTAAACTACTGCTCTTGCCTGTTAAGATAATTTAGATTCTTATCTTTTGTTTAACATGGCAATGTTCAGTCAACATGAAGTTGATGGCTGTGTCCTTAGTGGTTCAGGCAAATAATTGATAAAAATGTTAACAGACAAATATAGACCATGTGATCTGACACTGGAAGTCTTCTAGGATAACACAGGAATCATCACTCAATTCTTCAACTGTCCTTGCACCTGTCCCATAAAATTTTACTTGATCTCACAGTGTATCATGAAAAATCTCTTCAACTATCCTGCTGAAGTTCAGGCACTTTGCATCTACTATATCCCCCAGATAATGCAATCCAGTAGCCCTACTGAAGAAGCAAAAACTCCCAGACAAATATGACATTTTCTTAATGAAAATGTACTGTGTCCCGATCAGCCCTACTCCTCTTCCAAGGTCTCTTTGACTAAAAGAAACCTTTTTACTTTTTGGTTATTTTTTTCAAATATTAGTCTGATGGAGGTATAATTCATGTAAAATAAATTACACCCGTTTGAAGTGTACAATTTGATGAATTTTGACAGAATTATGTTTAGTCCCTTGAAACCACTACCGGAACTAACTGAGACACAGAACATTTCCACCACTTTCCAAGGTTTCCTCATGCTCCTTTGCAGTCCGTCCTCCCCTCCATCCCCAATCCTCAGGCAACCTCTGATCTTTCTGTCATGATAGGTTACTTACACTTTCTAGAATTTCATATAAATAGAATTATACAGTATGCACTTTTTGTGTGTGTGTGTTTGGCTTCTTTTACTCAGTGTAAAAGTTTTGGGATTCATCCACACTGTTGCTCTCTCAGTAGCATGTTCCTTTTTAGTGCTAAATGATACTCTGTTGTGGGGATATAACACATTTTGTTTATTCACTTCCCTGTTGGTGGACATTTGTTTCTAGTTTTTGGCTATTATGAATGAAGCTGCTTTGAATATTCATGTATGAATCTTGGTGTAGACATGTGTTTTCATTTCTGTTTGGTACCTGGACTACTTCTTTTGTTTTTGTTTTTTCTTTTCCTTTTCACCAGACTCTTCCTGCCTAGAGTTAAGGTCACCATTCTACAGTTTTTGAAACCTAACTTATGCCCTATTTTGGAAATCACAGCAAAAGTCATCTTTCTCCAACCTTCTGGCATAACTTGATAGTCCTCAAAACGCTCCATTTACGAGTTCTTTCAATTCTTTAAATATAGTTCATCTGCTTAGAGAATTTATTCTCTTTTAACCAGCAGCTTTTGGGGTAAATATTATTGAACACTTAAAATGTGTGCCAGACTAAGCACTGTATGTACATTGTCTAATTTCCTGTTCACAACAATTATATAAGAAAGGTACTATTTTAATTTTATCTTTTTAATAGGTGAATAATCAGAAGTATAGAGAGATGAAGTAACCTGCCTAAGTTCTGATTGCTGGGGAGCTAAGTTTGTAAGCTGTGTATTTCTCTCTGGAGCTGGAGTCCAAACCATTTCACAATATAAGACAAACGGTGATGATTATGATAGGAGAACTGGGCATACAATGTGATGAATGTTTATAAGAACGAAAGGTTACTCTGGGTGAGGTAAATGAGGAACTTCCTTAAGAGGAAGTGATAGCTAAAGTGGATCTTGAAAACTGGGATGAATATGGATGGTGAGGTGGGGACAAAATGATATAAAATTCAGATGGACAGGTGGCATAAGCAAAGGCCCAGTGGCAGAAATGGGAGCATCATCAAGCTTCCTTAGTGCAGAGATCTGTGGACTGATGGGAGGCTAGGGAAAAAAAGTGGCTATGAGATTAGATACAATGACAGGCAGACTGTGGTCAGACCATCGGTTTTTGAATGATGGGCTAGGGAGCTGACTGTGGCTATAAATTGTGATGTATGGTGGGAGATGCTCTTGCAGACTGCTGAAGGATTAATATGATGGCTTTAAATGGATCAAAGGAGGATGACAGCAAAATTAAGAAAGCCAGTTAGGAATCTGCTGTACTTAAAAACACAACAAAACAAAAATGAGGGCCTGCCTCAGAACGGTGGCAGGGGTAAGGCTTGTATTGGAAGAGTCAACTGAACTCTGCTTAGTATTAGAAATTCAAATAATTTTTCTATCATTTACTATTTTGGGCTCATCTTGCAATTACTCCACATTAATATAAACTAGTTTTAAGCACTTAATTGCATTTATACCAGTTGATAGTTTTCTGATTTTTCAAATTTATTTATTTTATTTTATTTTATTTATTTATTTATTTATTTATTTGACAGAGAGAGACACAGCGAGAGAGGGAACACAAGCAGGGGGAGTGGGAGAGGGAGAAGCAGGCTTCCCGCAGAGCAGGGAGCCCGATGTGGGGCTCGATCCCAGGACCCTGGGACCACGACCTGAGCTGAAGGCAGACGCTTAATGACTGAGCCACCCAGGTGCCCCTGATTTTTCAAATTTATAAACAGATTTCTCACGTTGTCATTTACACTGGAAGGAATTAAGATGTCAATAAGTTGAAATTATCTACTTTGTTAACTATTCTGTTTCTTATCCTTTTTTGTTTTTTTGTTTTTTAAAGATTTTATTTATTTATTAGAGAGAGAGAGAAAGAGAGAGAGCATGGAGCATGAGTGGCGTGGGAGGAGCAGAGAGAGAGAGGGAGAGGGAGAAGCAGGCTCCCCACAGAGCAGGGAGCCCCACATGGGGCCCCATCCCAGGACCCCGGGATTATGACCTGAGCCTAAGGCAGACGCTTAAACGACTGAATCATCCAGGCACCCCACTGTTTCTTATCATAATTGGGTAATACGAAATTAGTAACTCTTTTGGGCAACATCTCTTTTTGATTATATCTAGAAGACCTCATCACATTTTACAGTTACATAAATATTTAATAAAGGTGCTTGATTTAATAAAGTTTAAATATAAAATTAAAAGCTTGCAGAATACCACATCTATTTTATTTATTGAGGTATATTTCATACATGTTTTTTTTTAATTATTATTAGTTTCAGGGGCAGAATTTAGTGATTTGTCAGTTGCATATAATACTCAGCGCTCATTACATCAAGTGCCCTCTTTAATGCCCATGACCCACTTACTCCATTCCCCCACCCACCTCCCCTTCAGCAACCCTCAGTTTGTTCCCTGTAGTTGAGTCTCTTATGGTTTGCCTCCCTCTCTGTTTTTATCTTTTTAAATTTTCCTTCCCTTCCTCTATGTTCATCTGTTTTTTTCTTAAGTTCCACATATGAGTGAAATCATATATTTGTCTTTCTCTGACTGATTTATTTCGTTTGCATAATACCCTCCAGTTCCATCCATGTCATTGCAAATGGCAAGATTTCATTTTTTTGATGGCTGGGTAATATTCCGTTGCAGAGGGAGAAGCAGTTTCCCTGCTGAGCAATGAGCCCGATGTGGGACTTGATCCCAGGGCCCTGGGATCATGACCTGAGCTGAAGGCAGAAGCCTAACTGATTGAGCCACCCAGGCGTCCCTAATGTACAGATCTTAAATGACAGTTTGATGAATTTGGCAAATGTATATGTGCACAATGCCTCACCCCGTCGAGATATGGAACTTATCATTATTCCCAAAGTGTTCTTGTGCTTTGCCCAGACAGTCCTGTACCATTCCCTACCCCACGACCACTGTTCTGATTTATCACCATAGATTGGCTTGACTGTCCTAGAATTGCACATAAATGGAATCATGCATCATGTTCTGTGTTTAACCACTTTCACTTAACAGAGTGTTTTAGAGATTTGTCCATGATTGTTGCAGAGATCTGTGGTTCTTTTCTTATTATTATTGAGTAGTGTTCCAGCATATGAATATATCACCATTTCTTTAGCCATCTGCCTGTTGATTTGGGTTATTTCCAGTTTGGGGCCATTATGAATAGAGCTGCTATGAATACTTTTGTGCAGGTCTTTTTGTGGACATGTGGTTCCATTTCTTTCTCTTTTTTTTGTGTGTGGATCCATTTCTTAGACAAATACCTAGGGGTGCAATGGCTGTATCATATGGTAGGTGTATGTCTAACCTTTTAAAAACTGCTAAAATGGTTTCTAAAATGTTTATATTTTTAAAATATATTTTAGGATTGTATGGACTTCTTGTTTGTGTAAATTCTGGACTTCTTGTTTGTATAAAGCTGACCACAAGACTTGATTAAGAATGCAATATTCACATTAGGCTTACATTGACATTTCCTGTGACAATGAGGACTTTGTGATTATAGATGGCTAGCTTAGCCATCAACACCATTTTCCCCATAATTATGCTATAAATTAGGAGGTGACCCCTGAGCCTCTTCTAGTAAGTAGTTCAGTATCTGGAAGGTTAACATGAAATTCTCTAAGGTGTTCTTAAGTGGTACCTGAAGGAAAAACATGCTGTAATGTCACATAAGTTAATAATTTTAAGGAGCCTATAGGCCTGGCAGTGAAATTAAATGCTTAACAATAATTCAAAAATGGCTTACAGCAACTTAAAAATGTGAATCATTTAGTGGGGCTGAAATTATGCTCCTGACATATATGTGTGACACACGAGAGCACTTACCTGGGAATTTATTACTAGCTTCTGAGCAAACAAAGCATGACCTACATTTGACTAAAGTCAGCTGTCTTTGGTTAATCCTATGGGCTTCTTTTTATTAATGTCACAATTGCTAATGTGGTATAACATTGTCATTACTGAATAGCACTGCGGGATGAGCTGCAGCTGTTATTTCTCTTTCTGAACCTACTGAGTCATTAAATCTGAGTTTGGGGGAATACAAGTTGTAAAGATTATTCAAATTCTGATTGAGAAATAGGACTACTGGGAAATTGTAGGTATATAAAGTAAAACTTTGAATCAATCCAGGTTCTTTTCTTTTCTTTTTTTTTTTTGTAAGCTTGAATGTTCAAAATTGTTCCTTAGGTTTAATTTGAAATCAAATGTCAAAAAAATGGAGGGTGAATGTAAGAAAATAAAGGGACAATGATATTTATAGGCAAAGTCTTTTTTGCTGATGGGAAAGTGATTTGTTGTTATTGAGAAAATATTAGGAAGTTCATTTCCTTCAAAAGACCATAATATTTTGTCTTAAGAATCCTAATGTTAATTTAAGAATATGCTTTTGTTCTAATGAGACAGAGAATAATTGATTTCTCTTTAATAGCTAAGGGAAATTTTATTGTATTGCTCTTGGTATTCCTTGCAAAAATTTCTATCTTCTTTTAGAATTCTTACTTTGCCTTTGGTCATGATTAGTACTTTGCAAAGGGTATGATCCTGCAGTTCCTAAACTGAGCCTCAGAAATTTTTAAGTTTTTGAGGAGAGTATAGCAATATTCAATATTTCCTGGATACCACATAAACTACTAGCTCAAGATAGTTTTCAGTTTCTTCAGTAAGATTGTACTACATTCTTCTCAGTGGTGTCATGTATTTGCGAAGCTGGGTTTTTGACAGTTGCTGTGACAAATAACAATTACTACATGAAAAGCAAAGTAGAATGGGGGATGAGGGTGGTAGTGTCCAATCTGATTTCAAAGTTTGAGAAGTTTTGCAATGCCCAATAGATGCACACATCCAATTAGTAAGTACTTGTGGTTATTTAAAGATGAAATAAAAGCATACTTTCAGTTTATGAATATTATTTTTTTCCCCAAATGGCTACTAACCTGTTAGGACCAAAACCAAGCAACACACAAACAGAAAAACTAAATACCTTACCACGTAGGGACCTAACTACTTACTAAATAAAACAGTTGGTTATTTCATTTGGTCTGGGGACACTGAGAAAAATCAGAGAGTCACTAAGGATCCCTCCAAAGTGAGAAATTTTGGGAACCCCTGGTATAATCTGATCATCATTTAAAGAATTTCTGATCTTTTATGTTTATTCAAGACCTGTTTATGTTTATTCTGGCCTGTCATGTGCTTTTGATGTTATTTAAAAATGTTGGGAGCAATGGGAGTTCAGAGATTGACATTTCTGAAGCTCATTTTTTCTGGATGGTATTTTGGAAGTCAGATGTCTGCAATGACTTCATTGACTCCAGGAAAAACTTTAAGTTGAAAAAACTTGTCTTTTGCATCACACCCCCAGGCATAGAAGTCCTGGATAGCCAGACAGCCGGTTCCCATGGCACTACAGAGAGTGTGGTCCGTGGGTCGGAGCTTATTAGAAATGTAGAGTCTCAGGCCCCGCCCGAGACCTGCTGAATCTGAACCTGCATTATAATGAGACCTCTAGGTGATTCATAGGCACAGTAAACTTTGAGAAACACTGCTCTACCATTTCTATCCCATCCCACCTTAGCCTTCCCAGACGGAATCCCCCATTCCCTCTGAACATGTCTTTAAAACCTAGTTTCTCTGTGCATTATTTGTTTGGGGCCTTACTATCCACTATTTAAAACTTCCTAATGAATTAATGCTTGATAATAGTTGAAATGTGCTATCATTTCCCAGAGAAGACTCTGACAAACCGTCACACTGTATCGTTATTTTTGTCTTGTAAATGTCTTCAACGTTTCTCAGTGCAGCCAAATGCCCTGCCTTTCTTATCTTCTTAGCTATGGTTTTGAGGGTTAGGCTCTCTGTATGCCCCAAAATGGGTTTCCCTGGTGTGGAGCAGAAGGCGTGGATGTCGGGCATGTGAGATGGAAAAATGCGACGTTAAAAGTGAGAAAGGGCCTTTCCACACTACCCAGAGAGAGAGGTCCATATGGCAATGTTCTGGGTTCCCATTGTAACTTTAAGGGAAACTTTCACCTTGTGCAGAGCCCTTGATGTCCTGCAAATGAAGATGTCCTCAGATTCCTTGCAGCAGGAACCCACTTAGGTGGCACCCACCTTGACTTCCAATGGGACAGGACGTCTACAAAGGCAACAGTGATGGCATCTGCATCCGACATCTGATAGAACCTGAGAGGCACTTGTGCTGATAGCTCAAGCCCCTGAAAACTCGGCTGACGTCAGTGCCTTCTCCTCCAGGAATACTGGCCTGCAAGATGTGCCGGAGTTTGCTGCGGCCGCCAGAGCCACTTCTATTGCCGGCTGCTTCCTCCCTGGGACCTTCACCAACCGGGTCCGGGCAGTCTTCGGAGAGCCACGACTTCCGGTGGTTACTAGTCCTAGGGCTGACCACCAGCTGCCCCCGCAGGCGTCTTATATTAACCTGCTTACCACTGTGTATTAACCTGTGTAACACAAATGCTCCTTCGTACTATGCGGACATTTCCATCCCAGGCAGCAAGAAGGGGCGGCGGTCAGCCAGCAGGTCCGAGGTAGTGGGCGCTTGCCCAAAAGTTCTGCGCATGTGCAGCCCGATCCCCGGGGCCACTCGTGGGAGGCTGCGCGTGATCTCCGCTTCTACAGAGGTGGTGAAGAGATGGAAAGGAAGAGCGGGCTGCTGCCGGAAAGGCCATGACAAAGGAGGAATTTCAGGGTGAGTGGAGCTCCAGCTCCCGAACGTACTGACACTCCCCCTGGGGTCGCAGGCGGGTCTGAAGGCGCTGGTGCCCTGGGTGCCTCTTGCAGGGGCCCGGGGGCCTGAGGACTGCTCCGCCGCTCCGGCTGCTCAGGTCCCTTTGCGGCTAAGAACAACTACCCAGTGGTCTTAAGCTGTTCTTTCACAGACGTAGACAGAAAAGGGAAATAAAGCTGACGGAAAATAAGCAGTTTCTTAAAAAAAAAAAAAAGGTGGGAGAAGGCCACATTACAGCGGTAGAAACTAAGGCCCCGTGAGGAGTGATTGCTGTGCACCCCGGTCAGTAACAGCAGGGCTGGGAACGGAACTGGACTCGTCTGATTCCAGTTCTGCTTTCCAGTGAAAGTGACGATAGCAAACATCGATTGAATTCTTATTATGTGCCGGGCACTGTTCTGTGATCAGCGCATATGTTGTTATTGTTCCAAGTATGCATGTTATCTTTTTACTTATGCCACCTATGAGCAGATACTATTACTCTCCTCATTTTGCAGCTGAGGAGACTGAGAGCTAGAGGACATTATAACTTGGGCTAAGCGTCTTTTATTTATTGAGTATCAGATCCCACTTACCAGTTTCTTGTCTCTCAGCTCCAGATTGGTCCTTCAGCATTTGCTGTGTGATAATGGACTGGACTTTTTTGAGCATTTCTTCTTCTCAGTGGGGTGATGTTGAGCTTTGTCAGTAGAGGGAGCTGAAGGGACATTGCAGGAGGAAGGGGCGCTCTTCCTCCTGGCTGCAGTGTTTGCTTTCCCCTGCTCCTGCCATCAGTCAGGGGTGGTGCAAGGGACGCCTGGTGTTGTTCTGCCCCAGCTGTGCACGCACCTGAGTGGGCAGTCCCTTAGCAACTTAGCGGCCTGGACCCGGTCACCACCTTGTTCTGCCCCCCCTGATGGGAGCATTGCACGCTCCGGCCCTTATGCCCCCAGTGGCATCCCAACTCCTTCTGTGTGCCCTCCCACTAACCTCTGCTGGCTCGTGCCTCAGAAGTTTGCTTCCTGTGGCTCTCCTGGTGTGGACACTGTGTGCTCCAGGCCTTGCACCTGGAGCCGGACTCCCTCTGCATGCCCGACTCACTCTGCATGCCTACTCACCAGCCACAGCTCCCCTGTACCTAGGAGGTGGGGGTTGTTGTGGCTTGTCTAGCAGCTCAGGCCCGCCCTGGTCCAGGCAACTCAATGAACTTCTTTACCATCCCATGGGCTGCAACCACATCTTCTTTGATGAGGCTGAACCTCAGCCTTGGGGACGGAGCCAAATTTGTCTTTTTTCTAAGTTTGTCCTTCCCAGGATTCACCCTTGAATGCAAGGTATCCTTTAGAATTCTCTTTATATCTTTATAGTTATTCTCCTATCTGAGTTTAATAATTCTTTATATTAAACTTCTGTTTAATTATCGTGTGGTTTCTGTTTCCTGATCTCTTATTTGATACGATCCGGTACAGACCGTGCAGTCTGATACAGTCTCCTCCCCTCTGCTACCCAGAATAATCTCCTCAGCTGTCTACTTTGCTTTATTTATGTTTGCTTTTTACAGATGTATTTTTGTATGATACCAATAAGTTAATTGTTCTGTCTCTTTGAGCTCAGGGAGTGGACAAGGCAATCTCTAATAATTGATTGATTCCGTAACACATTCATTCATAAAAACTTTTACTGAATGCATGTTTTATGCAAAGTGTTTGAGTTCACAAGGTGGGTTAAGGCACCGTCTTTGCCTAGATGAACTCACAGCCCTGTAGAGGAGGTATAAATTTAAACAGGGTAAGCTAGAATACAATGTGATAACTATTATAGTTGAAATGTGAGCACCACTTTCCGGGAACATGATGACAGAATGACTCATTCTGTCTGAGGGAGTTGGTGCAGCCTCATCAGAACTGGATCTGGAGGAGTTTTCCCAGCTCCAAAGGATGTGAAAGTCTGCTTAGATAGATCACTATATGGTTATATATGGGATTATGTACATAATTAGAGACTAAGTTTCTAGACTTTCTTTATGAGAGAGAGTGTTAATATGCTAGTAAAAGTAACACAGAGAGATGGTAAAATATTGCTGTGCTGGACCAGATATACTCTTGGCTTCGTCATCAACTCACTGGGGGACCCTGGACACGTAGGAAACTTTGTGGAACTATGCTTCTCCCACTATAACTTGAAACATTTATTTTATTTAAAAATTTTTTTAAAGATTTTATTTGTCAGAGAGAGAGAGAGAGAGAGAGAGCACAAGCAGGGGGAGTGGCAGGCAGAGGGAGAAGCAGGCTCCCTGCTGAGCAAGGAGCCTGCCCCTGGGATCATGACCCTAGCTGAAGGCAGGCACTTAACCGCCTGAGCCACCTAGGTGTCCCAACTTGAAACATTTAGATTATATAGTGCTGGGAGTCTCTTCTAACTCTAAATGGTATATAATTTAATAGAATGCATTTAAGTAGCAGATGCTGGATTTATGAAACCAAAACAAAATCTTAATGAGAAGCAGTCTGAATTGGATTTTTAAAAAACAGATAAGGTAACGTTTGGTTAAATAATAGAAGACGTCTTGGAGGAGATCTCAGAGATCGTTGTTTTAATGTGGATGAGTTAGTGTTATCTATTATTAAATTATTTGTCTCTAATAAATGTTTATAATCATGAAGGCTGGCTCTATAATGGATATTTTATATTTTCTGAGCAAATAATAAAGTCAACCTTGCTGACAGCCCTCACATTTTGACACATCTTTAATTACACTGGTGGCTATAGATAGTTGTTCCTAGGGATCAAATGGTAAAAGAACAAATCATCAGATCTCCCATTGTGGAAATTTTTCAGAGGCTGGGGAGAGAAGCTGAGAAATAGATTCTTCAATGAATATATGGGTGAGGAAGAAAATGTCCATAGTGTTTGTATATTAATTTATCAGTATGATGTTGTTAAAAGTCTCAGAGAATATTAGTATTTGAAATTATTTTAAGATACTTAACACTGGAGGTGGCAAATGGGATTTTTAACACATTCTACTTATTCTGTCTATAATAGCTTAATATTATGACTGGGGAAATGGGCTTTGGAGTGAGTTTGCCTTGGCTTAAATTCTAGTTCTCGCACTTAGCGTCTGTGATAGCTTTGAAAGGTCACTTAAACTCTCTTAGCCTTAAGTTTATAGGTCTGCAAAATAAGGACTGCAGTAATGGTACTTACATTATAGGATTAAAAGAGGTGAGATATGTCACGAGTAACCACGGTGTCTGGCAAAGAGAAAGCAGTCAATAAAAGTTAAGATTTATTATGATCACTAGAGCAGATATCTCCAGAAAACAATATGGAGGAACAATACCACAAGGATGGGTACAAGTCTTGGATTAGTAACTTACTAATTGTTAGTATTAATTGAGTCCTTCGTTTAGTCCGTTATTACCTTCAGTTTCTGAGTTTCTTTTATTTGTAAAGTTGCATTTTTTATGTCTTCTTCCTTCCCTTATAGAACTGTTGTAAGAATAAAGTGATAATATATATTTGAGGGTACTTTGTGCATGTTGTGGGCCAATGGAAGTGATTACTATGAGGCAAGATCATCTTTCCCCCTGAGGTTCTTTATTCTTTCCTCCACCATCCTGGTGTATACAAGGAGTCTTGAGTAAGGCCCAGTATGAAGACAGAAACTTGTTTAGCATAATGGTACATCTTTTCTTTTTTTTTTCCATCAAAATTAAAGATTTATTCTGTGAAAGACCTTGTTAAGAGGATGAAAGGAAAAGCTACAAATTGAGAGAACATATTTACATACCACATATCCGACAAAAGACTTATTGCTAGACTATATAGAGAACCCTTGACAATCAATAGTAAAAGAATTAATAGAAATCTAATTTGAAATGGGCAAAACACATAAACAGACATTTCAGTGAGGAGGATGTGCATAAGACAAATAAGTATATTAAAAGATGAGATGAACCATGAGAGACGATGGACTCTGAAAAACAAACTGAAGGTTCTAGAGGGGAGGGGGGTGGGGGATGGGTTAGCCCGGTGATGGGTATTAAGGAGGGCACGTACTGCATGGAGCACTGGGTGTTATATGCAAACAATGAATCATGGAACACTACATAAAAAACTAATGATGTACTGTATGGTGATTGACATAACATAATAATAATAAAAAAAAGATGTTCAGTAACATTAGCCTTTGGGAAATGGAAATTAAGAGCAGGTAGAGATATCACTACATTATATATTCAACAGAATTAGAAATAGTGATAGTATCAGTGCTGGCAAGGATGCAGAGAACCTGGCTCTCTCATACATTGTCAGTGGGATATGCACGATGGTACAGCCACACTGGACCACAGCCTGGCAAGTTCATATTAAATGGGCACTTACTGTACAACCCAGCAATTCCACTCCTAGGCATTTATTCCAGAGAAACGAAGACTTATAGTCACATAAAAACCTGTACCCAAATTATTGAAGAAGATTTATTTCTAATCAACAAAAACTGCAAACAACCCAAATGTTCTTTTTGGGTGAATGGGTAAATGAACTGTGGTATGTTCATACCGTGAAATACTATTCAGCACCAAAAAGGAACAAACTCTTGACACACACAACAGTTGTGGGTGGATAGGAAGGGGACCACGCTGAGGGAAAAATAAATCAGTATCAAACGATCAAACGGTTACATGTAACATTTTTGAAATGACAGAATTATGTGGATGGAGAATAATTTGTGGTTGCCCAAAGCTGGAGATGGGGTTGGAGGTGTTGTGTGGTTTTAACTCTATAGATTCCGAGGTGGCCGCTGAATGTGTTACCTTTAACGACCTTGTGTGATGGCACATCTTTTCTCTGGCATAGTCTGTTGATTCTCTCCAAAACATATTGAACTCTGTCCGTGTTTTTGCCTCCTTTGCTGCCACCTTAGTGCGAGACACCGTCCTCTGTCTTTGAGGAAGTTGCCGCTTCGTTTGTATTCTGCTTCTACTCCTGACTCCTTTTCAGCCACTTTCCACTTAATTAAGCAGTGTTACTCTTCTGCTTAACGCCCTCTAATGGCTTTCCATCCTACTTAGAATAAGATCTTAACTCTTTACCACAAAGTCATGTATGATCCAATTCCCGCTTACTTCCCTGACCTAATCTGTTGCAGCTTTCATGTTGCCCCCTGGATGCTGTCCTCGTGAGCCTGCCTTCTGTTCTTTAAGAAGGCCAAGTTCATCCTCAGCTTAAGAACATTGATCTAGTTGTTCTGCCAACCTAGAATATGTTTCCTCCTGATGGCTTCCCTTGGATTCTCTTGCTATGACTATTTCTTGTCATTTTGTGGTCTCCCCAGAGAGCCTTTTTCTGGCTATTTCATTGCACTGTCCTATTTTAATTTTCACCATAACTTTTATCACCATTTGATATCTTCTTTGAAAGTTAGCTTCAGAAGAAGAGCATCCTTATCTGTCTTATTTGATGCTTCATTCCCAGGACCTAACAAATATCTGGCATACAATAGGTGCTAAAAATATCCAGTAGTTGAACGTGTAAGTTAAACTTTGAAAAAGGTTAACATCAGCAAGAAAATAATGCTGATGCTGCCTCTTTGTCTTCTTCTGGTTGTTTCACTTAGAAGACTCTAAAGGACTTAAAATCTCCTCCAGGATAGGATCTCAAAGGCTTGAATATATCTCCTTCATCTACTCACCTCATGGAGCCTGAAATTGCTCTTGGCTTCTAGAAGGGCCTGACTCTTTTTTGATGATAGAGCTGACATCTGGGGAGGATAACAAATAGAGAAAAAAGCCCAAGGGCACCATCAGCAGTAAAATGATCTTTAGAAGTAGAATGTTTCCAAATAAACTATTGTATGTATATTCATACAATGGAATATAAGAAAGGGAGAAATGCTGCTACATTCAACAACACAGAGGACTCTGTCATAATGGTGAATGAAAGAAGCAACAGTATACAAACTATTGTATAATTCCATTTATATGAAGTTCAAGAATAGGCAAAACAATCTATGGTGACTAAAGTCAGAACAGTGGTTACCTTTCAGGGGAAGGGGCATGAGGGGGCAGGAGGGAACCTTTTAGAATGCTGGAAATACTCTAAATTGCATATGTAAAAATGTATTCCCTTTTATATTTAATACAATGGAATAAAAGTGTTTTAAAAATCCATTAGTATAGTCATAAAAAAAGACTGAAGAGTGGGCACGGGGGAAAAGAAGAGAGGAGATCAGAGGCTGTGCAGATTCATTTTTAAAAAGATTTATTTATTTAAGAGAGAGTGAGAGAGAGAGAGAGAGCAAGAGCAAGTGCATGAGCACGCGAACACAGGGAGAGGGGCAAGGGGAGAGAGAGAATCTCAAGCAAACTCCCTGCTGCGTGCAGAGCCCAACACGGGGTTTGATCTCATGACCCTGAGATCACGACCTGAGCTAAAGTCAAGAGTAAGATGTTTAACTGACTGAGCTACCCAGGTGTCCATGTGCAGACTCATTTAAGGTAGACCTAGCATGGACCCATGGACCGTGAGCTCTGTGGGTAGGGGAGATTAGCCAGCATGAAACTTCCATTAAAACTTCACCTACATATCCTCCAAGACTCAGTCAGCCTAATCATGGGATCACAACTCCAGTGCCTGAAGAATACTCCGTAGTCCAACATCACTCAAGAATCAAGATTTTAGTAGCAAAAGCAAGCATAGGAAATGCTGAATTCTGGAATTTTTAAAAAACAGCATAAACAGTGACACATTGCATGCAAAATTTAGCTACATGATAATGAAAAAGTGACAGGGCTGACTGCCCTCCGAATTAAAAATACAAAACAAAAACAAAAACAAAAACAAGACAACGTAAGTTTCTCATGCACAATAGTCACAGAGGCTTCGACGGCACAAATTAGTCAAGGGAAAAGTCCTCACCACCTAACCTCCTTTCATGCACAAATTCATATTTCCCTCTAGTTTAAAATGAAATGCTTTTTTTAGTATCATGTTCCCCTGAACTCTGTGGAGGGAAGGTCATGGGAATAGGGTCAGCTGGCAGGGGACTTGGCATTCTGAGGCTTGTACAACCATTTAATTAAGTGAAATAACAGTCAATGCCAATAGACTGCTGCTTGGATGATTTGCATTCTCCGTAAATTATGGGGCAGATATTTATCCTTTGTGGAGACCAGTTACTTTCCTCCCTTTTGGCTCAAATTCCCTCTGATTTTTCAGAATGATCAAGTGCTTGGAAATAAATTTTTTGTGGTTTGTTTTATTATTAAAAATGTGAGGGCAGGGGGTGGGTGTGTGTGTGTGTGGCTGAAAAGCCAATTTCTAACATAAAGAACTTTCCTCACTTGTGCACATGAAACTTGCATTTCCATGAGCATCCGTGGCTGGCATTTTGAAGAGCATCATGCTTGCAATTCTTTATAGAAGACTCAAGGTTGGCTTAAAGAGTTGGCTTGAAAAGCACAGCTTGTTTCCTTATTTCAACAGAACAAAATAGCTCATCTAGTTTGCAATCTGCAGCCATCCTGAATTGGGTAGCATTGCAGTAAGTGGTGCATTAGTTCCTGTCTTTTAGAACCCCTGTTGGTTTCCTCTTTAGTTGCCCTGTTGTCTCTGATCATTCATAAGTATACAGTGGGTTCCTCCTACCCTTTGCTGAGATTTCTCCAGCCTGTGCTTACAAGTGGAACTACATTATTAAGAATAAGCTGGTTTCTCTGGCTTTTGCTTTTCCCATTCACACAGGAGCTCAGGCTCCTGTGAGGTATTCCTCAAGTATTTCTAGGTGTTCCTAATGGGTATCTTATGTGTGATTACAAACCAGCCAGTCTCATGCTGGGTGCCACTGTGTCACCAAACAGTTATATGTCTGCCCCAAGTGAGGTCCAGCAGCTCTTGAGATGGCAAAGCCAAAGTGGGGAAGAATGTGTGATGATTTAAAAATACGGCTCCAAATTCTTTGATGTTCTTTCAGTCAAGAAGCTGAGTCTGTGTCCCTTCCCTTAGAATAGAGGCAGGCCAGTCATTGCTGTGACTAACAGAGTATGGCAGAAATTATGGTATGTGGCTTCTGAGGCTAGATCATAAAAGGCTATGCACTTCTACTTGGCGCTCTTGGAGCATTCTCTCTCCAGGTGTTCCCTCTTGAGATGCTCTCTCTCAAAACCCAGGTGCCATGCTGCAGGAAGACCAAGCCTCATGGAGAGGCCATGTGTAGGTACTTTGTTCAACAGTCCTGGCTAAGTGCAGACTTTGAGTCATCTGAGCTAGACATGTGAATGAAATAGCCTCCAGATAATTCCAGTGTCAAATGTCTGAATCACTCCACCCCCCTCACTCTTCCCAGCTGAGGCCCAGACATTGTGGCACAAAGATGAGCCTTTCCTCTGCTACCCTGTCTGAACTGCTGACCCTTAGAGTCATGAGATATGCTAAAATTATTATTGTTTTACACCCCTCAGTTTGGATGGTTTGTTATGCAGCAATGGATCACTGGAGTAGAATGACTTACTTTCCCTTTGGATTTTGTGCTCTGCTTTGTCACAGGGGTCCAAAGGAATGCCATTTATGCTTCTGAGCTCACTCAGATTCAGAATTGCCCCTTCCATCCTACAGCTCAAGCTTCTTTACTAGGTGAAGACTTTAGTGCTTAGTTTCTTCTTTCATTCATACAAAGGCTGAGAAGCCTTTTTACCTACAGAGGCCCACTGGGTCTGTCCTACATCTTCTCCAGACTTCGTCCTCCTAACATTCCTCAGCATCTCTGTGTCAACAGGCCTCTGGTGGGCACAGTTGGTCAATTTCCAAATGTACCTAGATGACCCTTAGTCCTAGTTGTCCTCATCCTCTTGATACCTGCTGACTTCCATTTAAATTTAAAAAGGGTTTGATGTTTATTGACTGGCCATGACATGAGAAAGTACAACAGGGGGACGACTAGATATTTCTTTTGTGATCTACACATGTAACCCAAATGCCTGACCCCAACTATACCCTCCCCACCAAAGTCCTCACCAGCATGTAGTGAGGACTTGGGAGAAAAAATTCTTTGCCCTCTCTTCTTATGCTCAGTTTTAAAATGGGTTAAAACAATGGAAATTTAACTTTTCTTATCTAGGGGATGCCACTTGAAAATAATATCAGTTGCCTAACCCCATAAAAGAAGGAGAAATAAAGCATTTCCAAAATTTCTAGTAAATACAAAGAAGCACTGATAACGCTGATCACCTTTTTCATATCATGTCACCCAGGCCACCACAATAAAGTAGCACAGTTGGAGGGCTGATATCTGAGTTTTAAATTAATTTCACATTAGCCTATGAATTGAATCACTAGTACTGAGGTGGATGGGGCATTGAGAATTACTAGTCTGCTTTCTTTAATCATAGGAAAGTAAACTGAAGTTCTACAGGTGTTTTTTATTCTCACATTAATAAGTCTTGTGAGACTGAAGTCATGAGTGTGCAAAATCACACTATGGCAGTGAAATTTGGACTTCTGTGCAGTAAATCAATGAATTTCTGGTAAATGAATAAATTTAGAAGTACCTAAAAGATGTAGATAGCGTGTTCTGGTTGCAATTTCTCTGCGTGGTTCTCTCATTTTGTAACCTTATCCTGAATCTTCCACTTATTAGCCTTGTCTTTGGATAATTCATTTAACTTCTTTGTGTCTCAATTTCTTCATCTGTAGAGTGGGTAAATGATATCTACTTCAAAGAATTGTGGAAGAAGAATTAAGTGGGATAATGAGGCAAAGAGACTGGTGCTCACTAAAGTTTCTATTCTCAGATTTCCCAACAACACTCACAGTTAGGTGGGTCATGTGTCTTTTCCTGGCTGATCAAATGTGAAAAGTACTGTGTGTCACTTCTGGAATGAGGCATTAACAAGTTGATGACTAATCCACTGATCTTTTTCTTCCCTTGCTGTGGCAACTGAGAAGGTAGCATATTACAGGTGGCATAGCGACAAGATGGCAGAGCTTTGGTCAGCCTGGGTCCCTGAGTGACGATGTGGAGCAGAGTCCTGACTACTATGGTCAGATAGGTTGCAAAAAATGAGAAATAAACCTTTCCAATGTCGAGCCACTGAGAACTTGGATGACTTGTTACTGCAGCATAAGCTTAGGCTATTGTAAATAATATGGATCTTATAGGAAGTAGGGTGCTGTTATAATAAAAACATAAAATATTTATGTTTTAAATATTGGCTTAATGCTTGGGCAAAAGGCAGTAAGGATAGTGATCTCAGAGGTCAGAAGAATGGAAATCCATGTTATGTAGTGCACTGTCATCTGATATAACTTGAGAAGGAGATCAAATTCTAATGAACTTTGAGTTCTAGGGGAAAGGCTGGAAAATAGAATATTTCCTGAAAACATGCTTCACAAAGAACTATGGATGGAGATGTTGCTCCATGAAATATCTGGCAATCAAAGAGAAAGTCTACTAAATATCTGAGAGGATCAAAAAAGAAACCACAGTAGAGTAGAGCCTTGGCCAGCCTGGATACCTGAGTAGTGTGTGGATTAAAACCCCCTGCTGATCCCTATTAGATGCGAAATGTGTGCAAGAAATGAACTTTTCTGTGTTAAGTCGTTGAGATTGGGGATTGTTACAGCAGTGGAAGCCTGGTCTATACTGACTAACATAGTATATAACAGCATTATTAGTACAGTGCATAGAGTGAGCAGTCATTAAGCATTACCCTACACTTCTTATTATGTTCGTTATTGTTGTTTTTGCAATGATTGTTAAAAGTGTATGATTGTGGTTGATGGAATCCAGGTCAGTCTAATAGAAAAAGAGGATAAAGCTGTGGTAGCCAGAGTAAAGAATAGTGTTAATTTTGGTTTCCACAGGGATTGCAAAATGAAGTATAAATCAGAGAAAGAGAGGCAGTGTAAATAAGTGGGGTGAGCTAGCAATTGGGAGAGCAGGAACCTTGTGCTAAGGGTGTAGTCAGTCTTGGCTCTGGCTAATACACATCTAGATTTTTCAAGAGAGGCTATAAAATCAAAGCTTTATGTGAATTTTCCAAAAGTTTGAAGTGTTGGTAATTATTTAAATATTTAACAAATACTAGGGGGCCAGGCATGACTCACAGACTACCAGTTGTTCTCTACCAGAAGATTGCCCCTAAGTCCAAAATGTCTAATAGCCAACAAGGTCTCTGAGGATAAATCTTAATATATCATAATTTGCAGAATCATAATTGTTCAAGGTTACTGTTGTTTGGATTCATGTTCAGCGCATCTGAAACTTACATTCCTTTTGCAACATCTCTGCCAAATTGTCTTCCAGCTGAGAATTGAATACCTCTGGAAGTAGGTGGCTTACTACTTTATGAAGTGTAGCCTTTTGCATCTTTGGTATCCTCAACTTGTTAGGAAGTTCTCTGTGTGTTTGCGGTGAGCTCTGCCTTCCTATTGTCTCTCTTATACTTTGCCTCCCACTCCTCGCCCCCTGCCATTGGCTTATACCCTATAATCAATTTTCTAAAGCTGGTGATCCATTCACCTAATGACACTGCAGTAGATATCTTTTTCTTCTAAGCTACTCCTCTTCTTCCCCTCTCTGCCCACTTCTTCTGGCAATAGCACCTTCCTTTGAGTATTCTATGTATAGACGAGCTCCAAGTCACAATATCGTGTTCCCTGCCTCCCGCCTCTCCCTCACCCCGAACCAAGCTACAGAAGATCCAGGACTGGCCACCTATTATATTTTATCACCCAGGGTTTGGGGATTGGTGCAGGGGTGGGTATGTGTCCTGAACTTGGCAGCTTGGAGTCTTTTCTGTAGATTTAATATAAGGCACTGTGAGAGAAAAACTCTGTGGTTGCTGCCAAGACAAAGAATATTTGTATTCCTTCTACCCCCAAACTGTGCTGCATAGAGTAAGATGTCTGCAGCAGGAGAAAGTGATGACAAAATTAAGAAGGTAGCAGAGCAGAAAAGAGAGAGAGAGAGAAGTGAGAAAGAGCAAGAGAACAAATTCTGTTTCTCTGTGACCCTCTTCATCCTTGTATCCTGTATTTCTTAGTTATGAAAAAAATAGTTACACTACTTTGTGTTGAGTTCCTATCATTTACACCAAAAGGGTCCTGATTTAAGGTATGTTGGAGATCATGTTTATTTTTAGTTTTTAAAGGAAGGAGTCATTTTATTTTATTAAGATTTTATTTATTTGACAGAGAGAGACAGCGAGAGAGGGAACACAAGTAGGGGGAGTGGGAGAGGGAGAAGCAGGCTTCCTGTGGAGCAGGGAGCCCAATGCGGGGCTTGATCCTAGGACCCTGGGATCATGACCTGAGCTGAAGGCAGACGCTTAATGACTGAGCCACCCAGGCGCCCCTGGAGATCATGTTTATAATAGCTCACAGGTGATACTATAGTTTTACCTCTTCCTTGAATTTTTGTATCCTTTTATACATTGTTACTCAGAGCATTTACAATATATTTTCTAGTCAAGTTATCAGCAGTCCTTTGTCTTAATTTTATATTTCCAATAAGTTTAAATTATAATGCATTTTATTTTATTTATTTAAAAATTTTTATTGTTATGTTAATCACCTTACATTACATAATTAGTTTTTGATGTAGTGTTCCATGATTCATTGTTTGTGTATAACACCCAGTGCTCCATGCAATACGTGCCTTCTTTAATACCCATCACCAGGCTAACCTATCCTCCCACCCCCCTCCCTTCTAGAACCCTCAGTTTGTTTTTCAGAGTCCATTGTCTCTCATGGTTTGTCTCCCCCTCCGATTCCCCCCCCTTCATTCTTCCCCTCCTGCTATCTTCTTCTTCTTCTTTTTTTTTTTTTAACATATATTGTATTATTTGTTTCCGAGGTACAGATCTGAGATTCAACAGTCTTGAACAATTCACAGCACTTACCATGGCACATACCCTCCCCAATGTCCATCACCCAGCCACCCCATCCCTCCCACCCCACCCCCCACTCCAGCAACCCTCCGTTTGTTTCCTGAGATTAAGAATTCCTCATATCAGTGAGGTCATATGATACATGTCTTTCTCTGATTGACTTATTTCGCTCAGCATAACACCCTCCAGTTCCATCCACGTCATTACAAATGGCAAGATTTCATTCCTTTTGATGGCTGCATAATATTCCATTGTATATATATACCACATCTTCTTTATCCATTCATCTGTCGATGGACATCTTGGCTCTTTCCACAGTTTGGCTATTGTGGACATTGCTGCTATAAACATTGGGGTGCATGTACCCCTTTGGATCCCTCCATTTGTATCTTTAGGGTAAATACCCAGTAGTGTAATTGCTTGCAGATGATATGATACTTTATGTGGAAAACCCAAAAGACTCCATCCCAAAACTGCTAGAACTCATACAGGAATTCAGTAAAGTGGCAGGATATAAAATCAATGCACACAAATCAGTGGTATTCCTATACACCAACGACAAGACAGAAGAAAGAGAAATTAAGGAGTCGATCCCATTTACAATTGCACCCAAAACCATAAGATACCTAGGAATAAATCTAACCAAAGAGGCAAAGGATCTGTACTCAGAAAACTATAAAATACTCATGAAAGAAATTGAGGAAGACACAAAGAAATGGAAAAATGTTCCATTCTCGTGGATTGGAAGAACAAATATTGTGAAGATGTCAATGCTACCTAGAGCAATCTACACATTCAATGCAATCCCCATCAAAATACCATCCACTTTTTTCAAAGAAATGGAACAAATAATCCTAAAATTTGTATGGAACCAGAAAAGACCCCGAATAGCCAGAGGAATGTTAAATTATAATGCATTTTAGACACAGCACATTCATTTTAACTCTTGAGTATTTCTGTGTTCAATGATTTTATTTTTGTTGCAAATGCTTTTGCATTTTATGAATTTATTATGTAAACTAACTCTACACAAAATTGATTCCATTTTTTTTAGTGAGCTTTGACTCTTTGACACTAACAGCAAAAAGACATGATGACCTATGACTGAAATGTTCTACATTTCATATATCATAAAGCAACATTGTGTCATGAAATACTTATCTGCATTTCCAATAACTACAGTTACTGATGTGCAAGAAACTGCAGGCACTTATATTTTTTCTTTAGGTTGCTCCCACCCTTATGAATTGTGACCAGGAGCAGAGTTCTGGAGCAGTTTGCTTTATTGCTATTTCAAAGCAGGTCTTTTTGGTTAAGTACAATTTTCTACAGGAATCACACTCAAGGTAGTTCAGTGGTCTGTGTCAGCTGCGTGTAAGGAGTGTGACATTAGTGGAAGTTTAATGTGTTTTCTACCTTGAATAGTCACTGACTGTCATTCATGCTTTGAGTACATTTTTAGGTTTCAAATATGGTCTATCACAATATTCCTGCCTGTCCAAGGGATGGTGCCATTACTATGGTTACCTTCTGGCTGACTGGCCCCATATAGTTTCCAGTGTTCTTCATTATACACCAGCCCAGGTGCCTCTACTTGGAAATTCTAAACACACTGAAAGTACATTGAGAATAAGAAGTAGAGCTAAGAAGAGACACACAGAATTAAGGCAGTAAACATTTAACTTCATCCTCAGGTAAAACATCCAGCTCTCCAGGACTGAGCAGGTTTTCTTCCTCCCTCTCGCTCACATCTGCATGGGATGTCTCATGGCACGAAAGCTTTCTACACATCAAAATGGGTTGAAAATGAGATTTTTTGGAACGGATGTGCCTTCTGAGAGCAATTTTCCAAAGTTGTAATTCTTATTAAGTAAAGGATCCAACAGTTAGGAAGTCCCTAATGCCCAACTGGTTGGGGTTCTCTTTAATTCAGCTTGTCAGTCACCAACTATATATGGTGATGAACAAAGAGAATGACTATTTTTATTCACATCTTCCATAGTAGATAAATATGTCCCACTTCATTTTTTACTGAGAATGGAGCATTAAGATTTATTCCTTTTGTTCTGTTGCTGTGGATTTGTTAAAGACATTCTGTTATTTAATGGAATTATTTTTGAGGGAAGGAAAATACCTTATATCTTACTCTAATTTGTACCAGATGTTGGCAAGAATCTTACAGAAAACAACAGGTTTCAATGAGAATGTAACCGTATTATACACTATACCATGTAGTACATATTATAAAGTACTGATTGCAATAGCTGATAATAAGCTTATTTTTAAAAATACACTAATTAAATTTCAAGCCCATGTTTTAGATTTTGCACTTCTTATTAACAAAGGTAGGTTTTTTTAAAAAAGAAAAGATTGCCAGTCACTAGTCACCGTATGAAAACTAGTATTACCAGGGAGCTTGCAACTATATAGCCACAAGGAGGAGCTCAAGCATCAAATTAAAAATTAACACATCTGATTAAGTGTGGTGCATGCCGCTTTTGACAATGATTAAGGCAGTATTTATTCTTATATGGAGGTGTGGTGATCTGTAGGCCTTTTGCCCAGATTAATATCACCCTGGGGCATTTAAGTTGATATGTTGGTGCTTTTCAGAATATTTAAATAAATATGATAATATAGACATCATACACTCTTCACCCAGCAACCAGATGGATCTTTAAAACAATGCAAGTGAGATTATGCCACTCCCTGGTTTAAAACCTTCCAGAGGCTTCCTTCTGCTTCAAGAATAAACTATGCAGTCTCTTCTGTGGCCTGCACAGGCCTGCATCATCTGGTTGTGATGTCCCTTTCTGACTCCATCTCATGCTTGTCTCCCCACAAACCTGCAGGTGTGGCCACATTTGCCTTCTGACAGGTTGTAGAGGAGCTCTGTTTCTGCCTTAGGTACTTCACACTTCTGATTTCCTCTGTGCTTCCAGGTCTTTGCATGCCTGCCTCCTTCTCATCCTTTGGAATTCGGCTTCAATGTTATCTTCTAGACTTGTTCCTACTACTGAATGTCGGCTGGCCTGCCCTCCTGCCTCATTATTCTCTGTCCTCATTCTCTTTTCATTCTTTCTTAACATTTTTTAAAAAAGATATATTTATTCATTTGAGCGAGAGAGAGAAAGAGAGAGAGAGAGAGAGTGCAAGCGCAGGGGGAGGGGCAGAAGGAGAGAACCTTCAAGCAGACTTCCCACTGAGTGCGGAGCCTGATGCGGGACTTGATCTTACAACCCTGAGACCATGACCTGAGCTGAAACCAAGAGTCAGACACTTGACCAGCTGAGCCACCCAGGCGCCCCCATTCTTTCTTACCATTTATCACAAGCTGTAATTCCTTTGGTCATTTATGTGTCTCCCATTTTTTACCTGGCTTCTGTGCTTGAATATATATTAGAGTAGGAATTTTGTCTGTTTCACACTGTGGTATCCACAGTGCTAGCACAATTCCTGGCATAAACATTGGTTGAATGAATTTTTATAATTGGAACTTAATAGAACATGACTGGGTCTAGTGTGGTCCTCAAATCATAGTTGTGGAAAGAGTTTTTATTTATTTATTTATTTATTTATTTATTTTAAAGATTTTATTTATTTACTTGACAGAAAGAGAGACAGTGAGAGAGGGAACACAAGCAGGGGGAGTGGGAGAGGGAGAAGGAGGCTTCCCGCCAAGCAGCGAGCCTGATGCGGAGCTCGATCCCAGGACCCTGGATCATGACCTGAGCCGAAGGCAGACGCTTAATGACTGAGCCACCCAGGCGCCCCTGGAAACAGTTTTTAAAAATTAGTCTCCTACCTCTATGACTTTTACTCATAATTTCAAGGGCCACTCACTGATTCCCCAACAATACACATCATTATATTCCTCCTGCCCCCAAGAAGAGTCAGCAAATGCCACACAGTGAAATCCAAATGGCCACCATGATAGACTGCTAGCAGCATTGCTGGGCAAACAAAATTAAAATTAAGCAAAATATGTTAACATCTTCTACTGCTATCTGTATTATTTGACCTGTAAGAACATGAGTTTGTTTCTGAGGAACAGCATCTTTGGCCCCATCAGTTAGTACTTATTTCCAGGGTTGTGGCTGGCATCACCAGTTTTGGAGGTGCAGATAGAACTGGCTCTTTGTGACCCCATCTGTCAGATGCAGGAGGATATTTGGCTTGTTTGGACCTGCTGGCCTTCCATACAGAGGTCTTTAAGAAGGCCCTCATGTTTTCACTCCTCCAAGAGTCCACTTTCTTTGTGTGTGGACAAGTAGGTCCCTTTAAGACTAGACCCCTTGTTCATGTGAATGCTCACAGGAAATTTATTGGCTCTTCTAAAATCATGTCTTAGAACACATTAAGCTTGAGTTTCTGCCCAGTTTATTATTTCACTAGGTATAACATATTTCACTTTATGTGGGTTTTGTAAATAGTTTCTGGGAAATGTACTCATGGAAGATTCCCCAAAGAAATATATTTGATCCTTTCACAGGAAGAAAGTTGACACATTATCTGTTAGGATGACCATTCCAAAAACCACGCTTACATATTTTAAAATTTGCAGAACAACAAAAGAAGTTAATCTGTGCTTTTTATTACTCTCAGGAATCACTTTGTCAAGATGTGGTATTAAAAAATGTTCTTGTACTTTTGGGAGATTTGGAAAAAATAAGTATGATTGAAGTAGAGTATCAATTTCTTCTCACAGGTTACAACTTATGGGGAACAGAGATACCTGACACTACATGACTTGTTTCCCAGGACCCAATGAGAGAGGAGTCTATGACTTAGATGTCTTAGTCTGTAACATAGTGCTACACAGGAGGTAGTTGATGAAGGTGCTCAGTTAAGATGTATATTGTTTCTGGGTGATATTAAGCATGTGCTGGTGACCTGCTTGTGATGTTAAATATTTGTGACTAAAAGACAGTGGCACTTGATGGGTCTTGTGGCTTTTAACTTTTGGTGTCACTTTTGGTTCTAAGTATATGTGGTACTGTGTTTCAGTATCTTCAGTAGATTGATTACAAAAGTGGCCTTAATTCTCCATGCATCCCTGGACACATATCCTTTGCAATGGGACTTCACAGCAACTGCCATTAAGAGGTAGAGTGTGTTCCGTCCCCTTTTTGAATCTGGGTTCACCTTATCACTTGTTTTGGTGAGCAGAATGTGGCTGAAATAACATTATATTACTTCTAAGCCTAGATCTCAAGTGGCCCCATGTATTTCTGTTCATGCTGGTATCCCCCTTCCTTCAACATGAACAAGCCTGGGTTAGCCTGCAGGAAGGTGACAAATCATTTGTAGTAGAGCTGAGTCATCCTTGACCAGTCAGCTCCTAATTAACCTACCAGCTGATTGCAGCCAATGAACAAGTCTGGTTGAGATCAGCCAAACCCGGGCTGTACCAAAAGATCTACCTAGTCCATCTGTAGAATCATGAACAAAAATAAACTGTTACCATTTAAAATCACTTCATTTTTTTCTCTTTTTCTTTAAAGTCACTTCATTTTGAGTTCATTTGTTAAACAATATTATTGTGAAAATAGCTAACTTATATACTACTGGACACATGTTTCTGGGGATAGCGACTATGTAGTTTTAGATATTGGTAATTTTGTGGCTCTGGGTTATATTAACTATAGATTTAAATAATAGTGGTTTTGTGCTTCAAGGTGTAAGGTACTTAATGATGATGGGATTTGGAGGTAATTATGGCAATATGACCCACATTTAAGACTTGATGATGTTAGTATTTGTAATTTTGATGAATATGATATTTATGCTTTGAGGTGGTTATAGATGTTGGCAGCACTTGGTGTTGGACAACTCCGATTTTCTGCCACATTTTGCCACAATTTGTTAACTAAATGATAACTCTCAGTGCCACTAAATTTCCAAGGAACCCAATAAACATTGTTCTTATTTTCTTGCTAAACTGGGAAAGCTGAGACATTGGTGGGCTTCTTTTCACTGCTTGTATGTGTGTGTGTGTATACATGCATACACACATACACACAGACATACAGACACACACTAGAGGAAGACTGTGGGGGAGGCTTGGCTATTGCACTGTATATGTGGAAGTCAGCTTTGGCTTTGTCAATCTGGGTCCCAGTGGCACGGATGCTAGAAGGGGACACCTTCTTACACCTATTCTCATGATTTTTCAGAAAACAAACAAACAAACAAAACCAACCAAACAAAAAACACCTTCTCTGGGCCTCAGCTTTTATAAGAATGGTTGATAAACTGGTATGAAAATAGCTGGTCCTGGGGCGCCTGGGTGGCTCAGTCGTTAAGCGTCTGCCTTCAGCTCAGGTCATGATCCCAGTGTCCTGGGATCGAGCCCCGCATCGGGCTCCCCGCTCAGCGGGAAGCCTGCTTCTCCCTCTCCCACTCCCCCTGCTTGTGTTCCCTCTCTCACTGTGTTTCTCTCTGTCAAATAAATAAATAAAATCTTTAAAAAAAAAAAAAAAAAAAGAAAATAGCTGGTCCTTTGTTTTCTTTGGGTAAGCATGTCGAGTGATGACAGACAGAGCTATATCTCTACTTCAGCAGGTGGAGCAGTCCATGCCTGGCACCCCAACCAGGAGAGCCCTGCTCCCATCACCAAAACCATCCTGTTCTTCCAGGTGGAAACTGGTTATGCTTGTATTTGTTTTCTACTTAATTTCTTTGCCAGTGTATCCATCTGAACTCTGGGGCCCCAGAATCTCTGTAAGGATCCCTATATGTTTTCTGAGGATGTTTCCCCCTTTGTTAACTTTGTGGATAAATGGTTAACAAAATTCTTTCCTTTTCAGAATGAGAATCTGACCTTTAACTTGCTAACTCAGTTCCCCTGGTAACTTGACAATGACAGAATGTCAACTACATTTCTAGGCAGGATTACTTGTGCTAAAATGATCTTTGGCAAATTGTGTCTGGACTAGAAGGGCTATGAATGAACTATAAATACTTGATAGGGAAGCTATGCTTTGAGTGTCCTTAAGAGTTGGGACTTATATCTGGGCACACATCTTGCAGGGAACTTGGAAGCTGTGGATTCTACGGGTTAGCATATTTTAGGCCAGGGTAGATCCTGTATCTGTCTGATGTGGGTCTCATCTTCTTGTATCTGAGCTGTTAGACTGCTTCAAGGACTATGGTGGAAACAAAACCCTTGAAGCTGCCCTTAGGCAAGCTCTGGTTTTTATCCTTAACCTAACAGTCAAGTGTGGCCTATGGTAGTCTTGTGAGTCTGAATGTTTAGTTGAACGTAAAAAGATCTCTGGTGGACTCAGCGTGGGTCCATAGGTCCGGCTGCTCATACACTTGAGGCGTCCTCTGGCCTGAAAAGACTCCATGGCAGGTGCTCTGGCCATGTAAGTATGTTTGGGTGTAATTCATCATGCATGAGGTATATACCAGGTGATTGAGTGTGAGGATGCCTGTTCACCTGGGGTTTGCCAACCGTGGTGCTAAGATACTGACAAAAGTACTGTCTAAGCAATGTGCCAGCCTGCAACATCTCTAATCAGATGAAGACTATATGGAGAGGGGTTTTCTGGGAGGAGACTGAGGATCTTGGGGGATGGTTATGTTGCTGGCAGTACTGGCCATGGGTGGCTATTTCCTATTAAAACCAAAGAGCACTCACAACAGGGGGCTCTCAGGACAACCCCCCAACCAGTCATAGGAAAAGCAGCCTTAACATTCATCTCAATCATGCCTCCAGCCACAGGAGGGCCTTGTTTTGGACGAACCTGGAAAAGTCCTGGCCTCACTGCCATGAATGTCGGCCCCTTGCTCAGAGCACGTGTGCAGATCTTTGCAGGATGATTCAAGCATTCAAGCAATGGCCTCTGGCCTCCGAAATCTTCTCAGTCAGACTTTCCTTAGGAAGAGGAAGCAATGGCCACAGGCAGCTCCAGGCTTCAGTTTTGCCAGCTTAGCAATCACAGAGGGAAGAGCTTGCCTCCTTCACTTCATTCCATCAGGTATGCTGTGGCTGGCATTCCCGACCTGGCTTGGAATGCACAGGCTGCCTGAGCACAAAGGCCATGATGGGGAAAGCTCTCAAGTGGCAGCTGAGGAGCAGGCTGTTCAGGACATTGGAAACATAGGGCCTGAGAATGGAGATGATTGGTTTCCCAAAGGAAAATTGGAGGGCTGGGATGCAAGGAAGTGGGACAGGATGCTGGGAGGCTACATGATAGTTGTCCACAACGGTATTTCTGAGCATCTAGAAAGAAAGTGGAAAAGCAATTGTTTGCATTCATTTACTATCATCTTAATCACTCACAAGCCACTGAATGAAGCAAAGTCAAAGACAAGGACAAAAACCTGGTCTTAAACGTAAAAGTACCTTATTATATGATGGAGTGCAGATGAGAGAGATATGTGAAAATTTTTAGTTAGAGATAAAAAATGATAAATGCCATGATGTAGGCATAAACCCAGAGTTTATTAAAAAAACAGCAATGATAGTGACAACTCGGAATACATTGGAGAAGAATTCTGGCATTCTTGGCTTCCAGCCAGTAGAGCTGAACTCAAACTTCTGTGTGCACACTCATCACTTAGAGATCTGGTTAAAATGCAGGTTCTGATTCAGTAGGTCTGGGGAGGAGCCCAAGAGCCTGCATTTCTAACAAGCTCCCAGATGTCTCTGATGCTGCTGTTCAGGGACCTTGCACTGAGTAGCAAAGCAGGAGAGGGTTAGGTCACTGCACTTCTGTTCCTACAGAAGAAGTGTTAGCAGCTGCCTCCCAGAGACATTTAGGTGGCATTAGGTTAGCCTCCCAAGTGCAGCACAGGGTGTGAGAAAGCTTGTTGGAGGGGTCTCTTCTAAATGACAGTTCCTGGTGGGGCAGGTTGCATGACCCTGGAATGCTAACGTTGGCAGTTTCTCTTTGTGCTGTGGCAGCACTTGCAGAAGCACATTATGCTGCTAAATGAATTATACACAGTGAGATAATCATGGACCTCCACTGCCAACGGGCAGCTCCCACTGGAAAGAATTTGGAGAGGGAGAGTATTAAAAAAATAGCCAAACTGCAGGATAATGTGTAACCAGAAATATTTTCAAAATGAGCCATAAAAGGATGTTTGGAGAAAGTTAATTTTTAAATGTCTGCTCCTACTCTGTTGTATGGATTCCCTGGAAAGCTGAGAATATCATTCCTTCTGTTTCTATAGCTCTCCCCCAGGCTGTATTCGGAAAATATTGATTTGTCTCCTTGATTTGTTGAGCAGCACGTTCAACAACAAGTTTTAACTTGCTGACTTGAATTTTCATAACACAGTCTTAATCAGATGCAGCTTATAGCAGGGAACCCAATTGTATTCTAAATTGGATCCTTCTTTTATGTTAGAAGAATAAATGGTGGTGCTCCTCAAAATATTCAAGAACCAAATGTTTGTACCAGAACTAAAATGATGGGGGTGCCTGGGTGGCTCAGTCAGTTAAATGTCCAACTCTTGGTTTCAGCTCAGGTCATGTTCTCAAGGTCATGGGAGCGAGCCCTGTGTGGGGCTCTGTGCTCAACTGAGTCTGCTTGGGATTTTCTTTCTTTCCCTCTGCTTCTCCCCACCTCCCCACTCGTACTCTTGCTCTTTCCCTCTTTCTCTCTAAAATAAATAAATAACTCTTTTAAAAAAAGAATTAAAAAGATGAATGAAACAAAAACAATTATGGAAGAATATAGCTCTGGGAAATCAGGACATACTGCAATTTAGGAGCTAGAGATCTTTCAGGAAGTCACCGGTTATTTCAACTTTGAATTCATTGGTTAAAGGCAGAAATTAGAGTTTTTGGTTTAGACCAATATGTTTAAAAAGGAATTGTTTAATAGTATTTTAGGTTAACTTTTCTCTAGCATCTAATAGTTTTGAAAAGAATTGGAGGTATGCACAACAACTAAATCAATGGTTTTTCCTGTTTCACTTCACTCATATTAAATGACAAATATAATGCAGTTGGCACAATGCCCATTAGATTGTTCCAACAAATAATACACTCAGTTGTAACTCACCTGACCTGTCCTTGGATCTGTTTTTTTTTTTTTTTTCTTGTTTTGTTTTGTTTTTTTGAGTGGGGGGGTGGCTGGGGTTATTCCATAGCCAGGAGCTTCATTATGCGTAATGCCTGTTTGTTCCTGACCCTGAAGTATAGTGAGAAGACAGAGTGAATTCAAGGAAAGAAAAGCAATTTGTAACTCAAAGGCTTAAGTTTCAAGCCCTGAGCTTTTGTTTATGATGGGCTGATATTGATGGGTTCATCTCTTTTCCATTTGATTTTTCTTGTTCAGTAAACATGCAAAGCTATGTCAGTTATGTCTCACAAATATAATTTGCAAATACTTAGCAAATAAAGTTAAGAAAATGAGATGGCAGCTGGTCTTCATAACTAGACAAGTTATACTTCTTAAGGAGGCCTGCCTTGACTACCCTATGTAATATCTCCACTATGGGTCCCTGCTCTCCCCAACCCGCTGTCTTCTCCTTCCCACTGCAGCCCTGATCTCGCTGACTCTGAACTATTTTTTCCATAGTATTTTTCACCTTCTCACACAATTTATCACTTTTAAATTTATTTTCCTCATTGACCATCTCCCTCCTCTATAATGTTACCACTTATAAGAGCAGGAAACTTTGTATTATTCACTGATGTATCCTGCATGCCTAGAACAAGACTGCCTGGTTCTTGCTACCTTGCTAGGTTTTTAATAAAGGAATGACTATATATATATATGTGTATATACATATATATATGTGTGTGTGTGTTGTGTGTGTGTGTGTGTAGACACACACACACACACATACACACTTAGAATTTAGAATAAGTCGATTCCCATTTTCTTAGACCAGGTTAAAATTAGGTTATAAACCATCTACTTATACTGTGTCTCAAAAATGATTAAGATATCATAATATACTATCTCTTAAAATTTTTTTTCCAACTAAAGAGAAAAAAATATTTTTCTGTCATGGAACAGAAGAGACCACTTTGTTATGGCATCGACGAGAGTTCATTTGGTCATAATAAAAATTTTATTACCACAGAGCAATTAAACACCAAAGTGTTCAGTTAAATCAGGGTTTCACAACCTTGGCACTATTGATGTTTTGGGCTGGATAATTCTTTATTGTGGGGGGCTGTCCTGTGCATTGTTTAGCAGCATCCCTGGCCTCAACCAGCTAGGGACCAGTGTGAATGCCACCTCACTCCCACCAGTTGTGACAGCCCAAAACATTTCTAGACATTGCCAAATGTTCCCTGGTTGCAACCACTTAGTTGAACCAATCAACCTAATTTTGAATAGGCTTATTAGCTTCCGAAGGTCTATCTTTAACCATTAAAGAGATAATAGCTATCTTTCATTAACCACTTAATGTGGTAGACAGAATAATAGCCCCCAAAGATGTCCACACCCTAATCCTGGGAACATGTGAATATGGCATAGGGATTTGCAGATGTGATTAAGGCTAAGGACCTTGAGATGAGATTATCCTGGTTATCCAGGTGGGCCCAATCTAATTAAATGAGCCTTTAAAAGTTAAGAGCCTTTAAAAAGAGAGAAATGTGATCACAGGAGGGTGAGTGAAATGCAATGTGATAAGAACTCAATCCTTGCTGCTTGCTTTGAAGATGAAGGAAGGGGGCCGTATACTAAGGAACGTAATGGTCTCTGGAACCTGGGAATGGCCTTCAGTTGGCAGCCAATAAGAAAACTGGGACCTTGGTCCTCCAACTACGAGGAATCTGAATGAGTAAGGAACACATCCTACCCTCAAGCCTAGGAAAAGGAGTGCAGCCCTGTTGACATCTTGATTTTAGCCTGGTAAGACCCACGTGGGATTAGGACCTGCTGAATTATAAGATATAAATTTGTATTAAGTCACTAAGTTTTTCATAATTTATTACAGCAATAATAGAAAACAAATACAACTTATCATGCTGAAACCTTTCCATCCTCCCATTTTATAGATGTTATTGGCTGAACTGTGTCCCCACCAATTTGTATGTTGAAGTCCTATCTCCCAGTACTTAGAATGTGACTATATTTGGAGATCAGTTCTTTAAAGAGGTTAATTAAGACTAAATGAGGTCATTAGGATGGGTCTTATGCAATGACTGGTGTCCTTCTAAGAAAAGATTAGGACACAGATACATACAGAGGGAAGACCATGTTGAAGACATAATAAAAGGAAGATCATCATCTACAAGGCAAGGAGAAAAGCCTTCAGAAGAAACCAACCCTGCAACAGCTTGATCTTGGATTTATAGGCTCCCGAGGAAAAAATTTCTCTTGTTTAAGCCACCTAGTCTGTGGTATTTTGCTATGGCAGTGCTAACAAAATTGATGAGAAAACAAACTCAGATTACACAAATAAATTTCCCTAGGACATACAGCTAGTATAGCAGGGATTAGAGTCTCCCAAATCCATGATATTAATCCATACACTAAGTGATCTCCTTAGCTGGTCAAGATTATGGATGCTCTAGAACATTCTCACTATTGCCAACTTATAGAGGAAAAGTCTGAGATATGCATTGAAATTTTGACGGTGACTTACTAGCTGTTGTATCTTGAGTGACCTATTGATCTCAGAAACTCGGTTTGCTCATATGTAGAAGTGTTATTTTCTTTCCAAGATTACTTTGAGAATTAAAATGGGCAATGAATGCAAAAATACTTTGACATGTGCAGACACTATGGAAATGTGAGGTGGTATTATTAAAATATTGCTACTGCTGGGAGAAGAAATTGAGTGTTGTTCTGATAGCACCTTCCAGACCTTCTTTTGGGTAATTTTAGTAAATGTCCATTTTGAAACTCAAGAAGCAATATATGAAGTATTCTTTGACTGAGGGGAGTAAGAATGTACAAGAACCAGTATTTTCTGGGGCGCCTGGATGGCTCAGTCAGTTAAGCGTCTGCCTTCGGCTCAGGTCATGATCTCAGGGTCCTGGGATCAAGCCCGACATCGGACTCCCTGCTCGGCGGGGAGCCTGCTTCTCCCTCTCCCACTCCCCCTGCTTGTGTTCCTGCTCTCGCTCTCTCTCTCTCTGTCAAATAAATAAATAAAATCTTAAAAAAAAAAAAAAGAATCAGTATTTTCTTTCTGTGTTTCCTTCTAAAAGATAATTCACATATATTTTATTGTTTGAAATTCCCAGTGGAGGCATTATCACATATTGTGTTCAGAAAGCCTATGGGAAGAACAGTAGCTGTTTAAAAAAGAAGGGGAACTGTCGACTCTGATTTGAACTGTCTATATTGTCTGCTTTCTTATGCGATAAGAATAAAACACAGAGAAACTTGTGCTAAAGTTAACAAGACAGCTTTCCCACGGAAGAGCAATGTGTTCCGTAAGTCTGTGTTTCCATGCAGTATTCTAGGGAGGAACCATATTTTGGTTTGAAACTCTGTAAGTTTCTCTTTCCATAATATCTACTCTCACAAATTATAGTCCTTGTATGTAAGATAACAGAAGCCCCATGTGGCTGAAAAGGATCCCCCAACCCCATTAAGCTTGCTTCAACTCTTCCCTTTAGGAGGGTATTGTACAATTGCCCCCATCCTGCCATTGAATTCCTGCTGAGGGTAAATTTAGTGTCAACATGGGGAGCTAACATGCTTTCTTACAGATGTTAAGATAGATGTTACTGGTTCTGGCACCAGCAAGTTATACACATGCCATTCGTGTTCTAGAATGTCCTTTCCCCTCCACCCTGTCTTGAGTACTCCTATTCAGCCTTCAAGTCCTAGCTCAGATTTCACCCCCCCTTTTTTTTTTTGTGAATCTTTTCTATCTTTCCCAGACACTGTGAATTCCTCTTATCTGCATGCCTGCAATACCTTATTCAGATGTCAAATATACTATTTACTATCTTATATAATAATGATTTGTTTATCAATTTTGTATAATAGTGATCCATGAGGTTTTCAATGACAGGTGTATTTTAGTGTTCCCATCACTGTGCCTGGGACATAGCAGCCATACAATATATCAGTTAATTTCAGATCAAAGGAAGGGTCTTGGTTAATGTGATACAATAGCTATTTTAAGTAAACAGCTTATTAGCAACTTCTGTAAGCCAGCAACTTGAAATTATCTCATCTATATACAGCAGTCATATTAGGTGGGTCTTTATGTTCCCCATTTTATGGATGAGGAAATTGAGGCCTGAGGCTAGGTGATTTGATCAAGGTAATTTGGCTAATAAAGGCCAAAGAGAAGTTTCAGATTTAGGCAGATGATGTACATTTATATGGGGAGTGGGTTATGGGTGTTATAGGCTCAAGGCAAAATGAAATAGAGTACTATTGTGCAAAGCGTGTGAGTGGGGGGCGGGGCAGAAGGAGAGGGAGAGAACCTCAAGCAGATTCCTCTATGAACGTGGAGCCCATCAAGGGGCTTGATCTGACGACCCTGAGATCATGACCCGAGCAGAAATAAAGAGTCAGATGCTAAACCAACTGAGCCACCCAGGCACCCCACATTTTTTTTTGTCCTTAACACCATTTTACCTCTCTTCTTTTTCTTTCCTGCTTCTGTGATGTGCCTTATAATTATACACCCACCAAGGCCTGGTGTGGTAGGTGGAATTATAGCTTGTATAATTCACTCTTGTGAATTATAAGTCCATGCCTTTAGTCATGTGACTTTGAAGTATCTCCCACTACAGTGGGCAGAGTATTCTTCCCTACCCCATTGATGTTGAACTTGGCCATATTACTTGCTTTGGTTAATGGATTGTGAATGGGAATGGCAATGGGCCAGTTCTGAGCTGACATCTTAAGAGGTATTGTGTGTTGTATTTCTGCTCACATCTCTTACAATTCATCATGAGAAGAATTTTCCCTGAGTAGCCGCAGGTCCAACAAAGGTGAAAGATTTGTGTGGGAGACATAAACTTTATCTGAAGTTTGAAGCTGAGATGTATCAGCTTGTTGATAGAAAGACCTAGCACTGAAAAAAAATGTTTTCTTTATTGTAAGCCACTGAGCATTTGTGATTATTTGCTACACAGAAAGAACTAATACACTTGGCCCTCTAAAAGCACTCTAACCAAGACTTTCTGAGAGGAGTTAAGACGGTGGAGAAGTAGGGGGACCCTGGGCTTTCCTAGTCCCTCAAACACAGCTGTATTGAGGTCAGATCACTTGGAACACCCAGGAAATTGATCTGAGGACTGGGAGAAGGATCTCCATGGTTGGAAGGAGACAGTGTGGCAGGTGTGAGATGTGTGGAAGTGAATTGGGGGAGAGAAAAACTTTGCTACCATGGAGGGGAGGGAACCCTTTCCACAGAGAGAGAAAAGGGAGAGAAAGAGAGGGGTTGAGAGAGTGCGGCCTTAGGTTCACACAAGACGTAAACCTCTCTGGAGCACTAATAAGGGAGCGAGGGGTGCTGAGTGTTGCAAGTTTTTTGCAAACAACATGTGGAGCTCAAACTCTGAGGTTTTGGGAGTGCACGACTTTTGCCGGATCAGAGCTTTGGTGTGCGCTCCTGGGGAGAAGGAGGGCGCTGTCCTGGGAGTGCACACAGTGGTGTAAGGATCTCCTGGGTCTCACTGGGAGACAATGTTTCACTTCTTTGGAGTACATTTGGAAGAAGGTATAGTTCCTCTCCAAGGACAAGAGACCCTGCAGGAACCAGCAAAAGGGCTTTCATAGTCAGGTGACAGAAGCATGTGCGGAGGGTGGACAACTGGGTCGCTGCTTTTCTTGCAGTACCACACCATAGATTTTGTGCAACGTGCAGACATGAGACTGTTTTTCTGGGACAGAGGACACCAGACACAGTGCAGCAAGGCTCTTCTCCGGAGGAGAGAAGTGGGTCCACATGGTGCCAACTCCTTTAAAGTTTGGCATTTTGAATCCCAGAGGTGCACCAAAGATAAAGCGCAGGAGAGCGGTGGCTCCAGGCATGTTCATGACCCTCCCTATCCTGTGAGGGCTTCTTGAACAGTAGGCTGTGTGAGATTCCCTGTTTGGGGACAAGAGAGTGGGGTGGTGACATTTTCCCCCTCACCACCAATATGGTGGGACTTCAGAGAGCAACACAGGGGCCCCCAGTGGCGCAGGTGCCACTTACACCAAACCCTGTCCCCTGTACCTGGGAAGTGCATTTTTACTGGGACAGGTCTGACTCTGAGCCAGCGTGGCAGGCCTCTCCCCGGAAGACCACCCCACATACACCAAGTCTAATGATCATAGAGTGCTTCAAAGCGTCACCTGCAGTTCTGGTGAAAATAGGACCAAGCTTTAGAGTTTTTTTTTTTCCTTTGCATTCAGGCTTATAATTTTTTTTTTTTTTAGTTTATTTTTTCATTTCCTTTTCTCTCTTTGTTTTTTAGATCAGGCTTCTTTTCTATTTTTATTTTTTCCTTTTTTTTTCTCTGGAATCAGACTTAATAGGTTTTTTTTTGTTTTTGTTTTGTTTTGTTTTGTTTTTGAGAGGGAAGAAGGGAGGGGCAGAGGGAGAGAGAGAACCTTAAGCAGGTCTCATGCCCAGCATGGAACCTGATGCAGAGCTCCATCTCACAACCCTGAGATCTTGACCCGAGTGGAAATCAAGAGTCAGACACTTAACCAACTGAGCCACCCAGTTTCCCCCAGGCTTATAGTTTTCTGACGGTCTATTTGTTTTTTGTTTTCATTTCTTTTCCTTTTCTCTCTCTCTTTTTTTGGATCAGGCTTTTTCTTTTTTTTCTTTTTATCCAGGCTTATTTTAACAAAAAATCAAAGCACACCTAGTTAAAGTTCCAAACACTCCCCACTACAAGCAAGGAGGAGCTCTGCAGGGGACTGACCAATGGGAAAGAGCAGTGGAAATGCAACAGCAGAGTGCACACAGTGTACACCAGAAACACTTCCTGAGGCCAGGCCCTGGGCAGTGCAGGACCCCTTTTTAATATAGTATTACTTTCAGTTGCAGGAAACATAACAAGTTTCAAAACACACAAAAGACAGAAACTTACCCAAAATGACAAGATGGAGGAATTCTACCCAAAAGAAAGGTCAGGAAGAAACCATAGTTAGGTACTTGTTCAAAACAGATATAAACAATATCTCTGAACAAGAATTTAGAACAACAGTTGTAAGACTACTGGCTGGGAAAACAAAACAGGAGGCATCATGTTTCCAGATTTCAAGCTCTATTACAAAGCTGTAGTCATGAAGACAGTATGGTACTGGCACAAAAACAGACACATAGATCAATGGAACAGAATAGAGAGCCCAGAAATGGACCTTCAACTATATGGTCAACTAATCTTCAACAAAGTGGGAAAGAATATCCAATGGAAAAAAGGCAGTCTCTTCAACAAATGGTGTTGGGAAAAATGGAAAGCAACATGCAGAAGAATGAAACCGGACCATGTTCTTACACCATACACAAAAATAAATTCAGAATCGATGAAAAACCTAAATGTGAGACAGGAATCCATCAAAATCCTAGAGGAGAATACAGGCAGTAACCTCTTTGGCCTCAGATACAGCAACTTCTTATTAGACATGTCACTGGAGGCAAGGGAAACAAAAGCAAAAAATGAACTATTGGGACTTTATCAAGATAAAGCTCTTCTCTACGGTGGAGGAAACAATCAACAAAACTAAAAGGCAACCTACAAAATGGGAGAAGATATTCACAAATGACATATCAGATAAAGGGCTAGTATCAAAAATCTATAAAGAACTTATCAAACTCAACACCCCCAAAACAAATAATCCAGGTAAGAAATGGGCAGAGGACAAGAATAGACACTTTTCCAAAGAAGACATACAGATGGCTAACAGAACATGAAAAAATGCTCAACATTACCCGTCATCAGGGAAATACAAATCAAAACCACAATGAGATACTACCTCACATCCATCAAAATGGCTAAAATTAACAACTCAGGAAACAACAGCTGTTGGCAAGGATGCAGAGAAAGGGGAACCCTCCTACACTGTTGGTGGGAATGCAAGCTGCTGCAGCCGCTCTGGAAAACAGTATGGAGGTTCCTCAAAAAGTTAAAAATAGAGCTACCCTATGATCCAGCAATCACACTACTAGGTATTTATCCAACAGATACAAAAATAGTGATTTGAAGGGGCACATGCACCCCAATGTTTATAGCAGTGTTATCAACAATAGCCAAGCTATGGAGAGAGCCCAATGTCCATCAACTGTTGAATAGATAAAGAAGAAGTGTGTGTGTGTGTGTGTGTGTGTATGTGTGTGTGTGTGTGTGTGTATAAAATGGAATATTATTCAGCCATCAAAAAGAATGGAATCTTGCCATTTGCAATGACATGGATGGAACTAGAGGGTATTATGCCAAGCGAAATAAGTCAGTCAGAGAAAGACAAATACCATACGATTTCACTCATAAGTGGAATCAAAAAAAAAAAATGAACAAGCAAAAAGCATAATCAGACCTATAAATATAGAGAACAAACTAATGGTTGCCAGAGGTTAGGGTGGGGTGGGGCTTGGGCAAGATGGGTGAAGGACAGTAGGAGATACAGGCTTCCAGTTATGGAATGAATAAGCCATGGGGATGAAGGTACAGCATAGGGAACATAGTGAATGGTATTATAGTAGTGTTGTATGGTGACAGATGGTAGCTACACTTGTGGTGAGCATAGCATACTGTATAAAACTTGTCAAATCACTATGTTGTACACCTGAAACTAATAGAACATTGTGTGCCAACTATACTCAAAAAAAAAAAAAATAAAGTGAAAATGTTCTGTAATTAGTTGTGATCTCCTCTCTTACCTAATTAGTCAAAGGGGAAGGAAAATTCCATTTAGTTAGCAGGTATGAGTGTAAGTTTTCAAAGGGCATCACAGAGCCTGGCACATAATATGAGGTGAATAGTGAATGTGAAATGCTGCAAGTTTCTCTGATTGCTTTCTTCATTCTCTCCTTGTCCTACATTGCTGCTTTACTGACAGTTCTTTCTTTAATAATGCCTGCCTTCTCATTCTAGTACCTAGGATGCATCTCCAAAGAGTGTTGTCCAAACAATGCTGGCTTCTTCATTTTTCTTTTCAGAGAGAAAGAATATACTTGAAGATGCTTCTCTTTTACCACTGTGGCCCTGGCCACCTCCTACTCCTTGGTCCCACATTATGCAAAGTGTATATGTGTGAAAACCCCACTTTTAAATATGTTTGCTTCCCTTCCCCCCCTGGAGCTCAGACACCAATCTGGAGTGAGATGAGGAGATGCCCAGTGCATCACCCCCTCAGACAGAGCTCTCTTTCTGTCTCACTCTCCCTACCCTGTCATATCCATCCCTACATTCTCTCCTGGTTACTCATATCCTCCTCCCATGCCATCCTGTCCCCTAATTTCTGGTTGTAATCAGGTGTTTGAAACAAGTCTTATGTTTCACTTGAAATACATTGCTAATGTGTGCAACTTCGCTGAGTCCTCATAATGACTCATGAAGATAGGAATTACTTTCCCTGATCTTACAGATAAAATAATTCAGCTCATTAATATTAAAAGTTCAGTTGAAATCTCAAGTCTGTCTGACTCTATCTAGTGGATTTGTGATTTTCAAAGTTTCCTCTAACAGCTGAGCCCTTTTTTTCCCTCCTAAGTTAAATCTTACCTAGAGTCTTTTATTCACAGAACACCTTGGGCCACAAGTAATGAAAACCTGACTCAAGCTGGCTTGCATGATGAGAAGAATTAAAAATCTCCCCTAACAAGAAGTCGAGAGGTAGCATGGACTATGGTGTTTTGGGCTCCAGCTCCACTTCTACATGGTTCTCTTGGTTCTGCCTTCCCTTATGTGATGCTTTCATCCTTAGACTGGGAGCAAGATGGCTACAGTGGTTCCAGGCATCTCACCTGGATTGAAAAACCCACAGAGCTGGAATTGTGGTGATCTCATCTTGTGAGGGAGGAACATTTCTTAGAAGTTCCCTAGCAGACTCACTTTGTGTCTTATTGCCTACACCTGAGTCACATGCTAGTTTTAAACAAATTCCTGGAAAGGGGCCATCATGATTGGCATATGCAAAACAAGATTCACTCTGAAGCTGAGGAGAGGGTTCCCCTTGCCACCTTTGGTGGCAAAGTTCTAAGATAATCCCTAAGATTCCCACCTCCTGGTGTATGTGTTTTGTATAATCTCCTACCCTTGGGTGTGGGTGGAAACTGTAAATATTATAAGATAGTCATTTCCTTGTTTCGATTGTTATGCGGCAAATGGTGATGGAGTAAACCCTCTGGTGATTATACTATATAAGACTGTGTCATAGCAGACGGGGGAAGAGATTGGAAGTGTGAGAGAGACTCAGTACCACAAGGATTCTAAGCCACTAGCTCTGAACGTGGAGGGGCCATATGGCAAGGATCTGAGGGTGGCTTGTTGGAGCTGAGAACAGTCCCTGATTGACACCAGCATCCACCAGGAACTGAATTCTTCCAACAGTCTGAATTTGCATGGAAGCAGATTCTTCCCCAGAACTTCCAGAAAAGCATGTAATGTGGCTGGACACCCAGATTTCACCCTGTGAAACCCTGAGGAAAGAATCCACACACGATTCCCAGACTTCTGACATATGGAACTGTGAGATAATAGATGGGTGTTGTTTTAAGCCACTAATATATAATTTATTTTGCAGCCATTTATTTTGCAGTTTTCTAACTGAAAGAAGCCATAAAGAACCAAATTCTGCCAATGGCCTGAATGGACTTGGAAGAGACCAATGTCCCTTGGATGGCCTCTCAGTCCCAGCTGACACCTTAATTCAGCCTGGGAGACCCCAAGCAGAGAACCCAGTTATTTTGTGTCCACACTTCTGACACATAAAAACTGTGAGATAATAATGGGCGTTGTTTTGTTTTGCTAGGTTTGTGGTAACCATTGTGAAGCAATATATGATTAATACACTCCCCATTCTCCACCCTCAGGTCACGTTGGAGGTAGACAGCTGAAAGCACTGGACTTTGTCAAAACAAAGTGGAGGTTAGATGTTGAGTATAAAATAGATAACAGTAACATTTTATTACCATAATATTATTTTCTGAATTCATAAATATAATAAAGTTAATAAAGGAAAATCATAGTACTGTTCTAAAGAAATTGAGGGTTATGAATGACAATTACTACATCCCATTTATTTCTCTATTTTCTGTTTTTTGCACACATCAAGACAATCCCGACTCACACATATTTAGTAATCATGCAGTCAATTTAATAATTTTAGACATGCATAGGCTTGAATAAAGAAATAGACCACTGTAGAGATATAACCTCTGTAATCACTGAGACAGTTACAAGAAGTCTAATTAAACACAAAGAAATGATAGAATTTTTATACCAGGATTTGTATAAAATCAAATTTTTTATGGTTGCACAATTAATGCTGTCTCTAGAGTGTTTCAGTTTGATAGGACATTTAAATATGCATGTTAATTTTATTACAGTATTTATAATAGATAAATATATATAATATTTAAAACAGATCAATATATTATGCATATATATGAGTGTGTGTGTATATGTATATATATATATGTATATATATATTTTTTTATGAAGTTTGAATCCAGGCTTTGTGGAGCACTAAAGCACCTCTAGGGTTCCATAGAAAATAATTTGAAAGCTCTTGCTCAGACCCATGATTCTGTGCGGACAACTGCTGGTCTTTCAGATAGCTAACCTTATCTAGGAGAAAGCTAAATGGATTACTTAATTTACAAATACCTCATGTTAAGCTGTTGTGAGGCTAAAATTCTGGTGGGAAGAGGAAGAATCTCAGGTTTTGGGTTACAACAGTTCTCAGCCCTTTTGAACTCATCTCCTGGGACTGATGCCTCCCTCCTAGAGGGGAGGCCAAGCAGGGATTTCTTGTACCTGGGATTCTACATGTTTGTGGGCCATGCAGTATTGGAACTTGCTCGCAATGGAACAGACAGCTGTGATCTTGGGCTGTAGAGCTGGTCTAGCCTCACCACATGGCAACTGGGGGTGACTTGCTCCTCTAGACCCCATTGACTGAAGTGTGGCTTAAGTTTCCAGTTAGTCTAGAAAACTAAATGTCAAGATGTCTATGAAAGTTTTAACCCAGTACCTGGGACCTATTTAAAACTCAAGAAAATGACTGGCTCAATATACCTAATCTAAAACCCTGGGGCCAGGTGTTTTTTGGAATTTTAGAAATTTTTGGATTTCAGAAAGAAAATTTGGTGCAAATATATATTGTAATGCCCCTGGAAAATGCTAGGACAGCAGCCCATAATCAAACATGGTAATGTATCATTTTTTAGATCCATATTAAGTATGAATATTCATACCAAGTGGGCTAAATAAAAACCACAATAGCCCCCTGAGTCAGAGACATTTTATAATAATAAAAGAGCTATAAGAAAGTGTCCAGGAAAATGTAACAATTATAAACATGCATGCATCAAACACAGGAGTCCCAAACACCTGAAGCAAAAACTGACAGAATTGAAGAGAGAAATAGATCTATCAACAGTAGTGGTTGAAGAAAACTTCAACACCTTACTCAAAATAACTGATCAAACAATTAGACAGAAAATCAGTCATATTTAGAGGCTACAGATGATAACTAAAGATTCCCAAACCTCTAGCCCAAGTTTCTTTCTTTTTTTTTTGTTTTTAAAGGTTTATTTATTTTAGAGAGAGAAAGCATGCACGGAAGCAGCGGGGGGTTGGGGCGGGGGTGGGGGGAGAGAGAGAGAGGGAAACAAGCAGACTTCCAGCTGAGGAGGGATCCTGACGCAGGGCTCCATCTCAGGACCCCAGAACCCCGAGATCATGACCTGAGCCGATTCCAAGAGTCAGATGCTGACCAGATTGAGCCACCCAGGTGCCGCTAGCCCAAGTTTCATTTGAACTAGCCTAGCTTCCTGATCTAACCATACAATATTGATTTCTATGCTTATTAACTTAAGGCTCATGGATCCCCAGGCAGCCTATTTGTGGCTTTTAAGGGCTATGTCATAAACTTGTAAAATAATATGCAATTTTTTTTTTTTTTTTTGTGAGGGAATGCATTTGGAGAAGGTGCGTTCATAATTTTCATCAGTTAGTTAACATATATTCTTTTCAGGATGTACTGTGTACCAGGTCCTGGCCTAAGTGTTGGGGAAACAACTGTGAATAAGACATTTGTATGGAGGTGAGGTGTGTAGGACATTCAGACAAAAATCATAAGTAAATGAGAATACTTTAAATACTGATGCATGCTCTGAGGGCCACTAATTTAGTTGGAGTAGTCAAAGAAGGCTTCTCTTTGGAGGTGATATTTAAAGGGTGGAGAGGGAAGAAGGGAAGCACTTAATATCTTGAGATAGGGACAAGTGTGTTATGTTCAAGAGGCTGAACAAAGCCGGAGTGGCTGAAGCACAGTAACCAAATGGGAGAGTGGAGAGAGCTGATATTGGAGGAAGCAGGGTTCATGTTTGAGATTTCCCTATACCCAGTCATATCTTGCAAAGATACAGTCATATTTTCTTTTCTGGGATCAGCTTTGTAAAGCCAAAGTATTTTACAAGATAGAGGATTTAGTTGCTGGATTGAGGGCCTATTAGCAACAATCAACACTTGTACTCTAAGTAGATAATGAACATTTAGGTCCTATAAAGTCTAGAGCCATGGGTTCTATTCTACATATTTGTATAACTTCTGACTGGGATACTCTGTCTAGTGTCTCTATTGTCCCATCTCTAATTACAAAAGTAATAGCTGGTATTTATTGAATGCTTTCTGTGTGCCAGGCTTTCTTCTATTTTACATGGATTATTGCAATCTTCACAAGTAACTTATGAGGTAGGTATTATTCTTGTTATAGATGGGGAAATTGAGGTACAGAAAGATTAAATAGTGCTACAAAAATCATGGATTTCAGGGCCATCAAATAAAATATCTTTCAGGGAATTTGGAGAGTCTCTCTGGTATGATTTTTGCTTGTGAATCTTTGGAGAAATTTTTTTTTTTTTACTTTTTTATATTAAAGAGTCAATAACAAATTAGACTTGCCTTACCTTATTTCCAAGTTAGTTTCACGGGAAGAATAATGTTAATGTTTTCTGGCTACATGGCATATATCTTTAAAAGTATTCTAAATGCTTCCTGTTAGCTAGTGATGCTCATAATATTGAAAATATTGTTTTCAAGGAAGTGATGGGCTGAATAAACATGATTCTTCACTATAGATCCATTGCACTCTTGGCATGATGTTTCTGAATACTTGCATGAAGTCATTTCTTCACAAGAACATCTTGCTTGTGTTACCAAAATTATACTCTGCTGAGGAGACAGCTCATGACTCATGTGTAAAAGGATCATTTGTAACTCTTCTGGGAAAAGTGCTCATTTTCAACTTGCATTTATTGGCACTGTTCAATTTAAGTGAGAATGCTGTGTGAAGTAGCTCTCCTAAAAAATCATCTTTGAGTTTATTTAGTTAGTAACACAATCCAGCCCTTGTCAAATCCATTTACTACTATTTACATATGAGCCATCTTAAAGAGGGCTGAAAAATTATTAATAGGCTATTCGTTTCTCAGATTGTTCAAAAATGAGGTGCTAAGACAGAACTAGGTTCTTTTGCATTTTTATATTTCCTCCTAAATCTTGGCTGATGTCCCCTGCTCTTGTATACTGTGGGAAACTTTCCTATGGTGGTAATGAGCTTCTGTCAGGGATTACATATAGGCAGCCCAATCCACAGGCCCTGTCAGACCCAAGAATTCACACAGTGTTAAACAAATTTTTCATGTGAAGACCTTTAGTTGGGGCATTCCTGTGCCAATTTATCTTGTTCCCGTTACTCTGTTTTGTATGACCCAGTCATACATTTATATGATGAATTTGGCTTCTGAAGCATACGTAAGGGTGATCTTCAGTTTGTACAAGATGGCTCCCTAATTTTCTCTTTATCAAAGTATGGGTGCCTTTTGGCCAGCTCGTCAACTGGGTACATTGTGGGATTTCTCAAAACTCGAACATGTCTGGCAAAGACTCAGTCTTATTTTCTTTCTGGGGTCCAATTTTTTATAACAAAGCATTCTACAGGATTGGGGAATTAGTTACTGGAGTCGAGTCTGTTAACTGCAATCAAGATTTGGGCTACACATGTGGGCTAATGATTGGGGCCAGTGATATGCTTTGCCCTGAATACTATTCTAAATATTTATGTAACTTCTGACTTGATGCATGAATTTTTATTTTATTTATTTATTTAAAAAATATTTTATTTATTTATTTATTTGATAGAGACAGAGGGATAGAGAGAGAGAGTACAAACAGGGGAGCAGCAGAGGGAGAGGGAGAAGCAGGCTCCCCACTGAGCAGAGAGACAACTGGGGTTTTATCCCAGAACCTTGGGATCATGACCTGAGCTGAAGGCAGACACTTAGCCGACTGAGCCACCCAGGCACTCCGATGCATGAATTTTTAATCACTGTGTGCCTTGGGGAATAGTTTGGGTTAAGAGACTGCCAATTATTTACTCTGTAATACGTAGCACACTTCCTTATCACTAATTTTCATATTAGCCCCAAGTCCTGAAAAAAAAATCTCTAAAAGATTCTGTACTTGCACTGTCCAATATAGTAGCTACTAGCATGTAGCTAATGAGCACTTGAAACATGACTGGTCCAAATTAGTACAAAGATGTACTGTAAATGTAAAATGCCAGATTTCCAAGATGTAATATGAAAAACAGAGTATTAAATATCTTCTTAGTAATTTTTTATATTGATTACATGTTGAAATGATAATATTTTAGATATATTGGGTTAAATAAAATATATTATTAAAATTGATCTACCCATTTCTTTTTTTCCTTTTTAAATGTGACTATTAGAAAAATTAAAATTACATGTGTGGCTTGCATTTGTGACTTGTACTATATTTATATTGGACAACATTGTTCTAAATAGCCAACAAAGACCATTATAAACTCTAATACATATTAATGTTTAGCACAGATCACAACTGGGAAATATTTACATTCATTAGTCTTGGTGTTGGACTAAATGTATTTGTCATAGTGCAGTTGTAATTTAAATGCCAATAAATCCTCATTGAGTCAGAACACTTATCTCTTGCTTGAGTTCATCCATTCATCCTCCACTACTTCCAGTTTAAAAAAATCTTCCCAAAATACAGTTGGATGTGCATGTTCTGGTCTCTGAAATAGTTCCTTTGCTTTTAGTGGATTTTAGTTGAGAAGCAGGAGGCACATGGTTTGTTTTGACAGCTAGGAATGCAAGAGACTTTCTAGTTTAGATTTAACATTCCATCTGCTGTGTTTCGCAAGTGGAAGAGCTGAAGCTCCTTGAAGAGGGACCTGATGGAATGGGGTGGTGGTGGCTCTGTTTTATCCTATGTCTTCCTTTTTTTTTTTTTTTTTTAAACTTAGGAGCTAAAGAAGAGACATAACAAACAATATCACTCTGCATTAGCAACTTTGCCAAATGTAACAGATGAACATACTCTATTGAGTATCACTCAGATTGCTCACTGCTCTGCCTCAACTACTAGGGAAAACCACCTCTTTAAAGCTATAGATTCTGGTTCTGATTTAAGAGCCTGCCTCCTCTGGATTGCTAGAATGCGTCAAAAGCAGAAGCCTGCTTCTTAGAGCAAATTGAATAAATTTCTGATTGCCAGGTCTCTGTGGAATTCATATGTGGATGGGATTCAGATATAGGGACTCAAAGGATTTATTTCTCTTGCTAACACTTAGGCCAAACTTGTATCTTCTAAATTCAGATATCTAGTAACAGTGTTCTGAGTGAATGGCTGGGGATTATAGCAACTGCTTTTGTAGCCTGACTATGGTAAAATGCCTTAAATGAACTAACTACAGTGGCAGAGAATATTAGCTGTCCAACAAGATTAGTTCTTCCTTTCAGAGTAATAGAATTGTAGTTGGAATGTGGCTGGTCAGGTAGACATTAAAATTTCCAAACTTCTTTGAAGTTATGTATATAGCTATGCAGTTAATTTCTCTTTAATGGAATGCAAGGGGAAGTGAGGTGTACCAGTTTTGGGCCAAGCCTTTAAGTTGGTGAATGTGCTTTCTCCACATATTCTTACCCCATCCCATAGCTGAAAAGGCAATGACCGTATTGACTTGAGACTCGGAGATGTGGAGTCTTTATTAGCCTAGGTCCCTTAATGACCATGTAGAACAGAGGTATCTGCTCTGGGCTGTTCCTTGAGAGAGAAATACATTTTTATGTATTTGAGCTATTTCATTTTGGGGGTGTTACAGTTGTTTGGTCTACCTTAACTAATGTAAACATATTAGGTGTTATATTGGTATAATTAACTGATTTGAAAATAAGGAAATGTAACAAATCACAACAAAAATAATTTTCTTTACTCTTAGGATACATTTTTATCTGCAATAGTCACGAATTATTTTTCTTGCATTCCACTTAAGCTGGCTGCAGCCATTAGTCATAGAGGTGGAGGATATTTGAACTGGGAAGGGATCATTTAGTCAAACCCATTTTGCAGATGAGGAAAAACCCATAACTTGCCAGCCTGATGTGACATGGATAGAGAGTTGCAAGAATTGAGCTAGAATTCATTTCCTCTTTCTCATGCCAATATCTTTACAATATATCTAAGAGGTATAATAATTTTCATCCAACATGGCAACTGTGACTGGTCAGTAGTGCCTGTCCAGACTAGTGTTTTCAGGAGAATGAAGCCACTTTCTGGCTCATGGGAGAGGAAAGAGAGTGGACACAATTATGCATTGCATTCACCAATTGTGCATTATCCAGTGCAACTTTACACCAAGATAAGTACTGTGATGTATCTTGGCAGTATTGAGAAAGTTCTAGTTTTATTTATCTTTTTTTTCTTTTCTTTTTTAAAAGGATTTATTTATTTATTTGACAGAGAGAGACACAGTGAGAGAGGGAACACAAGCAGGGGGAATGGGTGAGGGAGAACAGGCTTCCCACAGAGCAGGGAGCCCGATGCAGGGCTTGATCCCAGGACCCTGGGATCACCACCTGAGCCGAAGGCAGATGCCTAATGACTGAGCCACCCAGGTGCCCCTATTTATCTTTTGAATAGTGACAGTCTAAATGGAAAATTCTGATAGTGTCATCACCAACGGAATTAGCATTCCAGTGGAGTGGAAAGAACATAGGATTGGGTATCTGAAAATTTAGGTTTTAAGCCTTAGTTTTTTACTAACTTTACCTTGGGCAGGTCACTTATATATCTAAACTTCAATTTGCTCCTCTGTAAGATAATGTTGTAACAAAGATTCTATTCCAGGTTCAAATTTTTGTTATTCTTTAAGCATATTTTATTTCATTGATGGCATTCACAAAATATAGTTCATTGCTCTCATATCTCTCATATCTATCTGTCAACATAGCCGTCAAGAGGCACATTTAATTGTATTCACTAAAAAATCTGAGTGTCCATAATATTACAATTAATTAATTGTCATAAGAATATGGACTTGTATGGAGCCTTTATTTATGTTTTTACATTTGATCTCCATAACAACTCTATGACATTGGCAGATCTTTTTTATAACATGGCATGGTGTGAAAAAAGGGATTCATTGACAGGTAATAAAACTATGGCTTGGGAAGAGTAAGTGACAAAACCCTAAATCACATAACAAGTAAGTAAAGAAATAGGAGGCTGATTTTAGAGTGGATGCACATTTTCTCTAGATCACACTTCTTCACAATTCTTTAGGATTAAAAACAGTTGTAGTTTGCTTTGAAAAATGTTTATAAAGACTACTGTGTGTGTCTAGGGTGATTCAGATTTCAGACATCTTGAGTTTTACTTGGTGAATTTTTTTTTTTTATTGTTGTTGACATATGTAATAGAGATCACCAGTGTCCTCTTTCACCTGCTTTTTTGCTGGTAGAATCACACATGCTACCACAACTCATTGGAAGTTTCTCTTGGCTCTATTCTCTGCGTGTTCATTGTTGGCTCAAATTAATCCATCTGTTGAGTCATGGTGGATCTTTGCCACAGCTTTTCAACCTAGTTTCAGTGTGACCCTTGGGTAGGAAACAACTCAGAGCAGCCCATCATGAGTCCAAGATGCTTCAGAGAAGAGCATGGGAGGATGTAACATCTGTACTGAATCAAAGTAATTGGTTGCCAAAATGCACTCCACATGCTTTCCTCTTTTCTTTCTCAGTTATGCTTTCATCAGGCAGCATTTAACAGCTGAGCTGTTGGACGGTATGGTGGACTCAGAACAACTGGTATCTGTCCTTATTGGAAAATCTTCAGAGTGCTTTACAAAGGAAAGACTCATGAGTAGACTGTCATGGCAAATGGTTTAAAAAATTACTTTGAGGATTCTGTTATCTTCCATTCAAAGGGAAGTATCTGGCTTATTTGATATCTCATGATGTTCTTTTAGATTAGATGGAAAAATATGGACCTGATGTCAAGGTAGTTAGGCAGATTCTTACCTACTTAAAAAATGTTAATTAATTGGATCAACCAGATCACTAGTGCTAGTCTAGTTTGGGCCCTGTTCTGTTAAATGTTTTTATTACAATTTGGATGAAAAACACATAGAATTTGCTTAACAAACTTTGGAAGTCACAAAAAACTAGAAGAACAGATAGTATATCAGATGTCAAGCTGTTTACCAAAAACTATGTTAATAGTCTATAATGATGACTTAAAACTAACAGGATATAATTCCTGAATTTAGGTCTGAAAAACAAAATTCTTTGTGAATGTTCACAAAGAGGAAGACTGAGTTTTGTAGCATTTTATGTGCAAAAGATTTTAGTTGATTGCAAGCTGAATATGAGCCAACAGTATGGGTACAGCTGCTGGGGGAGGCTAATGTAATCTGAGAGCAGTGTCAGGAGAATATGATATTTGGATTTATGGAGATGATGCCTTCATTGTAATGGGCACTGGTCAGAACTCATCACGAATATTGTATTGTTTTTGGTGCCGTATTTTAAGTGGATATTGTCAGATGAAGGAAATCAGATACTGGAGAAATCAGAAGAGTTCAAAGAATTAGGGATATTTAACCTAAATAAGGGAAACGGTGAGACCATAAGTTTGGGTTCTCCTGCGTCGTTTCTTGTTCATGCCTGTTTCTCAATATCCCACCTCATTTAGCATCTGTTCCCTATTTTATTTTTACATTTTTAGGAAGAAGTTTATTCTTGAAAATGCTTTTGGATTATAACTTTTTAACAGATGTCCCACTGTGTTAAAAATTAATATTCAATTACTAAACACAAATTTCAACAATTACAATATTTTATTTTAGTACCACCTTTTACTTTTAAAATTTTCCCCACTTTGGATAGTAAATTTTATCATCACCTAGTAACCATTTTGCTATTTGGAGGATTTTCTTGTTGGGAGATTTATTTTTTATAAAGAACTGCTTTTATGTAGTTCACAAGAGAGGACTTAGCTCAACTGGCAACCATTATAGAAAGTCTTGTTTCAGCTCAGTATAAACTTTATGAAGGGGTAGGATCTCACCTCTGGGAAAGTTCAAGTGAGGCTTGAAGACCTTTTGCATGCCAGGGATTTAAACATACTTTATTATGGAAAACATTCAGTATGCATCAAAGTAGAGAAAATAGTACAGTGTCAGTAATGTTTTAAAGATGGAATCCAAGGGCGCCTGGGTGGCTCAGTTGGTTAGGCGACTGCCTTTGGCTCAGGTCATGATCCTGGAGTCCCGGGATCGAGTCCCACATCAGGCTCCCTGCTCGGCAGGGAGTCTGCTTCTCCCTCTGACCCTCCTCCCTCTCATGCTCTCTGTCTCTCATTCTCTCTCTCGCAAATAAATAAAATCTTAAAAAAAAAAAAATTTAAAGATGGAATCCAAATTCCCAAGTGACTGCAGCCATTTGAAGTCACCTTTTTTAGTGAATGCTGCAGTGCTGACCAGGCTATGGTAAATGCTTAATAGGTCACATTACAGCACACATGATGCTAATAATAGGCTTTCTTTGCCAAGTTTTGCTGATAGCTAGAATCACAGGCCTCTGGGTACTAGCAGTCTGTTTCTTTCTTCTCTTTGGTTTCTTTGGTTTGGTGATGTGCAGTCCCTCATGCATAAAGGAGAATTACTATTTTATTTTGGTCTTTCTAATTCTTCCTTAGTGGAGGGCCTTGATAGAGATGTGGCCTGTCACTGCCTCATCCTAGCCCCAACCCAGATGACCCCCCAAACTCCTAACCCACAGTCCCTGGACCATTAAGAAGTGCTTAATACACATTTGCTGACTGAATAAATCACTAACTGGCTGCCATCTTTCATCCCTGGACCAGTAGAAGCCTAGCATAATTCTCTCCTCACTAAAAAATGGGGTTTGGAAGTAATTTTAAGTTGTTCTACCTATGGGAAGTTTGAAGAAGCTTGGATATAAGAGAACTCTTGGCATTGGTGCCATCTTAGGTAGTAACTTCTGGATTCTTTTCTTAATAAACAGACTCTAATTAGGAACCAGGCACATCCATTCCCACAACCTGCTGTGTAAACATAAGGAAGTCCCAGGTCTCTTTGCATTTAAATACTACAACCATCACCTTGCATGAAATTTTACTCAGGAAGACACGACGAAAATTCAGAGGAGAGATTCTGTACCCTTATAGTTGGATAATGAGAAACCCACTTAATGGTTGAAACAGAATCTCTTGGGGAGCAAGACTTGAGTGTCATTCCTAAGGTGGTCAGTGAGAGGTCTTACTAGATTCTATTTTTCCTTCATGAAAGGGCAGAAATTGTCTCTCATACTTTAGCCAATCCATGTATCTTTAAAATTCACTTATTTCACCAATGAGAGCAATTGCTGCTGCATTCATTATGGCATTTAATAAGCCTCTAATATTACCAATAAAAATCCATTTCTGACACTCACTATGCCAATGATCAAAGTATTTGGTATTAATGAAGATAATTATCAAGATTGATGGATCTGATATTAATTAAGAACCATTTGTAGTAGTCACCACGGGAGTGTAGCATTTCTAATAGAATGCCTACTTACTTTCCCAAAAGTGTGAATTCTCAGTCGGGGCAACTGGATGCCCCTAGACTTAAAGCATAAAATAAAAATATCATGCTACTCTTGGTGAAGTATTTTAAAAATAAATTTGCATATACTGTAACACCAGTGTGTAATCATACATGAACTCCATCCAATGGACTTGGCCCTGGCTCTTTTGCATGACTCTTGTTGGCTCCAGTGTTGTTTTCCAATGTTGGTCATTGGTTTTCATTTTCCCATTAATATCTTGCATCTGATGTTTCCCTTGGCCTCATGATGTCATTATGTCTGAAGCTATGTGGCTATCAGGACTTATGTATGATGTATATATGCTTGACATTGAGCTGGAATTTTGTTTATGCCTACTGAGATTTGCTGTGGTGTATTGTTGGTCTTCATCCTTTCTGGAGATGAGTGCCCAAGTGCTTCCCAGTTAAATCAACTCCTAATAACCCAGGTACAAAAAGCATGTGATAGGGAAATTATATGGGGCAAAATTCCCTCAAATGATGAGACAGAGTTTGAGATGAGTTTTAGTGTTTTAAAAGTTATTTATTAAATCATAATTGACAAAAACTGAGCTGTACATATTTAAGGTGTAAAATTTAAGTTTTGAATTTATGTATGTATCTGTGAAACTCATTGTAATCAGGATAATGAAGATATTCATCATGTCCCTTGGGAATCTTGCCTTCTGCCTCTCTCTCTACTCACCCCTGACCCTAGGCAAAAACTGACTTGCATTCTGTCACTTTACACTAGTTCTCTATTCCTAGGATTTTATGTAAATGGAATCATGCAGTGTATATTCTTTTTTGTCTGGTTTCTTTCACTCAGCATATTTATGTGGGATTCATTCATGTTGTAGTAATTCACTTATTTTTGTTACTGAGGAGTATTCCATGGTTTGGATATACTAGTTTGTTTATCCATTCACCTTTTGAATTGTTGGATTGTTTCTACCTTTTGTCTATTATAAAGTTATTTTATCAACATTCATGTATAAATGTTTGCATGAATATATGCTTTCTTTTCTCTTTGAAAAATACCTAGTAGTGGAATGGCTGGATCATATGGTAGTTTTTAAGAAACTCTCAAGTTGTTTTTAGGAGTGATTACTCCATTTTACCCTCCCACCAGCAATGAATGGGTCTTCCAGTTTCTTCACATCCTTGACAACGCTTAGTATGCTAGTCTTTTTAAATGAGCCACTCTAACAGGTTTGTAATGGTATTTCACTGTGGTTTTAATTTGCATTTCAGTGATGACTAATGATGTTGAACATCTTTTTGTGTTTATATGCCATCTGTATATTCTCTGTGGTTAAGTGTTCAAATCTAATGCCTATTTTTATTTGTTTATTTTTTAAAGGCTTTATTTATTAGAGAGAGAGAGAAAGAGAGCGGGGGGAGGGGCATTGAGAGGGAGAGAATTCAACCAGACTCCACATTGAACACGGAGCCTGACACAGGGCTCAATCTCACGACTCTGAGATTATAACCTGAGCTGAAACCAAGAGTCAGTCGCTCAGGTTGCTCAACTGATTGAACCACCCAGGCGCCCCTAATGTCTATTTTTAAATTGGGTTGCTTTCCTGTTACTGAGTTTTGGGAATTCTTTATAAATTCTGGTTACAGGTCCGTTATAAGATGCACAATTTGTAATTTTTTCTATTCTTTGATTTGTATTTTTATTCTCTGTTTAACAGTGTTTTTAGAAGAGCCATAGTTTTTAATTTTGAGGAAGTTCAGTTTATTAATCTGTTCTTCTATGGATTATATTTCAATGTAATATCTAAAAAATCCTTGCCTAAACTAAGGTCACAAAGATTTTCTCCTGTATTTTCTTCCATAAGTTTTATAGTTTTAGGCTTACAAGTCCATTTTGAATTATTTTTTTGTATATTTGTATATGGTGTAAGTATGGATTGAAGTTCTTGTGTGTCTATGAATGGATATCCAATTTTCTCAGAATCATTTGTTGAAAAGACTATCCTTTGTCCACTGAATTGTCTTTGCACCTTTATGAAAAACAAATTTTCCATATATGGCTGGATCTGTTTTTGTACTTTTTCATTCTGTTCTGCTGATGTATATGTTTACTTTTATGCCAATACCATTGCCTTGATTATTTTAGCTTTATAATAAGTCTTAAAATCAGATAGTAATAATTCTTCAACTTTGTACTTTTTTTTATTATATTATGTTAATCACCATACATTACATCATTAGTTTTTGATGTAGTGTTCCATGATTCATTGTTTGTGTATAACACCCAGTGCTCCGTTCAGTACATGCCCTCTTTAATACCCATCACCAGGCTAACCCATCCCCCCACCCCCCTCCCTTCTAGAACCCTCAGTTTGTTTCTCAGAGTCCATAGTCTCTCATGGTTCATCTCCCCCTCCGATTCCCCCCCTTCATTTTTCCCTTCCTACTATTGTCTTCTTCTTTTTTTTTAAACATAATGTATTATTGTTTCAGAGATACAGGTCTGTGATTCAACAGTCTTACACAATTCACAGTGCTCACCATAGCACATACCCTCCCCAATGTCTATCACCCAGCCACCCCATCCCTCCCACCCCCCACCACTCCAGCAACCCTGTTTGTTTCCTGAGATTAAGAATTCCTCATATCAGTGAGATCATATGATACTTGTCTTTCTCTGATTGACTTACTTTGCTCAGCGTAATACCCTCCAGTTCCATCCACGTCATTGCAAATGGCAAGATTTCATTCCTTTTGATGGCTGCATAATATTCCATTATATATACCTACCACAACTTCTTTATCCATTCATCTGTCGATGGACATCTTAGTGATCCGAAGGGGTACGTGCACTCCGATGTTTACAGCAGCAATGTCCACAATAGCCAAACTATGGAAACTTTATACTTTTTTGGTTGTTTTGGCTCCTCTGAGTCTTTTCTGCTTCCATGTGAATTTTATTTATTTTCAATTCTTTAAGTTAATTATTTTATTTATTTATTTATATTTATTTTTTTAAAGATTTTATTTATTTGTGAGAGAGAGAGAAAGAGCATGGAGCATGAGCAGGGGAGAGGCAGAGGAATAGGGGGAAGCAGAATGCCTGCTGAGCGGGAAGCCTGATGCAGGCTCGATCTCAGGACCCTGGGATCATGACCTGAGCTGAAGGCAGATGCTCAACCGACTGAGCCACCCAGTTGCCCCATAATTTTTAAAAATTTTTAGAAGGTTTTATTTATTTATCTATCTTAGAGAGTATTTGCACAAGCATAAGTAAGGGAAGGGGCAGAAAGGGAGGGAGAGGGAGAAAATCCCAAGCAGTCTCCCAGCTGAGCCTGGAGCCCAACATGGGGCCTGATCCCATGACCCCAAGATCCTGACCAGAGCCGAAATTAAGAGTCAGATGCTTAACCTACTGACCCACCCAGGAGCACCCCATGTGAATTTTAGATCCACTTTGCCAATTTCTACATTTCTGGGATCTTATTGGGATCATATTAAATCTATACATCAATTTGGGAGAACTGATATTGAGTCTTTCGACAAATAAATCCAGTATATCATTCTATTTATTTAGATCTTTTTAAATTTCTCTCAGTAATGTTTGTACTTCAATGTACTGGTCTTTCACAAATTTTGTAAGATCTACTCTTGATTACTTCAAATATTTTGACGCTATATAAATGATCATGATTTTTAAAAAGATTTTATTTATTTATTTGACAGAGAGAGAGAGAGCACAAACAGGGGGAGTGGCAGGCAGAGGGTGAGGGAGAAGCAGGCTCTCTGCTGAGCAGAGAGCCTGAGTGGGGCTTGATCCCAGGACCCTGGTATCATGATCTGAGCCAAAGGCAGATGCTTAACCGACTGAGCCTCCCAGGTGCCCCAATGATCATGATTTTTAATTTTAATATCTGATTCTTCATTGCTAGCATATCAAAATACATGGAGTTTTTTTTTTTATTTTTTTTTTAAAGATTTTATTTATTTATTTGAGAGAGAGAATGAGATAGAGCATGAGAGGGTCAGAGGGAGAAGCAGACTCCCTACCAAGCAGGGAGCCTGATGTGGGACTCGATCCCGGGACTCCAGGATCATGACCTGAGCCGAAGGCAGTCGCTTAACCAATTGAGCCACCCAGGCGCCCCAAAATACATGGAGTTTTATTTATTGACTTTTTATCCTACCACTTCTTTTATTAATTCTATAGCTTTTTTTGTATATTCCACCAGATTTTCTGCAGAGACAATCATGTCATCTGCAGGTGAAGACAGTTTTAATTTTTCCTTCTCCTAGGGTGAATTTTATTTTGTTTTCTTGACTTATTATACTAGCTATAACCTCTAGTACAATGCTGAATAGAGACTGTGAGATTGAAAATCTTTGTCTTGTTGCTGATCTTAGGGTTCCCTTAGATAATTTCATCTTTTACCATTGAATATGATATTGACTATAAGTTTTTCATCACAATGATTATAAATGTAGTTGTATTTATAACAGTTAACTATTCTAGGAGTAAAAACTATTCCTAGTTTGCTGAAAGTTCTTCTCATGAATGGATGTTAGATGTTATAAAAATACTTTTGTTGTCTATTGAGATAAATATATGGGTTTTCTCTTCTTTCTTTCTTTTTTTTCCAGTTTGTTCATATTCTTTATATTGATTGATTTTCATATGTTAAACCAACTTTGTATTCTTGGGATTAAATCACACTTGGTCATGATGTGTTATCCTTTTGGTATTTTCTTTAATTTAATATGCTAAAATTTTGTTTAGAATATTCACATTGTGTTCATAAGGGATATTGGGGATGTAGTTTTTTTTTTCTTTTAATGCCTTTATTTGATATTAAGATATTGCTATCCTCATAGAGTAAGTCAGGAAGCATTTCTGCCTCTTCAGTTTTCTAAGAAAGCATTTGTAGAATTGTTATTATTTCTTTTTTAAATGTTTGGTAGAATTTCCCATTGAGGCCATGTGGGATTGGAGTTTTCTTTGTGGGAAGATTTTAACCTGTAAACTCAGTTTTGTTAATAGCTATTATGCTTTTCAGATTATCTGTTTCTTTTTGAGTGTAGTTTGGTAGTTGGTCTTTTGTGGGATTTATCTATTTCATCTATGTGGCTAAATTTATTTGCATAAAGTTGTTCATACTATTTCCTTATTATATTTTTATTATCTATAGAATCTGTGGTGATGTCATCCTTCTCATTCCTGGTATTAGTAATTTATATTTTCTTTCTTTTTTCATGGTCCATCTGTCTAAAGGTTTATCAACTTAATTGATCTTCTCAAATAATTGACTGTTGGTTTTTATTCTCTCTACTGTTTTTCCCTTTTTTGTCATTAATTTTCATTCTGATTATTACTTTTTCCTTTCTTCTACTTCCTATGGATTTAATTTGCTCTTCTTTTGCTAGTTTCTTAAGGTAAAAGCTTAGATTATTGGTTTGAGCCTTTTTTTTTCTTTTTCTATATAGGTGAAAGATACTATAAATTTCTACTTAAGTATTACTTTAACAGCATCCAACTAATTTGATATGCTGTGTTTTCATTTTAATTTAGTTCAAAATTCTAATTTTCATTTTGATTTTTTTTTCTTTGACTCATGGATAATTTAGAAGTGGTTCCAAATTTAGGTTGGAAATTTTAGGTTATAAATATTTAGGGAATTTCCATATATCTTTCTGTCAGTGATTTATAATTTAACTCATTTATGATGAGATTATACTTTTTATAACTTGAATCCTTTTTTATTGAGACTTGTTTTATGGTCCAGAATATGGTCTGTCTTGATAAATGTTTTTTTTTAAAATTTTTATTTTATTTTTCTTTAAAAATTTTTTTAAAGATTTTATTTTATTTATTTGACAGAGAGAGAGACAGCGACAGCGAGAGAGGGAACACAAGCAGGGGGAGTGGGAGAGGGAGAAGCAGGCTTCCCGCTGAGCAGGGAGCCCAATGTGGGGCTCCATCCCAGGACCCTGGGATCATGACCTGAGCCGAAGGCAGATACTTAACGACTGAGCCACCCAGATGCCCCTATCTTGATAAATATTTTATGTTATGTTAGAAGAATGTATCCTGTATTTTTTGGGTGGAAAGTTCTATAATAGTCAGGACAACTTGGCTGATAGTGTTGATCAAATCTTCTTATTCTTACTGACTTCTGTCTACTTGTTCTGTCAATTGCTTATTTATTTAGACATTTTTAAAATATTTATTTACTTGAGAGATAGAGCGAGAGAGAGAAAGAGAGCGTGTGCACAGAGAGGGAGAAACAGACTCCCCACTGAGCAGAGAACCTGATGTAGGGCTCTATCCCAGGACCCTGAGATCATGACCTGAGTCGAAGGCAGATGCTTAACTGACTGAGACACCCAGGAGCCCCAGTTCCATCAATTATTGAAAGAGGAATATTGAGATACCAGACTATAATTGTGGATTTGTGTGTTTTTCATAAGATTATATCAATTCTTGCTTTATGTATTTTTAAGCTATGTTATTTTGATCAATCGACCATTTATCATCTTCATCACTGCTTATGAAATTTACATGGTCTTATATAAATGTAGCCATTCTCATTTTCTATAAATAGTTTAAGCATGATATATATTATACCCTACTTTTACTTTTAGCCTATTAGTATTTTTGTATTTGAAGTGTGTTTCTTGTAGACAGCATGTAGTTGAGTTTTTAAAATTAGCCTTTGCCTTTTTTAGGGCTATTTATACCATTTATTTTTGAGTTAAGTATTGATACGTTTGGGTTTAAATATATCATCATGCTGTTTGTTTTTTATTTATCTTATTTATTCTTTATTCCTCTTTCTACACTTTCTGCCTTCTTTTGAATTAATAGAATGTATTTTTGTGCTTCATTTTATCTTTTGTTGGCTTATTAGCTGTAAATTGTATTTTATTATTTTGGTAGTTTTTAAAAGAGTTTATAGCGTACATCTGAAACTCATCATAATCTACCATCAAGCAGTATTATATCATTTCACATTTCATATGAGATCCTTTAAACAGTATACTTCTAATTTTCCTCTCCTGGCATTTGTGCTATTGTTGTCATACATTTTATTTTTACATATGTTACAAACACACACTACATTATTATTGTTTTTATTTAAGCAGTCTATAATCTTTTAAAAGTATTTAAATAATGAGAAAGATTTTAAAAATATTTACTCACATAGTTACCATTTCTGGTGCTTTTCCTTTATTTGTGTAAACGCATATATCTAGTGTCATTTTCATTTTGCCTGAAGGACATCCTTTAACTTTTTCTGGTAGTGCACATCTGCTGGAGATGAATTCTTTCTGCCTTTTAATGTCATTTGTGAAAGATATTTTCATTGGAAATTGAATTCTAGGTTGACTATTTTTTTTTTACTTTTAGTACTTTAATGATTTTTTTCCATTTTTTTTTCTGATGAGTAATCCTCTATCATCCTTCTCTTTGTTCTCTTATGTGTTTTGTATCTATTTTTGTTAGTGCTTTTCAGATTTTCTTTTTATTACTGGTTTTGAGTTATTAGACTATGATTTGCCTTTGTGTAGTTCTTTTTGTTTCTTGTGTTTGATGTACTTCTTAGATCTGTGGGCTTAGGGTTTTTATCAAATTTGGAAATGTTTTTGCTGTTATGGCTTCGAATATTTTTTTCTGTCCTCCCTCTCTCCTCTTTTTGAGACACTAATTTCATATTTGTCAGGCCATTTAAGTTGTCCCACAACTCACCAAAGTTCTGGTAATTGTTTTGGATTGTCTTTTTTCTCTGCGTTTCATTTTAGACAGTTTCTATTGCTATGTCCTCAAGTTCACTAATCTCTTCTGCAACATCATTTTGTGCTGCAGCTTATTTCTCATATTACCTCTACCCTTATTACTAAATTCATATTTCTCCAGCCATGGGACATACTTCACTTGTTTCCATTCTCCCAAACAGCAGTAATATATTGCAATACACTAGTGTTTGAACTTTTTGGAGGCTAACTGCAGAGATTATCTCATGATTTAGCAAAAAAAAAAAAAAAAATTAAAATTGACTATTAGCATGATTTTCTCTCAAGTTCCTTTATTACTGTAGGTACAGTTTTTTCACCATCCCTCAATTCTCACACCAAAGGATTATGTTACTCAGGGTACCTTTCGTTCTGAGACCTTTGCTCTCTTGCCTTTGGCTTCCTCCAACCCCCATATCCTTGTTAAATACTTACTCAGAGATCCTTAGCTTTCCCAACTCTACCTCAAACTAAATTCTTGTTTTCCTTTCATATCTGAAGAGCTTGCTATTAAAATTCTCTGAGTAAATCTGTTGACTCTGGGTCCCTACTTAGGGATGATATTAATAATATTTAACAACTCTCCTGGAAATTATGCCAGAGATTTCATACTGACCCAGGCTTAACTCTGGTAGTTGAAGGTGGGAGAGGTGGTTCTAGGGGAGGGTCTAGGGTAATTATGCTGTGGGAGGGTGTGATGGGGGTGGCTAGGATAGCACTTATTCATAAGCTGGTAGGAAAATCTTTCAATGTTTTAACACTGTGATACGGTGATTCCTTTGCCTATCCATGAATATCAGGTCTGTCAGTACACAAAACACTGGTAGTACTTTGGAATTATAGGATTTACTTTATGTGTTCAAATACTTGGCAGGGCTCTCTCACCCAGCCCTCTCTGTTAGTCAAAGGCAGGCTATGTAAATGTATTTTTGCTGTGTCCAGAGCCAACCTTTCTAAGGAGCATTTTTTCCTGTTCCAATTACATGAATCTGTTAATCACATGAGTAATTAGATATAGTTCTTCTTTCAAATGATGACAGCAATTTAAAAATAAAAGCTATACAATGCATGATGGCTATCATTTGATATCTTCTCTCTCACCAAGAAGTCCTCCAATCCTTAGAGCACCACCTAGTGTTTTAATTTAAATTATAATTCCCAAATGTATGTTTCTTCATTAGGATGAAATGACAATAAGAAAAACTATCAAAGTAAAGATATTTTTACCATTTTCATTTCCTTGTTTCTATTTTTTATAATTTAGAAGTAAATTAGATTTATCTGAGGTAACCTGTTACTTACAAAGAAGTGTATTGTTTACCTAGTTGCTAAGATTGTTGAAAATCCTTTTACTTTAACTTTTCATAACCTAGCATTCTGTGGGAATATAAAATGAAGGAACATTTTTACAATTGAAGAAATTTTTTCTCAGGTGTTGGTGTGAAACATTTCTAAAATAATCTTGTCTCCAAATACTGTCTTAATTTCATAGATGCTTAAAATGACAGCTGTTGATTATCTGAAGGTTTTTTTTGCTTTTATGTATTTATGTATTTATTTATTTATTTAAACTAACATCTTTTTCTTTTATTTAAATTCAACTAGCCGGGCACCTGGGTGGCTCAGTTGGTTAAGCATCTGTCTTCGGCTCAGGTCATGATCCCAGGGTACTGGGATTGAGTCCCACATCAGGCTCCCTGCTCAGCAGGGAGTCTGCTTCTTCCTCTCCCTCTGCCTGCCACTCCCCCCTGCTTGTGTTCTCTCTCTCTCTCTTTCTCTCTCTGTCAAATAAGTAAATAAATAAAATAAATTCAATTAGCCAACATATATTACATTAGTTTCAGATGTAGAGTTCAGTAATACATCTGTTGCATATAACACCCAATGCTCATCACATCACATGCCTTCCTTAATGCCCATTACCCAATTACCCCATCCCCCTACCTACGATCCCCTCCAGCAACCCTGTTTGTTTCCTGTAGTTAAGAGTCTCTCATGGTTTTTCTCCCTCTCTGATGACTTCCCATTCAAATTTCCCTCCCTTCCCCTATGGTCCTCTATGCCGTTTCTTATATTCCACATATGAGTGAAACCATATGATAGTTGTCTTTCTCTGATTGACTTATTTCCCTCAGCACAATACCCTCCAGTTCCATCCACATTGATGTAAATGGTAAGTATTCACCTTTCTGATGGCTTAATAATATTCCATTGTATATATATACCACATCTTCTTTATCCATTCATCGCTTAGCATAATACCTTCTAGTTCCATCCATGTCATTGCAAATGGCAAGAGCCATTTTGTTTTTTTTTTTTGATGGCTGCATAATATTCCATTGTATATATATACCACATCTTCTTTATCCATTCATCTGTTGATGGACATCTGGTCTCTTTCCATAGTTTGGTTATTGTGGACATTGCTGCTTAAACATTGGGGTGCAGGTGCCCCTTTGGATCACTACATTTGTATCTTTGGGGTAAATCCCTAGTAGTGCAATTCCTGGGTCATAGGGTAGCTCTATTTTTAACTTCTTGAGGAACCTCCATACTGTTTTCCAGAGTGGCTGCACCAGCTTGCATTGTAAGAGGGTTCCCTTTTCTCCTCATCCTCGCCAACACCTGTGGTTTCTTGTGTTGTTGATTTTAGTCATACTGACTGAAGTGGTATCTCATTGTGGTTTGATTTGTATTTCCCTGATGCCAAGTGATGTGGAGAATTTTTTCATGTCTGTTGGCCATTTGTATGACTTCTTTGGAGAAATGTCTGTTCATGTCTTCTGCCCATTTTTTTGATTGGATTATTTGTTTTTTGGGTGTTGAGTTTGATAAGTTCTTTATAGGTCTTGGACACTAGCCCTTTATCTGATAAGACATTTGCAAATATCTTCTCCCTTTCTGTAGGTTGCCTTTTAGTTTTCTTGACTATTTCCTTTGCGGTGCAGAATCCTTTTATCTTGATGAAGTCCCAATAGTTCATTTTTGTTTTTCTATCCCTTGCCTTTGGAGACGTGTCTAGCGAGAATTTGCTGTGGCCAAGGTCACAGAGGTTACTGCCTGTGTTCTCCTCTAGGATTTTGATGGATTCCTGTCTCACATTGAGGTCTTTCATCCATTTTGAGTTTATCTTTGTGTATGGTGTAAGAGAATGGTCGAGTTTCATTCTCCTGTATATAGTTGCCCAATTTTACCAGCACCATTTATTGAAGAGACTGTCTTATTTCCATTGCATATTTTTTCCTGCTTTGTTGAAGATTATTTGACCATAGAGTTGAGGGTCCATATCTGGGCTCTCTATTCTGTTCCATTGATCTATGTGTCTGTTTTTGTGCCAGTACCCTATTGTCTTGATGATTACAGCTTTGTAATAGAGCTTGTGTCTGAAATTGTGATGCCATCAGCTTTGGTTTTCTTTTTCAACATTCCTCTCGTTATTTGGGGTCTTTTCTGGTTCCATACAAATTTTAGGATTATTTGTTCCAGCCCTGTGAAAAATGTTGATGCTATTTTGATAGGGATTGCATTGAATGTGCAATGAGCAATTGATTGCTCTGGGTAGCATAGATATTTTAACAATATTTATTCTTCCAATCCATGAGCATGGAATGTTTTTCCATTTCTTTGTGTCTTTCTCAGTTTCTTTCATAAGTGTTCTGTAGTTTTTAGAGTACAGATCCTTTACCTCTTTGGTTAGGTTTATTCCTAGGTACCTTATGGTTTTTGGTCAATTGTAAATGAGACTGATTCCTTAATTTCTCTTTCTTCTGTTTCATTGTTAGTGTATAGAAATGTAACCGAATTCTATGCATTGATTTTATATTGTGTGACTTTGCTGAATTCCTGTGTGAGTTCTAGCAATTTTGAGGTGGAGTCTTTTGGATTTTCCACATAAAGTATCATGTCATCTGCAAAGAGTGAGAGTTTGACTTCTTTGCCTACTCAGATGCCTTTTATTTCTTTTTGTTGTCTGATTGCTAAAGCTAGGACTGCTAGTACTATGTTGAACAACAGTGGTGAGAGTGGGCATCCTTGTCATGTTCCTGACCTTAGGGGAAAAGCTCTCAGTTTTTCCCCATTGAGAATGATACTCACTGTGAATTTTTTGTATATGGCTTTTATGATATTGAGGTATGTTCCCTCTATCCCTATACTGTGAAGAGTTTTAATCAAGAAAGGATGCTGTATTTGGTCAAATGCTTTCTCTGCATCAATTAAGAGGATCATATGGTTCTTGTCCTTTCCTTTATAATGTGATGTATCACGTGATTGACTTGTGAATGTTGAACTACCCTTGCAGCCCAGGAATAAATCCCACTTTGTCATGGTGTATAATGTACTGTTGGATCCTATTGGCTAATATCTTGGTGAGCATTTTTGCATCCATGTTCATCAGGGAGATTGGTATGTAGTTCTCCTTTGTTGTGGGGGTCTTTGGTTTTGGGATCAAGGTAATGCTGGCCTCATAGAACGTGTTTGGAAGTTTTCCTTCCATTTCTAGTTTTTGGAACAGTTTCAGAAGAAGAATAGGTATTAATTATTCTTTAAATATTTGGTAGAATTCCCTTGGGAAGCCATCCAGCCCTGGACTCTTATTTGTTGGGAGATTTTTGGTTATTGCTTCAATTTCCTTGCTGGTTATGTGTCTGTTCAGGTTTTCTATTGCTTCCTGTTTCAGTTCTGGTAGTTTATAAGTTTCTAGGAATATGTCCATTTCTTCCAGATTGCCTAATTTGCTGGCATATAGTTGCTCATATATGTTCTTATAATTGTTTGTATTTCCTAGGTGTTGGTCGTGATCTCTCCTCTTTCATTCATGATTTTATTAATTTGGGTCCTTTCTGTTTTCTTTTGGATAAGTCTGGCCAGGGGGTTATCAGTCTCATTAATTCTTTCAAAGAACGAGCTTCTAATTTCTGTTCTGATCTGTTCTACTGTTCTTTTGGTTTCTATTTCATTGATTTCTGCTCTAATCTTTATTAATAATTTCTCTTATCCTGCTTGTTTTAGGCTTTACTTGCTGTTCTTTCTCCAGCTCCTTTAGGTGTAAGATTAGCTTGTGTATTGGAGACTTTTCTAATTTTTTGACAAAGGCTTGTACTGCTATGTACTTCCCTCTAAGTACCACCTTTGCTGCATCCAAAACGTTTTGAACAGTTGTGTTTTCATTTTCATTTGTTTCCATGAATTTTTAAATTCTTCTTTATTTTCCTGGTTGACCCATTCATTCTTTAGTAGGATGCTCTTTAGCCTCCAAGTATTTGAGTTCCTTCCAAATTTCCTCTTGTGATTGAGTTCCAGTTTCAAAGCACTGTGGTCTGAAAATATGCAGGGAATAATCCCAGTCTTTTGGTACTGGTTGAGACTTGATTTGTGACCCAGTATGTGATCTATTCTGGAGAATGTTCCATGTGCACTCGAGAAGAATGTGTATTCTGTTGCTTTATGATGGAATGCTCTGAATATATCTCTGAAGTCCATCTGGTCCAGTGTCATTCAAAGCCCTTGTTTCCTTGTTGATCTTCTGCTTAGATGATCTGTCCATTGCTGTGAATGGGATGTTAAAGTCCTCAACTATTATTGTATTATTATCAATGTGTTTCTTTAATTTTGTTAATTCATTTATATAATTGGCTGCTCCCAAGTTAAGAGCATAACTATTTTTAACTGTTAGATCTTCTTGTTGGATAGACCCTTTAAGTATGATATAGTGTCCCTCTTCATCCCCTACTAGTCTTTGGTGTAAAATCTAATTTGTCTGATATAAGGATTGCTTTCTTTCGGTGTCCATTAGCATGGCAAATGTTTCTCCACCCCCTCACTTTCAATCTGGAGTTGTCTTTGGGTCTAAAATGAGTCTCTTGTAGATAGCATATGGATGGGTCTTGCTTTTTTTATCCAATCTTATTACTTGTGTCTTTTGATTAGAGCATTTATCCCATTTACATTCAGAGTAACTATTGAAATATATGAATTTAGTGCTATTGTATTACCTGTAAAGTCCCTGTTTCTTTCTGGCCTATGTTACTTTTGGGCTCTCCGCTTACAGGATCCCCTTTAATATTTCTTGCAGGATTGGTTTAGTGATCACAAATTCTTTTTGTTTCTGTTTGTCCTAGAAGCTCTTTATGTATCATTCCATTCTGAATGACAGCCTTGCTGGATAAAGTATTCTTGGCTGCATGTTTTTCTCATTTAGTACCCTAAATATATCATGCCAGCCCTTTCTCGCCTGCCAGCTCTCTAGATAGGTCTTTTGCCAGTCTAATGTTCCTACCCTTGTATGTTAAGGACCTCTTGCCTCCAGCTGCTTTCAGGATTTTCTCTTTATCTCTGAAATTTGCAAGCTTCACTAAGATATGTCAGTGTTGATCTATTTTTATTGATTTTGAGGGGGTTCTCTGTACCTTCTGGACTTGAATGTCTGTTTTCTTCCCCAGATTAGGGAAGTTCTCAGCTATGATTTGCTGAAATATACCTTATGTCCCTCTCTCTCTTTCTTCTTCCTCTGGGACCCCAATAATTCTAATATTATTTTGCTATATGGTATTGGTGGTTTCTCAAAGCCTCCTCTTATGCTCCATTAGTTGTTTTTCTCTCTTTTCCTCAGCTTCCTTCCTTTCCATCATTTTGTCTTCTATGTCACTGACTCTCTCTTCTCCCGCATTTACCCTAGCTGTTAGAGCATCCATTGTAGACTGCATCTCAGTTAAAGCATTTTTAATTTTGGCCTTATTAGATTTTATTTCTGCACTAAGAGATTCTCAGTATCTTTTATGGTTTTTGCAAGCCCAGCTAGTAATTTTGTAATCATTAATCTGAATTCAATTTTTGACATTTTACTTATATCCATATTGATTTAATCTATGGCAGAGAGTATTACCTCTGGTTCTCTCTTTCACTGTGAATTTCTTCTTCTAGTCATTTTGTCCAGAGAAGAACAGATGAATGAGAGAACAGAAATAAAAAATATCAACCACTTGGGACACCTGGGTGGCTCAGTCAGTTAAATGTCTGCCTTTGGCTCAGGTCATGATCCCAGGGTCCAGTTTCTCATGAGAAAAAAACCTCAAATTCTATATACTATTTTCCCCTAGTGCAGGAGTTTCTCAATTCTGAGTCATCCATAAACTTGGTATTCAGCTGACGTTCCTGCTGATCTTCTGGGGGAGGGACATGTTGCACTGATTCCCAGGTGTCTTTGTCTGGGTGGAGTTGCACCACCCCTTGCCATGGGGCCAGGCTCAGTATAAGCTCATTGGGGTTGCTGTATGTGATTCTTGTTCCCTGAAGGCTTTCTGTGACACTTCAGAGGGTGAAAAAAAAGTGAAAATGGCGAGGTCCTGTCTCCAGCCCCAGGGCTGAACCATCCTGGCCCCCACTTTTCAGTGCACCCTCAGGGAAAAGCAGTCACTCAAACTCCACAGACTCCTGTGGTGCACACTGCACTAATCGTGTGGGGGGGCAGGTCTCACCATGGCTCCATGGCTCCTGGGCCCCTGCTTTGGGAGTGGTTGCCTGATTGTGGGCACACCCACGCTGCTCCTCCCGGGGGAAGGAGCACTTCTCCCAGTGGTTGTTGCTTGCTTGGCTCCTGCTTGGAGAGCAGTGGCCTGATCTTGCCCCAGTTCTCGGTTTATAGCAACATCTAGCTGAGAGGCCACCTCAGGGCTCACTAAGTTTAGCTGGCTTCCTCGCTCCAATGCTTGGGAACTCTGCCACACTCAGGCACCATCATTCTTTCTGTGACCCTGGGGACCCTGAGATCACACTCTCCCACCTAGGATTCTGCCCTGCTTTGCCAGCTGAGCACATTTCAGGCAGGGAAGTCCCTCCCAGGAGCCAACTTCTAAAAGTTCCAATTTTGCACTCTGCTGTTCTATCACTTTCTGGTAGCCGACTTACACAGGCTCCCTCTCCACCGCAGTTCATCTTCTGATATATCCCCTCAGATTCATGTCTCCACACCTCCTACCTTGCAAAAAGTGGTCACTTTTCTATTTGTAGAATTGCAGCAATTATTTTCTTAGATCTCAGGTTGAATTCACAGGTGTTCAGAATGATTTGATTGATAACTAGCTGAATTTAAGGGATCAGATGAAACACGGGTCCCTATTCTTCTGCCATCTTCCACAGGAACTCCTTATCTGAAGGTTTTGAATGATTATTTAGTTACCAAGAATATAATTTATTTGAGCCTAGGGATTTAAATACCCCTAGCTTGAATAATTCTTCAACTCTGTTTTGCCTATTTAATTTTCAGTTCTTGATGCATTTGAAAACATGTAAACTTGGACAAGTCATAATCTTTCTTATTTCTCTTTCATCTCTAAAATGGGATAAAATATGTATCTTAGGAGAGCACTGGAAATACAATTAGGTGTGCACCCACTTGGCAAACTACAAAATGTAAATAACTTATTTTAAAAGTCTGTAAAATTATCTGACTTCATTTTTGCTCTTATTGTAATCCTTTTTCCCTTACTTTAAAAAGATGTATGTAATCATTCTTGAATGGTTATACTGCATTTCTGTAATTTGCAAGGAGTTTTTATTGTGTTTTAGGGCTATATTTAAAAACTAGATTCTACCTGCTTCTCCCTCTCCCACTCCCCCTGCTTGTGTTCCCTATCTCGCTGTGTCTCTGTCAAATAAATAAATAAAAATCTTTAAAAACAAAACAAAACAAAACAAAGAAACAACTAAATTCTAAAGCTTTAATCCAGTTTTTAAAGTTTTAATAGCTTGCTATTATTCATAATCATTTATATTTACTTTTATTTTCAGTCATTATTTTGAATATTAGTGGATAAGTTAATACAACGGATTTCTCAGCAATAGAGAGTATACTGACTGACCCTTACTGAGAATGTGGAATTTATAGAGAGACCTTTAAAATAAAAATGGGAAAACCATTCTCTTGGCTGGATTCTTAGAAATGATAAATATTAAAATCTCAGAAAAATCACAAATGTTGCACAATGAAATGTGCATATTACCTACTACTGGAGTTATTTTAAAGTGCTTCATGTTTTTGTTTGGTTGTCAGTTTTGCAAATTCATTTGTCTTACCTCCCAATTTTTCTCTAAGCCATTGAAAATCTATGTTCATATTGTTGTGTACTGACTTGTTATGATTTCAAATCCATATTTTGAAAGCTTAGCTTGTAGAAAATTGTGTGATTTGAACTTGCTTTAAGTAACTATTTTTTAAAGATTTTATTTATTTATTTGAGAGGGAGAGAGAGAGAGAGACAGAGATAGTGACAGAGAGCATGAGCAGGGAGGAGAGGGAGAAGTAGGCTCCCCACTGAGCAAGGAGCCTGACAGGGGGGGCTCTGGTATCATGACCTGAGCTGAAGGCAGACGCTTAATGACTGAGCCACCCAGGTGCCCCTCCAATTCCATTTTAACATGGCTCCTGTCATGTCAATTTTTCACCCATGTAATAGTGCCTGGAGTAATTACCTTCAGAACAGCCCACCTTGCAGGCCAACACTGGCACTGTTGTCCACTAGCTCTGTGCCCCAGCAGTAAGGGACCTAAGCTGGCAGCTGATACATAGCTTTAAGTTTTTGGAAAGAATGACTACTGAGAACCAACTTGTAGAAAGGTACACCTCAACTAAACTTGGACTTTACTTCTTTCATGTCCCCTTTGCCTGGAACAATAGTATAATTAATCTGTCATTGGTTTGGAGTATGTTACTTCTTTATTGGCTTATTAAGAGACATTATCTTGTATGCTATTGGCTTGTGAAATATTATTGTTATAAATTATAATTCTTGCAGTGAACTGTATTAAATAAATTATTTGCAAAATAATCTAAGGCTCTGAGCATAATTTACCCTGAATAAAACACATACAAAAATTATAAATTCCCAGAATTTTTCTAATTTCGGAAGAGAGAATTTTGTAATCTTCTGCAACAGTTCTAGAAAGTGTTGATTTTGTAAAAATAAAGTTTTTATTTACTGAAAAATGATGATTTCTGTTTCTTTAAAAAAATTTTTAAAAAGATTTTATTTATTTATTTGACAGAGAGAGACACAGTGAGACAGGTAACACAAGCAGGGGGAGTGGGAGAGGGAGAAGCGGGCTTCTCGCAGAGCAGGGAGCCCGATGCGGGGCTTGATCCCAGGACTCCGGGATCATGACCTGAACTGAAGGCAGATGCTTAATGACTGAGCCACCCAGACGCCCCATGATTTCTGTTTCTTAAGAATTTGAGAGGATATAGCCATAAACTTAAAGTTAATTTTTGGTCAAATCACTTTTTGGTCATTATTGGGTTGTGCTTTATATCTACTTGGGCTTTAAGATTAAAAGTAAGTGTTGTACACTTAAAAATAATTGCTAAATAAAAAAATTTATTATGTTAAAATGTCTTGTATTGTGTTTGAAAGGGAAGCCTAACAATAGTTTATGTAATTTTATAACTTCTACCAAATTATATGTGCTATTACTCCCTTTTGGGGTATGTATACACAGGTCAGTATATAACATGCATTTAAAATAATATTCTGAGTCCTTTGTGGCAAGATGGCAGAGGAGCAGGAGACCTAAATTTCGTCTTGTCCCAGGAATTCAGCTAGAAAGGGATCAAACCAATCTGAACACCTACGAACTCAACAGGAGATCAAAGAAAAGAATAGCAGCAACTCTCTGAACAGAAAAGCGACCACTTTCTGGAAGGTCTCTTCTGATTTGTTTAGTGTATATTTTTCTGGGGTCGTTGTTACCCTGTTTGCATTTTGTTCTCTCATTCATCTATTCTCCTCTGGACAAAATGACAAGATGGAAAAACTCACCTCAAAAAAAAGAACAAGAGGCAGTACTGACTGCCGGGACCTAATCAATACGGACATTAGTAAGATGTTGGAACTAGAGTTCAGAATGACGATTTTAAAGATACTAGCTGGGCTTGAAAAAAGCATGGAAGATATTAGAGAAACCCTTTCTGGAGAAATAAAAGAACTAAAATCTAACCAAGTCGAAATCAAAAAGACTATTAATGAGGTACAATAAAAAATGGAGGCTCTAACTGCTAGGACAAATGAGGCAGAAGAGAGAATCAGTGAGATAGAAGACCAAATGATGGAAAATAAAGAAGCTGAGAAAAAGAGAGATAAACAACTACTGGATCATGAGGACAGAATTCGAGAGATAAGCGATACCATAAGACGAAACAACATTAGAATAATTGGGATTCCAGAAGAAGAAGAAAGAGAGAGAGGGGCAGAAGGTATATTGGAGCAAATTATAGCAGAGAACTTCCCTAATTTGGGGAAGGAAACAGGCATCAAAATCCAGGAGGCACAGAGAACCCCCCTCAAAATCAATAAAAATAGGTCAACACCCCGACATCTAATAGTTAAACTTATAAGTCTCAGAGACAAAGAGAAAACCCTGAAAGCAGCTCGGGAGAAGAGATCTGTAACCTACAATGGTAGAAACATTAGATTGGCAACACACCTATCCACAGAGACCTGGCAGGCCAGAAAGGACTGGCATGATATCTTCAGAGCACTAAATGAGAAAAATATGCAGCCAAGAATACTATATCCAGCTAGGCTGTCATTGAAAATAGAAGGAGAGATAAAAAGCTTCCAGGACAAACAAAAACTAAAGGAATTTGCAAAGATGAAACCAGCCCTACAAGAAATATTGAAGAGGGTCCTCTAAGCAAAGAGAGAGCCTAAAAGTAACATAGACCAGAAAGGAACACAGACAATATACAGTAACCGTCACCTTACAGGCAATACAATGGCACTAAATTCATATCTTTCAATAGTTACCCTGAATGTAAATGGGCTAAATGCCCCAATCAAAAGACACAGGGTATCAGATTGGATAAAAAAACAAGACCCATCGATATGCTGTCTGCAAGAGACTCATTTTAGACCCAAAGACACCCCCAGATTCAAAGTGAGGGGGTGGAAAAACCATATACCATGCTAATGGACATCAAAAGAAAGCTGGGGTGGCAATCCTTATATCAGACAAATTAGATTTTAAACCAAAGACTATAATAAGAGAGGAAGGACACTATATCCTACTTAAAGGGTCTATCCAACAAGAAGATCTAACAATTGTAAATATCTATGCCCCTAACATAGGAGCAGCCAATTATATAAGCCAATTAATAACAAAATCAAAGAAACACATCGACAACAATACAATAATAGTAGGGGACTTTAATGCCCCCCTTGTTGAAATGGACAGATCATCTAAGCAAAAGATCAACAAGGAAATAAAGACTTTAAATGACACACTGGACCAAATGGACTTCACAGATATATTCAGAACATTCCATCCCAAAGCAACAGAATACACATTCTTCTCTAGTGCCCATGGAACATTCTCCAGAAGAGATCACATCCTAGGTCACAAATCAGGTCTCAACCGGTACTAAAAGATTGGGATCATTCCCTGATATTTTCGGACCACATTGCTTTGAAACTAGAACTCAGTCACAAGAGGAAAATCAGAAAGAACTCAAATACATGGAGGCTAAAAAGCATCCTACTAAAGAATGAATGGGTCAGTCAGGAAATTAAAGAAGAATTAAAAAAATTCATGGAAACAAATGAAAATGAAAACACAACTGTACAAAATCTCTGGGATGAAGCAAAGGCAGTCCTAAGAGGAAAGTATATAGCAATACAAGCCTTTCTCAAGAAACAAGAAAGGTCTCAAATACACAACCTAACCCTACACCTAAAGGAACTGGAGAAAAACAGCAAATAAAGCCTAAGCCCAGCAGGAGAAGAGAAATAATAAAGATCAGAGCAGCAAACAATGAAATAGAAACCAAAAGAACAGTAGAACAGATCAATGAAACTAGGAGCTGGTTCTTTGAAAGAATAAGATTGAGAAACCCCTGGCCAGACTTATCAAAAAGAAAAGAGAAATGACCGAAATAAATAAAATCATGAATGAAAGAGGAGAGATCACAACCAGCACCAAAGAAATACAAACAATTCTAAGAACATATTATGAGCAACTATATGCCAGCAAGTTAGATAATCTGGAAGAGCATTCCTAGAGATGTATCAACTACCAAAACTGAACCAGGAAGAAATAGAAAACCTGAACAGACCTATAACCACTAAGGAAATTGAAGCAGTAATCAAAAATCTCCCAACAAACAAAAGGCCAAACTGCTAGAACTCATACATCTAGTAAAGTGGCAGGATATAAAATCAATGCACACAAATCAGTGGCATTCCTATACACCAACAACAAGACAGAAGAAAGAGAAATTAAGGAGTCAATCCCATTTACAATTGCACCCAAAACCGTAAGATACCTAGGAATTAATCTAACCAAAGAGGCAAAAAATCTGTACTCAGAAACCTATAAAATAGTCATGAAAGAAATTGAGGAAGACACAAAGAAATGGAAAAACGTTCCATTCTCGTGGATTGGAAGAACAAATATTGTGAAGATGTCAATGCTAGAGCAATCTATACATTCAATGCAATCCCTATCAAAATACCAACCACTTTTTTCAAAGAAATGGAACAAATAATCCTAAAATTTGTATGGAACCAGAAAAGACCCCGAATAGCCAGAGGAATGTTGAAAAAGAGAAGCAAAGCTGGTGGCATCACAATTCCGGACTTGAGCTCTATTACAAAGCTGTCATCATCAAGACAGTGTGGTACTGGCACAAAAACAGACACATAGATCAATGGAACAGAATAGAGAGCCCAGAAATGGACCCTCAACTCTATGGTCAACTAATCTTTGACAAAGCAGGAAAGATTGTCCAATGGCAAAAAGACAGTCTCTTCAACAAATGGTGTTGGGAAAATTGGACAGCCACATGCAGAAGAATGAAACTGGACCATTTCCTTACACCACACACAAAAATAGACTCAAAATGGTTGAAAGACCTCAATGTGAGACAGGAGTCCATCAAAATCCTAAAGGAGAACACAGGCAGCAACCTCTTCAACCTCAGCCACAGCAGATTCTTCCTAGAAACTTTGCCAAAGGCAAGGGAAGCAAGGGCAAAAATGAACTATTGGGACTTCATCAAGATAAAAAGCTTTTGCACAGCAAAAGAAACAGTCAACAAAACCAAAAGACAACCGACAGAATGGGAGAAGATATTTGAAAATGACATATCAGATAAAGGGCTAGTATCCGAAATCTATAAAGAACTTATCAAACTCAACACCCGAGGACAAATGATCTAATCAAGAAATGGGCAGAAGACATGAAGAGACATTTTTCCAAAGAAGACATCCAAATGGCCAAGAGACATATGAAAAAGTGCTCAACATCACTTGGCATCTGGGAAATCCAAATCAAAACCTCAATGAGATACCACCTCACACCAGTCAGAATGGCTAAAATTAACAAGTCAGGAAACGACAGATGTTAGCGGGGATGCGGAGAAAGGGAACCCTCCTACACTGTTGGTGGGAATGCAAGCTGGTGCAGCCACTCTGGAATACAGTATGGAGGTTCTTCTCCCCACCTTTAAAAAATTATTTTCAGTGGTGGCAAAGATTTATCCTTTGCAGTTGAATTTATCTTTGGTGAGAATCTGGTACTAATCAGGACCAATGTCATATCCTGTAGGCCCCTTGAGGGCCTGTATCTTACATTCTGGCGATTTATTTTTTGCATTTCCTGTCCTTGGAGTGGTGACTGGAAAACTGTGAGCCCTCCACACAAGCTTGTGAAACTGTTAGCAATGTGCAAAGTCATCAATTTGATTGACTTCATGGTATGATCTGTATGACTATACAGTGAAGTATTTGGAAGGAGGAAGGCAGTTGCAAATACTAGCTTCTTTACTTGCCAGCTCTGTGACTTGGGACCACTTTAACTGTTGTAACCTCTTTGAGCCTCAGTTTTCCCCACCTGGAACATGGAGCTGATAATTCCCACCTCATGCAGCTGTTGTGAAGAACTATATTAGGCAACATGTGTAAATTGTTTGTATAACGTGTGGCATAGTGTAAGAGCTCAGGAAGTAGTAGTTACTGTTACTTCTTCTGAAGATAGGTCACAAAAAGGATTTATAAAATGTTCTGGGCCAAAGCTATATATGTCACAGTCATAATTTTCCTAGAGAAGACTACAAAGAGGAGACTCATTTTTAAAAATTGAGATGTAATTGACACAACATTGTATTAGTTTCAAGTATACAATGTAATAACTTGATATATGTACCTATTGAGAAATGATCATCACAATAAATTTAGTTAACATCCATCACCACATATAGTTAGTTTTTTTCTTGTGATTAAAACTTTTAAGATCTACTCTCTTAGCAACTTTCAAATATATAACACAGTATTGTTAACTATGGTCACCATGCTGTACGTTATATCCCCAGGATTTATTTATCTTATAACAGGGAGTTTGTACCTTTTGACCACCTTCACCCATATTACCCACCCCCTGCCTCTGGCAACTACCAGTCTGTTTTCCGTATCTATGAGTTCATCTTTTGTTTTTGTTTTGTTTGTTTTAGATTCCATGTGTAAATGAGATCACATACTATTTATCTTTTTCTGTCTGACATTTTACTTAGCATAATGCCTCCAAGGTCCATCTATATTGTTACAAATGGCAGGATTTCCTTCTTTTTTTAATTTTTTGCTGAATAATGTTCATATATAGATATGATATGTATCCAATATATATTATATATATATCATATATTATACATAGATCACATTTTATTTATCCATACATTCATAGGAGAGTCTCATTTTTTTTTTTATTTTTTTAAATTTCATTTTATTATGTCATGTTAGTTACCATACAGTACATCACTGGTTTTTGATATAGTGTTCCATGATTCATTGTTTACGTATAACACCCAGTCCTCCATGCAATACGTGCCCTCCTTAATACCCATCACCGTGCTAACCCATCCCCCCACTCCCCTACCCTCTAAAACCCTCAGTTTCTTGGAGTTCATAGTCTCTCATGGTTTGTCTCCCCTTCCAATTTCCCCCCTTATTTTTCCCTTCCTTCTCCTAATGTCCTCCATGCTATTCCTTATGTTCCACAAATTAGTGAAACCGTATGGTAATTGACTTTCTCTGCTTGACTTATTTCACTGTACTTATAATATTTTTGAAGAAATATTTTTGACTGCTCTCTTAAAGAAGTTAAGGTTTTAAAAAATAAAAATTTCATATATTTTTCTCTATTTTTAAGACACAAATAATTGTAGCAAAGTTTCCTCCATTCCCTCAATTAGGGAAAACACTACATTGCTTTATATTTTTGTTGTTTTTGAACAGTTTCTTAAGGATAGTCCTATTATAAGAATTATATATAACTGCTTATGGTGCAGGGAGGGATCCATTTTTTAAAAGATATTAAGGCTGAGGCCAGAAAAAAGAGAGATTGTCAACCCTTCCCTGCAGTTTTGTGTAGAATATTTGGGGTGGGAGTATGAGGGGACATTGCCCCCCCTCCCCCAAACTACAAATTTCTTCCTAGCATTCCTCTTCAAAATCACCTAATGGCTTTCCATTCCTTAGGGTAATAATAGGAAATGCTTGTAATGTGACTTACAAGGCCCTTGTGATGAGTCCTGTGTGACTGGTCCATATCACTCTCATTTTTTTAAAGAGTTATTTATTTTTCATTTTAGAGAGGTGGGGGGAGGGGCAAGGGAGAGGGAGAGAGAGAATCTTAAGCAGACTTCTCTGCTGAGTACAGAGCCAGACTTGGGACTCCATCTCACATTCCTGAGGTCATGACCTGAGCCAAAATCAAGAGTCAGATGTTTAACTGACTGGGCCACCCAGGCGCCCCTGGGGAGGCTCATTTTTATGTGTAGCTTTTGAAATAAATTTCACTAAGTTATTCATTGTATAGCTTCCTAGGTGACTCCTATTAAAAGGAGCTCTGATTCATTTGATTATATTTTGGAATCCGCTTGTTTGAAAATCAGCTTCATTCTTTTTTAGCTATCACATGTTTCCTATATGATTTATTTTCAGTCTTATGTAAGAAATATGCATCTCTGGCTGAAGGAAGGTTGTTTAGAAAGATTTCTGAGACCTTCTCTTTACCGTAATATAGGCTACAAGTTCTGTAGTTTATTGCAACTAATTGGAGTTTATTGGCTAGACATTGATTTTCCTTTGTCATCTTATTGTTCTTTAAAAACCCTATTGTGTGCAAGATATGACTAGTCTTTTTAGAAACATTGCGATGCCCTTGTTCAGTGACTGCTTTGCCAGTCTTTTCTGACTGACTCACAGTCAGCTCTCATGTAGTTGAAATGCTGGTCTTTGTGGGTGCAATTCTGCAATTGCCAATAAATCTCATTGCTGTTCTGATTTTAGTCCTCTAAACTTTGTAAGCTTTTTCCGGATAAAATGTTGTCATGCCACAGAATTAGGTGCAAAAGAAGAAAAGCAATGAGTTATGGTAAGGTGGAGGAAAGGGGAGGTGACACTGGGCTTTACTGACTTTGGTTAGTAAAAATCTATAAGCAGCTAATGAGTACTTTTAAGGGTAATAATATGTGGTTAACTGTATCTTAAAAAAGAGCTCTAGAGATGAAACCAAAATTCAGGAGCTGTCTCTAGAGGCCAATGTAAAGGAGGAGATGTGATCATACATCTTAGAGGCAGGGTGATGCAGCACAGCATGGCACAAAGACTCACTGATTAATGATATTTGTCAAGCTTGAAAATAAAACATGTAGTTTTTACCAGCAAAATGAATTTATTTGGGAATAGCAGAGAAATTGCAATTCAGGACAAGCAACCTATGGTGAGCCATACACAAGTCCAAAGAGACAAAGGGATGATCAGCTTTGATTAGGTTTTAGGAGGAAATTGGGAAGGGTTGTTTTAAAGAAAAGCAGTAGAGAAGGACAAGCAGTTTCTCATTGGCTGCAAGCGATGGTTAGTGTGTTGAGCTGAAACAGAAAGGGATCTTCCTTCTTAAAAGCAGGAGATAAAATTTCTATGTGAAAAATGTCCTCCCTTGACAAAATAATTCTTACCTTCCTTCTTTCTGCTGGTTGTGCAGCCTGCGATGAGCGGTATGTGTGTGAGAGTTCCCTTCAGGGCTTCCCAACTTCATCTTAAATGAGGTTTCCTTTATTTATTTTTGTGCATTCATGTGGCAGACATGTTCCCATGGGCTTTTCAAAGCTCTAAACTTTCTTCTTCCTGCTCTAGCCATTTCGTTCTTATTGGAGAAAGCATTTATGAACACAAATGAGCAAGAGATAGATTTTTTTTTTATGCAGACAATTGCTCCTTATATATAAAAGTAAATCATTTGCAGGCTTTACATGTTATTTCTAGTAGCAAATGATTTGTGACAGTCTCAGTGGATGGCAGTACCATGGTTGACATCTGCTGGTGTTATGTTAGACATGTTTGTATACTTACAATAGTGAGATGAAGGATTCACTCTTCTCCTTGCTAGCTGTGTGATGCTGAAAAAGATCATCTAAACTGTCTGGGTCATGGTTTGTACCTTTTAAGTAGAGATAGTTATAAACTTTAGCTACTTTACAGAATCATTGATAAAATGACAAAATAATGTATGTGAAAGCGCTTTATAAACTCTAAAGCAAAGACATCAAAACTAGAGAGTTAGTCCAAAGGGACAAATACATTCATGCAGGACCCTGAATTATCCTGTTTGTCTAAATTTGCCAGATACTGGCTGAGTCTTCAGAATGTTTTATATTATAAAATATTGCCTTAGATGCATTTCTAAGTGTAATAGAAAGATGTTTCCTACAGTGACTCTGGACATATTTCCCCTTTCTCCCTCATTACTTTCTAAATATGTCTTTCCATTTTTCATTCTTCTTGTGATATGACCACTAGAGCAAAGGAAGAGATACAAACACACGTTTAGTTTTGAGAATAAAAACTGCTGGGGTTAGGGGAAAGCACTGTGATACATGTTTCAGACTTGTACAGGAATAATATATGAGAAATAGGAGCTTCAAATGGTTCTTTGCCTTATAGAATTACAATATGTTCAACAAACAAAACTAAATCAAACTCTGGTGCTTAATGGAAAGAACATTAGATTGCAAACATCTTCAACGGCAGGATGAGAAATTTGAATTCTTTTTGGAACCAATGAAGATTTGTCTGCCTATTGAAGCTACTGAAGATTTCTGAGAGTGACATTATTAAGTGGTGCTCAATGAAGATGGTGTGGGAAGTGGGAGGAAAAAAAGCCTTGGACATGGGACATAGTCTAGGGGCAAACCACACCAGTTTCCTGGAATCATGAAGCCTGATTTCAATATTGTTCTTCATTTACCCATAAGCCTAGATGTTGGGGAACTCTCCAGGGCTGGGAGTAAGGATGTCTTTCTTCCTTTCTAGATGAACAACAACAACAAAAATAGAATTCAGTTTCTTTCAATTTTATTTTGGGCAATGTCTTTAAATCATATTCCCAGCTGAAACAACTAGCTAATAATGAAAATAATTTTTAAGAAAAATATAATTGAGGGGCACCTGGGTGGCTCAGTCATTGAGCGTCTGCCTTCGGCTCAGGTCATGATCCCAGGGTCCTGGGATCGAGTCCCACATCGGGCTCCCTGCTCCGCGGGAAGCCTGCTTCTCCCTCTCCCATTCCCCCTGCTTGTGTTCCCTCTCTCGCTGTCTCTCTCTCTGTCAAATAAATAAATAAATAAAATCTTTAAAAAAAATATATAATTGAAGTTCAGCTTGCTTTTCCCATCATTTTGTGCTAGCTGTCCTAGTATTTAGGTGCTGAAGTAGAGTATCTTAAACAAATATATACATAGAAGGACCTTGACCAATAAGTGAGTGAGTGCAAGGAAGCACCCACACTCCCACTCTTGGGAACTGCTTCAGTGTTTTTATTTTTAAGATGACAGTACTTTTTGTGCTACATAAATTTACAAGTTATTCTTTAAAAGTGAATTTCTCAGAAAAGGCTGACTCCGTAGCTGTGTCTGGCACCCTCTTTCTATCTGTGCTGATTCTTTTTCACTTTGCAAAGACTTTATTTATTTCATGTTTCCCAGATCTTGTCTAAGCTGGTCTAGAAAAGTAGTTACTGTGTTAATTAATAAATTTTTGATTTTGAATGGCTCCTTGTTTAATTTTTTCTTTTTTAAATACTCTAATATTCTATGAAATATCAAGTTATCAATTATTATGTTTTTCAAAAGTTCTGTAAATTGCCACACCACAGTCATTTTTTGGTGTATATATAGATACTAGTGTTTAAACATAGTTGTAATTTGTTTTGTTATGATTAAAATTCAACAGCGAGCTTGTTGCTTGGGCTCTCATCTAGTCAAGAAAACAAAGTAAACACTTAAAAATAAATGAAATCACAAAGATGCAAGAGTAATAATCCATGCTATAAATGCCTGATCAGTTTAAAGAAAGAGAAGGTCCTCTCTAGGCAATAGGACTAGAACAAGAACTTGAAGGAGAAGTAGGATTTTGATAAGCTTAGAGAATAGGCAGACATTTCTCATAGGGTGCAACAGTATGATCAATGGAAGAAAGAATGAGAAAAGGTTTTTAAAAAGAGATTAGTGTTGGGCGCCTGGGTGGCTCAGTTCGTTAAGCGACAGCCTTCGGCTCAGGTCATGATCATCGAGTCCCGCATCGGGATCCCTGCTCGGCAGGGAGTCTGCTTCTCCCTCTGACTCTAACCCCTCTCATGTGCTCTCTCTCATTCTCTCTCTCTCAAATAAATAAATAAAATCTTAAAAAAAAAAAATAAAAAGAGATTAGTGTTAAAGTATGCTTTTCGAAAACTTGAAAACATAGCTGTTTTATAAATTTTAAATGAACAGACATCAAAGACTTTATTCATCTCATTGATTAATGAGGAAACCAGTATGATGGTGGTGTGGCTGTTCCAAGAGCATTTGAGGGGTTAGATATCCTTAGAAATTTAATGAAGGAAAATTAGGGTATGATTGCTGGGTTAGATATAAAACTGGTAATATTCTATAAGGCAATAAACTGTAACCTTGAGGTTGTCTTTTCTAGTGGACAAAAATTTACATGTCAAAATGTGACTTCGTTATATTTAGGACTTTAATAATAAACAGTGAGTTGAACGAATATATTAAATAATTTTTGAGTGAACCTTTTTTTAAAATTTATTTTTATTTTTAATATAATGTATTATTTGTTTCAGGGGTACAGGTCTGTGATTCATCAGTCTTATATAATACCCAGTGCTCATTACAACACATACCCTCCCCAATGTCCATCACCCTGTTTCCCTATGCCCCCCAGCCCCCTCCCCTCTAACAACCCTCAGTTGGTTTCCTAAGATTAAGAGTCTCTTATGGTTTGTCTCCCTCTCTGATTTTGTCTTGTTTCATTTTTTCTTCTCTTCCCCTATTATCTTCTGCCTTGTTTCTTAAATTCCATATATCAGTGAGATCATATGATAATTGTCTTTCTCTGATTGATCTCTTTCACTTAGCATAGTACCATCTAGTTCCATCCATGTCATTGCAAATGGCAAGATTTCCATTTTTTTGATGGCTGCGTACTATTCCATTACGTACACACACACACACACACACACACACACACACACACACACACACACACCCCACATCTTCTTTATCCATTCATCTGTCCATGGACATCTGGGCTCTTTCCATAGTTTGGCTATTGTGAACATTGCTGCTATAAATATTGGGGTGCAGGTGCCCCTTTGGTTCACTACATTTGTATCTTTGGGGTAAATACCCAGTCATGCAATTGCTGGGTCACAGGGTAGCTCTATTTTCAACTTTTTTAGGAAGCTCCATACTGTTTTCCAGAGTGACTACTCCAGCTTGCATTCCCATTTGGGTGAACCTTTTAAGCAATGCCTCCAAATGTCATTGAAAGGACATGGTATTAGTCCTTTTGCTTTATTTCCAAGTTTTGGATAGTTTTGTTACCAGTAGGAAGGTCGGCATACCTGGAGGGTTTTGTTTTCTTCAAGTGGAGTGGATGGAGTAAATAACAAAAAGAAAGCCGCGGAGAGTTTAGAGACCTTTGAGTGGTAGACTAATGAATTTGGACCGGTAAGAAAATGATAGGGAGGAATTCAAAGTTTGGATGTGAACTTGATTAAGGGGTATTTTAGAAAAATTAATTAGTCTAAGTGATATAAAAATTTTGAGATATTCTAGGACACTCCTTCAACAATTAAGGATTAAGGCTAAAGGTCCAGGACAGGAAGGAGTACATGTGAAGGGCCAAGGGTAGAAGCCTCTAGAAAATATACTTTAAGGGTGATATTAATGGAAGTGAGTCATTGCTCAGTTATAGAAGTCAAGGATTAATCTATTGATCCTGAGCTGGAGACTGATAACTATGAAAGCAGTATGCATGATAGGAGATGGAATTGATTTCAAGTAAGAGATAATGAGCCCAGAGAATAATTGGAACTGCATAAAGCTTCATAAGTCATTCAGTCTGCTTGCTTCATACCTACCTAGGAAACAATACTCCATTGCTCAAGTAGATAGTGGGTGAACAAGACTTAGAATCCAGGTTTTCTATCTCCTAACCTGCTTATTTTTCCTGTTTACCTTGGTGGCTGTGGTAGATTGAATTATTTGTACTACTTTTTCATTTCCCTGTAATAGTTTTATATATCCATATTCTTACCATCACTTCATTTTTTAAATATTTTATTTTATTTTATTATGTTATGTTAGTCACCCTACAGTGCATCATTAGTTTTTGATGTAGTGTTTCATGATTCATTGCTTTCATATAACACCCAGTGCTCCATGCAGTACTTGCCCTCCTTAATACCTATCACTGGGCTAACCCATCCCCCCACCCCCTCCCCTCTAAAACTCTCAGTTTGTTTCTTAGGGTCCATAGTCTCTCATGGTTCATCTCCCCCTCTGATCCCTCCCCTTCATTTTTCCCTTCCTTCTCCTAATGTCCTCCATGCTATTCCTTATGTTCCACAAATAACTGAAACCATATGATAATTGACTTTCTCTGCTTGACTTATTTCACTTAGCATAATCTCCTCCAGTCCCATCCATGTTGGTGCGAAAGTTGGTATTCATCCTTTCTGATGGCTGAATAGTATTCCATTGTATATATGGACCACATCTTCTTTACCCATTCATCTATTTTTATTTATTTATTTTTTATCCATTCATCTATTGATGGACATCTCGGATCTTTCCACAGTTTGGCTGTTGTGGACATTGCTGCTATGAACATTGGGGTGCATATGGCCCTTCTTTTCACTACATCGGTGTCTTTGGGATAAATACCCAGTAGTGCAATTGCTGGGTCGTAAGGTAGCTCTATTTTTAAGAGGAACCTCCACACTGTTTTCCAAGGTGGCTGTACCATTCCCACCAAAAGTGTAAGAGAGTTCCCCTTTCTCCACAACCTTTCCAACATTTGTTGCTTCTTGCCTTGTCAATTTTTGCCATTCTAACTGGTGTAAAGTAGTATCTCAATGTGGTTTTGATTTGAATTTCCCTGATGGCTAATGATGATGAATGATGAACATTTTTTCATGTGTCTGTTAGCCATTTGTATGTCTTCTTTTGAGAGGTGTCTGTTCATGTCTTCTGCCCATTTTTTAACTTGATTATTTGTTTTTTGGGTGTTGAGTTTGAGAAGTTCTTTATAGATCTTGGATATCAGCCCTTTGTCTGTAGTGTCATTTGCAAATATCTTCTCCCATTCTGTGGGTTGTCTCTTTGTTTTGTTGACTGTTTCCTTTGCTGTGCAGAAGCTTTCTATCTTGATGAAGTCCCAAAAGTTCATTTTTGCTTTTGTTTCACTTGCCTTTGGAGATGTTTCTTGAGAGAAGTTGCTGTGGCCAATGTAGAAGAGGTTACTGCCTATGTTCTCCTCTAGGATTTTGATGGATTCCTGTCTCACATTGAGGTCTTTCATCCATTTTGAGTTTATCTTTGTGAATGGTGTAAGAGAATGGTCGAGTTTCATTCTCCTGTATATAGTTGCCCAATTTTACCAGCACCATTTATTGAAGAGACTGTCTTATTTCCATTGCATATTTTTTCCTGCTTTGTTGAAGATTGTTTGACCATAGAGTTGAGGGTCCATATCTGGGCTCTCTATTCTGTTCCATTGGTCTATATGTCTGTTTTTGTGCCAGTACCATGCTGTCTTGGTGATCACTGCTTTGTAATATAGCTTGAAGTTGGGCAATGTGATGCCCCCAGCTTTGTTTTTCTTTTTCAACATTTCCTTGGTGATTCGTGGTCTTTTCTGATTCCATACAAATTTTAGGATTGTTTGTTCCAGCACTTTGAAAAATGTCATTGGAATTTTGATTGGGATGGCGTTGAAGGTATAGATTGCTCTGGGTAGCATAGACATTTTCACAATGTTTATTCTTCTGATCCATGAGCATGTAATGTTTTTTCATCTTTTTGTGTCTTCTTCAATTTCTTTCATGAGTGTTCTGTAGTTCCTAGAGTACAGATCCTTTACCTCTTTGGTTAGGTTCATTCTGAGGTATCTTATGGTTTTTGGTGCTATTGTAAATGGAATCGTTTCTCTAATTTCTCTTTCTACAGTTGCGTTGTTAGTGTATAAGAAAGCAACTGATTTCTATGCATTGATTTTGTATCCTGCCACATTACTGAATTGCTGTACGAGTTCTAATAATTTGGGAGTGGAGTCTTTTGGGTTTTCCACATAAAGTATCATGTCCTTTGAGGAGACAGAGAGTTTGACTTCTTCTTTGCCAATTTGAATACCATTATTTCTTTTTGTTGTCTGATTGCTGTTGCTAGGATTTCTAGTACTATGTTGAACAATAGTGACGAGAGTGGGCATCCTTGACGTGTTCCTGATCTTAAGGGAAAGGCTCTCAGCTTTTCCCCATTGAAGATGATATTCGCTGTGGGTTTTTCATAGATGGATTTTATGAACTTGAGGAATGTGCCCTCCAACCCTATACTCTGAAGAGTTTTAATCAGGAAAGGATGCTGTATTTTGTCAAATGCTTTTTCTGCATCAATTGAGAGGACCATATGGTTCTTCTCTCTCCTCTTATTAATGTGTTCTATCACATTGATTGATTTGCGAATGTTGAACCACCCTTGCATCCCGGGGATAAATCCCACTTGGTTGTGGTGGATGATCCTTTTAATGTATTGTTGGATCCTATTAGCTAGGATTTTGTTGAGGATTTTGGAATCCATATTCATCAGGGATATTGGTCTGAAATTCTCCTTTTTGATGGGGTCTTCACCTAGTTTGGGGATTAAGGTAATGCTGGCCTCATAGAATGAGTCTGGAAGCTTTCCTTCTGTTTCTATTTTTTGAAACAGCTTCAGGAGAATGGGTAATATTTCTTCTTTGAACATTTGGTAGAATTCCCCAGGGAATCCATCAGGCGCTGGACTCTTATTTTTTGGGAGGTTTTTGATCACTGCTTCAATCTCGTTACTGGTTATTGGCCTATTCACGTTGTCAATTTCTTCCTGTTTCAGTCTTGGCAGTTTATAGGTTTCCAGGAAGGCATCCATTTCTTCCAGGTTGCTTAATTTATTGGCATATAGTTGCTGCTAATAATTTCTAATAGTTGTTTCTATTTCCTTGGTGTTAGTCGCGATATCTCCCCTTTCATTCATAATTTTATTAATTTGGGTCCTTTCTCTTTTCTTTTGGATAAGTCTGCCCAGTGGTTTATCGATACTTTTAATTCTTTCAAAGAACCAGCTTCTGGTTTCATTGATCTGATATTCTGTGTTTCTGGTTTCTAATTCATTGATCTCTGCTCCAATCTTAATTATTTCTCTTCTAATGCATGGCTTAGGCATCGTTTGTTGCTTTTTCTCTAGTTCTTTAAGGTGTAAAGTTAGTTGGTGAATTCGGGATTTTCCTTTTTTTTTTTTTTAAGTTTTTTTTTTTTATTTATTTATTTATTTATTTGAGAGAGAGAGAATGAGAGAGAGCAAGCACATGAGAGGGGGGAGGGTCAGAGGGAGAAGCAGACTCCCTGCCGAGCAGGGAGCCCGATGCGGGACTCGATCCAGGGACTCCAGGATCATGACCTGAGCCGAAGGCAGTCGCTTAACCAACTGAGCCACCCAGGCGCCCTTCCTTTTTTTTTTTTGAGTGAGGCTTGGATGACTATGTATTTCCCCCTTCAGACCACCTTTGCAGTATCCCATAGGTTTTGGACTGATGTGTTTTCGTTCTCATTGGTTTCCATGAATTGTTTAACTTCTTCTTTGATTTTCTGGTTGACCCAAACATTCTTGAGCAGAGTGGTCTTTAGCTTCCAAGTGTTTGAATTTCTTCCAAATTTTTTCTTGTGATTGAGTTCCAGTTTTAAAGCATTATGATCTGAGAATATGCAGGGAATAATCTCAATCTTTTGGTATCGGTTGGGACCTGATTTGTGACCCAGTATGTGGTCTATTCTGGAGAAAGTTCCATGTGTGCTCGAGAAGAATGACTATTCTGTTGTTTTAGGGTGGAATGTTTTGTATATATCTATGAGGTCCATCTGGTCCAGTGTGTCATTCAAAGCTCTTGTTTCTTTGTTGATTTTCTGCTTAGATGATCTGTCTATTGCTGAGAGTGGAGTATTGAGGTCTCCTACAATTAACGTATTATTATCAATATGACTCTTTATTTTGGTTAACAGTTGGCTTATGTAGTTGGCTGCTCCCATGTTGGGGGCATAGATATTTACAATTGTTAGATCTTTTTGTTGGATAGACCCTTCAAGAATGATATAGTGTCCTTCTGTGTCTCTAACTACAGTCTTTATCTTAAAATCTAATTTATCTGATATGAGAATTGCTACCCCAGCTTTCTTTTGAGGTCCGTTGGCATGGAAGATGGATCTCCATCCCTTCACTTTCAGTCTGAATGTATTTTTAGGTTCAAAATGAATCTCTTGTAGACAGTATATGGTTGGGTCCTGTCTTTTTATCCAATCTGCGACCCTGTGCCATTTTATGGGAACATTTAGGCCGTTCACATTGAGAGTGAGTATTGAAAGATATGAATTTATTGTCATCATGTTGCCTGTGAAGTCTTTGTTTCTATAGATTGTCTCTGTAAATTTCTGTTGTATATCACTCTTGGGGTCTTTCTCCTTTTATAGAACCCCCCTTAATATTTCTTGCAGGGCCAGCTTAGTGGTCACATATTCCTTCAGTTTCTGCCGGTCTTGGAAGCTCTGCATCTCTCCATCCATTCTGAATGACAGCCTTGTCAGATAAAATATTCTTGGCTGCATGTTCTTCTCGTTTAGTACCCTGATTATGTCTTCCAGGCCTTTCTGGCTTGCCAGGTCTCTGTGGATAGGTCTGACATTACTCTGATGTTCCTCCCTCTGTACATAAGGAATCTCTTCCCCCTAACTGCCCTTAAGATGGTTTCCTTTGTTCTAAGATTTGCGAATTCTACTATTACATGCTGGGGCATTGGCCTGTTTTCCTTGATCTTGGGAGGGGTCCTCTCTGCCTCTAGGACATGAATGTTTATTTCATTCCCCAGATTAAAGAAGTTCTCAGCTATGATTTGCTCAAATATATCTTCTAGTCCTCTCTCTTTCTCCACCCCCCTCAGGGATCCCAATAATTCTGACATTGGAACGTTTCATGGTGTCACTTATTTCTCTGATTCTATTTTCATGGATTTTGAGTTGTTTCTCCCTGGGCTCCTCTTTATCCTTCTTTTCTATCAATTGGTCTTCTAGATCACTAATTTTTTCTTCTGCCTCATCCTAGCTGTTAGATTATCTAGATTAGATTGGATCTCATTGATAGCATTTTTAAGTTTTGCCAGTTCAGCTTTCATTTTTGCCCTTAGAGACTCTGTGTTGCCATTAATCAATTTCTCTGTTCTAGCTATTGTCTTCATAACTGTTACCCTGAAGTCCATTTCAGACATCTTGGTTATATCTGTATCCATTTGTAAATCTGTGGCAGAAGTCACAGTCTCTGAGTCTTTCTTATTTTGGGGGTTCCTGCTTGTAGTCATTCTGTTGAGGGGTGGTGGAGGGAATATACAGAGTCCAAATTATTGACCACAACCCAAGCAAGATGCACCTGTTTTATAGGGAACTTAAGTTGCTGGCCTCTTGTTCTCCCAGCCTGTCTTCTGGGGGAGGGGCCTGCTGTGCTGTTACTCAGGCAACCCTGTTTGGGCAGAGTTGCCCTGCCCCCTGTGGGGGGGATGGGCTCAGTGAAAACCATTTTCTGGGGGGCTTTTGTTCTCTGGTGGCTTTCCCTGGTGGTTTTTGCGTCTCTTCCAAGAGTTAGAGCAGAAGAGATAGTTTCCAACCCTCTGCCTCAGAGCAGAGAGGTTGCAGTTTGTTTTTCAGTGAGCTCTCCAGGCCACACTATCTCAGTTTCTGTCTGTGCTGCTATAAACTGCAGGGTCCTGGGATGTGTCCCCTCAGCAGGGCTCCCAGTCCTCATCTCCAGGTTGGGGCTAGGGGGCACGTGTCTGCCCTTTATGCTTCTAACACCACCAGCTGCCCCCAGTTCACACTTGCAGCCCCACCTCTCCGGGTTTCAGTCAGGGGGGAGCTGCCCTAAACTTCTTTCCCCACCACTACCGGTCTGCGAGTCTGTGCCCTGTCCCCAGCGCAGGAGGCTTTTGCTCACCAGCGGTGCAGGATTCCCACAGCTCCCTCCGCCTTCCATTTATCTTCCAATATGTGCCTGTGGAATCACGGCTCCCTGCTTCATACCTTGAAACCAACCACCTGCGATATTCTGTTTGTAGAGATCCAGATATATCTTCTTACATCTCAGGCTGATTTCTTGGGTGTTCAGAGTGGTCTGGTAGATATCCAGCTCAATTCAGGGGACCATTTGGAATAGGGTCCCCTACTCCTCTGCCATCTTTTCCTCCCCCCTCTTACCATCACTTCATGATGGGCAGAATATATTTCTCTAACTCTTGACTTTGGGCTTGACCATATAACTTGCTTGGCCAGTGGGTTTCCTTGCATGGTTGGGTTTGCCTTTTTGAGCTTTTTCCATTTCCATGAAAAAAACATACCCTGGGGAACCCTACAGCCTAGACTCCAGAATGAGACTGATAGTCATGCTACCAGGATATTCACTTTGAAATGTCTTATGACTAGTTGGCTTTTTGGGGCTATGGTTTTTCTGAAACGTGTGATTATTGAGTTACCAGAGTGAATGTGATCATCACAGGAGATAGTATATTCATTATAAGAAATTTCACAATGAAACCTATATGTAGGTTTTAACTTTACTTAAATTACTATGTGATCATTGCATTGACAAATGAAAATACTAGATTTAGATTGATGGAGAATCAGAGGCAGCTCATAGATGAGTAAAACCAGATTTATTTATCTAAAGGATAGATAAAGAAGTCCATGTAGTCAGGATACTTAGCAGAGGGATCAGCTATATTCTCCAAAAGTTATAAGCTTCTGGACATCCAGAACCTTATCAGAAGAGCACAGTTGCAAATGAAAATGCCTGAGTGGGCAAGAGTTACACCAGAACTTTTGGGAGCTCAAGTGCTGCCTGTAGGTCACCCAAAGCTGGAGTGATTCTGCATGCAAGTGGCTCTGGATCTGTGCTGGGTACCACAGATATTGGTACAGTGCATTTAGGAAATATCAGTTATTCTTTTATTTCTACTAATTATTTCACACACACTCTCAAAAACTTGGTGGATTTTCTCTCAGGAGATGCTAGGTTCTGTGGGTCTCCAGTGGTTATTGATACAGCCATTTCCATATTCACCCACATGTGCCCACTTGCATGCATGTAGTACCTGCCTGTGCTCTTCTGTGCTCTATAGTTTATGTCTGTCAATAAACCTCGTAGAAGGAACTGACAGGTGACCTACTGTCTTCTTGATGGAACTGCTCAGTGGACTCACAGCACTGTATTCAGAGCTATAATCAGGTTCCCCCAGGAAGGTACATGCAAGTCCATACACTTTCACATTTGCATTCAACTTACAGGAGTGATTTCTTACTTTTAAGATCTGCCACAGGTATGATTTTATTTCAACTCAGGATATAATCATCTTAATCTGAAATTAACATCTAATTGCTGGAGTTCCTTGAGGACTATGATTCATCATTTTATTGATATATCTGACTGCCATTTAATGCTCAGGACCTTTTCAGACCTCGTATTTTGCAGACACAACAGCAGATCTTTGGGATTCCAGTGAAATAGATGGGTAAGTGAGAGAATCACACCTATAATATTGTCCCTACAGACAGTAATAGTGCTATATAGTTATTTTAAATGCCCCAGTAATTACATTCTGAAAATATCAGAAAGCATCATATTTTAGCTGTCATTTAGCACTGTGGGGAAGCAGGGCATAGCCCACACTCTTATTTTCCCAAGGAGTTATTCATATATATCCAATAGATTCAAGTACCTCCTTCCTTCCACCCACAGTTTGAGTCACAATATTTTCTGGGTCAAAACTGGGATACCTGATCTACTATAAGATCCAACACCTATTGTGGGAATAGGGGAGATTATTTAAAATGGAAATAAGAAAATTTGGGGCATGTTGTTGCTAAATACCGCTTGACACAATCAACTTACAAGAATAGCCCTGGGTTTTATTATAATTATTTGGCTATCTATTGAAACTACATTGTAATTGTGGCCATGAAAATACAAAAGCACTGTTCTTTAAATTATATGTTTGGATTCAGACTTCTCAGTATTTCATACTGACCTATTTATTGATGTTAAGTAATATTATTGTTTATTTTTTCTTATTTTGCATAACAAACTGCTTTAGAATCAAACTTCATGTGTTCTAGAATACCTCCTGTTATTCTCTAGGCTAATAAAAGAATGTTAATTTTATCTTACTAGATATCCAAAATCTAACTCTGCACCACATACTTCTAAACTCTAGCCACTAAATCATACTTTCTACATTTTGACAACCACTTTCATATATACAGGTCCATTACTTTCAAGATTATTCAATAAGATAAGAAGAAAAGGGAAATTATAGCATTTAATCTCAATGACTCTAGAACTCATTGTCTATAAAGGAGAATGATTTTCAGATGTGCCACAAGTGTTAGTTGATTTTGCCTCAGACTGGGAGAACTGGGTTTCTTTCAGGAATTGTTCGCTGATAAAGCTCATGTACCATCCAGCCTCCTGGTGATTCTCAAATTCAAATAGATTCTGCAATACCAGTACTATCGAGAACATCCATTGGAGGACACTAGAACACAAGAAATAGATGAGAATGTAGGAATACATAAGTAACTCAAAGTAAGTTCTCTGCACAAAATCAGACAATTTACTCTCCAAAATTAAATCTAATTGCTCAACTATAAAAATATGATTATTAATATTTCTACTGAAAAACACATTTTATCACTGGTGCTCTTAGTCTTCCAAAGTTGTAATTTTAGAAATGTGATGGATGGCATACCCAGGAGGTAAATGAATAAAATATTTTAATAACCTGAACCTTTACATAGGAGTTACTTGCAAGTTCTGCTTAATAGCCTAACCTTAATCAAACCTTCATTGATAAGCAAATGGAGTCCTTTGCAGGTTGTTGTTATGGAGTTTGTCTGACAATCCCTCTGATAATATAAAAGTTTATAAGGCTCATGGAGAAAAAAAGACCAAACTCAGGGGTTCTCTTTGCTGCAGAAGGGAGTTACCTAAGGCAAATTAATTTAAGTAAAAGCCCTGATGAGATGAAATCTTTGACATCCACGGGGAGGGTTTATAAACATTATAATATGTTTTCAAGTATGTGAACATTCTGTTAACATTTTTAAATCTCAAATTACAATTATTTATAAGATGTGAATATCATTTAGATATTTGGGTCTTTAATTTTTGTTTAGAATAAGATGAGGCTTGTGTTTTGGACTTGTCCCTATTTCTTAGATTCCCCCAATCCAACTCTAAATAACATATAGCTTTGAATTGTAAATAGTGATGCCAACAGTATGACAATTTATTAAATAATATTTGTGCTTAACAACTGTCACCAAAAATAAATATTTTGTCAGAAAAGGTAAACACTCATACATAAATTTACCTTGGTAATAAGGGCAACAGTGGGGATTTATTTCCACTTTATACACAGGGGGGCACTCTGGATTCTGTTTGCAAGGGAAGAAGATGAAAAATTCTGGGACTAACTTCCTTCTGGCAGTCTCCGCTTGACCCAGAATACTTAATTCCGAGTGGGAATGACAAGGCAGCAAACTTTTCCATTGGAGGATATAATTAATTTCAGTTAAGCTCCCCTCTCACATTATAGGTTGTCAGGCAATGAACGGCATCATTCATGTTAGTGAGCTAACAAGACTTTGTTAAGGCAGGCATTTAAAAACTTGTAGGTGGTAGTTCTAGTGAGTTAGAAATGTCAGAAACCATTTAGAATCCTTGCAGTGAGTTTCAATCCCCCAAATGGGGTTCTAGCCCCTTGTGAAACATTTATGTTGCAAATCATTTAATTGTTTTTGGCCAGGGCTCAATTTCTTCATCTTTATTTTTTTATTATGTTATGTTAATCAGCATACATTACATCATTAGTTTTTGATGTAGTGTTCCATGATTCATGTTTGCGTATCACACCCAGTGCTCCATGCAGTACGTGCCCTCTTTAATACCCATCACCAGGCTAACCAATCCCCCCACCCCCCTCCCATCTAGAACCCTCAGTTTGTTTTTCAGAGTCCAGTCTCTCATGGTTCATCTACCGCTCCGATTTCCCCCCCTTCATTTTCCCCTTCCTGCTATCTTCTTCTTTCTTTTTTTTTTTTTTAACATATAATGTATTATTTGTTTCAGAGGTACAGGTCTGTGATTCATCTGTCTTACACAATTCGCAGCGCTCACCATAGCACATACCCACCCCAATGTCTATCACCCAGCCACCCCATCCCTCCCACCCCTACCACTCCAGCAACCCTCAGTTTGTTTCCTGAGATTAAGAATTCCTCATATCAGTGAGGTCATATGATACATGTCTTTCTCAAATTGACTTATTTTGCTCAGCATAATACCCTCCAGTTCCATCCACGTCCTTGCAAATGGCAAGATTTCATTCCTTTTGATGGCTGCATAATATTCCGTTGTATATATATACCAATTCTTCTTTATCCATTCATCTGTTGATGGACATCTTGGCTCTTTCCATAGTTTGGCTATTGTGGACATTGCTGCTATAAACATTGGGGTGCACATACCCCTTCGGATCCCTACATTTGTATCTTTGGGGTAAATACCCAGTAGTGCAATTGCTGGATCACATGGTAGCTCTATTTTCAACTTTTTGAGGAACCTCCATACTCTTTTTCAGAGTGGCTGCCCCAGCTTGCATTCCCACCAACAGTGTAGGAGGGTTCCCTTTCTCTGCATCATGCCAACATCTGTCATTGCCTGACTTGTTAATTTTAGCCATTCTGACTAGTGTAAAGCAGTATCTCATTGAGGCTTTGATCTGGATTTCCCTGATGCCGAGCGATGTTGAGCACTTTTTCATGTGTCTGTTGGCCATTTGGATGTCTTCTTTGGAAAAATGTCTGTTCATGTCTTCTGCCCATTTCTTGATTAGATCATTTGTTCTTTGGGTGTTGAGTTTGATACGTTCTTTATACATTTCAGATACTAGCCCTTTATCTGATATGTCATTTGCAAATATCTTCTCCCATTCTGTTGGTTGTCTTTTGGTTTTGTTGACTGTTTCTTTTGCTGTGCAAAAGCGGTTTTATCTTGATGAAGTCCCAATAGTTCATTTTTGCCCTTGCTTCCCTTGCCTTTGGCGATGTTTCTAGGAAGATGTTGCTGTGGCTGAGGTCGAAGAGGTTGCTGCCTGTGTTCTCCTTTAGGATTTTGATGGACTCCTGTCTCACATTGAGGTCTTTCAACCATTTTGAGTCTATTTTTGTGTGTGGTGTAAGGAAATGGTCCAGTTTCATTCTTCTGCATGTGGCTGTCCAATTTTCCCAACACCATTTGTTGAAGAGACTGTCTTTTTGCCATTGGACAATCTTTCCTGCTTTGTCAAAGATTAGTTGACCATAGAGTTGAGGGTCCATTTCTGGGCTCTCTATTCTGTTCCATTGATCTATGTGTCTGTTTTTGTGCCAGTACCACACTGTCTTGATGATGACAGCTTTGTAATAGAGCTGGAAGTCCGGAATTGTGATGCCACCAGCTTTGCTTCTCTTTTTCAACATTCCTCTGGCTATTCGGGGTCTTTTCTGGTTCCATACAAATTTTAGGATTATTTGTCCCATTTCTTTGAAAAAAGTGGTTGATATTTTGATAGGGATTGCATTGAATGTGTAGATTGCTCTAGGTAGCATTGACATCTTCACAATATTTGTTCTTCCAATCCACGAGAATGGAACGTTTTTCCATTTCTTTGTGTCTTCCTCAATTTCTTTCATGACTATTTTATAGTTTTCTGAGTACAGATTCTTTGCCTCTTTGGTTAGATTAATTCCTAGGTATCTTATGGTTTTGGGTGCAATTGTAAATGGGATTGACTCCTTAATTTCTCTTTCTTCTGACTTGTTGTTGGTGTATAGGAATGCCACTGATTTGTGTGCATTGATTTTATATCCTGCCACTTTACTGAATTCCTGTATGAGTTCTTGCAGTTTTGTGGTGGAGTCTTTTGGGTTTTCCACATAAAGTATCATATCACCTGCAAAGAGTGAGAGTTTGACTTCTTCTTTGCTGATTTGGATGCCTTTGATTTCTTTTTGTTGTCTGATTGCTGTGGCTAGGACTTCTAGTACTATGTTGAATAGCAGTGGTGATAGTGGACATCCCTGCCGTGTTCCTGACCTTTGGGGGAAAGCTCAGTTTTTCCCCATTGAGAATGATATTCGCTGTAGGTTTTTCATAGATGGCTTTTATGATATTGAGGTATATACCGTCTATCCCTATACTCTGAAGTGTTTTGATCAAGAAAAGATGCTGTACTTTGTCAAATGCTTTTTCTGCATCTATTGAGAGGATCATATGGTTCTTGTTCTTTCTTTTATTAATGTATTGTATCACATTGATTGATTTGCGGATGTTGAACCAACCTTGCAGCCCAGGGATAAATCCCACTTGGTCGTGGTGAATAATCCTTTTAATGTACTGTTATATCCTATTGGCTAGTATTTTGGTGAGAATTTTTGCATCCATGTTCATCAAGGATATTGGTCTGTAATTCTCCTTTTTGATGGGGTCTTTGTCTGGTTTGGGATCAAGGTAATGGTGGCCTCATAAAACGAGTTTGGAAGTTTTCCTTCTATTTTTATTTTTTGGAACAGTTTCAGAAGAATAGGTATTAATTCTTTAAATGTTTGGTAGAATTCCCATGGGATGCCATCTGGCCCTAGGCTTTTTTTTGGGGGGGGGAGATTTTTGATGACTGCTTCAATTTCCTTAGTGGTTATATGTCCAGGTTTTCTATTTCTTCCTGGTTCAGTTTTGGTAGTTGATACATCTCTAGGAATGCATCCATTTCTTCTAGATTATCTAATTTGCTGCCATATAGTTGCTCATAACATGTTCTTAGAACTGTTTGTATTTCTTCGGTGTTGGTTGTGATCTCTCCTCTTTCATTCATGATTTTATTTATTTGGGTCATTTTTCTTTTTGATAAGTCTGGCCAGGGGTTTCTCAATCTTACTAATTCTTTCAAAGAACCAGCTCCTAGTTTCATTGATCTGTCCTACAGTTCTTTTCGTTTCTATTTCATTGATTTCTGCTCTGATCTTTATTATTTCTCTTCTCCTGCTGGGTTTAGGCTTTATTTGCTATTTTTTCTCCAGCTCCTTTAGGTGTAGGGTTAGGTTGTGTATTTGAGACCTTTCTTGTTTTTTGAGAAAGGGTTGTATTGCTATATACTTTTCTCTTAGGACTGCCTTTGTTGCATCCCAAAGATTTTGTACAGTTGTGTTTTCATTTTCATTTGTTTCCATGGAAATTTTTTAATTCTTCTTTAATTTCCTGGTTGACCCATTCATTCTTTAGTAGGATGCTCTTTAGCCTCCATGTATTTGAGTTCTTTCCAAGTTTCCTCTTGTGACAGTTCTATTTTTAAAGCATTGTGGTCCAAAAATGTCAGGGAATGATCCCAATCTTTTGGTACTCATTGAGACCTGATTTATGACCTAGGATGTGATCTATTCTGGAGAATGTTCCATGGGCACTAGAGAAGAATGTGTATTCTGTTGCTTTGGGATGGAATGTTCTGAATATGTCTGTGAAGTCCATTTGGTCCAGTGTGTCATTTAAAGTCTTTATTTCCTTGTTGATCTTTTGCTTAGATGATCTGTCCATTTAAGTGAGGGGAATGTTAAGGTCCCCCACTATTATTGTATTGTTGTCGATGTGTTTCTTTGCTGTTGTTATTAATTGGCTTATATAATTGACTGCTCCCATGTTAGGGGCATAGATATTTACAATTGTTAGATCTTCTTGTTGGATAGACCCTTTCATTATTTATTTTTTTTATTATTATGTTATGTTAATCACCATACATTACATCATTAGTTTTTGATGTAGTGTTCTATGATTCGTTGTTTGCATATAACACCCAGTGCTCCATGCAGAACATGCCCTCTTTAATACCCATCACCAGGCTAACCCATCCTCCGACCCCCCTCCCCTCTAGAACCCTCAGTTTGTTTTTCAGAGTCCATCATCTCTCATGGTTCGTAGACCCTTTCATTATGATATAGTGTCCTTCCTCATCTCTTATATAGTCTTTGGTTTAAAATCTAATTTGTCTGATATAAGGATTGCCACCCCAGCTTTCTTTTGATGTCCATTAGTAAATGGCTTTCCACCCCTCACTTTCAATCTGGGGGTGTCTTTGGGTCTAAAATGAGTCTCTTGCAGACAGCATATCTATGGGTCTTTTTTTTTTTTTTCTAATCTTATAGCCTGTGTCTTTTGATTGGGGCATTTAGCCCATTTACATTGAGGGTAACTATTGAAAGATATGAATTTAGTGCCATTGTATTGCCTGTAAGGTGACTGTTACTGTATATTGTCTGTGTTCCTTTCTGGTCTACGTTACTTTTAGGCTCTCTCTTTGCTTAGAGGACTCCTTTCAATATTTCTTGTAGGGCTGGTTTTGTGTTTGCAAATTCCTTTAGTTTTTGTTTGTCCTGGAAGCCTTTTATCTCTCCTTCTATTTTCAATGACAGCCTAGCTGGATATAGTATTCTTGGCTGCGTATTTTTCTCATTTAGTGCTCTGAATATTATCATGCCAGTCCTTTCTGGCCTGCCAGGTCTCTGTGGATAGGTCTGTTGCCAATCTAATGTTTCTACCATTGTAGGTTACAGGTCTCTTCTCCCGAGCTGCTTTCAGGGTTTTCTCTTTGTCTCTGAGACTTGTAAGTTTTACTATTAGATGTCAGGGTGTTGACCTATTTTTATTGATTTTGAGGTGGGTTCTCTGTGCCTCCTGGATTTTGCTGCTATTTCCTTCCCCAAATTAGGGAAGTTCTCTGCTATAATTTGCTCCAATATACCTTCTGCCCCTCTCTCTCTTTCTTCTTCTTCTGGGATCCCCATTATTCTAATACTGTTTCATCTTTTGGTATCACTTATCTCTTGAATTCTGCCCTCGTGATGCAGTAGTTTATCTCTCTTTTTCTCAGCTTCTTTATTTTCCATCATTTGGTCTTCTATCTCACTGATTCTCTCTTCTGCCTCATTTATCCTAGCAGTTAGAGCCTCCATTTTTTATTGTACCTCATTAATAGCCTTTTTGATTTCAACTTTGTTAGATTTCAGTTCTCTTATTTCTCCAGAAAGGGTTTCTCTAATAAGTTCCATGCTTTTTTCAAGCCCAGCTAGTATCTTTAAAATCGTCATTCTGAACTCTAGTTCCAACATCTTACTAATGTCTGTATTGATTAGGTCCCTGGCAGTCGGTACTGCCTCTTGTTCTTTTTTTTTGAGGAGAGTTTTTCCATCTTGTCATTTTGTCCAGAGGAGAATAGATGAATGAGAGAACAAAGTGCTAAAAGGGTAACAACGACCCAGAAAAATATACACTAAACAAATCAAAAGTGACCTGAAATCAGGGAAAAAGAAAAGGAAAGAAAGAAAAAAGAAAGGAAAAAAGAAAAAGATAAAGATAAAAACAAATGAACAAACTGACAAAAAACAGAATATGATCAAATATGATCAGGCTGGTGCATAGATCAGTGCCACACACTAGATTTTGGGTGTATTTTGGTCTGTTAGAAGAAAGTGCCTCCCAAATTTTTAAAGAAAGAAAAACTTATATATGTACAAAAATAAGGGTAAATACAACGAAGGGTTGGAATATGACTGTAAAGATGGAAATTATAAAAGATTTTATAAAAGGAATTGATAAAATAAAAAGTTGGTTGAAAAAAAGAAGAGGATTAAAAAAGAGGGGTGGGGAGAATGTGATCAGGCAGGAGACTAGAACAAAGCCATATGCTAGAGATTTAGGGTATATTTTGTACTGTTAGAAGAAACTGTATCCAAAATTTTAAAGAGAGAACAACTTTTATATGTATACCAAAAATAAGGTTAAGTACTATGAAGGGATAGAATATGACTCTAAAAATGAAAAATAAAAAAAAATGTTTAAAAGGGGATTGATAAGATGTTGAAAAACGGAAAAAGAAAAATTAAAAAGAAAAAGTAAAAAAATTAACTTTGAAAGACTAAAGAATCATGGTAAAAAAGCCATGAGTTCTATGTGGAGTATTCTCCTAGCGCTGGAGTTCTGCCATTCTCATTGATCAGTAAACTTGGTCTTGGCTGGCTGTTCTTGCTGATCTTCTGGGGGAGGGGCCTGTTGCCATGGTTCCCAAATGTCTTTGTGGGAGGCGGAATTGCCCCACCCTTGCCGGGTCCGGGCTAAGTAATCTGCTGGGGTTTGATCTTGGGAGCTTTTGTTCCCTGCAAGCTTTCCCTACAGCTTTGGAGGATGAAAGTGAAAATGGCGGCCTCCCAATCTCCACGCCGAGAACTCGGGGCCCCACTCCTCAGTGAGCCTCCTGAGAAAAGCAGTCAATCACTCCTGTCTCCCCTGTCTCTGGCCGCACTCCGTACTCACCAGGCCTGTGACCAAGCATTTCTATCTCTGGCACACGACCTGTGTGGAGTCTCCAAACCCAGCAGAGCCCCGCAGTGCACTCCCAAGCTGCCCCTCCCAGGGGAGGAGGGGGTGTCTCCCCTGATCTGCCTCTTGTTGGGTCCCTGCTGGAAAAGCAGTGGCCTGACTGTGCCGCAGATCACGGTTTATGGCTACCCTGAGCTGAGAGCCCACTCTTCGGCTCCGTCTCTGCAGCTGGCTTCCCCGCTCCAATACCTGGGAGCTCTGCTGTACTCAGGCATCCCCGGTCTTTCTGTGACCCTGAGGGTCCTGAGACCACACTATCCCAGTGAGGGTTCCACCCCCCGCTTAGCCACTGGAGTGACGTCCCTCAGCAGAGCCGATTTCTAAAGTTTCCGATTTTGTGCTCTGCTGCTCTATCACTTGGGGGTAGTGGCTGACGGAGTCCCCCTCCCTCGCCATCTATCCTCCCGAATATCTCCTCAGATTCACTTCTCCGCATGTCCTGCCTTCCAGAAAATGGTCGCTTTTCTGTTCAGAGATTTGCTGCTATTCTTTTCTTCGATCTCCTGTTGAGTTCGTATGTGTTCAGAATGGTTTAATAGCTATCTAGCTGAATTCCTGGGACCAGACAAAATATAGGTCTCCTACTCCTCTGCCATCTTGCTCCTCCTCCAATTTCTTCATCTTTAAGAGTGATGCATATATGTGTTAAGCTGTTTACATGGTTTGGGGAGGGGGGCATAAATGACTAAATGATTTAAAAGGTAGTCAAAAGCATTCTACAAAATATAAACTTGTTTCAGAAGTGTGGAATAATTATAGTTAGGGTGCTCATAATACAGGCATACCTCAGAGATATGGCAGGTTTGGTTGAGACCACTCAATAAAATAAATATCCCAATTGAGCAAGTCAAATGAATTTTTTGGTTTCTCAGTGTATATAAAAGTTGTGTTTACACTACACTGTAGTCTATTAAGTGTGCAATAGAATTATGTCTAAAAATGTACATGCCTTAATTTAAAAATACTTTACTGTTTAAAAAATGCTAACCTTTTCCTGAGCTTTCAGCGAGTTGGAATCGTTTTGCTCATGAGAACTCTTGTCTCCATATTGATGGCTGCTGACTGATCAGGGTGGTGATTGCCAAAGGTGGGGTGGCAGTGGCAATTTCTTAAAATAAGACAACAATGAATTTGCCACATTGACTGACTCTTCCTTTCACAAACAATTTCTCTGTAGCACCCAATGCTGCCTGATAGCATTTTACCCACAGTAGAACTTCTTTTGAAATTGGAGTTAATCCTTTCAAATCCTGCCACTGCTCTGTCAACTGAGTTTATGTGATATTCTAAATCCTTTGCTGTCATTTCAACAGTCTTCAGAGCATCTTTATCAGGACTAGATTCCATCTCAAGAAAGCACTTTCTTTACTCATCTATAAGGAGGAAGTCCTCACCTGTTAGTTTTATCATGAGATAGCAGCAATTCAGTCCCATCTTCAGGCTCCACTTCTAATTCTAGTTCTCTTGCTATTTCTACACATCTGCAGTTACTTTCCCCACTAAAGTCTTGAACCTTCTATTTGTGAAATCAAAAAATTGCAGTAAAGTGCAATAAGATGAGATATGCTTGTAATTTAGTATTTTAATTGCATAGCATTTATTTAATTCTTCTTTTTTTCACAAAAATAGAGACATACCAGTGGTGGGCAGGAGGGCTGTGTGGCTGAGTCTTCTATAGGCACTTAACATTTATGCATGTACTGCCTCCACATTTTGGTATGGTACTTTTCTTCTTCTCTTCCTCCCTGTCCCAGCAAAACATCAATGGGACCTTCAGATTGGGTGATTTGAGAAGAGCCTAATGAAAGTGTGGGCAGGATTTAGGGAAAGTGTGCAGCACCCTGAGGCAAGCAATTGTGGAGAGCTCATGTCTACCTTTGGACAAGGGCAGGGGCAGGGAGCTCTACAGACAGGGCTCCCCAAGGAGCCTCAGCCTCAGGTAAAGTCAGGGTATCCACTGCAAATTGGGGAGTGGGGACCAAGGACAGAAATATCTGACCTCACTGTTACCCTCTTTCCAGTCTCCTGCCCTTGTCCCCCACTTCTGTGTGTGTGTGTGTGTGTGTATCAATCACTTCTTTATTCATTCATCTATTGATGGACACTTGAGCTGCTTCTGTAGTTTGCCTATTGTAAATAATGCTGCAATAAACATATGGGGGCATATATCTTTTCAAATTAGTGTTTTGGTATTCTTTGGGTAAATACACAGTAGTAGAATTACTGGATTGTATGGTAGTTCTGTTTTTCATTTTTTAAGGAACCTCAATACTGTTTTCAACAGTGGCTGCACCAGTTTGCATTCCCACCAACAACGCGTGAAGTTTCCCTTTTCTCCACATCCTCACCAACACTTGTTGTTTCTTGTGTTTTTTATTTTAGTCATTCTGACAGGTGTGAGATGATAGCTCATTGGTTTTTACTTTTTAATATTTATTTATTTATTTTTAAAGATTTTATTTATTTTTTGACAGAGAGAGAGACCACGCGAGAGGGAACACAAGCAGGGGAGTGGGAGAGGGAGAGGTAGGCTTCCTGCTGAGCAGGGAGCCTGATGCGGAGCTTGATCCCAAGACCCTGGGATCATGACCTGAGCTGAAGGCAGACGCTTAATGACTGAGCCACCAGGTGCCCTGTTTTTTTTTTGTTTAGATTTATTTATTTATTTGAGAGAGAGCAAGGCAGAGCACATGAGTGGGTGGAGGGCAGAGGGAGAGGGAGAGAATCTCAAGCAGACTCCCTGGTGAGCATGGAGCCTGATGCAGGGCTTGATCTCTCGACCCTGAGATTATGACCTGAGTGGAAATCAAGAGTCAGATGCTTAACTGACAGAGCCACCCAGGTGCCCCTCATTGCTGTTTTAATTTGCATTTTCCTAATGATGACTGATGTTGAGCATCTTTTTATATGTCTTTTGCCATCTGTATGTCTTTTTTGGAGAAATGTCTGTTTATGTCTTCTGCCCATTTTTTAATTGGATTATTTGTTTTTGGGAGGGTATTGAGTTGTATCAGCTCTTTATATATTTTGGATACTAACCCTTTATCAGATATGCCATTTGCACATATCTTCTCTCATTCAATAGGTTATCTTTCAGTTTTGTTGATTGTTTCCTTTACTGTACAGAAGCTTTTTATTTTGTTGTAGTCCCAATAGTTTATTTTTGCTTTTATTTCTCTTGCCTCAGAAGACATATCTAGACAAAAGTAGTTACAGCTGATGTCAGAGAAATTACTGCCTGTGCTTTCTTCTAGGATTTTTATGGTTTCAGGTCACATTTAGGTCCTTAATCCATTTTGAATTTATTTTTGTGTATGGTGTAAGAAAGTGGTCCAATTTCATTCTTTTTTTTTTTTTTTTAAAGATTTTATTTATTTATTTGTCAGAGAGAGAGAGCACAAGCAGGGGAGGCTGCAGGCAGAGGGAGAAGCAGGCTTCCTGCTGAGCAGGGAGCCCAATGTGGGACTCGATCCCAGAACCCTGGGATCATGACCTGAGCCGAAGGCAGATGCCCAACTAACTGAGCCACCCAGGTGTCCCAGTCCAGTTTCATTCTTTTGCATGATAGTGTCCAGTTTTCCCAACACCATTTGTGGAAGTGGCTTTTTCCCATTGCATATTCTTACCTCATCTGCTGAAGATTAATGGAACGTATAATTGTGGGTTTATTTCTGGGCTCTCTATTCTGTTCTATTGATCTATGTGTCTATTTTTGTGCCAGTACCATACTGTTTTGATTACTACAGATTTGCATTATACCTTGAAATCTGGTATTGTGATACATCTGGTTTGCTTTTCTTTTTCAAGATTTGCTTTGGCTATTCAGGGTTTTTTTGTGGTTCCATACAAATTTTAGGATTGTGTTTTCCTAGTTATGTGAAAAATGCTATTGGTATTTTGATAGGGATTGCATCAAATCTGTAGATTGCTTTGGGTAGTATGGACATTTTAGCAATATTTATTCTTCCAATCCATGAACATGGCATATCTTTCCATTTCTTTGTGTCATCTTTAATTTCTTTCATCAGTGTTTTATAGTTTTTAGAGTACAGGTCTTTCACCTCCTTTGTCAGGTATTTTATTATTTTTGGTGTAATTGTAAATGAGGTTGTTTTCTTAATATGTCTTTTTGCTGCTTCACTATTAGTGTAAAGAAATGCAACAGATTTCTGATACTCATTTTGTATCATGCAAACTTTTTGAACTTGTTTACCAGTTCTAGTAGTTTTTTGGTGGAGTCTTTCGGGTTTTCTGTATATAGTTTCAGGTCATCTGCAAATAGTGAAAGTTTTACTTCTTCCTTACCAATTTGGATGCCTATTTTTCCTTTTTTTTTGTCTCATTGCTGTGGGTAGGACTTCTAGGACTATGTTGAGTGAAAGTAGTGAGAGTAGATATCCCTGTCTTGTTCCTGACTATAGAGGAAAGCTTTGTTTTTCCCCACTTAGTATGATATTAGCTGTGGGTTTTTCATAGGTGGCCTTTACTATGTTGAGGTATTTTCCCTCTAAATCTACTTTGTTGAAGGCTTTTGTCATAAATGGTTGTTACACTTTGTCAAATGCTTTTTCTCCATCTATTGAAATGATCATATGGTTTTTGTCCTTTCTCTTGTTGATCTGATGTATCACGTTGATTGATTGTGAATATTGAACCACCCTTGCATCCTGGGAATAAATCCCACTTGATTGTGGTGAATGATTTTTTTAATGTATTGTTGGATTCAGTTTGCTACTATTTTGTTGAGTATTTTTGCATCTAATCATATTACTGTTTTAATTATTTTTTAAAAAGTGAAATAGTTCAAGCTTTCAGAAAATATGGCAAACACCCATGTATCTGTCACCTAGCTTTATCAAGTCTTAATGTTTTAACATATTTGGCTTTGATATTTTTTCTTTTAGCAAAACAAAAAATATTAGATACAGTTGAAACCCACGGTTCTCCTTGTTATCTAATTCTCCTCCTTCCTTCTCTAGAAGTAAATGCTCTTGAATTCAGTGCTTATGAGTCACACGTGTTTTAGTTTTGACCAGGGCCAGTTTTATGATATGTAACTTGTGCATTTGCATAGGGTTTGTGTTTAGAAGGTTCCTGTGTTTGGTTTAATGCTGTGCTGTTGCTGTTTTCAAATCTTAGCCAAGGCAAGTGGCCCCTGTTCTATAAGATTTAAAAATTCCTTTGGTGGTGGGATAGAACACACTGACACACAGGTGGATGAAAGGCAGAACTCTTTCTTACTGAAAATGAGAGAACGCTGCCATGCAAGGCCATAAAGAGGGTTCCTCCTGGGACAGGGTAGTAGCAAGCTGGAGTAGTTTAATGTAATAGTTTATGTAACAAGCTGTGAGGTTAGCTACACTTCCTAGGGTCCCTGTTAATTGGCTAATTTGAATAATTTCACATGCTCCTGGGAGAAGGGGCTGTCCCTAGTTGTCTGGTACCTGGCCCTAAAGTATTGGGTTCTTGATAAGGGAGGCAGTTGGCTGTGTGCACAGTGGCCCCAGAGAGTGAGAGTCTGACAAGGGAAGTGGTTGGAGTTAGGGTTTTATAAACTCTGGTGAAGGGAAATTGAGGTTTTCAGCCATGACTTCAAAACTGGGTTAAGATAGCATTTGTGAAATATTACATTACAGGCCCACATTTTCATTTTGGACTAAGCCTTGCAAATTATGTAGCCATTCCTGATTTTAACTATATATTTATCCATAAGCATTGTATTGTGCTGTTCTTCCTGCATTTAAATTTTCATGGACATTTAGGTTTCTTCTTTTTTCTTTTTGGCTATTATAAATGATGCTGCAATAAAATTCTTAAAGATATCCTTTTGGATATGTGTGAAATACAACTATGAAGATAATTGCTTGGCACAGAGTATGTACATATTTAATATTTATAATCTGATGTCTCCATAATCCTGACATTTATTTTAATCTTAGTTCTACAGTTAAATACATTTAATATACACAATCAGTCTTTTTGCCGTGGTTTCCCCAGTCATCTCTCAGTTGGCTAGAATTTGTTGCCTAGATGTTTCCTCAAGAAGGGCTCATTAGAAAAATATTCCCTGAGTTAAATGCACAAAACTGTTTTTTTGTAGCCTTTATTCAGAAAGTTAGCTTGGTTGGCTATAAAATACTTTGCTCACACCTTTCTCCTTGAGGGTCTACTTGAGATTGCTCTACTATCTTTGGCTTTGAAGGATGCTGTGGAAAATCTGACCTGAGGCCAATTCTTTCCCTTATAAATGTCTTAATCATTTTGTCTGACAAATGGAATAATTTCTTTTAATCTCTAAATTTCAATAATTTTACCACAGTTTGTTCGACTTTCCTGGGTCAGTTTTCTCAGGCACATGGTATGCCATTTCAATATGTAAATTCTTATTTCAAGAAAACTTTCTTGAATTGTAATTTCAAAAATTTGTTCCAACTTACTGTTAAACAGTTATATCTAAGGTAGAACTCATTTACCTGTTTTTTTTTTCTATCATCTTCCCCTTTCTCCCTCTTTCTTAACTTCTGCATTATTTGTCTTATTTTGACTGCTTTTCAAACATCTGTAATTGGTAGTAATCACTGCTTCTTCCTCCACAATATTTATCCTCTCTTGTTTTCATTTTAATTTGGCCCTCACTTATAGAATGCTTTTTTCCTTTTAACTGTTTTCACGAATTCTTACAATATTTAATTCACCCCATTCCTTTTTCTCACCATTTCCTCTTCTTTTCTCATAATATTTTCCCCACATTTCTGCATTTCTGCTTCCTGGGTTTACTTTTTAGAGAAAAATAACTTGAAAAAAATTCATGGCAAAATACATGGTCACTATTTTTATCTGTTCTGTGGCAAGCTTTCCCTGGGAGATGTTTTTGTCTGGTCAGTTTTGCTATTCATTTATACCATTTTTCTTGTAGAATTGTAGTATTGAAGTTATACCAATTTTTTACTACTCTTTAGAGAATGAGTTGCATTTTCCTGGCCTAGCTATTTACAAGAACTCCCTTCAGGGAGATTGTTTGTCCTGTGGTGTTTTGAGATATTTTGGCCCCAGAATATTTCACTTTTTTTGTCTTGAGTTTCCCTTGCACTTAACTCCCATGGGGCCCATCTCTCTCTCTGACCTGGCTTCCCCACATGGCTCAGCTCTCAGAGATGATCTAAGTTTCACTTTAAGGAAAACCCTTCCTCTAGAAAGGCTTTTTTTTTTTTTTCTTTAACGAGCACTTTCTGAGATCTCCTGTCATTAGGCTGACTCTATTTACTACTTCTGTGCATGGCAATAGCTATATTTCCTGACACGTCTCTATAATTTGTCTTACCTTTTTTGCCTGCATTGTCTTTGATCATCTTTTTAAAGAGAATAGAAAGATACATTAGTTTTTTCTTCTGTAATGAATTATCAATGTTTTTTTTAAATTTGTTTATTGCTTTTTATTAATTTAATTAAATTTTATTCATCTTTTGAAAAGTTTTTTTCAACTTCACCTTGTTATGGATAATACTATGTACTTAGTGTTGTCAAATTTGGCAAACCTTCTATCAAGTTTCTTTCCTATATGAGGGATAAGATTCAGAAGAATTTTCTGCAGACTGGTTTCTGGCTCCTTACATTTTAACACCTGCTTTTCATCCGTAACCCACATACTTCTGGTGCTGGGTACTGTAGAAAGTGTTGATATCATGACACAACCCTGGGCCTGCAACTTTGTGTCATGATGCTGGGTGAGTTGGTACAATGGGCATTAGAATTCCCAGAAGCCATTCTTCCACTGAAGGATTAATTTTACTGTCTCAGAATTGACTGTGAATCACACAAATAAATCCCACTTATCCAAACCAAATGTATCCCCAGTTTAATCCCCTTTGCCTTGCAGGATTGCCTGAGGCCACTTCCACCTCACCCTACATTAGGGGAAATGCAATGGAGAGAAGTCAAAATAGAAATATATATTAAAATATTTTACTTTTGTAAGTTTTAAAAACATATGGCTGATTGAATACAGTGTGAGGACCTTGAAGGTGAGGCACTGAAGCTTTCATATTTGCCTCTGGGGGTGAGGGAAGGGAGGGGTGTTTTCTTCTTGGTGTGGTTGCTAACACCAGGAGAAAATTTTGAAGCATAAACTGGATGGATCCTACTGGAGCAGTGTGTGAAGGGGGGTGTTTAAGCTTTTTGGCACATGAATAACTGCTAGGCCTTGGTTTTAATGCCAGTGTAAGTTTTATCTCTACTTGTATTACTTGTTTCATTGAGAATAATTTGGTGGTGGTAGTTGGTGGAGGTGATTTTGGGAGGTGATAAAAATGGGGATTCATGGATGCACCTACTCTAGAAGCCCTATATCTTTTAAGTTCCACTAGATTTTAAGCAGGTCTAGAGGGCAGATATTATTAATCAGTATATACATATATATATGTATATATATATCTGCATATATCTATGCAGATGTGGTAGGTACTGAATAATTATTTGTTGCTTTAATATTGAATTATATATATTTTTGAATTTTTATCAAGGAAACAACTTAGATAACTAGTAAACTCACAGTCTCAAAAGTACAATACATCATTTGATAACATCTTATTTCACCAGTGAGAAATATTTATCACTTGTTATCTAATATTTATTGGTATAATTCCTTTTAAAATGTAACAATGTGATATGAAATATTAAAGCAGATTCTTTTATCTCCACAATATATATATATAGCATCTGATGGAAAACATACAAGCTATCTTTTTATTAGAAGGAAACTTGACTTACATATATAATTTTCTTTTTTTTGGATGATAAGCAGCATGTGGAATTTCAGTGCCCTTGGCGGGAGCTAAGGCCATTTAGGATAGAACAAATCTGTGTGTCAAAGAAACATCTAACATATTTTTATAATAATGTGATTTTATCTAAGAAAATTCACCAGTCATTGGTACATACCTTCCTGGTAGTTATTTTTAAATTCACACAGACATTGAATATTCTGGCATAGATTTATTAACAAAGCCCAAAGCAATGGCATAAAAAGGTATCAAATATATTTTGGCCTTAAAAGTCAATCATCAAGGGTTTATGTGATTAATAAAGGTTCAGTGTTGTTTAGGTTGTATGAGAAGGAGAGATGTGTCCTCACTGTCAAGAAGTTTGTAGTCCAGCCTAGTGTTTCTTAGTGGGGTCACTTCCCACTGGGCATTGTGAAATCAATTTAGTAGGTTAGCATCAGAATAAAAATAACAGAACAGAAAATACCGGGGCACATTTTAGGTAATAATAGCCAATGTCATTTTGTATGATATATGTGACTGTGTAAAATACTTTGCATATTGAGCTTGCTGTCAAAAAAGTTTGGAAAACATTCATTTCTAGGTGGAAGAACAGTACAAATACATCAGAAAAAATTGGCCACTCAGAATCATCTTAGTTTGCTAGGGCTGCAGTAACAAAGTACCACAAACTGAGTGGATTAAACAACAGTAATTTATTGTCTCACAGTTCTGGAGGCCAGAAGACCAAGATCAAGGTTTTGGCAAGGTTGGTTCCTTCCAAGAGCTGTCAGGGAGAATTTGTTCCATTCCTCTTGCCTAGATTTTGGTGGTGGCTGGCAATCTGTGGTGTTCCGTGGCTTGTAGATGTATCACTTCCAATCTCTGCCTTTATCTTCACACAACATTTTCCCTGTGCTCATGTCTGTCTCTGTGCCTGAATTTCCTCTTTTTATAAGGACACCAGTCATACTGGATTAAGACCCACTCTAATGACCTCATTTTAACTTGATTACCTCTGCTAAGGTAAGGTAAGATCACATTCTGAGGTATTTAGAGTTAGGACTTCAATGTATTTTTTTGGGGGACACAGTTCAACCCATAATAATCATAATGGCCACCATTTAAACTGTGTATGTGCTAGTCCTTGTACTAAGTGCCTAAGTACTAGTCTTTATAACCACTCTGAGAAGTAAATTTATTATGTCAACTTTATAGAATAATAGAGGTTCAGAGAGATTCACTGTTACAATTTGGGTCTGTTTTACTTCAAATCCTGTGTTCTTTCCACTCTGCTTGTTGATTCCTGGGAGATTAGAGCTGGCAGGGATGTTAGAGGCCATCTGGTACAATCCCCTCTTTTCATGTGTTGTGGGCCAAAAGATAAAAATGGTACTATTTGTAAAAATCTGGTGTATTTTCCACATCCCAGAGAAGCAATGAAATTCATCTATGGAGAATGGCCATCTTTTTACTTTAGGGAACTCTGGAATGGTTCACAAATATTCTTTCTTCTCCAACATCCCCCCACATGTGGGGAAATTTGGGAGCACATGGGTTATATATAGAGGGCAAAACTAAAGTACACAGATGCTAAATCTCTTGCCCATGGTTCCCAGCTTATATAAGGTAGTATTTATGTGATATGACATGAAATCCAAGAGCAATATTATTGTGTGTGTGTGAGAGAGAGAATGAGAAGGAGGAAGAGGAGGAGGAGGAGGGAAGGAGAAAGAGAATGATTCCAGGCTGTCTATTTTCAAGCTTCTGCCAAAAGATAAGTTAGCTCAACAAGGTAAACATTTATTTGTCTCTTTTCCAAAAATAAGTATGAAATACATTTTTATTGTTAAACTTTTATTACTATACAGATATTTTTTTCTCCTTGATTAGTATGAAGAGCGGAGAATTAGTAGTTTTTTGCATAAAATATAACTGGCATCTAAGAAATTTTGTTAGCGTATGATACATTATTTTGATCATGAATACCTATTTTCCATTGCCAATTAAAAAGGGAAATGAAGAAGAACGATGATCTGATAGCAAACCAGTGTGATTGTAGGAAGAGGCTGGGTCCTACAAACAGACGTAGCTTTGCATTTATTAGCAGTTTGACTTGGGCAAATTACTTAACTCCCTTGAATTTTTCTTTTATTGACTGAGAGACATTTGGGTTTATCAGTACAATCTGCTGAGAGAGATATAGATTAGATTAAGTAAGATAACACACATGAAAGTGGCTAGCATAGTGCCCAGAGCAAGGCTGACTTACTTAATGTGTACATTTCTTTATCAGTTTGGTTTGGCTTGAGACTTGTCTACTTTTCAGTAACTGCTGCTTGCTCATTCATTTAACGAATTTTTGCTGACCTCCTATTTTAGGCAGGACACTACTTTTGGCACTGAGTATTTATTGGAGACAGAGACAGTCAAGGTCTCCGTTCTCTTAAAACGTACATTCTAGTAAGGAAAACAGACAATACTCGACTGGATAAATAAAAAATAAAAAACTAACGGTGATGAAGAATCTGTAGAAAATTAAGGGAATGTGATAAAAGTTTTTGGGTATTTTCTTCATTTTAGGTTGGTCAGGGTATCTTTAAGGAGAGATCTTTAAGCAAAGGTTTGAGTGACAAGAAGGAGCTACTGATGTGCAGAGCTGGGGTATGAGCAATCGAGGCAGAGGAAGAAGTTGACAAAGACATGAGGTTGGGAGGGAAAATTGTGTGTGGTCCAGATCCTGACTCTTTTCCCTAACAGAATCTCCATTTCTGTTTTTTGCCTCGGATGCATGTGAAACTTACCTTGAAATATTCAATTAATTACTTTCTAGGTGTATGCAAATGTACAATATGTTATTTATCTTTCACAACAGAATAATAAAATTTATCCCTTCATCAAGAATTATGACTAGTGCTGTTATCAATATTGACCTCACTGAAGAACTAAATTTAATTATCTGGGCACATATTTACCTTTGATTTGCATACAGTACTCCAAGTGATGCCAAGAGCAATGTTATATGTCAATTTAAGACAAATTAGAGTCATAAAATCTAACCTGCTGTTACAGTTTTTGTACTCATGATTTAGGCTCCATTTCACATGTTTTATGTCTAGTTTTATAGCAACACACTCATCACCAGCATCTCTGGGCACAAGTACAAAGCACCACTTACAAAAACAACAGATTGGTAAAAATCAGTCTCCAAGGCTAACCCCCATTGCCCTTTCTCAGGCACAAACTCTAGTCAATAGATGAATCTCCTTCTGTGAGACCTGAAGGCGTACATACTTGGACTTTTAATGAACCAAGTCAGGAAGGAAATGTTAGATTCAGGGGTCTTGTACTCCTGAACTTCTTTCTGTTCAAAGTTAGGGTCCCTCGGAAATTTGTTTAATCTTAATAACCAATTTAAGTTGTATAAAAAGAAATGAGTCAATTTGCTACCGTGTGGTAAATATATGAGTAGCTGAGTTAAATAGCACTTGCCATATGCCAGATGCTGTTCCATTCTAGGCACTTTATATACATTAATTCATTTAATTTTCATGAAATTACTGTGAAATAGGTCATATTATTAGCATTATTTTATAGATGATGAAACTGAGGCACAGAGATCTCACAGAAGTGAGTTGCAGGTTGGGTGGCACAGGAAGCAGACTCTGGCATGGAGATTTGTATGCAGGAGGTTTATCAGGGCATGCTCTCAGAATCAACACCCAGGAGGCAGAGAAGGAAGCAGGATTGGGAAGAAGGAGAAGTTGAGGTGTGATACAACCTCAAAAAAGGCTCCAGTCAACCCCATGAGGGGTTCTGGAGCAAGGATGGCCCTACATATTTTTCCAGAAATAGGATGAGGGCAATGGCCTTTATATTATGCAACTTGTGCCTGGAAAGGGATTATGACTTTGGGTGAGGCAGCTGTTTTCAATAGAGGACCGTTCCTGGAGACCGGTCTGCTGGCACCACTCCCAGCAGCTGGGGGAATAGAATGAATTTCTTAGTTTTGAAGAGGGATCTGGGTGGCAGGTCACAGAATCCACTATGTAAGTGGAGCTGGGATTCAATGCTGGGATGTCTGGCTTTAGAGTTCAGGTTCTTAACTGCTGTACTGCATTGTAGTATGTAAATGATAACAAGCAGTGCCAATATGCTTGGTTGGGTGGTTGGAAATACTTCTAGGAGGAGATTAAAAATAGGATCAGACTAAATGATTCTTAATATAGTCTGTTTTTCACTTAGAAAACTTCTAAGACAGTAAACTCAACCATTAAGCATTAGTTTAGTTTCTTTAGGATGTATGCAACAGAAATTGATTCAGGCTAGCTTAAACAACAATAACAACAACAAAAACAACAACAAAGGAAAGATAATGGGGTGTCTCATGGAGTCAAAAGATCTAAACAGCATAGGTCTTGGAAAGAGCAGGAATGCAGCTGGACTTCAGGCAGCTGGAACCAGGGATTTGAAGGCTTCTGTATCTCTGCCTCTGCATCTCACTCTTCATAACTTCATCTTATATAATGGAAACCATGAAATATCAGAAGACCAAAGAGAGACTATTATCAATTTTTTTTATTGTCCCAAGTCCTGGAGAAGGGACCCACTGGCCCAGTTTGCCTAGGCAGCTACTCCTGGAGTCAGCTGTTGGGGTGACCTTATAAGATAGCAGTTCTGGATTCTATTGTGCTGATGGGGGAGACAGTTTCTAAGAGAGGGGCACTGAGTAGATAACCCCAATACCATAGGGATGTTCAGCATAATGTGTATGAAACACTGTTTTTAAATAACTCTAAGGAAGCCTAGAGACCTGTACTGTACTAGCTCCCCAGGAGAGATCATGAATAAGGCAAAAGATCAAACCTTTCTCTGTATGTGCTTTGCACTGATCTATGATTTGCTGGGTGGCTGCCCCAATGATTGGCTCTCTCTACATATTAGAGGACTATTATGCAGAAGATTGTGACCTTCATTCTCCATCTTCTCCTATGACAGACAAGAAGAAATAAATGTCTCCTGAAGCCTTTGAGATTTAATGCTGTCAGAAGCTAGCACTACAGATGAGGGTTGTTAAAGTATCAGGAGGGGGTCACAAAGAGTCTTTGGAATCTCCATACCATGGACTGGTATTCTTGTTTATTTTTAAAAAGTGTTTAGCGAGGTGGAAGGGTAAGAGTTTGTTCTCCAGGACAACTGGTCACTTAACTGATAAACAGTGTGATAAGGAAAATAGAACACTTTTTGACTTCTTAGTATCCGCTAGAAGTTTTACATACATATGAAATAATTTTCTTCACATCTGACCAGTTTGATACAACTCAGAATAAAAATGATTAAGCATTAACCCAAAGTTCAGCACCGACTTCTGAATTTTAGCCATCTTTCTCAACTTCTCCATCTCTTTGTGGGATTTGGCCCAATCTTCATGATACCTGTGTGTTTGGAGATATCCCTGATGTGTTCAAACTGAAGTTCTCTAGGTCCCATTTAGTGTTTTGGTTTTCCTGGTTGTTGAATTAATTCCTCCTGGTGAATTCTGAACATTTAAGTGACTGATGTTTTTAAGTGCTTTGAAAACATTTCCCATTCCCCACCATCTGCTTTGCCCTGATGCACAAACTGTGCCAGGGGCTGAGGCCTGGCCTGTAGCATAAACCAGAGTTAACATGTTGAGCTGTTACAGGTTTCGTTGTTGTTGTTTATTTATTAGGTCTCTAGTTTCAGCCCCTCCCAAAACAGAGTGCATTTCAGCCTTTCCCAGAAAGTGCCTCTCTCCATCCACAATTCTGATTTGCCCACCATTCTCCTCCTCCTCTGCCTGTAAGTCACCATGCTTCCACAGACATCTGTGGGCCAGTTTGATTCACTAGAGAACTTTCCCTTTTCCTGATTTTTACAACAGAGGAAACAGGTTCAGAAGAAGTAAGCAAACGGCTCACTATTATATAGCTAGAAAGTGACAGAGCAAACATATGATCCCAAATATGTCAGTCCAAAGACTTATTATTCACCATAAGAACAATATATTCTCAAAATTTTTGAGAAATACCTATAATGTTCCTTAAAACATGCATTTTAAAAACATCTGCATACTTTATAAAAAGAATGGAAAAATCATCTATTTGTTCTGTCAACAGAAACAAGGATAGTAACCATCTTGATTTGTTTTCTTCCTCTCCTTTTTCGTGGCATGGATTTTTATTTGTTTCACAGAGTTACATCCTAGCTTTTCCTGTTTTCCCCAAATGAAGGAGGGATTAGCTGTGGATTGTTATCCCTGACAGCTTTGTCTGGTCAGTCTGGCATCCTGATGTTTTCTGAAATTTAAGGCAATTGCAGAAAACTGACAGCGTGGAAGACTATATGAGTACATTTTCTATAGGTTTATTGCAAATGTATATTGCAGCTGTTCTTAAATGTTTTGTGCATCATAATTACCTGTGAGGCTTTAAAAATATATATGCTCTAGCATAATCTAGAACCTACTGAATCAGAACCCCAGGGATCATACTAGAACATAGATATTTTACAAAAGCTTTCTTGATGATTCTTAAAATTATTTGTTATCCTTTAGAACCATTAGTATATTTTCTTTAACAACTGCTTTTTTCCCGAGAGCTACTTGGCCAGACATTGGCAATTTGAAGTTGGTTAATTGTGATGTTAAGACTGCTGTTGTCGGGCGTGGATAAATTGTCATAGAGAGGGATACTGCTTCTCTCATCTTCTCTCTATTCCCTGTTCCCTGTGGCACTTTCATATTTTAAAAAGATGTCAGATGTTTCCTTTAGCAAAAGCCCCCTTCTGTGGAAGGGACTGTTTTGTAGAACTTGGGCATCAAGAGAAGTGTCAAAAGAGAAAACAGAAATAGCTGCTGTATTTCTAGAAACCAGTAATTATTTTTCTGGTCCTTTAGCATGTGTACAGAAATTAACAACTCAATCCTGGTGATATGGCAGAATTAGTACAAAGTGAAGGCACAGCAGCTAAAGAAAACAAGCCAGGTTACAGCACATAACTGAACTTTAGGTTATGTGTGTATGTGTGCATTTGCATACCTTTGAAAGCTTCCTGGGGAAATGGATGCATAAAAAAGCTACATTTGAGAATGACTGAGGCAGACACTGTGCCTGTTGGAGAGAAGAAGCAAGACAACACACAACCTTGATACTTATGTTAGAATTTGAGCATATTTTAAGAGCACTGGGGGAAATGGAAGGGATTTAGCCATGAAAGTACAAGAAAGATCTTTTTGCTTCTCTGAAGAAGATGTGTTGGACAATGACTTAAGTTGAAGGAAGAGGCCAGTAAGGAGGCTAATGCAGTGGCTTGGGCTAGGATGGACGCAGTTGAGATGGAGATAAATGGACAGAGCTGAGAAACATTTAACAAATAAGATGTGTAAGACTCATTGACTTACTGAATGTTGGGGTTAAAGAAGAGAAGGGGGGGTGGAGTTTAGGATGACACATAGGTTTCTGGCTTGGGAGACTGAAAGGTTATTTTCTAATTTAGGGAACCCAGGAGGAAGAGAGTGGATTTGAGGTGGGGAGAAGAACTCCATCATTTCAGGACATGCTCAGTTTGAGAAAGAAAGAAAATCAGGGACCTGATGTGTTGAGTGAAGGGAAGAAAAATTTCAAGACAGAGAGAATAGGCATTCATGTTACTGGGGAGAAGAGTTCCTATGGTAGGCAGAACTCAGATTGGGTTGGGAGCTGAGGAGTAATTGGGAGGAAGAGGAGGAGGAGAAGGAAGAAGGGAGAAGGAGGGGAAGCAGGGAAGGAAGGGGATGGGGAAGGAGAAAGAGGAGGAGGAGGAGGAGGAAGAGGAGGAGAAAGCTAGTAAAAGATTTCGATGGGCTTCACTGGATCTCAGTTTCTTCCTGTCATCAAAGGGTGGAAGAAATGATTATCTAAGATTTCTAATTACTATAACCCTCTGTGATTAGCTGTGATTTAAGCCACACTTAAGCAGGTATAAAATGATAGTGTAATTTTCAGGTCAGTGTATATATCTTGATAGACAACAATTGTATCATCCCCAATCCAAGATTCATAGTCTTATGTAAAGGGGATACTGCAATTTTTGTGGTAAAACTGAAGGTCTTGTGATTTACATGCTGAATTTTACATATTATTTCTCTGCATGCATCATATTAAACTTCAGTGTAACTCTCTTACATTTGTTTCATGAAATCACAAAAATTTCATTAGTGGAAAAATCAAATCAGATATGCCTTGAGTCATCTTTGACTTTTATGGAAGTGAATCCAGATTGGAGCTATAAAATCACTTTTGAATACAGTCCTAGTAGAAGCCATTTGAGTTAACTTCTTAGAGGTAATTATATCCCAGTTTCAGTCTGCAGTTGCTTAACTAGGGAGCTCAGTGCTTCCAAAATGAAAATTTTCCTCCTAACTGAATCATTTATTACTTTTTCTTCTTTTGGATAGTCAGAAGTCATCTTATTTAAAAATTGTTCTGGTAATATCCCATTTTAACATTGCTCTTTTTTGTTTGTTTTTGTTCATATGATATTGGAACAAACATCTCTAGGCCTTTCTGTGTGGTCTATGTTCTCTAGTTTCCTAGTTAATCTCAGAAGTGACTGGCAAAAATTTGTGATTTATGTGAAGTGGTTTGGGAGGAGCAATGAAATGTTAAAATATCGTTTTCTTTGTGATTGACCTTGTCTGGTGAGAATGGAGAGAGCCACTCTCATATCAGAAGTTCCCTGGTGGCCAAATCAATCTTAATTAAACAGTGAATAGAATGTCGTCATCCAGACCATTGGGTTAGAAGACATTGACATTGACATCTAGTCGTTATTTTTTTTTTTTTGTAATTTTTTTTATTGTTATGTTAATCCCCATACATTACATCATTAGTTTTAGATATAGTGTTCCATGATTCATTGTTTGTGCATAACACCCAGTGCTCCATGCAGAACGTGCCCTCCTCAATACCCATCACCAGGCTAACCCATCCTCCCACTCCCCTCCCCTCTAGAACCCTCAGTTTGTTTTTCAGAGTCCATCGTCTCTCATGGTTCTTCTCCCCCTCCGATTTCCCCCCCTTCATTCTTCCCCTCCTGCTACATTATTCTTCTTTTTTTCTTTCTTGACATATATTGCATTATTTGTTTCAGAGGTACAGATCTGAGATTCAACAGTCTTGCACAATTCACAGCGCTTACCAGAGCACATACCCTCCCCAGTGTCCATCACCCAGTCACCCCATCCCTCCCACCCCACCCCAAAGCTTTTTAACACTAAGATCTGATATGCCAACCTTCACAAAACACCTAAGTCCTACAGTTTTCCAACATTTTTTCACTGAAAAGATCTAAGAACGAGTAATAAAATGGGAGTTTTGTGATAGCTATTTATAGTAAGAGACTCCCTTGAACTTGAAGGGAAGAAGCAGGGGTGATAGGAAGAGTCACTTAGCTGGTGAACCTATAGGGCACTTAATGCAGCTCTTGGGACATAAGGCTGATAGCATCAGTGTCAGGAACTATTCTAGGAGTCTCCATTCATTAGCAGTCTCTGCAATTTTTTTTTTAAAGATTTTATTTATTTTATTTGACAGAGAGAGACACAGCGAGAGAGGGAACACAAGCAGGGAGAGTGGGAGAGGGAGAAGCAGGCTTCCCAATGAGCAGGGAACCCAACGCGGGGCTCGATCCCAGGACCCTGAGACCATGAACCGAATGGAAGGCAGACGCTCAACAGCTGAGCCACCCAGGCACCCCTCTGTAATGTTTTAATAAACACCCAGGTAGAACTATTTTCTGGTTGATCATCTGCAAATGAGATCAAATAAAATTGGGAAAATTTCAAACTCACCAAATCTACCAGAGAAAACAAACTTCCAGTTTGGAAGAAGACTTTCAACTTGGGCCCAATGTATAATGGACTCCTGGAATAGTGGATTCAGAGTTGGGATGTGTGTAACAAACTGAAATAGGAATTGCCTTTAGAGAAGTCTTAAAGTAGGTTCTGAATTATGATTTTTTTGAAAACAAACAAACAAAAACAGAGGTGTTGATTTGTGCTCCCAAAATATAGGTGTTGTTAAAATTTACTAAGGGGATTTTGCGTTTTGTAACCTAGAATGCACTGTTCCTCTGCAGGTAACTTCTGTAGGAAGAAATTCCGGGGGGGCACCCTAGCCTACTGTGGAATCATCTAGATGTGAGATATAGTCAGTCAGCTTCACAAACAGAGGAGGGTGGCAAGAGGCTAATTCAGGAGGGCAGACAGGTGGAGCCCTGGGTTCAACTACCATGGCTGTGGTCATGGTTAACAGGAGCTGAGGCTTTCTGGAATAAATCAGGTGTGATCCCCCATGACCTCTGTCTACTCTCATGCTTCCAGAGTTCCTTGGAATGCAGTTACACAAATAAAACACTTTGAGTTAAAGACAAAAAAATACTTCCCTGCCCTTGCATCCTTCCATCTTCCCATCATTCCTCCTCTTATCACTTGTGGCTTCCCCTACCTCTCTGCCACTCTAGGGTAGAGACTAAGCTCAGATGTCTTTTCCTTTGGAATGTGTCCCCTAAAGCTTCTACTTTTGTTTCCTCTCCCTGCAGCCCCATCCCATAATCTGGGTTAGCTAACTTTCATTTTTAAATACTTATCACACTGTATCATAATTGTTGGTTTATGTGGCTGACCCCACTATAATTTGACTCCCTGAGGAAAAGTATAATCTATCTGTGTAGTCCCAGCACCTACCATAGTGCCTACATCCAGTGGAGGGTCAGTCTAGGGAGGAACTGAAGGAATGAAGGGAGATTTGGGCAAGCTGCATTTTATCCACATTTAATATGAGTGTGGCTCGTCCCTTTTCTACTTCAAGAGGCAATGGAGGTGGCCTCTGATTACCACTCTAAAAATCCAGTATATTGATTTATCCCTCTCACTTTATGGTGGCTTGAAAAACACCATGGTCCTTGAGTCAACATGTTTTTGTGATTCCTAATAAGCGCTTCAGTATTTAAAGGTCCTTATAAACATCTCAATACCACAGGAGACATAGCTGCTGAAACTTTTACTAATACACATCCATGACCTGTGTGGGATTAAGATGGAGGCAGGGGTATAGATTAAAATTGAGAAAAGAACCACAAGGTTGAGGGTGAGGTAGACTGGCATGGGGTCAGAGGGGTGTACTGGAGCTGGAATGAAGTCACCTCCTGTGAAAACGGAGGCATTGAAATAGGAAATGCAACTTTCTTCTCTTACAACTTTCCCTGGTACTGACCCTGACAAATTCATCCAAAGGGTAAAAGGCAAACAGTTCTAAGGGAGCAATTTAAAGTCTCTGCCAGATAAGAGTTTGCTAAGTGGGTTTGCCAGAGCGAATGCTGCTTTCTGATATTTGCACTGGATTAGTAATCACTACATGGCTTTGTGAGGATCTGGTTAAGTAGATTCAGTGAATTCAGATGGAGGAAATGTGTTTCATTTTGTCCTGGAGAGGAGTTTAGATTCTCCCTGCCTGACCGTGCCACGTGCATACCATTAGTAACAATGATATTGCAGTAATGTTATAATTACAGTAATATTCAGTAAATATTTTATGGTTGTGGCCAAGAAGCGATATACATTATAAACTCATGAATCTAAAAAATGTTATAGCCTATTGATAGTGTATATTTATAACTCACGTGTATCATTGCTAAAGATGAAAAATTCCTATTTCACAAACAAGTTGACATTTAACAAAGAAGCAGTTGTAAATAATGCCAAGGAGGATTTTTTTTTTTTTTTTTTTAAATTAACTTTCAGAACAACTGGGAAAAACTGAATCTCAACCGAAAAGGTTTGCAGTGCTTTAGATGTGTGGCCACTGGGAGGAGCTGTTGGAGGCTGGTTCGCCTTCAATAGTCAAGTTCCTAGAGATAATTGCACTTGGTCTTGAAATTAACAATACAGAGTTAAGACAGTCATGGCTAAAAGAACTGACAGTGAACATAAAAATATAGAAGATTTTACTTACAAAAAAATACTACAGATTTATTTGTGAAATCTTAAGATATCACTTATTATTTTTTAAAGTCTACCTATTCCAAGCATTTATAACCCGTTTTATTCTTAATTTCAATCATTTACTTTTTTTCTTCTTTCCCTGACTCACTTTCTCCTCCCTTTATTTCTTCTTTCCTTATTTATGTATCTGAATCCTGTGCTGGGAATTTAGAGTAAATAGATATTTAAGGTCAGGAATCTAATCTAATAAGACAAGATATTTGTGAAAGATCAACATTGTAAGCTGAACAAAATTAAGTTTATATTTAGCTGTAGGCCAAGAAATTGGAGGGTAATGGATAGGAATTTTTTGAGCAGTTTATTTTATATGAAATAAATGGCAAATTTAAACATACAATGCAATTTGTTTTCATAAATTCTATATTCATGTCTGTTTGCAGATTTGCCATAGTGGAAAAGAATAGCATCTTTGGTATCAGCCAAATCTGGGCTTGATTCCTGGCTCTGCCTCTTACTAGCTGTGTGACCTTGGTTAAATTAATTAACCTGTCTGAGCATCCAATTCCTATCTCCAACACTGTTTACTCTGCAGGTGGTTATGAGGATTCAGTGAACTAACCCATATAAGGAACTCTGGGTATAGTAGGGATATATAAGGAACTTTGTGTGTTAGTGGTAATACAAATGAGATTTCTTCTTGCTCTTATGCTTATTCTAGGCAAATGGACTTTCATTAAAAAAACGCATTATAGAAATTTAGGCCCCAAATGAATTTTGGGAGGCACTGTACTACTGCAGTTAAGAGCAGTAGTTTTGGAGCAAGACCTAGCTGGGCTCGAGTTCCAGGTTTGTCACTTGCTAGCAGGGTGTCATTGTGTACAGTTACACTCTCTGAACCTCAGGTGTCTCATGACACCTGGAGTTAGGGTTTTAACAGTGTTTGCTGGAGTGGGGTGTGTGTGGAGGTTTTGGGGAGTGGGGTTGCAAGTTGGTTCTGGTCTGTCCTACCTTGTTTGTTTGAATTGTATTGAGCAAACTCTCAGGGCCTCAGTGGGCATCATTTTCAAGGGATCATCAACAAGGGACTGTGGGCCCCTGTTGAAGGAAGGTGCATATTGAGCTGTTCTTGGCACAAACACTCTGAGGGGTCACGTACAGGGTGGTGCACAGCCTGCTACTAGGCTGGGCTGGAAATTCATCGGTGTTGAAAGGAAGTGTTTATGCAGGCAGAGGCTAACCCTCTTTTAAAGTGGATTCCTCTCTTCTCCCCAGGACCCCTCCTGGCCTTACCACTGTCCTCCTCGGTGGTTGGTCCCTCCATTTCTCTTCCCCCTTGCAACTCAAGCAACCCTCATCTACTTTAATTTGTATTTTTTCCTCTTTTCATTTCAGTCACTTGTTTATGGCATAAACTCTAGGCCCTGCTAACTTCAGGTCTTATCACTTTGGGTTCCCAAATTGTTCTTTCGTAAGGAAGGCCGACTCTTAAAAATAAAATGCTTTGGTCTTAAGATTGCAGTCTCTTTAATGGATTTTAAAATTGATTTAGAAACTAAAGACCGGAGTATCGTTTCTTTCTGCACTCCTGCTAAGTGATCCTAATCCTCCTCAGGACTTGTGAGGCCTCTGAGGGCAATACGGGACTGGGATGGGAGATCATGGGTGCAATAGGGAAAATCTCACATTTTATTTTGCAACATCTATTTTAATCTAGAACACATTTTACTTTGATGTGATTAGCTCAGCAGAGAAGGCCTAAAAATAACCTTGACTTAGTTTTTGTGCTTCAAGAGTACGTGAATAAGAAATACTGATTCTTAACTTTGAAACTCCTTTGTGAGGACAGGCATGTGTTTTATCTTGATCTAGGTCTTTTACTATATGTTGTTGTGGCTATAGAATGAATGAAGTCATAGAATTAAAACAAGCACATCACACTTTTTTCCTTGGCAAAATAATTGCAAAAATCATGCCCTTCAGGTTAGGTGACCACTTGCCATCATTTTGCTTCCAACATTCTCGGTTCATTGGTAAACTTCTAGGGAAGAGCAGTGATCACATGGCTGACATAAAGTCTTTATTATTTGCCTTCTACCATGATTAGTAACAAGTGGTGCAGGATAGCCTTTCAATACTTTTAATCGAAATGAGATATTATAAATGAATTAAAATGAAATATAGCATAGTCTAGTCCAGGGGTTGGTGAACTGCAGCCCATGATCCAAATCTGGTCCATGGCCTGTTTTTAAGCCTGAGAACAAAGAATGTTTTTCATTTTTAAAGAGTTGCAAACAAAGCAAAACAAAACAAAGAAGAATATGTGACACATGGTCTGTAAAGCCTAAAATATTTATCAACTGGCCTTTTACTGAAAGAGCTTACTGACCCATGGTGTAGAACAAAACAAAACAAAACAAAACAAAATTTTATGGCATCCTATCTATCCTTATAAACAAGTTGTTTAAACAATGACATATATTTTAAGCCACAAATCAAGTTGCTAAACCTCTTTTCTCATTTACAAATTAAAGATGATAAATATCTCCTAATGAAACGATAGACATCACAGTGTTCGTTGCACAGTAGATACTGAAAAGAAAGATGCTCTTTATTTCATTTTTGACTTTATATCTCTGCAAGTTTGGAGAGGGCCTGGCACCTAGTAATTATAAAAGAGAAAAAAAAAATCACAAAATGATTTTCCTGGGATGTGAACAGAAGAAGTTTGTCAATAAGAAAGGAAGTCTTAATTTACTATTATGTAAAAAGGGCTTGAAATCTGAAGGCTTTTAAATATTTTCATAGTAAACTAAAGTGGGAAGGGCATGTATTTTAGCTTGGACTTCAACAGCTTCCTTTTCAAGTTGAGGGATAAAGATCTATAGCCCAGCAGGCCCGTGGTTGTTCTTTAATGGAACAAACCTCTTAAGGATATATTAGGAGAGCCATACTTTTAATAGCTTATTTTTTAAACTTTATATTACATTTACATATCAGTTTTTTTTTTTTTTTTCAAGTAGGCTCCACATGTGGAGCCCAACATGGGGCTTGGGGCTTGAACTCATGATCCTGAGATCAAGACCTGAGCTGAGATCCAGAGTTAGAGGCTTAACCAACTGAGCCACCCATGTGCCCTAAACATTTATATTATTAAACTACATTTTATGGAAATTTTGAACATATATAAAAATAGAATAGTGTGGTCAAACTAGTTTCAACAGTTATTGACATATGCCCAGTGGTGTTTCATCTATAACCCCTCCCATTCCTCACCACCACCCTCACATAGATTATTTCAGAGCAGTTCCTGGAGATTATACTATATGATCTGTACTTTTTTCAGCATATATGGCTAATTATTTCTCTAAAGGACCCTTTTCAAAAAACATAATCACATTACCATTATCATACAAAAGACATTGACAGTAAGTCCTTAATATCAACGAATGTTGAGTAAGTGCAAATTTTTCTGATTTTTTAAAATTAGGATTCATATATGAGCTACACAAAGCTTCTAGTTCCTAGGTACCTTAAATCTCTTCTAATATATACATTTACTCCTCTTTTATTTTTATCTGTTGAGATTTATGTGCTGCTGGATCAATCTGCTAATATTTTGGTGAGACACATTTGTGTCATGAGAGATATTGGTCTGGAGTTTTCTTTTTCTGTAATATTTTTACCCGGTATTTGTATCAGATAAACACTGGCCTCATAAACTGAGTGGGTAGGGTGTTCCCTCCTAGTCTATTTTCTGGAGTTTTTATGTAGAATTGATGCTCTTTGATTCTTACATGTTTGGTAGAAGTGAAGACATTGGGCCTGGAGTTTTCCTTGTGAAAGTTTTTAAATCACAAATCCAGTTTCTTTAATAGATATAGGATTTTTGAGGTTATTTTATTTTGAGTGAGCTTTCATAGCTGATTTCTTTCAAGGAATTTGTCTACTTTATTTTGGTTGTTGAGTTCACTGGCATAAAATATCATCCCCTTATTATCTTTTAATGCCTCTAGGATCTATTGTGATATCTTCTCTTTCATTCCTACATTAGTAATGTGTGTCTTCGGTCTTTTTTTCTTGGTCTATCTTTCTGGAGGTTTATCATTCTTACTGATCTTTTCAAATAACTAGATTATGGTTTCATTGATTTTCATTATGTTTTTGTTTTTTATTTTATTGTCTTACACTTGTGATTATTTTCTTCTTTTTGCTTGCTTTGGGTTCAATTTGCCCTTCTTATTCTAGTAAGGTAGAAGTTTAAATCATTGAGTTGGGGCTTTTTTCTCCCTAATGTAAGCATTCAATGCTATACATTTATCTCGAAGTGTTGTTTTAGCTGTATCCCACAAATTTTCATATGTAGTGCTTTCATTTTCATTCGGTTCAAAATATGTTCCAATTCTCTTGTGATTTTGTCTTTGAACCATGGGGTTACTTAGAAGTGTGTTGTTAATTTCCAAATATTTAAGGATGTTCAGATATTTTTGTTACTGATTTCTACATGAGTTTCTCATAGTCAGACAATATACTCTGCATGGTTTCAATTCTTAAATTTTCTGGTTTGTTTTATGGCCTAGAATGTGGTCTAACCTGGCAAATGTTCATATGCACTTGAAAAAAATGTGTATTTTGCTTTTGTAGGTAGACATGTTCTAGAAATATCAGTTAAGTCAAGCTGTTTGATGTTGTTCAGATCAGTTATATCCATAATGATTTTCTATATATTAATTCTATCAATTACTGAGAGAAGGATATTGGATTTTTTACTATAATTGCAGACTTGTCTATTTCTCCTTTTAGGTCTACCAGTTGCTGCTTCCCTTTTGGAGCTCTGCTGTTGGGTGTATATGTATTTAGGACTGCTATGTCTTCTTGGTTAATTGACCCCTTTATCGTTATGAAATGACCCTATTTATCACTGATAACATTCCTTGGTCTGATATGTACTTTATCTGATATGAACATAGCCACTCTAGTTTTCCTTTGATTAGTGTTCACATGGTATGTCATTTTCTATCATTTTACCTTTAATTGATTATCTTTGGATATCTTATAGCTGGATTTTGCTTTTGTATTCAATCTGAAAAAAATCTCTGCCTTTACTTGGGTATTTGCACCATTACATTTTCATGTAATTATTGATATGGTTGGGTTTAAATTTACCAAATTGTTAGTTGTTTTCTATTTATTCCATCTATTTTTTTTTTTTTTGCTCCCTTTCCTTAGTTTTTTGTCCTGTTTTTGGGTTAATTGAAAATTTTGTATTTTTCCATTTTATCTCCATTTCGTTAATTAATTGTACCTCATTTTCTTATGTTTTTAAGGATTTGTCATGATCTACTTTTGAGCAATATTATGTCACTTCATGCATAGTTCAAAAACCTTACAAAAGTATACTTTCTGTTCCTCCCTCCCACCATTGTACTACTTTATGATTTATTTGTTGAAGAAACTAGACATTTGTGCTGTGGAGTTTTCTACATCCTGGAGTTTGCTTATTGCATGCCTATGAGGTTAACATTTCCTCTGTCTTCTGTATTTTTAAAATTAATTGGTTGTTAGAACTAGGGGTTTGGATAGATCCAGCTACAATTTTTATTACATACACTTCCATCAGGAGGCATATAAAATCCAATTATTCTTGTTTTATTAGGTTAACAGCCATGAATTATTATTGCCTATTCATTATTTCACATTAAGAGTATTTAAAATGGTGATGTCTTAATTCTATAATTTCTTTCTTTATTAGTTAGAATATTTCTGTAAAGACAAATGTTCCCTTATTACTTATTTGATTACCCTGCAGTACAGTTTATACAAGAAGGCAGCTTACAGGTTTTATTCTTTCCTGTCATTTACCAGTTTTCAGTATGAGTTTGTTCCTTAGCTTTCTTGAAAGGTAAGTAATAAGTCTTTGTTTTTTTTGAATATCATTATGATTTTACAGATGTTAAAAAACATCTGTTTGATCTGTATTTCTATAGGTATGCTCAAATATTCTTTTTGCCTTCCAGATTTTTCAGATGTGATCCCAGTAATCTTCAAGATTTCTCACCTCCTGAGCTTCCAGCCTCATCTTACTATTTCCTGTCACAGACTTGGAATCAATCATTTCTCCAAGAAATCTTGGTTTATTTTGGTGAATATGGATTTAGGGAAACAATGTGGTTGCCCAGAATATTTGAAGTAAAAATACCCAAAATTATGATTGTCAGTATGATTACTAAGAGGAATTTGATGTTAGCTGTGGATTTTCATAGATGCCCTTTATCAGGTTGAGTTACCTTCCATTCCTAGTTTATTGAATATTTTTTTCTTGAAACAGTGTTGGATTTTGTCAAATGCTTTTTCTGCATCCATTGAGATGATCATAAGTTTTAGTCCTTTATTTTTATTAATATTGTGTTTTGCTTTGATTAATTTTTGTACATTAAACTGACCTGACATTGCAGGGTAAAAACCTACTTGGTCATCATGTATAATATTTCTTACCTGTTGCTGGATTCAGTTTGCTACTATTTTGTTGAGCTTTTTGCATTTATATTCATAAGAGGTATTGGTCTGTTGTTTTCTTTTTTGTGATGTCTTTGTCTGCATTTTGGTATCAGGGCAATTCTGACTTTACAAAGTAAGTTAGGATGTGTTCCTCCTCTACCACAGTTTAGAAGAGTTTATGAATGTGGTGTCAACTCTTCTTGAAAAGTTTGGTGAATTCAGTGGAAGTTATCTGGGGTTGGGCTTTTCTCTGTGAGAAACATTTTGACTATTAAGTAAATTTTTTTACTTATTATAGTTTTATTTAGATATTTTGTATCTTCTTGATTCAGTTTTGATGGTTTATGTCTTTCTAGAAATTTGTTCATTTCATCTAAGTTATCTAATTTGTTTGTGTATAGTTGGTCAGAGTATTCTTTTAGAATTCTTTTATTTCTGTGTTATGGGTAGTGATATCTCCTTCCTCATTCTTGATTTTAGCAATTTAAATCTCTTATTTATTCTTGGCTAGTCTAGCTAAAAGTATGTGAAGGTGCTGGCTGATTTGATTTCTGGCGAGCTTTCTTTTTCTGGCTTGCAGCATCCTCACATGGAGAGAGAGAGCTCAGGTGTTTCTTCCTGTTCTTCTGAGGGCACTATCTCTATGAGACTAGGGTCCTACCTTTTGACCTCATTTAATCTTTATCACCACCTCACAGGACCTATCTCTAGATACAGTCACACTGATGGTTTAGGACTTCAACATATGATTTTTTGGGAGACATTCAGTCCATAACACATATGTATATGCATTTTAATTCTACTTCCTTCTTAGATAAAAACTAACATACTATACTCAGTTCTTCCCCATTGTTCTTTTTAAATTTAGCAATATATCTTGTTAATCATCCTAAAGTGACATTTAGAAACATTCCTCATTTCTTTATATAACTGGAGTCATCAGTTTAAGTTTGAGCAACAATGATTATGTTAACAACAAACCCACTGCTTATTATTACTGGGTGATTTCTGACACTTAAAAAAAATAAGCTTTTTTTTTTTTTTTTGGTTGTGGTAGGATAGTTTCCTCAGAAGCACACCCTGATAGAAGGATTCATATATGAGTGAATTATTCATGAAGAGCTCAAAAATGAAATCATTGATGATGTTGGGGAAGCAGGGTAGGGCAGGGGCCAAAGCCAAGGTAGAGTGTATCCTATAAAAGATAGCTTCAGCCTAATCCCATAGGAAAACTCTGGAAAATAAGTCATATCTCAGAGTTGCCCCATGTGAGATGAGAGAGATGGGCTTTCATAATCCTCTTCTTTTTAATTTTTGGTAAATTCCTCTTCCTCTTACTCACTCACCAAGCGACATGTAAATTCTCAGGTACCTCCAGCCCTGGATTGTGGCTAAAGTGGTTTCCAGTGGCTTGAGGGCAATGTCTTGAGAAATTGCCACTGGTGTTATCTTTTGGAAGCAAATGAATACCAAAGCAGGGTCTGGGGTTTAAGGTTGAGAGGGGAGTGTTACACAAAGAGCCAATATAGAATATAGCATCTGGAATGGTATCTTAAGTATATGAGAGGAACACTAACATTGTCATTATAATTGCAAAATTCTCATTTTATTTATTTATTTATTTAATTTTTTTTATTATGTTATATTAATCACCATACATTACATTATAATTGCAAAATTAAGGCCATAGGTCATTTTAATCAGCAAATGCGGTCTACTGCACAATAGATTCATCCCTCACCCTTACGTGCCAGGACAAGTGATTTGAATATAAGTGGTGGTCCATGAGGCTGTTTATGAGATAAAAATCTAGGAAATAGAAGACAGCAGGTATCCATATAAAGCAGGGCTTTCTGGAGCACCTGACTGGCTCAGTTGGTAGAGCATGTGACTCTTGATCTCAGGGTTGTGAGTTCAAGCCCCACATTGGGTGTGGAACCTACTTAAAAAACAAAACAAAAACAACAAAAATAAAGCAAGGCTTTCTGCCCAATAAACCCATTTATTAGCTTTTTTCCCTAAATATATGATTTGCATATTAAAAATTTAGAAGAAAATCTGCAACTTGGACCTACTGATAATGAAGAAAAAAAAATTTTTTTTTTTAAAGATTTTATTTATTTATTTGACAAAGAGAGAGACACACAGCGAGAGAGGGAACACAAGCAGGGGGAGCGGCAGGCAGAGGGAGAAGCAGGCAGAGGGAGAAGCAGACTCTCCGCAGAGCAGGGAGCCGGATGTGGGACTCGATCCGAGGACTCTGGGATCATGACCTGAGCTGAAGGCAGACGCTTAACAACTGAGCCACCCAGGTGCCCCATAAAAAAATGTTTTAATTTCTATCTTGTCTCTCATTTTATTATTTTATTTATTTATTTTTTGATGAATTTATTTATTTGAGAGAGAGACAGTGACAGAGATAGCGAGAGAACAACAAGTGGGGAGGAGTGGGAGAAACAAGCTCCCTTTGAGCAGGGAGCCCGATATGGGGCTTGACCCCAGGACCTTGGGATCATGACCTGAGCCAAAGGCAGACACTTAATGGACTGAGCCATCCAGGCACCCCACCTCTCATTTTATTTTTAATATTGTTAGAATTTACCAGGTGATTGTTGGGAACTTGGAAAAGTTAGATTAGATTCTCCAGTGACTGAACTCACCCTGTAATT